>NC_090823.1:73576542-74196039 GCF_000390325.3 Nicotiana tomentosiformis
GGTGAAATCAAGGAAAAATAATCAAATCTGAGTAAAAAAGACTTACCCAATCCAAGTGGGTGAAAATCGCCTAAACAATTGCCTCAAACCGAGCTCCCAATCTCAAAATATAAAATAATGAGTCTAAGTCCTGAAATCCCATCTAAAACCCCGGCCGGAGATGTCGCATTTACGACCAGGGATTCGCAATTACGACCACCGTAGTTGCAACCCATGGCTCGCAAATGCAATGCCTGACCAATAAGGGAGAAAGCGCATTTGCGATCAATAGGTTTGGAAATGTGAAGCCGCCTAGCCACAACACAAAGTCACAAATGCGATTAGATGATCGCAAATGCAATCTGCCCAGGCCATGCCCCCTTCGCAATTGCGAGCCTGGCTTTGCAAATGCGAAGCCCGCCACCCCCTGCCCATTTTTGCAATTGCGACTAGGACCTCGCAAGTGCGAACTGGTTTTCGCATTGAGAGACATGCAACACCAGAAAAACTGAACCTCAACCCAAAAATGATCCGAAACACATCCAAAACTCACCCGAGCCCCCAGGGCTCCACACCAAAAATCCACACAAGTCTAGAAACCTTATAATCCGGAACCACGAATCGAACGCCAAAATGCATCAAAAATCATAATGAAACTCAAGAACTTCAAAAATCACAACCAAGCGTCTGATTTCTATCAAACCAATTTGGAATGAGACCAAACTTTGCACACAAGTGTATTGACAAAATGGACCTATTCCAAGTCCCGAAACCATAATCCGAACCCGATATCCACAAAGTTAACTCTCGGTCAAATCTATGAACTTTCTAAACCTTCAAAATGACAACTTTTGGCTAAAAGAGCAAAAACAACCTAGGGACCTCCAAATCCAAATCCGAGCATAATCCAAGTCCAAGATCACCATACGAACCTATAGGAACGAAAAACACATGACTCCGAGACCATTTACATAAAAGTCAAACCTTGGTCAACTCTTCCATCTTAAGCTTATAAAAATGGAACTAGGTTCTCCAAATCAATCCCTGAAACAAAACCAACCATCCCCACAAGTTATATAAGGACAAATACACATACAAGAAGCATCAAATAGGGGAACATGTCTCAAATACATAAAATGACCTGCCAGGTTGTTAAATTCTCATCCTTTTAAACAAACGTTCATCCTCTAACGAGTATAAAAACACACCTGAAGTGCCAAAAAGATGAGGATATCAGCTCCACATATCATGCTCAGTCTCCCAAGTCGCCTCGTCGACTAGTTGACCTCTCTATTAAACCTTCACCGATACAATGCTATTCAACCTCAACTTTTGAACCTGCCCGTCCATAATGGCCACCGGCTCCTCAACATAAGTCAAATCCTTGTCCAATTGCAACAAGCTGAAATCTAACACATGGGATGGATCCTCATAGTACTTCCGAAGCATGAAAACATGAAACACCAGATAAAATCCGGATAAGCTGGGTGGCAAAGCAAGTCTGTAGGCCACCTTACTAACTTGCTCTAGAACCTCAAAAGGACCAATATACCGAGGGCTCAACTTGCCGTTCCTCCCGAACTTCATCACGCGAAACTGTAAGTAGAACCCTGTCACCCACCATGAATGCCACATCACGAGTCTTCCTATCCACATAACTCTTGCATGGACTGTGATGCACAAAGCCGCTCATGAATCAATTTCACCTTCTCCAAAGCATCACGAACCAAGTCAGTGCCCAACAACCTAGACTCCCCAGGCTCAAACCAACCAATAGGAGAACGACAATGCCTCCCATATAAGGCCTCATACAGAGCTATCTAGGTTCTCGACTGGTAGTTGTTGTTGTGGCGAACTTTGCTTATGGTAGAAACTGATCCCACTAGCCCCCAAAATCAATGACACATGCTCGCAACATGTTCTCTAAGATTTGAATAGTATGCTCGTACAACCCACCTTTCTAGGGATAAGATGCCATACTCAGCTCGACCTATATGCCTAACTCATATTGCACGAATCTCCAAAAATATGATGTAAACTAAGTACCTCGATCTAAGGTAATATACACGGGCCCACCATGAAGGCAAACAATCTCTCAAAGATAAATCCGAGCCAGCAGCTGTGAAGTGTAGGTAGTCATGACTGGAATGAAGTGTGCACACTTGGTCCGTCTGTCCACAATGACCCACGCAAGATCAAATCTCCTCAAGGTCCGTGGCATCCCAACCACAAAATCCATAATGATACACTCACACTTCCACTCCGGTATGTTTATACTCTAAAGCAAACCACTAGGTCTCTGATGCACATAGTTAACCTGCTGACAATTCAGACACCGTGCAACATACTCAACAATGTTTTTCTTCATCCTTCTCCACTACTAATACTGCTTTAGGTCATGGTACATCTTCACGGCACCCAGATGAATGGAATATTGCGAACTATTGGCCTCCTCAAGAATCAGCTCCCGCAACCCATCCATATTAGGCACACAAATCCAGCCCTGAAGCCTGAATTCTCTATCATCCTCAATAGTCACCTCCTTAGCATCATCGTGCTACTCTGTGTCCCTAAGTACAAATAAGTGGGAATCATCATACTGACGTGCCTTGATGCGCTCAAAAAAGGACGATCGTGATACAACACAAGTAAGAACCCTACTAGGCTCCAAAATAACTAGCCTCACGAAACTGTTGGCCAATGCCTGAACATCCAAAGCTAACAGTCTCTCCCCAGCTGGAATAAAATTAAGACTACTCACGCTCTCCGTCTTCCTACTCAAGGCTTTGTCCAACATGTTTTCCTTCCCTAGAAGATAAAGAATGGTGATATCATAGTCTTTTAGTAGCTCAAACCACCTCTGTTGCCTCAAGTTCAAATTCTTCTTCTTGAGTAGACATTGAAGTCTTTGGTGATCTGTATACACCTCATAAGATACACCATAAAGATAATGCCTCAAAATCTTGAGCACGTGTACACTAGTGTCACGACCCAATTCCCACCATAGGTCATGATGGCGCCCGACGATGCCGTTAGGCAAGCCAACAGTGAACCTCCAACATAATCATTCATTCTTAAAATTTTAAAATCAGGAATTATATTAAGTAAATGGAATTGAAGTTAGAAACCATGAAAACATGCGTTCCTCCTTACCAAGTCATAGAGTAAAAATAAAACAGAAAGCGAGGTGAGGCTAACATTAAGTACAACCATGAACATCAACTAGAAACCCCTAAAATCCAGTGTCACAGGTGCATGAACAATCTAGCAAAATATACAAATCCACTATAGCTACTGTCTGAAATAAAATAGATATAAATGATAAACATAACAAGAAGGAGACTTCGAGTGCTGCAGATCAAAGCATGGAGAGAAGCTCACCACTAAGTCTCCGGATAGTGCATCTACGTGCTTGAATGACCTCCTGAAGTACCTACCTCAGTACCTGCACAATTAGTGCAGAAGTGTAGTATGAATACGTAAATCAACATATACCCAGTAACTATCTAGTCAAACCTCGAAGAAGTAGTTACGAGGGGTCGACAATGACACTTACTAGTGGTACAATAATTAAAGTACATGAAAATAGATAGGCATGAAACACAACAAGTAGCGATGAAATAAGTAACTGTAACTAACATGATCCTTCAACATAATAATAATAATATGATATCCTCAAATAATATATGCTATATCAAACGAACAAGGAAAACCAAGTATATGTCAAGTCTCAAGTCAAGAAGGAAAATTAATGTGTATTCTGACTCCTATCGAATATTAGGGATGATTGTTTCCGAGGTCATGCGGCCCGATCCATAATAATAGTGTACACTACCTAGGTCGTACGGCCAGATCCATGGGTGCATCTTAAAATATTGCCGAGGTCGTGCGGTCCGATCCATAATGCTACTTCATAGCATTGCCGAGGCATACGACCGGATCCATAAGATTAGAGAAACTTTCCTGAACTACTGATCATGTAAACACAACACGAGGATAGAAATGCAAAGAAAACATGATTTATACCGACAATCAAATATTCCGCCAAAACTCAAGGTAAAGAGGCTCCATCAAAACTTAAATTCTAGTTCAATCTCAATTATAAGTTAAGTAATCAAACAAACAAGTTTAGTTTTAGTACAATTAAGGCATAGTAAAGATCTAAGTCTACCCGGACATAAATATTAATCTAGCTACACACAAACTCTCGTCACCTCGTACGTACGTAGCACCCATAACAAGTAGCACATAAAATTTGGAATACCTATGTGGATAATTTCCTCTTACAAGATTAGGCAAGAGACGTACCTTGCTTCCAAGTATGCTATTCGACTCCCAAAGTCACTAGTTACCACAAAACGGCGCCGAGCAACTCGAAACTAGTCAAAGGACGTGAAAAACAATCAATGTATTATTAAAAACTCATAATTTGACTATTACAGTAATTTCCCAACCCAATTCAGAAAGTCTATAAAAGTCAACCCCGGGCCCAAATGCCCGGATTCCGGAAATATTTGAATATAAATGTTCCCCATGGCATTACATACTCAAATATATAACTTATACCCAATTCCATATTCAATTTTGTGGACAAATTCTATTTTTACTAAACCCTAGGTTCTTCAACAAAAATCCCAAAATTCCACTAATTTCTATGTTAATATCCTTACCTAATCCATGTATTTAACTCATAATTGGTAGAAATCACTTACCTTAGGATACTTGATGAACATTCCCCTCCAAATAGCTCCACAATCGCCCAAGCCAAAATGAAAAATGGGGGAAATGAGCCTAAGTCCCGTAGTAAAAATCATATTCTGCCCAAGTATTACTCTTCGCGATCGGGGGACCCACTTAGCGATCGAGAAGACTAATCTTGCGCCTAGCTGCTGCTTCCTCTACGCGATTGTGAGGACCCAGTCACGAATGTGATGCCTACCTATACTGGCCTATGCGAATGTGATAGAACACTTGTAAATGAGATAGCCAAATGCCTTCGATTCCTCCAGTCGACCTTCCTCTACGCGAACGCAACGCTAAGGATGCAAATGCGTAGGCCACTGACCCTAATGCTCCGTGAACGTGACGCCAAAACCGCGAATGTGAAGCACAAAATGCCCCCAGCCTAAATCCTTCATCACGGATGCGTGCCTCCCATAACGTTCGCGAAGAACAAAAACAGAACGAGCAAAATCTCCCAACTTCAATCGTGCTCCTGGTGGTCCGAAACTCACCCGAGCCACCGGGGACCCCGTCCAATTATACCAACAATTCCACAAACATAATCCGAACCTACTCAAAGTCTCCGAACATATGAAATAACATCAAAATCAAGAATCACACCTCAAAACCAAATTAATCAACTTCTAGACTTCAAATTTCTTCCAACTAACTTCGAATGCGACGAATGATACATAATCAACTCGGAATGACACCAAATATTAGGCACAAGTCACCAATCACTATACGAACATATTTAAAGGATTGGAATCCCAAATGGACATCGATAACACCAAATTCTACTTCAAATCAAACCTAGAAAACTTTAAAACCTTTAAGATGCTAGCTTCCAACAATAAGTGCTGAAACACTACCGGTCCACCCGAAACTCAATTCGAACATACACCTAAGTCCAAAATCACCATAGGAACCTATTGGGACCTTCAAACCCCAATTCTAATGTCGTTTACCCAATGTTTTGACTCAGGTTAAACTTAGCCATCTTAGGCCACTATTATGGAACTAAGTGTTCGGGATTCAACCTGAACCCTCGCTCCTAAGCCCAAAAGCACCATACAGAGCTATTAGAATCATCAAAATTCAAATCCGAGGTCGTTTACATATATTTCCATATCCGGTCCACTTTTCTAATTTAAAATTTTTAATTATGAGACTAAGTGTCCTATTTCACTCCGAGTTCCTTCCGGACTCGAACCAACTAACCCGATATAACATAATATAGCTGAATAACACAAAAAGAAGCAGGAATGGGGAAAACAAGGTTATAACTCTCGAAATGACCGGTTAGGTCGTTACATCCTCCCCCTCTTAAACATCCGTTCGTCCTCGAACGGGTCTAGAAACATACCTGGAGTCTCGAATAGACGTGGATATCTGCTCCGCATCTCTCGCTCGGTCTCCCAAATGGCCTCCTGCACAGGATGACCTCTCCATTGCACCTTCACTGAATCTATATCCTTTGACGTCAACCTTCGAAGTTGCCGATCCAAAATAGCCACCGGCTCCACATCATAAGTCATATCACCCTCCAACTGAACCGTGCTGAAATCCAAAACATGGGACGGATCTCCAATATACTTCTGGAGCATGGAAACATGGAACACTGGATGCACACTCGACAAGCTCGGTGGCAAGGCAAGCTTATAAGCCACCTCCCCTATTCTCTGAAGCACCTCAAAAGGCCCAATGAACCGGGGGCTCAACTTTCCCCTCTTCTCAAACCTCATAACACCCTTCATGGGTGATACCTTCAGCAAAACCTTCTCCCCAACCATAAAAGACACATCACGGACCTTCCTATCCGCGTAGCTCTTCTACCTAGACTGCGCCGTGCGAAGCCGCTCCTGAATAAATTTCACCTTATATAATGCGTCCTGGACCAAGTCTGTACCTAAGAGCCTAGCCTCACCCGGCTCAAACCATCCAACCGGATATCTACACCTCCTCCCACACAAAGCCTCGTACAGAGCCATCTGAATGCTCGACTGATAATTGTTGTTATATGCAAACTCCGCGAGTTGCAGAAACTAGTCCCATGAATGTAGCAATCTCGATGCTGGACTAATAAATGTTGTTATAAGCAAAGCCAAAGGTAAAAATCTATCCCACTGCCTTCCAAAGTTAATCACACATGCTCTAAGCATATCCTCTAGAATCTGAACTGTCTGCTCCGACTGCCTGTCGGTTTGTGGGTAGAAGTCCATGTTGAGATCTACCTAGGTACCCAACTCACTCTGTACTTCTATCCAGAAATACAAAGTGAATTGAGTGCCTCGATATCAAATAATAGAAATAGGCACACCATACAACTGAACGATCTCCTGGATAAAATCTGGGCCAACCTCTCTGAAGTGAATAAGTCATCACCAGAATAAAGTGTGCAGACTTGGTTAGTCTGTCAAAAATGATCCAAACGGCATTAAATTTCCTCAACATTCGCGTTAAAACAACCACGATATCCATAGTGATGCGCTCCCACTTCCATTCCTATATAACCATCTGCTGAAGTAAGCCACCTCACTTCTGGTGCCCATACTTAACCTGTTGGAAATTCAGACATCTTGCCACATACTCAACAATGTCCTTCTTCATCCGCTACCACCAGTAATGCTGCCTCACGACACGATAAATATTTGTAGCACATGGATGAATGGAATTACGCGAACTCTGTGCCTCCTCTAGAATTGTCTCTCTCATGATATCGACATTAGGAACACATAAGAGACCCTGGAGTCACAAAACACCATCATCTCCGATAGTAACCTCCTTGGAATCACCCCGTAGCATCGTCTCTCTAAGAACCAGCAAGTGCGGATCATCATACTGACGTGCCTTGATCCGCTCGAATAAAGAAGACTGGGACACAACCCATGCAAGAAATTGATTGGGCTTTGAAATATCAAACCTCATAAGTCAGTCAGCTAAGGACTCAAAGTCCAAAGCCAGTGGCCTCTCCTCTGCTAAAATGAATGCCAAAGTACACATACTCTCGGCCTTCTGCTCTAGGCATCCGCGACCATATCTGCCCTTGTCCACATGATAAAGGATGGTAATATCATAATCTTTCAATAACTCTAGACACATGCTCTGACTTAGATTATGATCCCTCTGCTTAAATAGATGCTGCATAGAGAAGTTAATGCACCCCCCTAGTCCCCCTCTGGTTGCTACGGACCAAGACTTAGATATGAGGAGTATAGTACAGTTGTTAACTTGGTTGATGGCCTCTCAGGCCCAACGTCAGGCCCCTGCCACTTCAGATAAAGCAGTCAGTATGAGAGTACGAGATTTCATAAATTTGAACCCCCCGTTATTCATAGGAACAAACCCAAATGAAGATCCTCAGAACCTTTTAGATCAAATGTAGCAGACTTTACGAGTGCTGCATGCTACTAATACTGAGGCCGTAGAGCTTGCCTCTTGCAAGTTGAGGGATATAACAGTTGTGTGGTATGAGACTAGGGAATAATCTAGGGGACCTCTTGCCCGAGTGATAGGATGGAGGGAATTTTCTAAGGCATTCTTGCAATAGTATTTGCTCATTAGAATCTGCTGAGATGGACAAGATAGATTCTTGCAATTGGAGCAAGGTAATATGAGTGTCCGGGAGTACAACATGCAATTTAACTCTTTTTTATGTATGCTCCATCGATGGTGGCTGAGATGAGTGTCCGAGTACACCGATTTGTGGCCGGTTTGGGGTCACATATGATAAACGAATGTACCACTGCTTCCCTGAACCCGATTATGGATATTGCTCATATTCACGCCTATGCACAGAACTTGGAGGATCTTAAGAGGCTACAACAAGCTGCTTGAGAACACGATCAGGGTCAATCTAAGAGGGCCTGGTTCACTGGAGATATGGAAGAGCTTCGTGGCGGGTTTAGGTCCTCTTTTCCTCGGTGGCTAGCGTGTCTTCATAGTCCCAGGGTCAGTATCGAGAACGGACCACCTATTCAGTTAGGGCCAAAACTTCCAAGGGAAAAGTTCATAGAGTAATGGGGATCCAAGCAGGACGAGACCCCGAATGCCACATTATGGCCGATATGGTAGGAATCATTTTGGACATTGCCGCCAGGGTTTGGATTTATGTTATTATTGTGGGAAGCCTAGTCACATCATGCGCTTTTGCCCATTAAGGAATGTGGGCGGCATGATGCCGCCATCAGGATCAGCAACATCTTCTTCATCGACAACACATCCTCGTGAGTAAGGTGTACGACCGGTGATGAGAAGTGGTAGTGGTAGAGGTGGAATGTCCAGCCCAGGTGGGAAACAACCGAATCGCATCGATGCGTTGTCAGGTAATCAAAATTTAGAGACTTCACCAGATATGGTCACAGGTATATTATCCGTGTTTTCCATTAGTGTGTATTCTTTGATTGATCCAGATTCTACAATGTCGTATATTACTCCAATTGTTGCTAGTAAATATGGTAAAGTACCTGAGTTGTTACGATAACCATTTAAAGTGTCCACACCGGTGAGCGAGTTCGTGGTAGTTAGGCGGGTTTATTAAGGGTGTGATGTGATGATTCATGATTGCCATAGCATGGCTGATTTGAATGAGTTAGAAATGGTATAACTTGATGTTATTATGGGAATGGATTGGCTGGCCTCTTGTTATGCTATGGTGGATTGCTGTAAGAAAGTTATTTGCTTAAACTTTATGGAAGAGCCCGTTATTGAATGGAAGAGAGATGTTGAAGCACCAAAAGGGAAGTTTATTTCTTACCGTAAGGCTTGTAAATCAGAAAAGGATATTTTTACCATTTGGTGCGAGTGCAAGATGCGGACACGAAGCCTCCCATCCTTAAGTCGGTTCCGATTGTTAGTGAATTTCCCTATGTGTTCCCTGATGAGCTCCCAGGTATTCCACCGGAGAAGAGGGATATTGAGTTTGCCATCGATGTACCACCTAACACACAGTCGATATCAGTTCCCCTATACAAGATGGGTCATGTCGAGTTGAAGGAACTAAAAGACCAGCCGAAGGATCTACTTGATAAGGGTTTTATCCGACCCATTACTTCCCCGTGGGGAGCCCCGGTTCTATTTGTTCGAAAGAAAGATGGTTTGTTAAGGATGTGCATAGATTATCGAAAGCTGAATAGGGTGACCATCAAGAACAAGTATCCGCTTCCAAGGATCGACGATTTGTTTGATCAATCACAAGGTGCTAAGTACTTTTCAAAGATAGACCTCATATCTTGATATCATCAATTAAGGATCCAAGAGGAAGATATTCCAAAGATAGCCTTTCATACCAGATATGGCCATTACGAATTTCTTGTTATGTCTTTTGGCTTAACCAATGCACCAACAACCTTAATGGATCTGATGAATCGAGTATTCAGGTTGTTCTTGGAAATCTTTGTGATTGTGTTTGTTGATGATATTTTGGTGTACTCTCGAAAGGAGGGAGAGCACACAGAGCATTTGCAAACGGTTCTATGCACCCTTCGGGATCACAAGCTGTATGCAAAAGTTTCCAAGTGCGAGTTATGGCTAGGCTCGGTGGCCTTTCTTGGCCATATAATATCAGGAGAAGGAATCAAAGTTGACGGTCAAAAAAGGTACGCAGCTTCTTGGGCTTGGCCGATTACTATCGATGTTGGTGGAAACGTTCTCATCTATAGCTACTCCATTAACAAAGTTGACGCATAAGGCAGCAAAATTCTAGTGGACCAATGGTTAGAGAAGAGCTTCCAGGAGTTAAAGGATAGGTTAACCATGGCACCAGTTCAAGCTCTTCCTGAAGGACCTGAAGGCTATGTAATATATTGTGATTCCTGTAGAGTGGGATTGGGTAGCGTACTGATGCAACATGGTAAGGTCATTGCCTATGCTTCAAGGCAGCGGAGAAAGCATGAGCAGAATTACCCGACCCAATGATCTGGAGCTAGCAACCGTTGTTCTTGCCCTAAAGATATGGCGTCACTATCTACACGGAGTTCTGATCGACATATTCCCTGATCATAAGAGATTGCAGTACAAATTAAAGCAACAAGAGTTGAATTTGAGGCAACGAAGGTGGCTCGAATTGTTGAAGGACTATGATATGGATATTTTATATCAACCCGGGAAGGCAAACATGGTGGCTGATGCACTAAGTCGGAAGTCTATAGGCAGTTTACGGCATGTGGAGGAGCAGAAGTTGAAGATGACTAAAGACTTGTAGTGGTTGGCAAACCTATGTGTACGATTACTTGATACCGACAGAGGAGGAGTCACAGTTCGGAATACTACTGAGTCCTCGTTAGTAGCTGAAGTAAAAGCACGGCAGATTGATGATCCACCCTTGGTGAAGATAAGAGGAATAATCCCCTTTCAAAAGAAGCAAGTGTTCGAGTTATCTGAGGATGGGGTCCTTAGATACAAGGATCCGGTATCTATACCTGATGTTGGAGGACTCCGAGAGAAGATTATGGCAAAGATTCATCATTCCCGACATTCTGTTCATCCGTGGTCAACCAAGATGTACCACAATCTTCGACAACTATAATAGCGGAACAGCCTGAAGAGGGACATTACTGGATACATCACTCAGTGTCCAAATTGCCAACAAGTTAAGGTTGAACATCAGAAACCGGGATGGTTGTGGCAAAACATGGAAATTCCAACTTGGAAATGGGAAGTAAGCAATATTGATTTCGTTACCGGACTACCACGATCATGCCAAGGATCTGATTCCATATGGTTCATCGTGGATCGACTCACCAAGTAAGCTTATTTCCTACCAGTAAAGACTACTTTCTTGGCTGAAGATTTTGCTATGTTGTATATTAAGGAAATAGTTCAACTTCATGGGGTTCCGATTTCCATTATATCAGACAGAGGTGCTCAGTTTACAACCAAGTTTTGGAAATCTTTTAGTTGTTTGCTTGAGAGTACTGCTTAGACCCTTAGAAGCCTACTCTGATTGAAACTTTGCATGCATCATATTAAACCTAGGATGAATTAAATACCCGTGGTGTATTAAATCCGTTTGGATAAACCTTGTCCAAAGTCCAAAGGGATCTCTCCAATCCCAAAGGATACATTCATACTATGTGCATTACTTGGAGAAATGTGCCAGCATGTTGACTATTATCGCTTAATTAATCAAATCAGAAGGGGGTAGGGCTAACTCTTTTCTTTAATTCTAAAAATGAAGCACACCATCCCTAAGTTCGGCATGGTCCAAAGCATTCCATACAAGTTGATCGATCGGTGCAACAATCTCCCTCAGTATGATAGGAATCATGTAAGAAGGATATTGGGCAACTTGCCATCCTTGATGGACGTTAAGCCATGCAGAGAGCTAATTGAGGCTGCTATTATGTTATGGGACGAGAAAATAGTCGTATTTTGATTCAGAAACTTGGAGATGACCCTACTATTAGAGGAAATTAGAGCTTTTGCTAGAATCCCTTGGGATAGTCTTGGTCTGTTGGTACCTGAAAACTGAACGCCCTGCGATTTTTGAAAAGTTTTGGGATCAAGAAGAACGATGAATATGCTGTTTGAAGAAGTCCTACATTTATTTTGATTTTCTGTATGAACATTATGGACATAGAAAATCAAATCAGTTGTTTCATGAAGAATTGGCCATCATTTCCATTGGGTTGATTCATCGTAGGGTTTATGCTTTCATTATATGTTTCTTGGGGTTGCTGATCTTCTTGATGCAAGGAGGAATAATCCATACCCGACTGGCCATGGTAGCCGTAACCATGATGGAGGGAATTGAGGGACAGACCTATACTATTGTCCCTATCATATTGGAAGAATTATACTAAGCTCTAGACCGATGCAAGCATGGGGCAGGTTACTTTAAAAAGAGCAACCTTCTGTTGCAAATATGGTTGATAGAGCACCTCCAGAGAGGTGACTACCGCCAAGCATTTCTTCGCAGGCCGGTAAATGACTATATTGCTAGCCACCACCCAAAGAAGATGGCCTTTGCTCCTAAAAGATTCGCAAGGCCTACAGATGCAAAAGTATGGGTGCACCTCTTCTGCAATTTGACCGAGAAAAGGGTACGGTAGATGTTCGAGTGGTTTCCAAGCAAAGAGTTCATAATCCGATCCAAGAAGGCTACTCAACTGTTGTTGATAGGTTTGCAAGGTATTTACCCTATGCTCCGATAAGAGTAATGACGCAAGATGGAAGAAAGTAAGTTATACTACAAGTATCCAACATGACACAATACAAGACAAATTTTAAGGGGGACATCATACCCTTCAAGTTTGAAGCCAAACATATGTGGAATCAGAATATCAGTATGGAAGAAGATACCATAAAGCCCGATAGGTATCATGACGGATACATGTACTATTACTAAAGGAAAGATCATAAATGAAGAGACCGAAGCGCAGGTGAGGGCCTTCGGATCCGAAGCCAAGCATATGGAGCAACACAAGACAAACATGGAAGCTATAAGAAAATGGAGACAGATAGAAAACAAAGCGACAGAAAGGTTGGAAAATGTGGAGCAGGGATTGATGGAGTTAGAGTTGAATATGAGCAAGAGATTCTAGGACTGCCAGGGTATGTGATACGATGAAGGTGAAAAACTGGCTATGGCTTTCCTAATGATTGACATGTTCGACCTCAGGAACATGATCGAAGGAGCAAAGAAGACAAGACATGGAGGAGGGCCATATGGGACCAAGTAGAATAGGAAATTTCATATATGAAATGAGACTTTAAAATGATTATTTTTTTAGCATTAGATTTTGTTTTAGAATTGATGTAATAATACTAGTGATTCTATTTCAATTTAGTAATAGAAGGATTTGATTTATTTCACACTAATGGAATGAGACAATGTTGAAACAAATTTTGCCAAGTTTACTTGTCACTTAGGCCTACCTCGGGCACAACGAAGTCCCCAAATTAGTATGCGGGTTATTGAATGCTTTATGTGGTATATCTTTAAATACCACAAGGCTCTTTTCATTTTTACCTTACTGGCCTGGCTACCTTTTATTTTTCTTCCTTTTTGATTATTCCCATTCACAAAGGTTGGTTCGTTCACTCTGACAACATCAACATACCATACAAGATCTAGAGGTCCTCTCCCTTCCCTCCCTCCTCCCCCTCACAGCAAAATCAAAAGCAAAGGTAAATGAAAAATGGATAACTTGAGTGAAAATGGGAAAGACAACGCTCCTTTCACAGAGAATGTAGAAACCTCAAACAAGAGAAGCACACTAGGGCAGCACGAGCTGGTTTTGTATTTGGAAAAAAAGATTGAAGAATTACAAGGAAAGTTAGAGCAGGTCCGTAACCTCGCCAACCTTTCCGTCACCCTAAACGTCCTTGATATCAACCATCAAAATACCAAAACTCAAAATTCTCCACAAGCCTAGAATCCACAACCTCAAGCTCTACAAAATTTCCCTATCACTCAGCAGTACCACAACTCCACACTTCCATAAAACTCGAACCCTTCACCACTTCAGGTTCCACATAAACACCACCATAATACAACGCAATACCCACAAACCGCTACCTACCCCTCTCCTCAAAATACACCGCAACCTACCCATGATCCACCACAAGCATATATAAATGATCATCCATACCCCCAAGTCCCCGGCACCCACCAAATCAAACCCATATACGTGGAAACATTACAATATACACCCCAACAAACTCTATACACACCCAAATCCACTTAAAAGGACCTGATAATTAAGAACATGGCCAAAGAGTTGAAGAAGCAATCTGGAAGGGTCCAGAGTGTCGAAGGAGGAAACGATATTGAAGGATTGAGCTACGAAGATTTATGCATTCAACCGATGTAGAATTTACCGAGGATTACAAAACTTTGAAGTTTGATATGTTTGATGGTACTGATGATCCCAAAGAACACTTGAGAACTTATTATTACAAGCTCGTAGGCATGGGTAAAAATGAGCAAATTTGAATGAAGTTATTTATGTGAAGCCTTACAGGAGACGCCTTGTCATGGTAAATCAGTCAAAACTTGAAGAAATGGTCCAGTTGGGTGAATATGGTGTTAGATTTTATGGACAAGTTTAGGTTCAACATGGAGAATGCACTAGATATGTTCTACATTCAAAATCTCAAGAAGAAATCCATGGAAACCTTTCGTGAGTATGCTACCCGTTGGAGATCTGAAGCCGCTAAGGAAAGGCCACCACTAGAGGAAGAACATATGAATAAGTTCTTCGTGCGAACTGAGGACCCACAATACTGTAAAAGGTTGATGCTCATAGAAAACCACAAATTCTCTAACATCATTAAGCTAGGGGAAAGAATTGAAGAAGGTATCAAGAGTGGCATGGTCACCAATTTCGAAGCTCTGTGGGCTACTAATAAAGCTTTATAGTCTGGAGGAATCTCGAAGAAGAAGCAAGTGGGTGCATGATGGTAGCCCAAGGGCCAAAATCTCTACTCACCTAGCAAACACCCCCACCAGTATATCATCCCTCATCCCCAAAATACCATTATCCTTCTACCACGTACCATACCTATAATACCCAACCAACATACTACCACTCACCCCCGCTTGAACGATAGAACTACCCTAAACCCTAAGCCAACTTTGACCGCAGACCTCCCAATCAATACACCCCTCTCGCTGAACAAATATCCCAATTGTATGAGAGAATGAAACCCCCCGGTTACATCAACCCTTTCTCCACAGCTGCAACCCAAAATTCAGCTTAGTGGATCAGCCCCAACAAATCCTATGCCTATAACTCTAGCATGAAAGTGCACGCCATTGAGGAACGTCGCATGTTGAAGGATAAGGCTCAAACGCTGATTGATACTAAAGTAATACAGTTGAAGGAATCTACACCTAATGTCCCCGACAACCCCCTTCCCGACCCTAGGGGTGAGGGAGTAAGCATGACTGAGACTGATGAGGAATGGGACAAGGAAGGATCCATTGGTCTTATTCGAGGGGGAGACACTGTTGTGGCATCCCCTGTTATGCCCTCACCAGTTGTGGTGCAGGCCAAGGTACGGTTTGAAGTCAAAGTGGCTATACCTAGGGCACCATTCACTATGATGGCAGCTACATCACCGGATTATCAATCTAATGCTGTTCCATGGGACTATGTGGCTGAAGCAAGAAGAAAGGGAAAGGCCATGACGAAAGCTGGTGCCGCTCAAGGAATAACTAGAACATAAAGAGTGTACACATTGGAGAATCTTGCCCAAGGACAGTCAAGTAAGGAAACTGCATCAAAACCACCCGTTACAGAAACATGTACTGATGATTTGTGGAGGAAAGTACTAGCTAAGGAATATTCTGTTGTTGATCGCTTGACAAAACTCCCGCACATATATCCATCATGTCACTACTATAGAATTCTGACGCGCACAAAAAATTCCTTGATGAAGGTGTTGAGTGATGCCTATGTTATTGGCATCACAAGTGGAGTAATGGCAAACATTGTGGGACAAATACTGAAAACACACAAGATTAGTTTCTATGAAGATTAGTTACCACCGGAAGGTTTGAGTCATAATCGGGCATTGCATAGTACTGTGCAATATGAAAATAAATTCATCGCTTGGGTCTTGATCAATGGAGGTTCGAGTCTGAATATATGCCTTCTGACCACTTTGAGGAGGCTGGCTATAGGTATACCTAAAATATGGCAAGGAAGCATGAATATGAAAGCATTTGACTGGTCATAGAGAGTTACAATTGGAGAAATTGATTAGAGTTTGAATATAGGCCCAACTGCGTTCGATGTCGAGTTTCAGGTAATAGACATCTCTACCACTTACAACCTTCTATTGGGATTACCGTGGATGCACATGGCCGGGGCTGTTATTTATACTCTACATCAATTCAAGTAGAATCACCAGGAGGTGGTCGTTCATGGAGATGACAACAATCCTGTTTAAACTAGACACACTATACTAGCAGTTAAAGGCAAAAGGAAGCTAGGAATGTAGACATTCCAAAGAATTGAATGGGTGAACATAGTTGAGAAAGGACGATGGTGGAGTGACAAAGTGTTGAGCATGTTGCTTTGGCTAGAGTACGAGCCAGGCCGAGGTCTTGGCCCTAAGCTTTAGGGGATAATAGAGCCAATACGATCACTGACCCAGAATACCACCTTTGGTCTTGGGTATGAATACCCCGTGCAGGAATATCAGGAATTGTTGCTTCCATGGAACAATTTCTAGTATCTATTGCTTAAACCCATACTATCGTTGTACCAGACATTCTACAAGGCCGAAGTTATCTGAGGAACCAAAGAAGAAGAGATTCTAGCTGTCATAGGATGTTTGTTCCTGACTAAAGAAGACATAGATTGCAACGAGATTTTGGGAGAGGAGGTGGAGGATCTCACCATCAAGATGGTAGGAGATGGAACTGTTCCAGGGAATTGGATTTCTACACCATCCCGGGCTCGTCGAGCACCTGGGTAGCTTTGACAGACTAGCATAATTTTAAAATTGTTATTTAGAATTTAAGACATTCAGTATTATTGTTTTGAAATAAATATTCGATGCATCAAGTCATGTTTTCTTTGACACATTTAAAGTTTTAAATTAATGCATTATTTCTTTTTATTTACTTATATTATTATCTTGGCATTGTTTTCAACAAAACTATTTCCTATCCTGTTGAATCTACAACTGTGATATATAATGAGGCAACGCAATATGATGGAATGATTCAAATGAATGGGAGAATGATGTAATACCCGAGGAAGTCATCAAGGAAGTAGAGGATTTACACAAGTTGAATTTAGAGGAAACTGAGACAGTTAATTTGGGAGATTCCGAAACAGTCAAAGAGACTCTCATTAGTATCGACCTATCATCATCCGACGAAGAAGAGTACATTAGATTTTTGAAATAATATGAGGATATCTTTGCCTGGTCCTATGATGACATGACAGGGTTGAGAACATACATAATAGCCCATAAGCTACTACCAACCCAATGTGTCCACCGGTGATGCAAAAACTAAGGAAATTCAAGCCATACATGAGTTTGAAAATAAAAGAAAAGGTTACCAAGCAGAACAACGGCAAGGTTGTCTGAGTGGTCGAGTATCCGACATGGTTATCCAATATCGCACCCGTGCCAAAGAAAGATGGAAAGGTCAAGGTTTGTGTTGACTTTATAGTTTTGAACCGAGCAAGTTTCAAGGATTATTTCCATTCCCAATCATACATATCTTGATCGACAATTGCGCCAAGCATGACCTCCAGTCCTTTGTTGATTGTTTTGCTGGATATCACCAGATCTGGATGGATGAAAGAGACACAGAGAAAACGGACTTCGTTACACCATGAGGTATGTATTGCTATAAGATGATGTCGTTCGGTTTAAAGAAAGATAGAGCTACATACATGAGGGACATGACCACCCTTTTTCATGATATGATCCATAAGGAGATTGAAGTTTATGTTAATGATGTCATCATCAATTACAAGAAGAGTCTAGATCACATAGCAGATTTGAGAAATTTCTTCCACCGCCTGCGGAGATACAATTTGAGGTTGAACCTCGCAAAATGTGCTTTTAGTGTCCCTGCTGGGAAGCTACTAGGTTTCATCATCAGCCGTTAAGGAATTGAGCTAGACTCGTCAAAGATTAAGGCTATCCAAGATCTACCACCACCTAAGAAAAAGAAAGATGCTATGAGCTTCGTATGGCGTCTCAACTACATCGGCCATTTCATAGCACAATCCATGGTAGTATGTGAACCAATTTTCAAAATGTTGCGAAAAGATGTTGCAACGAGCTGGACCGAGGAATGTCAAAAGGATTTCGATAAAATCAAGAAGTACTTATCCAAGCCTGTTGTGTTAGTCACACTAGAGCCCGGAAGGAAAGAGCAAGCCATATACTACTTGAGTAAGAAGTTCACACCCTATAAAGGTCGGTATTATTTATTAGAGCGTACTTACTGCGCCCTAACATAGATAGCCCAGAAGCTGGGACACTATTTCTACTCATACACTACATACCTCATATCAAGAATGGACCCCTTAGAATATAATTTTCAAAAACCTATGCCTACCGGCAAGTTGGAAAAGTGGAAAATACTTTTAGGTAAATGCGACATCATTAATGTGACCCAAAAGGTAGTCAAGAGACAAGCATTGGCCGATTACCTGGCCGAGAATCCTGTGGGTAGAGAATATTAACCACTGAAGACGTATTTTCTCGATGGGGAGGTATCATTCGTAGTGGAGGATATTACCGATGCTTATGATGGTTGGAGATTGTTCTTCGACGGGGTTGAAAATTTTAGTGGGGTAGGCATCAAAGCTATTTGAAATCGACTAACACTATCCGGTATCTGCCAAACTTAGATTCCCATGCACCAACAATATGGCAGAATATGAGGCTTGCATTCTAGGACATAGGTTGGCCATTGAAATGAAAATCCAAGAATAATTGGTGATCGGAGATTCATAAATGTTGATACATCAGGTACTCGGAGGATGAGCCACCAAGAATACCAAGATACTACCATACTTGCATTAAGTACAATGATTGGTCACGAGATTTGCAAAGATAAGATTCAAACACGTTCCCCGGATTCAGAATGGGTTCGCAGATGCACTGACCACGTTGTCTTCCATGATACAACATCCAAATAAGAATTATATTGACCACATCCCGATGGCGATCCATAAGCAGCCCGCCTATTGTGCCCATGTTGAAGAGGAATTTTATGGGAAGCCACGTTTTCATGATATCAGGGAGTATTTGGAAAAGGGAGGATACCCGAAAAATTCCACGCATAATCAAAAGTTTACATTACGGAGACTAGATAATCATTTCTTTTGGAGTGGAAAAATTCTATACAGAAGGACTCCTGTTCTCGGGTTGTTAAGATGTGTGGTTGCCAAAGAAGCATCTAGATTGATTGAATATATACATGGCGGGATATATTGACCCCATATGAACGGGTTCACTTTAACCAAGAAGAAATTCAAGGCGGGATACTTCTGGATGACTATGGAAACTGACTGCATCAAGTATGTGCAGAAATGTCACCAGTGTTAGGTGCATGCTGAAATGATACGGTTTCCACCCAATGAACTTAATGTGACGAGCTCGCCTTGGCCTTTTCTCGCTTAAAGTGTAGATGTCATTGGCCCAATTGAACTGACACAGATTCATACCAGTAGCCATTTATTACTTCACCAAACGGGTCGACGCCACCTCCCACAAAGCCGTGAAAAAGAAGGTTTTGGCAGATTTTGTTCGAGATCGTACTATCTGCCAATTCGGGGTGCCCAAGTCAATTATCACTGATAATGTCGGCAACCTCTACAGTGATCTGATGCAAGCCATGTGCGAAACATTCAAAATCAAGCATTGCAATTCCACCATATACAGACCACAGATGAATGGAGCCGTAGAAGCCACCAACAAGAATATTAAGAAAATACTAATGAAGATGATAGACAACTACAATTAGTGGAATAAGAAGTTACCAGTTGCTTTGCTCTGATACTGCACTACGGTCTAAATATCAACTGGGTCAACTCCCTATCTATTGGTGTATGGTACTGAAGCTGTTATACCCACCGTGGTAGAAATTCCTTCCCTGTGATTCATACAGGAAGCTGAGCTTTGTGATGCAGGATGGGTATATAGTCGATATGATCAGTTGGCTCTCATCGATGGGAAAAGAAAGAATGCATTGTGTCACGGCCAACTTTACCAGAACAGAATAGCAAGGGCTTTCAATAAGAAGGTTAGATCAAGATAGTTCACACTGGGGAAACTGGTTCTGAAGTGAATCTTCCCGCATCAGGATGAAGGAAAGGGAAAATTCTCACCAAACCGGCAAGGTCCTTACATGGTTCACCGAGTGCTGGCAGGAGGAGCACTCATACTAGCAGAAATAGATGGAGAGATATGGCCAAAACCTATCAATTTAGATGCCATCAAAAGATATTATGTCTAAGATTGTATTCGCACTTTCTTCTTGATGTAACATGAACTACGCTTGACTTGATTCCCGTTTAAGAGGGGATACATTGGCAGCCCTGTGGGTTCGGTCATATTATAATAAAAGTCCCATTTCCCTCCATGATCAAAGGAGTGGGAAAATTTAAGTTTTATCAAATTTGATATTGTTGCACTAGGAGTCACTGGAAGAGGATTATCAAGAAAAATATCAGGGGCCGATTCATCAGAACTGGGGCAGAATTCAAATTCTTAGGGGTTCCTCGTGATCCTACACAGGACAAGGATGTTGCAATATCTCAAAATATGTCACAGTTTAGGATTCTACAAACCTATCTTATGCATTATCACATATTTTAATAAATGCACTCTTTATGACTAACCAATTACAAAATGCATACGTTCAAAACTCAATTTTTGTAATGGCCAAATAACACTCAGGCTAGCTCAAAGCATAGACATATCAATCTAAGAAAAGAAAGTCAGAAGCAAGGACGAAACAAGGAATAAAAAGCACAAACAACCTTCCCCGACTTACAATTTTTCTTTGAATGTAAGAATAACATGTGCAACACCATTCACAAAGGATATACAACGAGACCGCTAACTTCACAGAGATAGATGCTACCAAGACTAAATGTATCGAGCTAAGAATTGCTTTTCTTTCTCGTATTTGCTTGAGGCTAAGCTCTACCTCCATCATTACAATGCTCGACATTTCCTGCATCTGCATTAGGCTCAAGAACGACCCTTCTACTTGCATAGGGCTAAGCACTACCCTCATACTTACATGAGGCTAAGCTCTATCTCTATCATCGTATAAGGCTAAGCATTTCCTTCCTCTACATAGGGCTAAGCACTGCCCTCATTACCTACCCAGGGCTAAGCATTGACATCATTATTTGCATAGGGCTAAGCACTGCCCTCATACTTGCATGAGGCTATGCTTTATCTCTATCATTGCATAAGGCTAAGCATTGCCTTCCTCCGCATAGGGCTAAGCACTGCCCTCATTATTTGCATAAGGCTAACCACTGCCCTTGTACTTGCATGAGGCTAAGCTCTACCTCTATAATTGCATAAGGATAAGCATTGCCTTCCTCTGTATAGGGCTAAGCACTTCCCTCATTACATGTATAGGGCTAAGCACTACCCTCATTCCTTGCATAGGGCCAAGCACCGCCCTAATAATTTGCATAGGGCTAAGTACTTCCCTCATACTTTCATGAGGCTAAGCTTTGTTTCCATACTTGCATAGGGCTAAGAATTGCCTTGACTATTGCATCAGGCCACGCATGGCTCCCCTACTCACACAAGGCTAAGCACTACCTTTCTCCATTCTTGCATAAGGATAAACCCTGCCTTCGTCATTTGCATATGGCTAAGCACTGCCTATCTCCTTTGTCGAATAGTCAAATATCTCCAGCTCCTTGCATTTCGTGGGCTGAAAATTTACCACATTATCTGAAGGAATCATAGTCCGAAAGCATCATATTCATAGCCAAAGGACAACATTCCATGGCATAAGGATCTCAAAGTTGTACATCATTATTCAAATGCATCATGGTCCAAAAGCACCATCCCCATGGCCCGAGGACACCGTTTCATGGCCTTTCTTGACGGCCAATTTTGACCCTCCCTTTTAAAATTAATTTATTCATACTTAATAATTTACAATAAATATTTTAAAAATATTTTCTATTAATGAATATCTATTTTCATAAATTAATTAAGTATTAAGTTGCAAAATTAATCGCGTAGTACTAATATTACGTAATTATAAATGTATTTAATATTATTAAAATAACTTTTGTATATACATTACATAGGTGTTATACTTAATTTGACAAAATTACTCAATTTCTATTGAATTAGGTTACTATGTTAATATTTTGAAATTAGCACTATAATTCAAAATTTGCATTATTTATAGATAATTAATTAAAATAATTAGTAACATATATAGTAATTATAATTTTATCACATTTTATTGAAATTGTTAAGTTTATTTAAATTAATTTTAATGCGGTTAAAAATGAAAAGGCTACAATTGCAATTCCTTAATTAAACACAAGATGGCCATTTTAAAAATAAATTCCAGCCCAAATACCAAGCCCAATCTGGATCTGATCCAATCAAAAGACCCATCTCATTCCAAGTTGGCAATCCATGCCACTCCTTGTGAGCCAATAGCGATGCGCCACATCACCCGTTTCTATCCCTCACAAAAGAAACACAACAAATCCAAATCATCCATTATGCAGATCAACGACTCTCACTTTATCCACGTTTTCCCTTTAATTTTTAATACCCCATAAGACTCATCTCAACTGTCAAAATCTAGGGATCTAACGGTTCGTGTATTTTATCATTTTAATTCGATAAAGTCTAAATTTTCAGGGCCGTTGATCTAAAGAATCAATGGCCCAGATCCCTTCCATTGACTTTAACCCTAGAGATGACCTAAACTACCAAAACCTTAAAAATCATTTCCCTGCCATCCCAACCGCCCTATTTCCTTTTCCTCTCTCAATTCTCTCAAACTCCAGACCCATCAATCCTAGAAACCTTGAACTAAATCGTGCAAGGATGCAAACAATTACCCCAAATCGTTCTTCCTGCCTTCTGACTCCGCGAATATTGCCGATATTCCCCCTTTTCGTCATGTGAATTTGAAATCTCGAGTCTTTTGACTTAGACGAAACTATGAAACTTCAAGTCTTTAAATCCTTTGATGCTGCAACGAAATCAAGGGCATGCATAGGCATCTCATGATGTTTATTCAAAACCAGAGGACAAGTGCAATGACCTATGGATTTTTGGTCTTTGTCCGATGGTCTTCTCGCCTGTAATGGCTGTCTTCCACTCAGGTAAAACTCTCATTGATCTTTACCCTCTGTTCATTTTTAATTTTTACTCGATCGTGCTTGCATCACCTGATATTAGTCACTCTCAAATATCTTAGTTTGAAATCTGAAACCCCAAGGCCTTAAATGGCACTATAAGAATGGGTCTTCAATTCTCCCACCTAACACACAAAGACGAACACACACTAAGCACACAACAGCCCAATCAGTCTGGTCTAGAAGATCTCGTGAAGGCCTTCATTGTGAAAACTGATGAAAGATTTGAAGTACATGGGGCAGAAGCAAGTGGGACTGATTACAAAAATATTATCTGAGGCGGTTCCAGGCACTCTCCCTGCTGATATTGAAAGAAATCCCAAAAAATGTGATACTTGAAAAAGAAAGTGGTGAGCAACTGAAAGGTGATGATGACAAGAAGAAGAAAGGCCCAAAGAAAGCTGAGAAAAAGAAGAAGGGAGAAAATTCTAGAGGGGAGGAACCTGAGGGGAGCGAGCATATGTCTGTGCTACCTTTCCCTCAAAATCTATGTAGAGAAAAGTTAGACAAGCAATTTGAGAGATTTCTGGATGTGCTGAAACAGGTTCATGTAAACTTACCGTTCACAAATGTGCTCTCACAAATGCCTTATTATGCTAAATTCTTGAATGAGATCCTTACAAAGAAGAGGAAAATAGAGGAGACTCCAGTGGTAAAACTCACAGAGCAATGTAGCGCGATATTGCAAAATAAACTCTCAGAAAAGTGTGGAGATCCAGAGAGTTTTACTATACCTTGCTATTTAGGAACTATTAATTTCGATAAGTCTTTATGTAATTATGGTGCCTCAATTAATTTAATGCCTCTATCTATTTTTATAGAAAATTGGAGAAGGAGATTTGGGAGATAAGGTTTGCACCAATATCGTTGTAGCTGGCAGCCCAAATGACTTTAATACCCGAGGGGATAGTGGAAGATGTGTTAGTTCAGGTGGATAAGTTCGTATTTACTGTGGATTTTATAGTGGTGAATATGGAGGAAAACAAGAAGGTCCCCCTCATCCTAGGAAGACCATTCTTAGCGACGGACAAAGCGATATTAGATATACATGAGAGAAAACTCATGCTTACTGTGAGTAAGGAGACTGTGACTTTCAATATGGATGTTGAAAAGGGGGTGGAAAAAGGAAAATCAGTTGCAAGTGTTGAATGGAAAGTGAAGGGATAGAAAGAGTAGGATACGGTGAGCGAGAAAGATAAGTGTGGGGGTGTACCCCAAGAAGGCTGAGAAGAAGCTATCTGCATGGATGTGTGCATTGGTTCGTGCGCGAGGAATGGAGCCCGACTTCAACTTAGACCCCGACTAGATATTAAGGGAAGTTTCCTTTACCTTATGCTTTTTAATTGTGTGTCATGGGGATATGCCACAACTTAACGTGTGGGGTGGGGGATTTGTATGTATGTATGTATATTAGTTTTCTTTTTGTTAGTTGTAGTAGTTGGAGATAGACAAAATTGAAAAAAATTGAAAACTTATTAAATTTTCTATTTTTCCTGACAATGAATATCATCGACACATTTCTTGAGGGATTAAAGTCGAAAGGAAAGAGACAAAAATATGTTCTTTTGTTAGGTAGTGTAATACTTCCCCCTTGGTTTTTCTTTGTGCCGCAGTTCTTTTCCAAGGTTTTTGTTTGAACCGGGTGTAGTAGTTTTTATTTTTGTTAGGAGTAGGAAACCTTGTGCTATTATTTGAATTGCAGGCAATATCTCATGACTTTATTATACCTTGAGAATAGTGAGTGCTTTAGTGTGACGCTTAGGCTCAGATTTTAACTCTTGTATAAGTACCTTAAAGCATATGATCTTAACTTTGCTTAACTGCTTTGACTAGAGTGTCTTGATAGTCCAATCCTGAGTGAGTTATGTGCCATGTGTGTGTGAGGTTTTGTGTACTCTGTGCATTGCATTTGATGAATAGAACTTGCCCCTTGTGTTTGCAAAGCGAAATAGTATTTTTATTTAGTTTTGGAAGTGATATAGGTATTTCTTTGTTGTGCCAGATATATGCTATTACCCACCTAATTGTTATGTATCTTAGTTAACCCCTTTGAGCCTGTAATCATGTTTCTTTGGCAACCACATTTCAAGCCTTACCCATTTGCTTGAATTGACCATTTATTTGAACCCTGTACCTCTCATGAGCACTTGAATTTGTTATGAACTTTGTAAAAGTTAAAGTGTGGGGTGTTGGTTTGGCTTTTGAGTGGAACTATTGAAATAGGAGGAAGGTGCATTGTTTTTAAAAAGTAAGAGCCACTTGAATTGAATAAGAAAAGAAAAAGAAAAATAGTTGTATTGTTGTGAAAAATATTCCTTGATAGTGGTAACTCTTGATTTATGTGTGCTTAAAGAAGTAGGAGTTGATGTAAATTGATGTGAAGGTGGAGTTATGGTTTGACATAAGTGTAGGTTTTTGAACGATTAATTATGTATTAAAGTGCTTAGGGAGGTGTAGTCACTCTTATATCTAAATGTGTCCTACCCGTCCCGCAGCATACATTACAACCAATAAAAGTCCTACTTGATCCTTCACTGAATGAGGCCAATTAGTATAGTAGTACACTACGGGCAAGCCTATGGAACATCTTTTGTGGCATATGAATGTTGTTCTAAGAGTGAGTGAATTCTTTCTATCTTGAGTTCCTGATTGTTCTTAAATTTTATTGTGTGTGGAACTACTCTCTATTTTTGTGTGGGGACACTTAATTCACGAAGGAAAGGTAATGTCGTTGACCTCTATGTTTGATTAATTGAGCGGATTGTGAAAAATGTATGGTGCTTTTGAGTCAATACTTGAGGCGAGGATGTTAAGGTATTGTGCTTAATCTGTTTTTAAATATTCTTTGTATGATGAGTTGTTTAAAAATATCATGTCTATATGAAGTGTAGTGTTATTACTCGAGGATGAGCAATGGTTTAAGTGTGAGGTGTTGATGGTAGGCTATAATCTTGTGTTTTAGTTTCTTATGGCACTCTAATTCAATGCGCTTTACTTGTGTTGATCTTTATTTGGTAGTGTTTTGCACTTATTGCGTATTTTATGCTTTGTAGGAATGATTCCGAGTTATGTAGATGTTGTGGAGATAAATCAAATAATTTGGAGCTTTGAAGTTTGAATAAAAGCCCAAGGGATTAAGCTAGGATCGTGTTCGCGGGTTGAGGATCACTTCTGGACGTCAATAATCAAGGAAGAAGCAACAGTCCGAGAAAATGCATTAATGCGACGAACTATGCGTAGCAGTGTGCGACGCATTAGTGCAATTTTGCGTCAGAAGTTTGAAAAAGTTGAGAGGCTGGGTTTCTGTGGTATGGTAAGAAAATGCACTGCTGCGACGCAACCGTCGATGCATGGTGGGACGCATGAAAAAGAATAAGTTTGCAGGTTTCCCACTTCGGCTAGGAAAGGGTGATTTCATTTTGTCACGACCCTACTTGGTATAAATACATAAAAAATGTTATTTTCTGGACTTTTGACATACCTTCGACCAAAGGAAGCTAAGGAGGAGTTGGAAGAGCTAAAGCACAAGGATTTCAACATTCCTTCCTACTCAAGACCCGGGTTTGGATTGAATTTATGTTTTCCTATACTTTTATTATATTCGTGATGAATTCCTCCATGTCTATGAAGTAGTTCTCTTTAGGGTTTGATGTATTTAGTGTATTGATGATTGTTTGTGGATTATAACTCTAGTTTTATGTATTGAATCGTTTGGATGAATTAATTGTTGCATCTATATTCACTTGTTCATGTAATCGAGAGAGGCATAACTTGTGATATCTTTGCATTATATTTTTGGTTGAGTTCATAGATTCTTCTAACTAATCGAAAGAGGCTAGTTGAATCATTGATTAAACCTACTTAGGAGAATAATCGAGAAAGGTTTTCCTAAAGACCAATCCACTACGCATTCTTGCATATCTTCACAGTGCTTAATTTGGTTCGTCTCGTGAGGTTAAGGCTTAATAGAGAGAGGAGTTTCTGCGGAACATTTGAACCAATAATTGAGTGAATTTGAGAGACTCACTTGAACATTAGAAGTGAATTATCTAGATTTACATCCCGAACAATTATCTTGCACGTATCCTATCAAAACCCTATCTTCTCCCATTGATAACCTTCGTTGCTTATTCCTTGTTTCGATTTTCATTAGTCAATAGCTTTTGATTCTTAGTTAATTTTAGCTAGACATCTTATAAATGTCAACTGTTGATCATCTTGGATAGAAATCAAGCTAGAAACTACGAGAATACTATTTAAATCAAATCCCCATTGATACAATATAATACTATACTATATTTTATTAGCGAGCATAATTAAGTGTGTGTTTTGCGATCGTCAGCAGTACATCCCTGTCCTTAATCTCTTTGAGCCACTATTGATTATGTAAAGCCTACATGAATCTATCATTAACTTACCTTCCATGAAAATTAGGATTTAGACACTATGTTATCATCAAGTGACACTTTTAGAAGATGAAGCATGATCACTTCATACCTACATACTAAACTAGATTTATGTTTGAGTTTGAACTTGTTTTGATGCAATGTTTCCATCTCCTTTCTTTACCAACATGTTGATTTGGTTATGTAATTCGTTCTGTAATGTGCAAAATTCCCCTGCTTATATGAGGTCACTATCTAACTTACCTTGTCTATGTGTGATGGTAGGCTATAATCTCATGTTTTAGTCGTTTATCGCACTCTAATTCACTGCACTTTATTCATGTTTGAGCTTTAATTGGTACTGCTTTGCACTTAATGTGTGTTTTTTGCCTTGTAGGAGTGATTCCAAGCTATTTAGATGTTGTGGAGCTAACTCGAGCTATTTGGAGTGTTGAAGTCTGAGTAAAAGCTCAAGGGATTAAGTCGGGATAGTGTTTGGGGGTCAAGGACCAAGTCCGGACGTCACAACGCAAGCAAAATTCGTAGTCTAAGAATTTCTCACTGCCGCGGTGCATGGGGCGCCGCGGCTGCCTATTTTCTACTGCCTGACAGATGTTGAGCTCTCTAGAAATCCCCACTAATGCCCCGCATGGTGCGTCGCCCCATGTGGCGCGCCTGTGTAACTTTTAAAGAGTGAAAATCCTTTTTCGGCTAGGAGAAGGTGGTTTCGTTTGGGCTCGACCCTACTTGGTATAAATACATGGAAAAACGTTATTTTCTGGACTTTTTGACATACTTGAGACATAACGAAGATAAGGAGGAGTTGGAGGAGCAAAAGCACAAGGATTTTATCATTCCTTCCTCACTCAAGACCCGAGTTTGGATCGAATTTATGTTTTTCTATACTTTAATTATATTTGTGATGAATTGCTCCATATCTATGGAGTAGTTCTCTTTAGGGTTTGATGGATTTGGTATATTGATGATTGTTTGTGGGTTATATCTCTAGTTTTATGTATTGAAGCATTTTTGGATGATTTAATTGTTGCATCTATATTCACTTGTTCATGTAATCAAGAGAGGCATAACTTGTGATATCTTTGCATTCTATTGTTGGTTGAGTTCATTAATTCTTCTTAGTAATCGAAAGAGGCTGGTTGAATCATTGATTAAACCTAGTTAGGAGGATAATCGAGAGAGGTTCTCATAAACACCAATCCACTATGCATTCTTGCATTTCTTCACGTGCTTAAATTGGTTCATCTTGTGAGGTTAAGACTTAATCAAGAGAGGAGTTTTTACTGAACGTTTGAACTAATAATTGAGTGAATTCGAGAGACTCACTTGAACATTAGAAGTGCATTATCTGGAGTTAGATCCCAAACAATTATCTTGCACTTATCCTATCAAAACCCTACCTTCTCCCATTGATAATCTTCTTTTCTTATTCCTTTCTTAAATTGTCATTAGTCAATAGCTTATGATTATTTGTATATTTTTATTAGAAATCATATAAATCTCAATTGTTGATCATTTTGGATAGCAACCAAGCTAGAAACTACGAGAACACTGTTTAAATCAAATCCTTGTGGATACGATATTATACTATACTATATTTGATTAGAGAGCATAATTTAGGTGTGTGTTTCTAGCTCGTCAAATTTTGGCGTCGTTGTCGGGGATTGGCAATCAATAGTGTTTGAAATAGTTTGTAGTACTAATTCACGAATTTTTCCTTTTATTTTATTTTTATATTTTTACGTTTGTTGTTCTTTGACTGTGCGAATGTTACATGTTTAGATTGGTGTATGACTCGAGCTTCTACAAAAGAAGTGCTACCATACGAGCCAGAGATAGAAAAATAATTGCGATAGCTGAGGATGGAAAGAAATCTCACCGAGACATTAGAAAAGGTTGGGCAATCCTCAACCAAAGAAACTATGGCTGGAAACGGTGACGATATTGTAGATTTGGCTGGAAGAGAGGTAGCGCAAAAATGAGAAAAAGCTGCACGGGATGCTGAGGAAGCAGCTATCAGAGATGCACAGATCATCTATGAAGAAGAGAGGGGTCGAAGAATTGCTCAAAATCAACCCTTGGCTGCAGACCAGTTCGGAAATATAGCTCCCCTGCCTGGGAGACCATTGGGCGATTATGCTAGACCGGTCTACAACCAAGGATTGTCAAGTACGAGACCACCTCCAATTGAAGCTAACAATTTCGAATTGAAGCAAGGGTTGCTTCAAACTCTATAGAATTAATGTGTCTTCAGAGAGAATATGAATGAAGTTCCAAAGACACATCTAATGGAGTTTGAGGAGATTATGAACACCTTTCAATACAATGGTATGTCACGAGATTCAGTGTACTTGAGGGAATTCCCCTTCACACTCAAATATAATGCAAAGCAATGGCTTCGAAGCTTACCCACATGATCGATTAGAACATGGGAGGAGATGAAAAGAAAATTCCTTGATAAATATTTCTCCTCAGCTAAGACGAGAAAGTTTAGAAGAGAAATCCATAACTTCTGCTAGAAAGAGACCGAGGCTATTTTTGAAGCATGGGAGAGGTTTAAAGAGATAGTTCGAAAGTGTGAACATAGTGGAATTGAACTCTAGATGCAACTCCAGGACTTTCGGGATGGATTGACACATGCCTCGCATAGAACATTGAGTAATGCAGTTGGAGGCCCGTTGATGAAAAAGACTCCAGAGGAGATAGTTACAATTCTTGATAAGTTGTCTCAAGATGCAAATCAGTGTCCCTCTGAGAGTGTTGAAAGAAGAAGATCAACTGGTATTCACCAAGTTGATGCTAATACATCTGTGTAGGTACAACTTGATGCTATGGCTAAGGAAATACGAAAGCTGACCTTAGCCTCGATACAAAGTGAGCCTCACGCAGCTTGCGATATATGTAGAAGAGGACACCATACTCATGAGTGTCGAGACTCAACGGAGGAAGTGAATATTGTGGGAAACTACAATTTCAATGCAATGGGTCATAGGCACCCCTGGTTTTTATGGAGTTCACCTAGGGTTAACGCAAATGTTTGGCAACAAAATAACTCTAGGCCCCCGGGACAAGGAGCTCCAGCATACCAAAATCAGCAGAGGCATCAATTTCAGCCTCAACAGCCCATTCAGCCTGGTCTAGAAGATCTAATGAAGGTCTTCATTATCAAGACAGATGAGAGGCTGGACGCCCATGGAGCAGCTATCAAAGAGTTGGGCACATCTTTTCAAAACCTGGAGTGACAAGTGGGACAGATTGCAATAATATTATCTGAGAGGGCTTTAGGAACTCTCCCCGCTTGTACTGAGAGAAATCCTAAAGAAATAGTGAATGCTGTAACTTTAAGAAGTGGGCAAGTGTTGGAAGATCCCACCCCGATCCAAAATGATGTGAGACTTGAAAAAGAAAGTAGGAAGCAACTGCAAGATGATGTTGATAAAAAGAAGAAGGGCCAGATAAATGCTGAGAAAAGTAAGAAGGGAAAAACTTTGAGAAGGGAGGAACATGATGAGAGCGAGCATATGCGTGCGCTACCTTTCCTTCAAAAGCTATACAGAGAAAAGCTGGACAAGCGGTTTGGGAGATTTCTAGATGTGCTGAAAAAGGTTTATGTAAACTTACCATTTACAAAAGTGCTCTCACAAATGCCTGCTTATGCAAAATTCTTGAAGGAGATCCTTACAAAGAAGAGGAAAATAGAAGAGACCTCATTGGTAAAGCTCTCAGAGAATTGCAGTGCTATATTACAAAACAAACTCCCACAAAAGTGTGGAGATCCAAGGAGTTTTACTATACCTTTCTGTAGGAACTATTCATTTTGATAAGTCTTTATGTGATTCTGGTGCCTCAATTAATTTAATCTCTCTATCTATTTATAGGAAATTAGAGATGGAGATTGGAGAGATAAGTTCTGAATCAATATCATTGCAGCTGGCAGACCAAACGACTTTAATACCAGAGGGGATAATGGAAGATGTGTTAGTTCGTGTTGATAAGTTCGTATTTCCTGTGGATTTTATAGTGGTGAAAATGGAGGAAATCAAGGAGGTCCTCCTCATCCTAGGAAGATCATTCTTAGCGTCGGGTAGAGCGATATTGGATATACATTAGAGAAAACTCATGCTTAGAGTGGGTGAGGAGACTGTGACTTTCAAGATGGATGTATAAAAAGGAGGCACAAAAGGAAAAACCAACTGCGAGTGTTAAGTGGAAAGTGAAGGGCTCAAAAGAGAAGGATGTAGTGAGCGAGAAAGATAAGTGTGGGGTGTATCCCAAAAAGGCTGAAAGAAGCTATCTGCATGGATGTGTGCATTAGTATGGGCCTGAGGAATGGAGCCCGACTTCGACTCAGACCCCGGCTAGATTTTCAGGGATATTTTCTTTACCTTATGCTTTTTAATTATGTGTCATGGGGACATGCCACAACTTAAAGTGTGGGGTGGGGTATATTTGTATGTATGTATGTATATTAGCTTTCTTTTTGTTAGTTGTAGTAGTTAGAGATAGAAAATAAACATAAAAATTTTAAATTTTTTGATTTTTCCCGATGATGGATATCATCGACAGGTTTCTTGAGGGATTAAGGTCGAAAGAAAAAGACAAAAAGATTTGCTTTCATAGGTAGTGTAATAATTACCCCTTGGTTTTTCTTCGTGCCGCAGTTCTTTTCCAAGGGTTTTGTTTGAACCAGGTGTAGTTAGTTTTTGTTTTGTAGAGTAGTAGGAAATGTTGTGCTGTGATTTGAATTGAAGGCAACATCTCTTAACTTTATTATGTCTTGCGAATAGTAAGTGCTTTAGTTGTGATGCTTAGGCTCAGTTTTTAACTCTTGTACAAGTACCTTGAATTGTATGATCTTAACTTTGTTTAACTGCTTTGACTAGAGTGTCTTGATAGTCTGATCCGGAGTGAGTTATGCGCTATGTATGTTTGAGGTTTTGTGGTATTATATGCATTGCATTTGATGTGTAGAACTTGCCCCGTGTGTTTGCAAAGCGAAATAGTAGTTTTATTCAGTCTAGGAAGTGATATAGGTTTTTCTTTATCGAGCCAATGATATGATTACCCACCTAATTGTTATGTATCATAGTTAACCCCGTTAAGCCTGTAATCCTGTTTCTTTGGCAACCACATGACAAGACCTACCAAATTATTTGAATTGACCATCTATTTGCACCTTATACCTCTCGTGAACACTTAAATTTCTTATGAACTTTGTAAAAGTTGAAGTGTGGGGTGGTTGGTATGGCTTTTGAGTGGAACTATTGAAATAAGGAGAAAGGTGCAATGTTTTGGAAAAAGTAAGAGCCACTTGAATTGAAAAAGAAAAAAAAGTGTATGATTGAAAAAAAAAAAATTTCATGATAGTGGTAACTCTTGATGTAATTGTGCTTAAAGAAGTGGGAGTTAATGTATATTGAGGTGAAGGTGGAGTTATGGCTTGACATAAGTGTGGGGTTTTAAATGGTTAATTGTATGTATTAAAATGCTTAGGTAGGTGTAGTCACTCTTAAATCCAAAAGTATCCTACCCATCCTACAACCTACGTTACAAACAATTAAAGTCCTACTTGATCCTTGACCGAATGAGCTCAATTAGTAGAGTAGTACACTACGGGCAAGCCTATGATACGTCTTTTGTGGCATATGAATGTTACTTATGAGAGAGTGAATTCTTTCTATCTTGAGTTCCTAAGTGTGCTTAAATTATATTGTTTGTGGAACTACTCTCTATTGTTGTGTGAGGGTACTTGATTCATGAAGGAAAGGTAATGTCGTTGACCTCTGTGTTAGAGTAAGTGAGCGGGTTATAAAAAATTTCATGTTGCTTTTGAGTCAAATCTTGAGGCAAGGATGCTATGGTATTGTACTTAATCTGTTTTAATTATTATTGGTGTGATGAGTTATTAGAGTTGTTTAAAAAGGTCGTGTCTATATGAAGTGCAATTTGATTACTCGAGGACGAGCAATGGTTTAAGTGTGGTATGTTGATGGTAGGATATAATCTCGTGTTTTAGTCGCTTATTGCACTCTAATTCACAATACTTTATTCATGTTTGAGCTTTAATTGGTAGTGTTTTGCACTTATTATGTGTTTTATGTCTTGTAGGAGTGATTCCGAGCTATGTAGATGTTGTGGAGCTAATTCGAGCTATTTGGAGCTTTGAAGTCTGAGTAAAATCCCAAGGGATTAAGCCAGATCATGTTCGGGTGTCGAGGACCAAGTTTGGACGTCAAAACGCAAGCAAAATCCGTACTGTGAGAATTTCCCACTGCTACGGCATGTGGGGCAGCTGCCTATTATCTGCTGCGTGACAGATGTTGAGCTCTCTGGAAATCCCCACTAATTCCCTGCATGGCGCGTCGCCCCATGCGACGCGCCTGTGTAATTTTTACAGAGTGAAAATCCTTTTTCGGCTAGGAGAAGGTGGTTTCGTCTAGGCCTGACCCTACTTGGTATAAATACATGGAAAAATGTTATTTTCTGGACCTTTTGTCATACTTGAGACCTAAGGAAGCTAAAGAGGAGTTGGAAGAATAGAAGCATAAGGATTTTATCATTCCTTCCTCATTCAAGACCTGAGTTTGAATCGAATTTATGTTTTTCTATACTTTAATTATATGTTTGATGAATTGCTCCATATCTATGGAGTAGTTCTCTTTAGGGTTTGATAGATTTGATGTATTGATGATTGTTTGTGGGTTATTACTCTAGTTTGATGTATTAAAGCATTTTTGGATGATTTAATTGTTGCATCAATATTCACTTGTTCATGTAATCGAGAGAGGCATAACTTGTGATATCTTTGCATTATATTGTTGGTTGAGTTCATTAGTTCTTCTTAGTAATCGAAAGAGGCTAGTTGAATCAATTATTAAACCTAGTTAGGAGGATAATCGAGAGAGGTTCTCCTATAGACCAATCCGCTACGCATTCTTGCATAATTTCACATGCTTAAATTTGTTCATCTTATGAGGTTAAGACTTAATCGAGAGAGTAGTTTTTGTTGAATGTTTGAACTAATAATTGAGTGAATTCGAGAGACTCACTTGAACATTAGAATTGAATTGTCTAGAGTTAGATCCCAAACAGTTATCTTGCACCTATCCTATCAAAAGCCTACCTTCTCCAGTTGATAATCTTCTTTGCTTATTCCTTGCTTCAACTGTCATTAGTCAATTTAAGATTCTTATTAAATTTTAGTTAGAAATCATATAAATCTCAATTGTTGATCGTCTTGGATAGCAACAAGCTAGAAACTATGAGAACACTATTTAAATCCAATCTCCATGGACACGATATTATACTATACTATATTTGATCAGCGAGCATAATTTAGGTGTGTGTTTCAAGCTCGTCGATGTGTAGTTGACTAAATATCACAAGTATCTTGTTTGACTCTATAACACCATGTTTTGTTATGCCATGTTCTTCTCTTTATTGTTAATCTAAAAGTGAACCTGACTCTCAAGCCTTATGAAGTCCTTTACTGATTTTACCTGAATATGATGACCTGCTAGAAGCATGACCCTGTTGAGACCTTAGGGATCCTATGTTTAAATATGTGAATTTTTTTAGCAAATATACCACTAGGCAGGCTGCCTAGTGGCTAATATATATATAAAACACAAACACCAGGATCCAAAGTTTACAATTTTTCCAAGCAAATCTCAAAACTGATAAACTAGGGCTAAAGCTAATGAAATATGAAATGCTAACTATTACAAATAGTGTCCTAGCCAACTCCCCATATACAATTGTGTGTGTATCCACAAGACAAGTGCAAAACTTCAATGTAGCACCTCTAATGCTCTCACCTAGTGCCAATTTTTGTGTTCCTAAGGACAAGGCAAATGTGAATCTCCAAACAACACCACCAATTGGAAGTGACCAAGTATTCATATAGATTTCCAAATTCATGAACAATGTAGGTATCCATTATGTCTTTCTTGCATAAGATGTATATAGTCCAGGCCAATAACAGAATATATAGAATAAGAGTAGCCAAAGGCAAGCAGTGATAGGTGTTATATCCTGCAATATAAGGCACATGCTTGTACTTCCATAACACCTCCAGATTGGACATGTATACATGTCAATACCACTAAATAATGCCATGACATAACAAAGCATACTAATCTGAGACATTACACCTACTAGTAATATTAAGTACCGGCATTGATCCTTCATAAAACCTTGTAGAACTGGTGTATTGTAATCAATAAACACACTGCTCCAATAGGTACCTGTGTGATGCAGTAGTACCTGCCAGTAGTAACCTATACATATAGACATGAAGCACCTAAAGGTAATGCATAACCTGTATACAATCAGAAGGTGCCAACAGTAGCCTATACACCATTCAAAGTGACTATGTATGCTGCCATTACATTGTATTTCTCTCATTGTTGAGTTATTTGGTGTTGAAGTTGTGAAAGTCGTTATCACGTTGAGGCAAAGTTTGCTATTGTTGAGATATTTATCTTATTGAGAATTTTACATTCATTGTTGTTTTTGATATTCTTGTATACGTTATGGTGGAGCCATGGCTATTATTGTGGAAACATTGGTATTGTTGTTGATGTTGGCAAGTTGTGATATATGGGCACTTGTGGTATGATATTGATGCGCATGCGGAAGTATAAGGCTTGGGGTAATGTGCATATGGTGGTATAAGATAGGACTTATGTGTGTGTTTCTTGTAGGGGAACTTTGTCAAGCCACGCAATGTCATAAGGTGGGATAAAGTGCGTGTACGGTGTCGCTATTTGGGAAATATTATTTTTAAAATCTATTTTAAATGTAAGGCTCACGCGGAGTTATAAAGAAAGATTGTGATTGAAATTGAAAAATGTGAATTCGAGGCGGTACCTCGATTGTGATTCTTGATTATACGAGGCGGTACTTCAGTTGTGATTTCATTATAGACGAGGCGGTACCTCGTTGTGATTCTTCTATTAATTTCACGTTGCAAAGAGTTTTGGTGGGAACATTTCTTGTTGTTTAATTCTTATTTGTTCTAGCAGTTGTTGTCCGTATATGATCATTTGGGTTTTGTTCAGATGCTTATTTTATGTATACCCATGCTTAGTTTTCGGTATTTGTTTAGGTTATTATCTTGTCTCATATCAGTTATATCTTGCTTTTCATTATTTTCCCTTCTTACTTTTCCATACTGCTTATTTATATCCTAGTATGTGTCTTGACCTGGCCTCGTCACTACTCTACTGAGGTTAGGCTTGATACTTATTGGGTACCTTTGTGGTATACTAATACTACACTTCTGCATATTTTTGTGTGTGCAGATCTAGGTACGCCTGCCCGTGCCAGACACTAAAGTTGATTGAATTTCTGATTGGGAGACTTCAAGGTATACATTCTCCTCGTCCGCAGGCCTCAGAGTCACATTCCCTTATTCTCATTTACTGTAGTGTTTTCTTAGTAGTAGTTACTCTAGTTACACTCTGTAGAGCTTATGACTCAGTTCCACCAATTTTGGAGAGTGTACTGTTGAGATTATGTTATGTATTGAAAGTTTATATCAATAATCTCATCTTTGTTTTAGAATTTTGATAATTGTTTCTGTCAAGTTATTATTATTTGTTAGGGTTACCCAGTCATAGAGACTAGGTTTTATCACGACATCCTACGGAGAAAAATTGGGGTTGAGCCATCCTATAGTTGCATTTGCATTTTTTATGCTATTACATATTATATGCAATAATAGCCTATATTTTACAATAACTATATTTGTTATGCTATTTAGGTCAAAATAATATTTTTATATTTTTACAATTATATTCTACTAGTTTAAAGGTGTTAATTTCATAAATAGTATTTTATCATTTTTGTTAGTCATTTTTAAAATTTATTTTAATTAATTTTTCATGTGTTTGAAATTGTGGTCTAATGCAAGATTAAATTTCGGACCAAATATGGTCCAAAACTTGAGCCCAATCTCCATGAGCCTAAAGTCGAACAACCCAATACTCCTACCTGCCTATGACCCACTATCTGCCCAATTTCACTCCTTAAAATCTCAGCTGATGATCTTAAACGATCAACGACCCACAATAGCTCTCCCTATTTTTCTTATATCCCCTTACCCAAATCTTCATTCCCATTTCACACCTCCAGCCGCCTCTCTAGCACCATTTCTCTCATCGCCTCTCTGCTTCTCTCCTGAAACTTAGCCGCCTCACCCTAGCCTAAACCTAGTTTGATAGGGACATCTTCCATATTTTCCTTTCCTTTTTCAGCTCTAATAATGTTACTTCCCCATTTATTTATTTGGTTCGTTTGCTACCGATTTATTTAGGGAAGGTTATCACCAGCTTTGATTCTGAATGCTTACCATATTCTTGAGTTAATATACTCAAGACAGTGCCACATGAGGTCAATTTGACGAGATTTTTCTCTATTTTTGATTCCGTGTATGAACTAGGGTTTGCTAGATTATGCCCTAGTCAGATTCAAAATCGGGTTGCATGAGATTCTCTCGTTATTCTATGATTCAATTAAAGGGTTTTATTGTTTATTTGTGTGAATCGAACACTATATAAACACCTTCCTGATTCCCCTAGACAGACTATGGCCACTACTCTATCTCACTCACACTAGTTCTATTTAGTGCTCTGTTTTCTTTGAATTCTTGTTGTTTGGATTCTATTCTTGGTTGGCTAAAAGCCAAAGCCATCTTGGTAATGTTCAATAGCCTCCTCCATTACAAGCACTGCTCGGAGTCATCGAGGCTTCTGTGAACTCTGAAGTTCCGGAGATGTGAGGTTCTCGCTGCTCTCCTTCATTCGCAACTGTTGCTAAACTACTACTGCAACTCTTGTTTTCTCATTTTTACTTGTTTCTCTTTGCAACTGGCAAGTGCTCTTAATCCTGCAACTTGATTGTTAGTATGAATATTTTTTAGACTATTTGTTCATTCTTATGTGCACTTTATATGCCACTGTTGTATGAACTCCTATCAAAATAGAAAAAAAAACATGACTTAGGACTTTGGTTTTCTGTAATTTGTGAATTGAAACATTGTATTGTCCTTTGCTAGAACTTCATTGTCAATGTGGGATTCAGAGAGTTTATGTCTGATATTGTTAGTTCACCTGAGTTTGATCACCTCTAATGCGATCTCTGTCACATGTAATTATACTTATCTATGCGTATGTAATAATATACATGTAGGACTCCTCTGTTCTCTTTAAGACTTAGATGAATACATGCTGATTGACTTGCTAAATGTTATACTTAAAATCCATATGTATAGAATGTTTTTTATCCTATACTTTCATACTTTAAACTTCTAACTTAGTTGTGATCAATTAAGCTTGGCCATCAATATGTTTATGCTACTGAACCGATGTGGTTTTGGACACCCTTAGATGTTATACTTAGAGCATATGTCTGTGAGACTCTTCATGTGATTTTGAAGGCTTTCGAGCATGTTCCTGCCTTACTCATGTGCTTTCCCTCATCTCCTAAACCTCATATCTTATAAGGTTACTTAGAGAATCTTGTTTATGGGTTAGCTTGTAAATGCTGAAGATTAACTCTTTGGTGTGAATGTATGTTTATTGCTTGAGTTCTAAGTCATTTGTCTGCATAGCCTTTCCCTTGTAATTTGTATCCTGTGGGGTGTTAGTTGACAAAGTTGGTCTGATTGAGAACCTAGGTTTGGTTTGTTAGGCTTGGTTTGGTACCGAGTTCGAATGTGCTTTGTCCGCCTGACCAACACTTGGATCTTGGGCCTGTTGGTCTTGCATGAAGTTGAGGCTGTTGAAGGCCCAGTTGTGTTAATGGGTTATTTGTGCATGCAATTATTTATTCTCGGTCTATAATAATTTGTAAAATTGATAATGGAAAAATAGATAAAAAGGGGCATGGGATAGTTTAATTATTGCATGACTGGGCAAATAGCATTCCTATAGGTCCAAATAGCCTTGCCTGCTACTTGTCAACTATGCTCAATTCCTGCATATTACTGGTTACTAGCTTTCATTCTGGTAGGATCTTTATTTTTGCCTATTTCACGTAGAAATCAGGAGTTTAGGATCCTGGACAATGGTAACCATACATTGCCTGTGTGATTTACAACATCATTCAGAAATCATGCCTATAGGACCTGCTCTGTGTTAATACGTTCGACTATCTACTACTGCTATTAGAAATCATGTCTTTGGATTTCACACTTAGCAATCATGCTTATAAGACTTCATACTAAACAATCCAACAGTTTGTGCTACCATGTTTTAAGAAATATGTTCACAATGCTTTACACCTAGAAATCAGGTTTATAAGATTGTAATCAATGGCATGTATCGCTTGACCACTGCATAACCTAATAATTTGAGACTTAAATCAAATAGAGATCCTGCCTATAAGATTTAACAATGAAGTCTTCTTATTAAGACTTAACATCTAATTGGTTCATATTCCTTCACTGTTATGACTAACCAATTACAGCTACACCAAGAAATCATGCTTTGTGGAGGTAAACGTGAGCCTTTTTTTGCTAATAGTGCTTCTGTTAAGTCCTATTTATTTAAACTATTTGACGCCTAGTCTTCTAATTTTGAGCAGCCTAGGATGAGTGTAGATCCACCCTTATAGTTATCCAACACCTCCAGGGCTATAGGCATGGGACGAGTAGGCACATATAGGGTACGACTTAGAATTGAATTAATATGCTTTAGGTAAACAACTTAAAGATAGTAACCAGGTAGATGGAGATGATAATCTGTGCTCGCTAGATAATATGCGCAACCATTACACTTACTGTTACAAAGTATTATTTATCTTTCACGGGGTGATCCTTTATGCTAAAAAATTTAGGACTCCCACTATGTCTAATAGTTCCTGTATATCTTGTCTTAAGGATTAGTATTATCAAAAGATTTAGATTTGCTTAAGTAGTTCTAAGGTTAAACATCTTTGTAACCAAAAGGTTGTACAATTAATATTAGTCAATAAATGAAGTATGTTATTTCGAATTATTAACTTTCCATTATTTCTATATTAATTCTTCAAATTAGTTATTAGTGGCTGGATCATCCCGCTCCGCCTAGAATAATTAATCACTTGCTTTGACCGTTTATTCCCTTAGCTTAATAATGGATTAATTTGCATGCTCATATAAGATAATAAGTTAATAAGTCAATATTCCCACATAGTCTAAAATTCTACAAGGAACCATAGTTATGGACCTCGAAGACTGCCTAATACCTTCTTTTCAATATATTTTGAGCCCTTACTCGTTCTTTGATAACGTTGACTAGCAAAGTCCGCTTTCGCGATAAAATGGGGCACGACACCATAGAAACCCGAATCCCATAGTGCAAGCCTGCAATAAACCTTTGCACTCTCTCTACATTCTCTAGGATGTATGATAACTTCATGACGAAACAACACAGAGAATCTCGCCTCATAGTCGGTCACGGACATCTGACCCTACTGGAGTCGCTCGAACTGACCCCTTAACACCTCCCTCTATGAAGGTGGAATATACCTCTCCAAAAAGAGGTGTGAGAACTGATCCCAAGTCAAGGGAGGTGAACCTGTTGGCCTGCTCTATAGATAAGACTATCACCATCTACGGGCCTTTCTCTCTAGTCGAAAAGTGGTGAAGTCCACTACTCCCATATTATGCAGCCTCTCCCTGTGACGGTTAATGAAATCATGTGGGTCCTTTGAGTGCTCATTGTGAAAGACAGGAGGACGAAGCCTAGTCCATCTATCTAACCACTTCTGCTCCTCAACGATTACAGCCCATTTGATCTCTACTCTAGCCACTGCAACCGGTTGAACCCCGCCCACAGGTAGTGCACCCAGGTCAAATACACAGAAGTAGCATGTCCTGGTGCATGAGCGGTAGGGATCTGTGCTCTCCCTCCCCTGTGAGATATGGACAGATCTACTGGAAATAGTCCAGCATGAGTCATAGAATTCATGAACCACAGCATATGGCTCATGACCTCCTGAAAGCCATTATTAGATGCCTTACCCTTCCTTATCCCGAGTCTTTGTATGCTTAGATTCTGGTTTCCTAACCAACTGTTGAATCTCTTTTTGCCTTGGTGTGCGAGACAATAGAGTGGCAGCTTAGCCTTCTTCTCCCTTGCGGATCTATTATAACTAGCGATTCTGATAAAACATTATTATAGACATTAGGGCTAATTCAATAGAAATCAATCGTACCTATCCTCGATTCACGTCGCAAACATTGTCCAGTTATTCATGTAAAATGAAAAAAGATAGTTGGCACATCTGATCTTTCTTCTTCAGTGCCAAACATAAAGAGCTAGCACTAAGATCAGGGGATGAATCATTATCGACTTCCTTTTGAATAACTTGGATAACATCTTTATGGACATCTAAGAGAGTTTCTTTCTACTAGTGCTCCTCCTCCTGCTAATTCTAGAGAAACTTTAAAAGTTATTAAAGAAAAGATTTGATGCCTCTTTTATTATTTATTAATAATTTGGTGTCCTTAGTCCTTTATAGATTATAGTAGAAAATTAGATAAGAGGGCACCTGCAGAGAGAAAAGTCATGATAACTCCACTAGCCAAGCGGGCACCAGGAGCAGCGGGCAAGTGCTTGGTAAGCCAACATCCCAGCGAGCCGGGCGGAGCACTAGAAGAAAGTGGGGCACTCGAAGAAAGGGAGGCACACTGAATACTTGGGATCCTATATATGAAGACATGGTCTCTTTGGATCCCATTGAATGTCATTCAGATGATGAGAGCTAACTCTATGCCAGCAGCCGCAGTAAGACGTGAGGGCAAGTGTGTTTCGGAATGATTGGGCGTAAAGGGAACGTAGGTGATAAATCGAGTTGAAAGTGAAAGCTGCCAAAAACTTACGGAATGCTATCAAAACCATTTCACATGAGTGAGATAGAGGACCATTCCCTCCATATCTGTCTCTTGATCCCTCATTTCACTTATCCATTATTACTGATTCATTCAAAGCATAGACTCTCCATTTCTTTGTCTTATTAGCATAAGTGTTCGTCAATGATGAAAGGTGTTGAACGAGGTTGAATGAGACTCTTCTTTCTTCTACTGTCAGATTCGGTATTGTGTAGAGGAATTGTTTCCTAGCAGTCATAAAGTCTGCTGGAGACGGCTCAACTGTAGATACCTCATCATGCTTCTCAATAATAGTATCCTCCACCAGATCTACTAGTGGTACCACTGGGGAAACTCTAAGATTCCCTCATCCTCTACCAAGTGTTGTGGCCCTCCCTTGGCCTCTACCTCTACCTTTGACGACTAGGGGAGCAGCTCCTCTTTTACCTGCTAATGCCGTCACAAGCATTCTCACTATCTGTGTGAGAATAAGAGTAAGATAGTTAGCACAACATCGACTGCACGATAGGAGATGAAGAAAGAGATGTTTCCTAACACTCTATAGCCTCTCGAAGATAAGTATGGACGTCTTCACACTGGTCCGCAAGACTCTACTAGGTTTGCTCATGACTCGTTAAACCTATATGAACCTAGTGATTTGATACAAAGTTGTCACAAGCCAATTCCCATCATAGATCATGATGGCGCCCGACGATGATATTAGGAAAACCAACGGTGAACCTTCAACATAATCATTCATTCTTAAACTTTTAAAATCAGGAATTACATTAAGTAAATGGAATTGAAGTTAGAAATCATGAAACATAAGTTCCTCCTTAACAAGTCATAGAGTAAAAATAAAACATAAAGCGAAGTGGTGATAACATTAAGTACAACCGTGAACATCCACTAGAAACCCCTAAAATCAGATGTCACAAGTGCATGAGATATTTTTTAGTGTAACGACCGGACTTTTCATTTTGAGCTTTAAGGTTCCGTTTAGTCGGATTTGATTTTCGGATATTTCAGGATGAAATTGAACGAGTGATTCTCACTTTAGAAGCTTAAGTTGATAATATTGACCGAGGTTTGACTTTTGTAAAAATGAACTAGGAATGGTGTTTTGATGGCTCTTATAGGTTCGTATCGTGATTTTGGACTTGGGAGGTGCCTGGAATTGAATTCAGAGGTCCGTAGGTTGATTTGTGTTGTTTTGCCAAAAATTGGCAACTTGAGATTTAGAAGTTTTACCGTAGGTTGACTTCATAGATATCGTGTTTGGATTTCTATTTTTGTACTTGGAATAGATCCATTTTGTTATTTGGAACCTTTCTGCAAAGTTTGGCGTCATTTCATGTTGATTTGATATGAATCGGACGTGCGGGTGTGTTTTTAGACATTCTTAAGTTTCATACGAATTCCATGTGTTTTGGAGGTCCGATTCATGGTTTCAGATGTTATTTTGATAATTTGATTGCATGAAGAAGTTCGTGCTATGAATTTAGACTTGTGTTGATGTTTGGTGGGGAGCCCCGAGGGCTCGTGTGAGGTTCAGACACGTTTCAGATTCTTTGAAGAGGTATTTTCATCTACAATCTTTGGGTAAGTGATTTGGATCAATTTCCAACTATTTTACATGATGATATATGAGATTTAATATCAAAATTATGAAAATCAAAGTGAAATGTTGAGAAACTTTGTCTATATTTTGAAAAATGAGAATTCGAGTTTTGAGAGTCGACTTGGACTCGGATATTGAAACAAAACACATATATGGACTCGTGGGGTTATGGGTAGTTGGAATCTACCAGTGGACCCGGGTTTTGATCGGGCGAGCCCGAGGTTGACTTTTGAGGAATTATGTGAAGATCATGGTTTTTTTATTGGAATTGATTTCCTTTGCATTATTTGATGTTATTAAGTTGAGTTTGCTTAGATTTGAGCTGAACGGAGGTGAATTGTAAAGGAAAAGATGTTTTAGAGTATTGATTGAGGGCTTTTGAGGTAAGCATCTTGCCTAACGTTGTGTGGGGGAACTATTTGAACTACGTGAAAGACGTGTACACGAGGTGACGAGTGTGTACACGGCTTATATGTGAAAATTTGACCGGTTTAGACTCTAAGGTTTCTTATGAACATTAAAATAAAGTTTCCTCATCATTTTATATCCTCCATTGCTAAATTCACTCTCACATGCTTTATTTGAAGTTGATTGGTTTACGTTCTATCCTTTATTGCCAAATATACTCTTATATGCTTTAATTGAAATTGTTGCCTCTTTTATTGTCATGTTATCTCTTTCATAGTTAAGTTGTCCTTATTTTAAGTCATTGTTACATGTTATCTCTTTCATTGTTTATTTATCCTTATTTGAAGTCATTGTTACATGTTATCTTTTCCATTGTTGATTTATCCTTATTTGAAATCATTGTTACACGTTATCTCTCCTATTGTTAAGTTATCCTTATTTCATATCGTTGTTACATGTTATTTCTCTCTTATTGTTGAGTTATTCTTATTTGATATCGTTGTTACATATTATATCTCTCATTGTTGAGTTAACCTTATTTGAAGCCATTATTGCTTGTTATGTCTTTCATTGCGAGCTCATTCTTTTGTTTCATAGAGTTTTTGTAATTCTTGCATTGATTTACTTGTCGCACACCCGTGCTATTTTGTTGTTGTTGAGAGGAAGGCTATTTGTGATTTTGGTATTGAATTGTTTTTAAGGAAATGTTGTGGCAAATGGGTACATGTGGTGCGATTAGTTATATTGGGTTGTTATGTTTTTGGCACATGTGGTATTGTTGAGATGATTTTCGGGGTGTTCGCACGTGAGTTGTCAGTGCTATTGTAATAATTGATATTTTGCACATGCGGCGAGACAAGGCGGGCTATTTATGTTGAGATTACCCATGTGGAGAGACAAGGTGGGATAATTATTATGCGCGTGTGGCGAGATAATTATTATGTGGTGGTGTGCCCACCTTGTGTAAGTCATGCATATTACGGTTTCGTTGTGTTTTACCCAATGTGTCACGATGTCTCTGACCTTACTTATTGACTCGAGCTGTGATAGTACACTTGCACAAGCATACACTGTAATTTGTCGCATATAACAGTCCAAGAATATGAACCATGATGTTTGTTTATCATTTACATGTATTCTTGTATACCTGCCTTCTGTGCGTGAGTTGTATTATTGGCACATGAGTTGTACGTGTGGATATGGGATATTGGTATTATTGGCACATGAGTTATCCGTGCGGATATGAGATATTGCTATTGTTAGCACGTGAGTTGTTCGTGCAGATATGAGGTATTAATGGTGTTGACACGTGAGTCATCCGTGCAGCACGTGAGTTGTCCATGCAGTTGCGATTGATACTATGGTCACAAGATGCGAAGTGATTAGGGTTCGTGATTTGGGAACAGTGATTTGTTATTATGAGGTGTGGTACCTCGAGGAGACTCTTGTATAAACCTTGTATGAGAACGGTCAGTTAATGGATTGTTACTTGTTCTTCCTTACTTGGTTTCAGTGGACTTTAACTGTATTCTGCTTACTTTACGGCGCTATTACCTGTTTGTTCCTTGTTGTTAATTGTTTCTTCCAATTTCCATTTACAAGTATTGCATTGTTATTCTTACTATGTTTAGCTTTATATTTATATTGTTCCCTATTAGTTTTATGTACATACTTGTACATGTTATTATGTCTAGTAGGTGTCTCGACTGTTCCTCGTCACTACTCCACTGAGGTTAATCTTGATACTTACTGGGTATCGTTGTGATGTACTCATGCTATGGTTGCTGCACATTTTTGTGCAGATCTAGGTACTTCGGAGTGCGCTGATCATTAGTTAGCTGTCTGTGAGTTGTGGCGGAGACTTCAAGGTATACCTACCATCGTGTTCGCAGGTCTCTGAGTCTCCTTCTGAAGTGTACTTTGTACTATTTATTTCTATTCGGGAATAGTTGTTGAGATGTTCTAGTGAACTCACTAGAGCTTATGACTTGTACTACCGGTTTTGGGATGTTGTATATCTACTTTGGGTTGTTGGCTTTGTATAGAAGTTTCAAGTTCATATCTAATAGTTAATTGGTTTAAATTTGTTGTTAACCCAGTATGTAGTAGGATTACCTAGTCATAGAGACTAGGCTCCATCACGACCCCTAAAGAGAGAGTTTGGGTCATGACAAGTTGGTATCAGAGCTCTAGATTCATAGGTGCTACAAGTCAAAGTTTAGTAGAGTCTTGCAGATCGGTACGGAGACGTCTGTACTTATCTTCGAGAGGCTATGAAACTATTAGGAAACTTCACTTCTTTCATTCCTAGCGTGCGAGTTTATTTATTTTGGAGTTTGAGCCTTTAACCATTTATTCTCTCACAGATGGTGAGAACACGAATTGCAGTTACTGATGATGCTACCCCTAGAGCCGATGTTGCTAGGGGTCGGGGCAGAGGCCAAGGCCAAGGAGGAGCACGTGCTATAGCTAGAGCACTTGACAGAGCAGCAGCTGAGGAGCCACCAGTAGCTCCGGTTGGAGGATAGGAACCGGAGGTGCCTGTTGTTACCCCAGGACTTCAGGAGACTTTAGCGCAGTTCCTTAGCATGTTTGGTAAATTGGCTCGGGCGGGATTTATTCTAGCTGCACCAGCTACTTCACAGACTGGGGGATGAGCTTAGACTCCCTCCGACCGTACTCCAGAGCAATGGGTCCACATTTGTCAGGTTTCAGGTTTTATGCCAGCACAACCTGTTATTCCGGTTCAGCCTAAGGTCAGGCCAGGGGTATCTGAGGAGGATCAGTTGAGACTTGAGAGGTTCAAGAAGTATCATCCTCCTACTTATAATGGCCCAGCTATCGAGGATGCGCAGGGTTTTTTAGAGAAATTCCATCGTATTCTCCGCACCATGGGTATTGTGGAGAGGTTCGGAGTTACTTTCACTACATTTTAGTTGTCTGGAGTAGTGTAGCAATGGTGGCAGGCTTATGAGGAGGGTAGGCCAGTGAATGTGGCGCCACTCACTTGTACTTAGTTTTTAGAGATAATTTTGAGGGGGTTTGTTCCCTAGACCCTTAGGGATGCATGGCACACAATGTTCGAGCAACTGCTCAGGGCACTATGATAGTGTCAGGGTACGCCATTAGATTCAGTGAGTTGTCCCATCACGTACCTACTTTGGTTTCTATAGTTAGAGAGCGAGTCTGCAGGTTCATTGAAAGGCTCAGTTATGGTATCCGATTAAGCATATCTTGGGAGTTGGAGATGGATTTTCCATTTGAGAAACTGGTAGAGATCGCCCACATATTAGAGTGTATGAGAGGCTAGGAGAGAGAGGACAGGGAGGCTAAGAGGCCTCATGGACCGGGAGGATCTATCGATCCCTATTTTTGAGGTAGGGTGCGTCATGGTAAAGGTTTTATGGGTCAGCCACTTTAGTTTTCCCTTTAGGCTTCACGCGGTGCTACAGATATCCATGGGTCCCAGAGTACCCGTACCAGACAACTCCCACAGCCATATCAGCGAAGAGGTTGCTTTGAGTGTGAGGATACCAGCCACATGGTGAGAGATTATCCCAGTCTTCGGACAGATGTGTTACAACGGGGTATTCAGGCTATTAGTTCCGCTCCAGTTGCTGCTATACCTACATCGAAAGCTAGAGGTGGAGGTTTGGCGCGTAGAGGATGTCCTAGATAGGGAAGCCAGGCCCATTGTTATGCTTTTCCTGGTTGAACTGAGGATGGTGTACCAGATGATGTTATTACAGGTATGGTTTCGATTGGTTATAGAGATGCATTTGTGTTATTTCGATCCGGTCCAATTTATTGGTAAGATTTATCCTACTTTCCTTCAGATATGGTTAGGTTTTTTGATTCTTGTACTATATTAGTTGTTTACCCAACTTGGGGGATCCTATTATGATAGCCCGTGTCTATCGTTCTGGTTTGGTTGCTATTGAGAGTCATTTGTGCTAATTGTGTAATGTGAAGGCCGTGTACGCGAGGTGACGAGTACGTGCTCAGGCTTATTTGTGGAAATTTGACCGTTTAGGGCTCTTAGGTTCTTATGTTCATTAGATATGAAGTTGTTTTGTCATGTTAAATTCCCCATTTACTAAATCCACCATTACATGTCTTATTTGGAATTAATTGCTTCATGTTCTACCTTTATTACCGATTAAACTCTTATGTGCCTTAACTGAAGTTATTGCATCTTTTATTATCATGCTATCCTTTCCGTAATTTCTTAACCTTAATTGAAGTTATTAGTATCTATTCCGTAATTTGATTAACCTTAATTGAAATTTCTATTATCTCTTCCGTAATTTGCTTAACCTTAATTGAAATTACTATTATCTCTTTTGTAATCGCTTAGCCTTAATTGAAGTTTGTTATCCCTTTCATTGTTGACGCATTCTTATTTGGGGTCATTGATTCATGCTATCTCTCTTGTTGTCAAATTGTACTATTGTGGAATCATTGTTACACATTATCTCTCTCCCTTGTTGAGCTATTTTTGTTGAAACCATTATTCCATGTTATGGCTTTCTTTGTGAGCTCATTCTTCCGTTTCTTTGTGTTCTAAAGTTCTCTCTTCTCATGTTATTGTTGTTGTTGTTGCTTCTGTACATTGTGGTTGAGTCGTGGGCTCCTTATTGTGAAATTCTAATATTATTTGGGTTTTATGGCAGATTGTGATTTTGGACACTTGAGGTGCGATTTGTCATATGTTGTGATATTGATGAGCATGCGGTGGTATAAGGTCTGGATGTTGAAACGCATGTGGTGAGATAAGGTGGGCTTGATACGTGTGGCTAGTTAGGGAACTACTAGAAGCCATGTGGTGTGATAAGGTGGGCTAAAACGCGAGATGCTATTTCGGGAAAAATAATTTTCAAAACTAAATGTAAAGGTTCCTGCGGTGATATAAGGAAAGATTGTGATTTGAGACTACAAGGCGGTACCTCGGTAGTAACTGTTGTTGACATTTTCTCATTCTTTTGTACTTTTCTTTGATAGTCATTTTCCTTCCATACTATTAATTGTCCTTCTCCATGTTGCACTATTTGCTTAGTTCTTTGTAGCTAATCTTGTTATACTATTTGTTGTTTCAATTTAATTACTGTCTTTATTACACTGTACATTCTGTGGTGATTGTTTCTTATTTGCCATTCATTGTCTCAACTCTTACTTGTTGACTGGAATTATGGTAGAACATTTGCACAAGAATACACGTAAATAAATCACCCATACCGTTCTAAGAAGATTAATCATGATGTTTTAACCATTTACATCTACTCCCGTGTATTTGCCTTATGTGTGAGAGTTATCCTATTGGCACGTGAGTTATCCGTGCATTCATAAGTCATTATTATTATTGGCACGTGAGTGGTCCGTGCGGATATTAGATATTGGCAGTCCCTTGGCACGTGAGTCGTCCGTGATGTTATGAATTGTAATGTGGGAACAAGATGCCAAGTGATTAGGGTTAACGAATTGGCACCTGTGATTTGTGATTCTAAGGTTTGGTACCTCGTGGAAATTCTTGGATAAACCTAGTGTAAAAGCGGTTGTTCTTATTGAGTTGTTACTTGCTCTCTTTTATTTGGTTTCACCAGATCAGCTCACTCTACAGAGTTATTACCTGTTGTGTCTCGTTGCTAACTGTTGTTTTTAGTTCCTATTACAAACAATGTATTATTATTGTCATCATGCCTAGCTTTATATTGATATTATTCCCTGTCAGTTCTATAATTATACTTGTTCAGGTTGTATAGTCCAGTGGGTGTCTTGACTGTTACTCGTCACTACTCCACCGAGGTTAGTCTTGATAGTTACTGGGTACCACTGTGGTGTACTCATACTACGCTACTGCACATTTTTGTGCAGATCCAGGTGCCTCGAATGTTGTTGATTGTTAGCTAGCTGGTCGAGCAATGTTGTGGAGACTCAAGGTAAGCCTGTCATCGCATTCGCAGGCTTCGAGTCACCTTCTTAAACTTCATCTTGTACTGTTTATTTCTCTTCCAGAACAATTGTATTTAGGGATTTTCTAGCCAACTCACTAGAGCTTATGACTTTTACTACCGGTTTTGGGATTGTAAGTTTTGTATAGAGATTTCTATTTCATATTTAACAGTAGATGGTTGAATTTTGCTATTTACTCAGTAAGTGTTAGGCTTACCTAGTCTTAGAGACTAGGTGCCGTCACGACATCCTACAGAGGGAAATTGGGGTTGTAACAAGTTGGTATCAGAGCTCTAGGTTCATAGATGCTACGAGTCATAAGTGATTTTAGTAGAGTATTGCGGATCGGTACGGAGACGTCTGTACTTATCTTCGAGAGGCTACATAACTATTTGGAAGACTTCATTTCTTTCATTCCAATCGTGCTAGTTTATTGACCTCGAAGTTTGAGCCTTTGTCATTCTATTCTCTCACAGATGGTGAGGACATGAGCTGTAGTTACTAATGATGTTGCCCCTAGAGCCGGTGTTGCTAGGGGCTGGGGCGTAGGCTGAGGCAGAGGAGGAGCACGTGCCACAACTAGAGCACCTATTAGAGCAGCATTTGAGGAGCCGTCGGTTGCTCCGATTGAGGGACAGGTATCGGAGGCGCCTATTGCTATCCCGAGATTTTAGGAGACTTTAGCACAGTTCCTGAGCATGTTTGGTATATTGGCTCAGGTGGGGTTGATTCCGATTGCACCAACTACTTCGCAGACCGGGGGAGAAGCTCAGACTCCCGCCGCCTGTACTCCATAGCAGCGAGTCCATGTTGGTAAGGTTCCAGGTGTCATACCGACACAGCCTATTGTTCCAATTCAGCCCGTGGTTAGGGCAGCAACATCTGAGGAGGAACAACTTAGACTTGCGAGGTTCAAGAAGTATTACCTTCCTACCTTCAGTGGTTTGGCTTCAGAGCTTGAAGATGGTTTCCTATAGGAGTTCCACCGTATTTTCCACACTATGGGTATTGTGGAGATGAGTGGGGTTGTTTTTACTATGTTGCATCTTAAGGGAGCAGCATAGCAGTGGTGATGAGCATATGAGTTGGGTAGTCCAGCTGATGCAACTTCACTTTCATGGGCTCCGTTTTTAGAGATGTTCTTGAGAGAGTATTTCCCAGATCCTTTGGGATGCATGTTGTGCGAAGTTTGAGAAGTTGTGCCAGGGAACTAAGTCAGTGTCAGAGTATGCCAGTAGATTCAGGGATTTGTCCAGACATGCACCCGTTTGTGTTTCTACAGTTAGAGAGGTAGTCTACAGTTTTATTGAGGGGCTCACTCATAGTATCCAACTTAGAATGGCTCGGGAGTTGGATACGGATGTTTCATTCCGGCAGGTAGTAGAGATCGCTCACAAATTAGAGAGCATATGGGATCATGAGGGAGAGGCCATGGAGGTTAAGAGGCCTTGTAGAACGGAAAGATATACTGGTCCCTATTTTGGAGGCAGGGTACGGCATGGTAGAGGTTTTGTGGGTCAGCCAGTTTAGTTTGCACTTCAGACTTCGCACGGTGTTTCAAGTACTCATGGATCTCAATGTACCCGTACCAGACAGCTTCCAAAACCACGCCAACGGAGAGGTTGCTTTGAGGTTGGAGATACCAGCCATATGATGAGAGGTTGCCCCAGACTCCGGACAGATGTGTCACAATAGGATATTCAGACTATGAGTTCTGCTCTAGTTACTAATATTCCCGCACTGCCAGCTTAGGGTACAGGTCAGGTGAGTAGAGGGCGCCCAAGAGAGGGAGGCCCGACCCGTTGATATGCTTTCTATGGTGGGGGTAAGGCTACTGCACCTGATGATATCATTACAGGTATGGTTTCGATTATGATAGAAGGGCATCATTCTTATTTTGATTTTGTTATTCTTATCTGGGTGAGTCCTCTTATCTTACTTCACATATGGGTTAGTTCGTGACTTTGTAACCTGCTTATGTATTTATCCCTATTGGGAGATTCCATAGTGGTAGCATGTGTCTATCATTTTGTTTTTTATTCATTATTGAGATGTATGAGACTAGAAGTGACTTTCTGTTACTCATTACGGTAGTTTTGATGTGATTTCTGGTTGGTTGGTTACGATTTGTGGTTTAGATGCTCTACCGGCATGGAGAGTTCATTACGTGTTATGATTTTGTATCACGAAATAGAATTAGTAGAAGGCTCTGGTTGGTATGATGTGTATATTACTTGTGGTTCAGAATTGAGGATGGGATCCTCGTGTTCTTATGAGATTTGATATATTCGAACTGGGTTGCGTGTCGCGGTAGAAGTTATATCAGGATGAGATCCTTGTAATTTGTTCATGTGTTTTAATTCTCCCTGGTGAAATTGATATGTAAGTATGGTACTGATAGGAAGTAGTGCCTGTCGGGCTTGTTTGATAGTTCTTTCATGTGTTTTCTTGTATATTCAGTCATATTCGTGTTGTGTTTATTGAGTTTTAGCTTGCGAGGTGTGTGCCCTAGTGGTGTTGGGTGTGACTTGTTGATTTAAGTGAATAGTCATGGCATCTTCGTGTTTCTTGCATCGTTGTCGGTGTTGTGGAGGTTTGGAATAGGGTCCTAGCTGATATAAGGTTAATTGTCGGTGCTGGGCTTGATTTTGGACATCTATTGTGATCATAGGTGTTGTTATGGGCATACGTGTGAGGTGTCACGTTGTGGGGCAGTACCTTGTAGGTGTAGGCATAGGTTGTTGCAGCTGTTTCGTTCTAAGGCTTACTAGTATTGGTGGAAGGAAAGCTCTTCGGTTGAGGTGGTATTGTCGGGCTTATGTGAATTTGGGGTGACATGAGGTCACCCGCGGATGTATGTATGGTAAGTTCACTGAGTGATTGATGTCTTCAGAATGATTCTTGGCACGTTCGAGGACGAACGCTTGTTTAAGAGGGGGAGAATTTAACGACCCGACTAATCATTTTGAGAATTTGCATCCCGTTCGGTGGCTTAAGGTCTCGAGCAGCTTCGTATTATGTGTTATAACTTACGCGTCTGGTCGAGTTCGGTTTTTGGATGCTTCAGGATTAATTTGGAAGAAGGATTCTTGTTTTAGAAGCTTAAGCGGTAAGAGTTGACCAGAGTTTTGACTTTTGTGTAGACGACTCCAAAATGGCATTTTGATGATTCCAATAGCTTCGTATGGTAATTTTGGACTAAGGCGTGCATCCGTATTTGGATTTGTAGGTCCGTAAAGTAAATTGAAGCATTTCGGCGAAAATTGGAAAGTTGAAGTTTTGGAAGGTTGAGAGGTTTGACTAAGAGTTGACTTGATTGATATTGGGCTCGGATTGCAAATCCGAGAGTTGGATTAGCTCTGTTACGTCATTTGGGACTTGCATGCAAAATTTGGGTTCATTCCGGGTTGATTTGATATGTTTCAGCACGAGTTTTGGAAGTTAGGAGATTTGGAAATTCATAAGTTCGATTCGTGGATCGATTCATAGTTTTGACGTTTCTTGATGTAATTTGGGACCTAGAGCTGGTCCACGTTAGGTTATGGAACTTTTTGGTATGTTTCGACGGGGTCCCGGGGACCCTGGTCGTGTTTCGGATGGGCTACGAGCCATTTTTTCATGTTTTGGATGGCTGTTATGATATCTGGTGTGCCTTTATACACGATCGCGAAGTTCAAGCCGCGTTCGCGTAGGCTGTTTTGGTGGCTGGACCATTTTCCTCTTCGCGTTTGCATGATTCTGCTCGCGATCGCGTACGTGTGTATCCTCCTTCATTGCGTTTGCGTTCATAGTTTCGCGTTTGCGTAGCACAGCTTGGAAACTGGTATTTTGTTTTCTCCTTCGCGATCGCGTGTATTCGTTCGCAATTGCGTAGTACATTTCATGTGGCAGCAGTTCTTCCCTTCTTCGCGATCTCATGCATTTGTTTGCGATCATATAGTACATTTTTTAGCAGTGGTCATTCCTTCTTCGCGATTGCAATTGCTTTTCCGTGATCGCGATTTTTAAATCGCTGGGTAGAAGAATATAATTTCTAAAATCGTGGGTTTGTCCATTTTTCATCTTTTGATCTAGAAACCTCGAATTTGAACGATGTTTTAGGGGTTCTTCGTGTGTTCGATTGGGGTAAGTGTTCTTTATCCGAAATTTATTGTATTTCACGATTCCACCTTTATTTTTATCATTTAATTAGTGGTTTGAGTTGGGAAAAATAAGGATTTTGAGAAAAACTTTCAAAAATGTAAAACGAGGATTTGAAGGGCAATTCAATATCGGAAATTGATAATTTTGGTATGGTTTAACTCGTTATCGAATAGGTGTTCAGATTTTGTGAATTTTGTCGGGTTCCGAGGTGCGGGCTTGGGGTTGACCTTTTAGTTTTTATTAAAAATCAAAGCTTTATTACCCGAAATTATTTCCTATGAGTTTGATTTATGATTTGAAGTTATTTTGGCTAGATTTGAGCCGTCCAGATGTTGTTTCACTCAAGGAGGTCATTTTAGAGTATCGATCTAGCTTCTTTGAGGTAAGTATCTTGTCTAACTTTATGTGGGGGAACTACCCCTAAGAATTTGAGTCATTTGTACTAATTGTGTCTTGTGAAGGCCGTGTACGTGAGGTGACGAATACTTGCTCGGGCTTATTTGTGAAAATTTAACCGTTTAGAGCTCTTAGGTTCTTATGTTCATTGGATATAAAGTTGTTTTGTCATGTTAAATCCCCCATTTACTAAATTCACCCTTACGTGTCTTATTTGGAATTAATAGCTTTATGTTCTACCCTTGTTACCGATTGAACTCTTATGTGCCTTAACTAAAGTTGTTACATCTTTTATTATCATGCTATCCTTTCCGTAATTACTTAACCTTAATTGAAGTTATTAGTATCTCTTCTGTAATTTGATTAACCTTAATTGAAATTACCATTATCTCTTCTGTAATTTGCTTAACCTTAATTGAAATTACTATTATCTCTTTTGTAATCGCTTAGCCTTAGTTGAAGTTTGTTATCCCTTTTATTGATGATGTATTCTTATTTGGGGTCATTGATTCATGCTATCTCTCTTGTCGTTGAATTGTACTTTTGTGGAATCATTGTTACACATTATCTCTCCCTCGTTGAGCTATTCTTGTTGAGATTATTATTCCCGGTTGTGTCTTTCTTTATGAGTTCGTTATTCCGTTTCTTTGTGTTCTGAAGTTCTTATGATGATTTACTTGTCGTATTCTCGTGTTATTGTTGTTATTGTTGCTGCTGTATGTTGTGGTTGAGCCGTGGGATCCTTATAGCGAAATTGTGTTATTGTTTGGTTTCTCTAGTAAATTGTAATTTTGGGCACTTGAGGTGCGATTTGTGATACATTGTGTTATTTTTACGCATATGGTGGTATAAGGTCTGGGTGTTGAAATGCATACGGTGAGATAAGGTGGGCTTGATACGCGTGGCTAGTAGGGGAACTACTAGAAGTCATGCGGTATGATAAGGTGGGCTAAAACTTGGGATGCTATTTCGGGAAAAATGATTTTCAAAACTAAATGCAAAGGCTCCCGCGGTGATATAAGGATAGATTGTGATTCATTTTGTGATTTGAGACTATGGGGCGGTACCTCGGTAGTGACTCTTGTTTACATTTCCCCATTCTTTTGTACTTGTCTTTGATCGTTGTTTTCCTTAGCATACTATTAATTGTCTTTCTCCGTGTTACACTTTTTTCTTAGATTTGTGTAGCTAATCTTGTTAGACTATTCGTTGTATTAATTTCATTACTGTCTTTATTACACTGTACATTTTGTGGCGATTGTTTCTTATGTGCCATTCATTGTCTCTACTCTTACTTGTTGACTTGAACTGTGGTAGAACACTTTCACAAGCATACACGTAAATAAATCACTCATATCGGTCTAAGAAGATGAATCCTGATGTTTTGACCATTTACATGTACTAACGTGTACTTACCTTATGTGTGAGAGTTATCCTGTTGGCACGTGAGTTGTCTTTGCAGTCATGAGTCATTATTATTACTGGCATGTGAGTTGTCCGTGCGGATATTAGATATTGTCACTCCCTTGGCACGTGAGTCGCCCGTGCTGTTATGAATTGTAATGTTGGCACAAGATGCCAAGTGATTAGGGTTCACGAATTGGGACCCGCGATTTGTGATTTTGAAGTTTAGTACCTCGTGAAAATTGTTGGATAAACCTAGTGTGAAGGCGGTTGTTCTTATTGAGCTGTTACTTGTTTTCCTTTATTTGGTTTAACCGGATTTAAACTGCGTTCAGCTTACTCTACAGTGTTATTACTTGTTGTGTCTCGTGGCTAATTGTTGTTTTTAGTTCCTATTTCAAACATTGTATTATTATTTTCATCATGCCTAGCTTTATATTGTTATTGTTCCCTATCAGTTCTACAATTATACTTGTCCAGGTTGTATAGTCCAGTGGGTGTCTTGACTGTTCCTCATTTTTTGCAGATCCAGGTGCCTCGGATGTTGTTGATTATTAACTAGCTGGTCGGGCATTGATGTGGAGAGTCAAGGTAAACCTGTTGTCGCAGTCGCAGGCCTCAGAGTCACCTTCTGAAACTTTATCGTGTACTGTTTATTTCTCTTCCAGAACAGTTGTATTTAGGGAGTTTCTTGCAAACTTAGAAGAGCTTATGACTTGCACTACCGAATTTGGGATTGTAAGTTTTGTATAGAGATTTCTATTTCATATTTAACAGTTGATGGTTGAATTTTGCTATTAACTCAGTAAGTGTTAGGCTTAGCTAGTCTTAGAGGCTAGGTGTCATGACAATTTTGGAGGGGATTTTTACTACTTAGATTGGGGTAATTATATTTTACTCGTATTTGTTATTATTTTATGATTCCAACCTCGGTTGTAGTGTTTGATTAATGATTTGGATTGGAGAAATTGGGTATTTGAGTAAAAACTTTCTAAAACATAAATCGATGGTTTGAATGCCGATTTGAGGTCGGAATTGAATGATTTTGGTATGGTTGGACTCGTATCTGAATGGGTGTTCGGAATATATGGGTTTTGTTGGGTTTCCAGTTGCGAGCCTTAGGTTGACTTTTTGGGTTGACTTTTTTGTTTTCATTAAAGATCAAAGCTTTATTATCCGAGATTGTTTTCTATGGCTTTTATTTATGATATTAAGTTATTTTGGCTAGATTCGAGCCATCCGGAGGTTATTTCACACGGGAAGGGCTTCTTAGAGTATTGAATTAGCTTCTTTGAGGTAAGTATCTTGCCTAACTTTGTTAGAATTTGGGTTTAATTATAGTATTTATATTATGTGAAAGACGTGTATACGAGGTGACGAGTATTGACGACCAATTTTGACCCTCCCTTTTAAAATTAATTTATTTATACTTAATAATTTGTGATAAATGTTTTGAAAATATTTTCTAATCAATAATACCTATTTTTAAAAAAGAAATAATTATTAATGGTGTTGAAATTAATAACTTAGTATTATGTAATTACAAATATATCATACTTATAATTTTGAGATTATTAAAATAACCTTTATATACATTACATAGGTTTTATAATTAATTTTTAAAATTTTCCTTAATTTTTAGTTAATTAGCTTCCTATTTTATAATTCTAAATTAATGTCATAATTTAGGAAAATAAAGTATTTTTACAAATAATTAATTACCATATTAGTAGTGTATTTGATAATTATAATTTCACTACATTTTATTGAAAGTAATTAAGTTTATTTAAATTAATTTTAAAAGGGTTAAAAAACTAAAGGCTACCCAGTCCAAACATCCCTTCATCTCCACTTTGGCAATCCATGCCACTCCCTTTAAACCAATAGCGGTGCGCCACGTCACCCATCCCAATCACTCATACAACCAACACAATGAATCCAAGCCGTTCATCTTGTAGATCAATGGCTCCAAATTTATCTCCATCTTCCCTTTACTTTCAGTACCCCATTAGACTTAATTGTGGCCATTGAAGGGATCCAACGGCCTTCACATTTTCTCCCTAAAATCTTTTAAACCTTCAATTATTAGGGAATCAACGGCCCAGATCCCTTTCTCTTGACTTTATCCCTAGAGACGGACTACCCCAACCCCAAACCCTAAATCATTTCACCTAAGACTCTGCCGCCCCCCTTTTCCTTTCCTCTCTCAATTCTCTCAAACGCCATGACCAACTCAGTCACAGACCTTGCACAAATTTGTGCAAGGTCACAAATCCTGATCCCAAATTTGCTGAAACCTTCCCATTTTGTCATACAATTTTGAAATCTCGAGTTTTCTGACTTAGACACAAACATAAAACTTCAAGTCTTCAAATCCTTCGATGTTGCAATGAAATCCCTTATGCACGAGCACCTCATGATAATTATTTGAAACCAGAGGTCAAATGCAATTACCTCTGGATTTTTGGGCTTTGTCCGATAGTCTTCTTTCCTGTGATGGTTGTCACCCACTCAGGTAAATCTCCCACTGATCTTTCCCCTCTGTTCATTTATGATTTTACTCGATTGTGCTTGCATCACCACTCCTCTGTCACTCTCCACTACCAATTTGAATATGTGAAACCCTAAGGCTTCAATGGCAACTATAAATTGGGGCTTTTAATGCTCTCACCTAACAAACAACAAGATACATATGTGAGCCATCTAACAAACAGAAAAAAACATTAATTTTAGTCTTGAGTAGCAAAATCAAACTAGGGTTCCTAACTAGTTTTGAATTCCCTTCCTTTCCGGATTCTGAGATTCACATTGGCTGGAGTTTGAGCTCTTGATTCTTAACGGATAAGGAAGATTCTTGTTTGGTTTGCGGCTCCAAAGAAGGTCAGTGCACTCGACCTTTTTTTCCTCCATCTTTGAATTGCTTAAATTGTGTCTTTTCTGCTATCCTTTTTTGGTTGTTTCATCTTATAATGTTTTTTGTTGTTAATTTGCAATTGTTTGCTTGTGTTCATAATGTATTCATAGTCAACTGTTATACTCAGACATTGTATGATTCAAGTGGATACCAATCGTTTGTTGCGGGATTATAATGAATACTGCTCAATGCAACCTATATGATCAACCTTCTGTAATTAACTAAAGACTTTTGATGATTCCTTATACTTGTTTGTGACAGTTCTGTTATGGATTTCATGTGCACCTTATTGATCATGCTTAGTGTTATTTGTTAACCTATACTTGAAGTTATTTGTCTGATAAAAAAAACAAAGGATGGATATGAATACCTAAGGTCAAGTATAGAACTATTCCTTTAACTTAAGTATAGCAGTTTAAAAAAATTTGAGTTGCTTTTCCTCTTTAATGTGTTCTTTTGTGGTTCTGTGACTCCAGAGAAACCAATATAAATTTTTTTTGTCAACTCCCATAATTGGTTGATCATATTTGTGATTTTCATTGTATGAGATAATGCCTGGAGGTAACTAGAATGGGTTTTGATGAATCTCTGCGTCCAAGTGTGTCTGTTTTTATCTACTAAGACTAAAGCCATGCCAGGAATCTAAATAAAGTTGCATCTGTTATAATTGAATACCAAATGAATATGAATCTATAAGAGAAAAGACAGAGTTACCATTCCTAGTTTGGACATATTATACTCAATTATTAGAATGACATCCTTTCTAACACGCTTCTATGATTCTTTTAAACCTCATGGATGTATAACCATGCCTTGATCTTACTATGTAAACATGTCCTAAACTAAGTGGATTCCTGTACTTATCTTTTTGTGTATTCTGGTAGTTACCATACACTTGGCTTAAGCTATGAAGCTTGGTTAAGATATGTCTATGTTGCTTTGATGTTTCATCTGTTGTGCTAGAGTACTGAAATTAAGCTTCATCATAGTTGAGTTCCCATACTTGACCTGCACATCAGATACTCAATATAAAGTTTTCGTCGCCTTTTGGAACTTTTACAGTGACACTATTAGTTTGATTTCATGTATCAAATACCCTATCATGTTTGTGATGGTGTAATCCTGTTAAATGTTCCATGTATGTGCTTTCCTGGATATCTTGCACTCACCTTCTTCTTAAACAACTTTACTTGCCTTTCATGATCATGTAAATACCTTCATTATCATTGAAACTTCATCAGGCACACCTAAATGAACTAGGCTTGGTTTATGAATCTAAGATGAACCTTATGTTGTTGCCTATTCTGTTTGAGTATAGTAGTATGCTTTATTTCCCAATGAGACTAGAATGAGTATGATATTAAGAACTTTTAGAAGGAGCTAATCCTGTCATTTGCTTAGAATGAAATTGAACTGTGAACATGCATATTCTTTAATACCCTTTAGAGGTTTCAATTGAAGTTGCTAACCTGTACATATACTATGAGTAAAGATTTAATCAATGGGTGAATCCTTGACTAATTTAAACAAAGGCTATTAAGAGGATGTATATATGATCAGGGACTTCTATAAGTTTGAACTATGTAACTTCTCTACTCTTAAGATATATGATTCAGATGTCTGTGTCTTTAAAGTAATTTGCTAGTGCTCTTTTCCATGTGCGTACTTGAAACTAACTTATTTGAACATACCTAAAAATGTTGAAAATATTCAGAGTGAATCATATACTTATGTTTGGATTGTGGCTACAACAATGTGATTGGCTATATTATAATCCTGATGATATCTTATATAGCTGTTGTGAGGAATGTGTATATATCCATGTAGATTGTTATCACTGTGGCATTGGAGTTTACATTGAATACCTCATTAGCACCTAATAGCCTGTTTGGCCAAGGTTTTATGGGCCCAAAGTGCTTTTTTATGCCAAAGGTGCTTTTGGCCAAAAATTGAGGTGTTTGACCAAGCTTTTAGATGAAAATAGTGCTTTTGAGGAGAACCAGAAGAAGTTTTTGAGAAGCAAAAAAACGTAGCTTCTCTCCGAAAGCACTTTTCTGAGAAGCACTTTTGAGAAAAATATACTTTGAAGTAGTTTTGAAAAGCTTGGCTAAACACTAATTACTTCTCAAAAGTGCTTTTCAAATTAATTAGTCAAACAAAAACTGTTTTTCACCAAAAGCACTTTTTTGAAAAGTACTTTTGAGAAAAGCACTTCTTCGAATAAGTTGATTTTAGAATATTGGCCAAACAGGCTATAAAAAAGTAGAGAAGAGTTAGCGTAAGTAATTAGGGGTATTTGGGAGTAGAATTTAGTTCTTGATTGAGTTACTCTCCCTGACACAAGCACTGCCCGGGGTCCTTGAGACCCGTGTGAACTTTAAAGTACCAGGGATCCAAAGAGTACATCGACCATGAATGGAATTTCTCCCCTAGCCTTTAATCTATTGATATTTTTTAATCTCTTTAGGTTTAGTGTTTAATGGAAACAAACGTTTTCATTGTAAATTTCATTGCTATATGTGACCTTATACTAATATACTTTCTCTTTCTTTTGCATATGTATTTAAAATGGGTCTACCGAGTTCTCACAGAACTCAGGCCCAAGTTCTTCGCCTGTTTGGAGTTTGGAGCTGCTGATGTTTGCCTTCACTGCCTGCTGGGCCCACTTTCAGGCCAAAACCCAGAATCCATTCCCTTCCTCTATTGCTTTATTGAGTTTACTGTTATTTTTCACATGTATATAACACTAACAATATCTGATTGAATGCTTTGCTTTATATCTTTGAATTATGTTAACAATCTAGGTAAGCTCTTAAAATCATAGGATAAAAGAAGCATTAAGACTTAGTAGTAGATAATTCTAGTTCGATAATCGCTTATATTATTCATCTCTAAACATTTACTAACAATTTTTATGAAGTCTTTTAAAACTAACATAGCCTTTGCAAAGGTTGACTGTCCTCTCTTTTCAAAACCAGAAGAACTGGAACCAAAAATTTGTCTTCTAAAATAGAGATTTTCTACAAAGAAATAAACAAATGTTGCTTTAAAGCCAAATACTTCAAACGACTCCTTCAAATAAAATTCGAGATTTAAGAATCAATCCTTAAGGTATGCCTAGGAGCTATTTCTTTAAACAACCTTTACTTCACTAGCATTATTCAAGTAGCCATACTATATTTTAAAAGATAAAGTGTTTTAAAACATAGCCACATCTTACAAAGTTTGCAAATATAAACATTATATATATACGTCTAAAAAACTCTTTCAATCATATAGATATAAAATATTTTCTTAAAAGATTTTATAAATCTATACCCTCTTTCCAAATTACATATATTATTTTTTTCAAGTAATAGGCTTTAAACTATATATACAATAAGCTATACTTTTAAAGCACAAATTAAGCAGAATATAGACCTCTAAGTCCTTAAACCTAGTCTAAATCCTATGGAGATACCTCAGGTAGATTTTAAGGATGCCTAACACCTTCCCCTTAGAAGAAGTAGATTTTAAGGGATGCCTAACACCTTTCCCGTAGAAGAACAAGAACCCTTATCCAAAATCTAATTGGTTTGCAGACTAATAAAAATGATCTTAGTAATTAAATAGGTACCCTAGTATACCTTTAAATATTAGGTGGCAACTATCTTTTATTAACAATAGGGTAACCACTAGTTGGATCTTGTTTTTACTCGTGCAAAATAGGGTGCAACAACATGGAGACTCTGCTGGGGACTTCAAACTTAGGTTCTGACCTGTAACGACCAGTCTGGTTGTTTTGAGTATTATAGCCCCATTTCCCATTTACTGCTTATTCTATGCTCAGTTGTTGTTATGTCACTTGCCGGGGTGGTTGGTTTGGTTCCGGGAATATTTCGGTATGGGTTGCGACACTTAGTCCCAAGGTTGAAATCCTAAGTTGAAAGAGTTGACAAGATGTTGACTAATGTGTAAATGATTCTGGAATAGAGTTTTGATAGCTCCGTATGGTGATTTTGGACTTAGGGGTGTGTCCGGATATTGATTTGGAGGTCTGTAGGTGATTTTGGCTTGGATTGGCGAAACTTGAAAAGATTTAAGTTTGGAGAGTTGAGAAGTTTAACTGAGAGATGACTTTGTTGTTATTGGAATATAATTGTGGTTTCGTAAGTTGGAATAGGTCCGTTGTGTCATTTATGACGTTTGTACAAAATTTGAGGTTAATCGGAGTAGGTTTGGTATGTTTCGGCATTAGTTTTGGAAGTTATAAGTTCATATGTTCATTAGGCTTGAATCGATGTGCGATTCATGGTTTTAGTGTTGTTTGATGTAATTAAAGGCTTTGAGCAAGTTTGTATGATGTTTTAGGATATGTTGGTAAGGTTGGATGGGATCCCGGGGGCCTCGGCTGTGATTCAGATCATGTTCGGTGCATTTTTGGACTTTGAGGATCTGCTGATTGTCTATTGCTGGTTTCATCTTTTCCGATCGCGGAGAAGGAGATGCGATCGCGAAGAGTTTTTGTTAGTAGCTGGAGAATTTTTGCTACGCATTCAGGAGAATGCGTCTGCGATCGTGAAGCATGGGGAGTGAGGGATTCGCGAATGCATGATCTGGGCCGCGTCCGCGAAGAAGGAAGGAGGAGGCTGGGAAGTCCACGTGAGTGTTCTTCGCGATCGCGTAAAGGAGTCGCAATCACATAAGTTGAGGATTCTGTGCATCGCGTTCGCAATGGGTTATCTGCGTTCATGAAGAGTAATTTGGAGGGCTGTTATTTTTATATTTCGCGATCGCGAGGGAATTTCCGCGATCGCGAGGGACTTTCCGCGATCGCGAAGAGAAGCATCTAGGAAGAATATAAGATTTAAAAAATGAGGGTTAGAGTATTATTTCATATTTGGACTTTGGGAGCTTGGATTGTGGCGATTCTTGGAGGGATTTTCAAGGAATTGATTGGGGTAAGTGATTCTAACTCGGATTTGGTTAATATACATGAATCTATCATTGTTTTACCATTTAATTAGTGTTTTGTGTTGGAAAAATTAGGGAAAATTGTAGAAACTTCATAAAGTATAATTTGAGGATTTGAAGGTCGAGTTGATATTGTAATTGAATAATTTTAGTATGGTTGGACTCGTGGTTGAATGGGTGTTTGGATTTTATTAATTTTGTTGCATTCTGAGAAGTGCACCCGGTGTTGAAATTTTGAGTTAACTTTTTGACTTTTGTTAAAGAACCTAGATTTATGATATGGAATTAATTCCTATAGCTTCTGTTGACTGTAATAAGTTGTTTGTGGCCTGATTCGAGTTGTTCGGATGCCGATTCACAAGGCAGGGGCTTGTTGGAGTTGAGATTTATACGGTTTGAGGTAAGTAACACTTCTAAACTTGGTTCTGAGGGCATGAATCCCTGAAATACGTGTTATGTGGTTGGTGTTGAGGTGATGCACATGCTAGGTGACGGGCATGTGGGTATGCAACGCAGTAATCATGACTCGATTGATTCTATGAAACTGTGCAGTCATCTAATCTTGCTATTATTCATGTTTACTCCATGTGTTAGAGAATTTAATCTGTGATTCATGTTAGAAATCCTGATTAGGATATATGTTTGTACTGTTGGGACCCTCAGAGGTCGTTCTTTTGCTTAAATTACAGTTATGTACTCAGTCGCATTCATCATTTGCTTGTCATATCTCATTCTCTGTTATCATTTATTGTTACATCATGTATAACTGTTTTGGGTTGTAAGCCCGAGAGACTGGAGAGATTGATGATTGAGTGAGGCCGAGGGCTTGTTTATGAGTGATATTGATGGGATTGGTTTGCGCGCTGCAATAGGTATTATTAATTCATGATGGGATCGAGCTGCACGCCGCAGTGGGTACTATTGATTCATGATGGGATCGAGCTGCACGCCGTAATATGTATTATTGATTAATGATGGGATCGGGCTGCGAGCCACATCAGGTTTATTAGCGCTTGGGCAGGATCCACCCCTCTAGAGTCTGACATACCAACACTTAGCACATGTATCGTACTGTGCTGACTGACTCAGTGTGATGAGTGAGAGTTGAGACAGTTAGATTGAGTACTCTTAGAGTGGGAGTAAGTGAGGTTATTATTGTGATGCCTTACATGTGACATGCATATTTGACATTTAGATATAGAGATGTAACATTCCTCATATCAGTCATACTTGGCATATTTTATCTATGTTGTGCTTAAACTGTTAAAATTGAAAGCATGTATACACTCTTATACTATGTACCAATTGGTTATGAGTTTCTCTGAGATATTACTATCATATTTCCTATCATATTTGTACTGTTATAATATTGATTTGGACGGTACCTATTTGATCCCGTCACTGCTTTCAGTCGAAGGTTAGTCCTGTTATTTATTGATTACATTGGGTCGGTTGTACTCATACTTCACTCTGCACTTTGTGTGCAGATCCAGGTACTTCAAGACACGACGGTTGCTAGCTCTGAAGCATTGTTTGTTTGGAGACTATAGAGGAGTTGCCTTGGCGTCCGCAGACCTCGGCTCTCCTTCTTTTCAGTTTATTTGCACTGTTCTATCCTTCTAGACAGTTGTTCTTAGCAGTTAGACTCTATTGTCATTTAGATGCTCATGTACTCAGTGACACCAGGATTGTGGGTTATTTTGTATTGAGTCGCGGTATTTTCTTATCAATTATTTATGAGATTTTCACTATTAAGCGTATTTCTTTATGTTTTAAATTTAAAGATGTATGGTTATTTGTGATTGTCAGCTTGCCTAGTGTCGCGATAGGCGCCATCACAACATGTGAGATTTTGGATCATGACAAGTTGGTATCAAAGCCTAAGTTACATATATCTCATGAGTCATGAGCAGGTTTAGTAGAGTCTTGCAGGTCGGTACAGAGACGTCTGTACTTATCTTCGTGAGGCTGCTGAATCCTTAGGAAAAACTTCATTTTCTTGTATTCTTGTCATGCAAATTTGTTGATTTCGGAAACTAAACTTATGCTTTTCTATTCTCTCATAGATGGTGAGGCCACGTGCTACCGGATCAGACGGACGAACACCAGTACCACCAGCTAGGGCCATGAGAGGCCAGGGCCGCTAGAGTAGCACATGCAGACCCACCAGTTGCTCCAACTTAGGAGCAGATTTCAGTTGTGGTTGAGCCGGTGGGACCATCTTAGGCACCAGTTGTGCCCATTGTGATTACAGGCCTTCAGGAGGCTCTGGCCCAAATATTAACTGTATGCATTAGCCTTTCGTAGGCGGTTTCAGTTTCAGCTGCGCAAATAACTTCTCGGGCCGGTGGAGGTGCTCAGACTCCCAACGCCCGTACTTCAGAACAAGTGGTTCAGGGACTTCAGACACCGGGGTACTACCAGCCCAGCTGGTTACAGTTTCTCAAGCCCAGATTAGCTCCCCTATGAGTGATGAGGAGCATAAGAGACTAGAGAGGTTTGGGAGTCTCAAGCCTCCATCATTTAGTTGGACTATGTCAGAGGATGCTTAGGACTTCTTGGATAGGTGCCAGTGGATTCTTCGCACGGTGGGTATCCTGGAGACTAGTGAGGTCTCATTTACTACTTTTCAGTTATAAAGGGAAGCCTTTAGATGGTGGGAGGACTATGAGCGGAGCAGGCCAGCCAAGGATACACCACTTACGTGGCACAAGTTCTCAGTTCTCTTCTTGGAGAAGTTTGTACCACTAACCCGCATGGAGTAGTTGTGTAGGCAGTTTGAGCAGCTACACGAGGAGGGTATGTCTGTGACCCGGTATGAGATGATATTTTCAGAGGTAGCTCATCACGCGATCTGGTTGATTCCCATAGAGAGGGAGAGGATTACGAGGTACATTGATGGCCTGAACTATGGACTGCACTTTGTTATGACTCGAGATATTGCATCAGGTGCTAGGTTCGATGAGCTAGTTGATATTACTCGGGGTCTAGAGCAGGTCCATAGTCAGGAGCGTTAGGAGAGGGAGGCCAAGAGGCCTCATGGTTCGGGTGGTTTTAGCGATGTTTCTTCTGGAGGTTAGTCCCTCCACAATAGGGGTCGTCCTTATAGGCCCTCCACAGTAGGGGTCGTCCTTATAGGCCCGCGCAGATGGCTCGTCCGATTCATCGTGGTGCATCAGCTAGCCACGGTTCATACAGTGCTCATCCGGGTCAGTCATCTCTCAGTTCCCTCCCAGCTTAGAGCTCATGTCGTGCTCTATCAGTTCACGGTTCATCTGTACCAGGTTCTTCTAGTAGATATTCTAGTTCTCGGGGTCCAATACAGTCTCCACCACCATTGACGGATCTGAGTTTCTATGAGTGTGGGGAGTTTGGGCATATGAGGAGGTATTGTCCCCGTCTATTGGGAAGGTCCAGTTCAGCAAAGAGGTCAGGTTATGACTTTCGCACTAGTAACTTCACCACCTACCCACCCAGCTCGGGGTGGGGCTCAAGCAGCTAGTGGTCACCCTAGAGGGGGAAGCCGATGAGGTGGTAGTCAGGCTCTATGCTATGCTTTCCCTGCCAGGCTAGAGGCCGTTACTTCAGACGCGGTGATCACAAGTATTGTCTCAGTATGCCATAGGAATGCTTCTATACTATTTGTCCCTGGTTCCACTTATTCATATGTATCATCATATTTTGCTCGTTATTTGGATATGCCCTGTGAGTCCTTAGTTTCACATGTTCATGTATCTATGTCGGTGGGCAATTTTATTATTGTAGACCGTGTGTATCGGTTATGTATGGTGACTATTGGGGGATTGGAGACTAGAGTTAATCTCTTATTCCTTAGTATGGTTGATAACGACGTGTTTTTGGGTATGGATTGGTTGTCCCCATGTCACGCTAAGACCGTGACGTTTGCAATGTCGGGGCTACCTAGGATTTGGTGGAGAGGTTCTCTGGACTATGTTCCCAGTAGGGTGATTTCATATCTGAAGGCCCAACTGATGGTTGGTAAGGGGTATTTGTCATATTTGGATTTTGTGAGGGATGTTGGTGTTGATACTCCTACTATTGATTCTATTCCGGTAGTGCAAAACTTTTCGGATATGTTTCCTGCAGACCTTCCAGGCATGCCACCCGATAGGGATATTGATTTTGATATTGACTTGGTGCCTAGCACTCAGCCCATTTCTATTCTTCCGTACCGTATGGCACCAATAGAGTTGAAGGAATTGAAAAGCAGCTTCAAGAGCTTCCTGATAAGGGGTTCATTAGGCCTAGTGTGTCACATTGGGGTGTATCGGTTCTATTTGTGAATAAGAAGGATGGTAATATGCAAATATGCATTGACTATAGGTAGTTGAACAAAGTTACAATTAAGAACAACTATCCTTTGTCGCACATTGATGACTTATTGGACCAGGTTCGAGGAGCTAGAGTGTTCTCTAAGATTGATTTGAGGCCTGGGTATCACCAGTTGAAGATTCTGGAGTCGAATATTATGAAGACGACATTCAGGACACGCTATGGTCACTATGAGTTCCTCGTGATATCTTTTGGGCTGGCCAACGCCCAAACAACATTCATGCATATGATGAACAGTGTATTCTAGCCACATATTGCTTCTATTGTCATAGTATTTATTGATGATATCCTGGTGTACTTATGTAGCCAGGAAGAGCATACACATAATCTAAGCATTGTACTACAGAGGTTGAGGAGGAGAAGCTTTATGCCAAATTCTCCAAGTGTGAGTTTTGGCTCACTTCGGTGGCATTCTTTGGGCACAAGGTGTCCAGTGAGGGAGTCAAGGTGGATCTAAAGAAGATTTAGGCGGTTCAGAGATTACCCAAATTGTCTTCAACTACTAAGATTCAGAGTTTTTTTGGCTTGGCCGGATATTATCATTGCTTCGTGGAGGGTTTCTCGTCCATTGCAGTGCCTTTGACCAGGTTTACCCAGAAGGCTGCACCATTCAGGTGCTCAGATGAGTGTGAGTAGAGCTTCGAGAAGCTCAAGGCCGCCTTGACCACAACTCCAGTTATAGTTTAGCCTTCGGCATCGATTTCTTATACAGTGTATTGTGATGCTTCTCGGATTGGTATTGGGTGTGTCTTGATGCTCAAGGCCGCCTTGACCACAACTCCAGTTATGATTTGGGTTAGCAGCCATCATCTATGCCTTGAAGATTTGGAGGAATTATCTCCACGGCGTGTCTTGTGAGGTATTTATGGATCATCGGAGTCTTCAACACTTGTTCAAGCAAAAGGATCTAAGTTTGAGGCAGTGGATATGGTTGGTGCTGCTAAAGGATTATGATATTACCATTTTGTATCATCCCGGGAAAGCCAATGTGGTGGGCGATGCCTTGAGTACGAAGGCGGTGAGTATGGATAGCCTGCATTTATTCCTGTTGGTGAGAGATCGCTTGCACCAGATGTTCAAGCCTTGGCCAATCAGTTTGTGAGGTTAGATGTTTTGGAGCCTAGTCGGCTTCTAACTTGTGTGTTTCTCGGTCTTCCTTATATGATCGCATCAAAAAGTGTCAGTATGATGACCCCCCAATTTCTTGTCCTTAGGGACACGGTTAAGCACGGTGATGCCAAGGAGGTTTCTATTGGGGATGATAGGGTGTTGCGGATGTAGGGTCGGATTTGTGTGCCCTATATAGATGGGTTGCATGAGTTGATTCTTGAGGTGGCCCATAGTTTGCGGTATTCCATTCATCCAGGTGTCGCAAAGATGTATATGGACTTGAGGAAACACTATTGCTGGAGAAGGATGAAGAAAGACATAGTGGAGCTTGTAGCTTGGTGCTTGAATTGTTAGCAGGTGAAGTACGAGCATCAGATGCCGGGCGGTTTGCTTTAGAGTCTTGAGATTCCATAGTCGAAATGGGAGCATTTCACCATGGAATTCGTTGTTGGGCTCCCACGTACTTTGAAGAAGATTGATGCTATTTGGGTGATTATGGACTGGTTGACTAAGTCCGCGCATTTCATTCTAGTTGGTACTACCTATTCTTCGTAGCGGTTGGGTGAGATCTATATCCGCGTTGTTTGCCTTCACGGTGTGCCGATGTCAACCATTTCAAGATCAGGGCACATATTTTACATCGCAGTTGAGAGCAGTGCAACGAGAGTTGGGCACACGGGTTGAGTTGAGTATAGCATTCCACCCTCAGATGGACGGAAAATCCGAGCGCACCATTCAGATATTGGAGGATATGCTACGTGTTTGTGTCATGGATTTTAGGTGTTATTGGGATCAGTTCCTGCCGCTTGCAGAGTTTGCCTACAACAACAGCTACCAATCGAGTATTCAGATGGATCCGTATAAGACCTTGTATAGGAGGCGGTGTCGGCCTCCGATTGGTTGGTTTGAGCCGAGCAAGGCTAGGCTATTGGGTACTGACTTGGTTCAGGATGCTTTGGACAAGGTTAAGTTGATTCAGGATTGGCTTCACACGACACAGTCTAGACAGAAGAGTTACAATGATCGGGAGGTTCGTGATGTTGCTTACATGGTGGGAGAGAAAGTATTGCTCAGAGTTTCGCCCATGAAGGGTGTTATGAGGTTTTGAGTAGAAGGGCAAGGTGATCCCTTGGTATATTGGGCCTTTTGAGGTGCTTGAAAGGATTGGAGAGGTGACTTACAAGCTTGCCTTTTCACCTAGTTTATCAGGTGTTCATCTAGTGTTTCATGTTTTCATGCTCCGAAAGTATTTTGATGATCTGTCTCATGTTTTGGACTTCAGCACGGTTCAGTTAGATGCTGATTTGACATATATTGTGGAGTAAGTGGCCATTTTGGATTGGCATGTTTGAAAATTGAGGTCAAAGAATATAGCTTCAGTGATGGTGCAGTGGAGAGGTCAGCTAGTCGAGGAGGATACTTAGGAGACCAAGAGGGAGATGCGTAGCTTATATCCACACCCATTTGAGACTCCAGGTATATTTCTAGACTCGTTCGAGGATGAATGTTTGTTTAAGAGGGGGAGAATGTAACGACTCAGTTAGTCGTTTTGAGTATTATAGCCATGTTCCCCCATTTACTGCACATTCTGAGCTCAATTATTGTTATGTTACTTTTCGTGGTGGTTGGTTTGGTTCCGGGGATGTTTTGTAATGGGTTGGGACACTTAGTCCCAAGGTTGGAAGCCTAAGTTGAAAGAGATGACCGGATGCTGACTAATATGTAAATGACTCCGTAATAGAGTTTTTATTTTTTTAATAGCTCTATATGGTGATTTTGGACTTAGGAGTGTGTCTGGATATTAATTTGGAGGTCCGTAGGTGATTTTGGCTTGAATTTGTGAAAGTTGGAAAAGTTGAAGTTTGGAGAGTTGAGAAGTTTGACTGAGAGTTGACTTCGTTGTTACCGGACTCGGTTTCTGGTTTCGGAAGTTGGAATAGGTCTGTTGTGTCTTTTATGACTTGTGTGCAAAATTTAAGGATAATCAGAGTTGGTTTGGTATGTTTTGGTATTAGTTTTGGAAGTTAGAAGTTCATAAGTTCATTAGGCTTGAATCGATGCACGATTCATGGCTTTAAATGTCATTTGAGGTTTCGAGCGAGTTTGTATAATGTTTTAGGATATCTTGGTATGGTTGGATGGGGTTATGGGGGCCTCGGGTGTGATTCAAATCATGTTCGACGCATTTTTGGGCTTTGAGGAACTGCTGATTGTCTGTTGCTGGTTTCCTCTTTGGCGATCATGGAGAAGGAGACGTGATCGCGAAGAGGTGTTGTTGGTTGCTGGGGAATTCATGCTACGCTTTCGCAAGAATGGGTTTGCGATCGCGAAGCCTGGGGAGTCAGTGAATCGCGAACGCGTGAGCTGGGTCGCATCCGCGAAGAAGGAAGGAGGAGGCTGGGAAGTCCATGCGAGTGCTCTTCGCGATCGTGTGAAGGACTCCGCAATCGCGTAAGTTGAGGATTTTGTGCATCGTGTTCGCGGTGGGTTGTCGGCGTTCAGGAAGAGTAATTTGTTGGGCTATGATTTTTGTTCTTCGTGATCGCGAGGACGTTCCGCATCACGAAGGAGGTTTAGAGTATCATTTCATATTTGGACCTTGGGCGCTCGGATTGAGGTGATTCTTGGAGGGATTTTCAAGGAATTGATTGGGGTAAGTGATTCTAACTCAGATTTTGAGAAAATTGGGACTTTTTCCGACGATGGATTTTGTGGATAGTTGTCTTGAGGAAGTAAGGTCCAATGAAAAAAAAGTCAAAAATATTTTCTTTTTGTTCTAGTTAGTTTTAGTTAGGTAATAATCCCCCTTGGTTTTTCTTTGTGTATTAGTTATTTTCCATGTGATGTATCTTGAATCGGGTAATTCTTTTAGGATTAGATTATTATTTTTTCTTTGTTTTTGGAGTAGTAGAAGAGGGAGGAGAAAAAAAATTTGTGACTTGTTTGATACTTGCATGTTTAGGCCTGAGCTTAAGTAGTACTTTCCTATGAGTGCTTGAGTAATAAATAAAATAGCAGACTTTCTGACACCTAGGCTCAGGGTTGTGACTCTGTATATAACTTATTCTCATTTTGTCGTTCGGTATGATCCTGTCTGTCTTAGAGTAGAATTGATCCATCTTGATTGATACTTGTGCCATGTGGGGTGAGGATTTCTTACATATATTCCATGTTTTGTATCTTAGTCTAGAACTTACCCTGTATGTTATTGAAGCAAAATACAAGTGTTTCTCTGTTTAGAAGATGATAATAGACTTTTTTGATATGTCTTTTGAAGTTTAACCTATTTAGATATTGTACCACTAGTTAGCCCTTTGAGCCTGTAGCCTTTTGTTGGAAGCCGTATTTTTGCCTTGATTATTTTGTTGAATCCCTAGTTTTGCACCCTATTTCTTTGAACACTATTGCTTAGACCATAATATTAATTGTGAAATTTGAAGAAATGGATGATTAAGTGAAAAATGGTGACCAATGATAGCTGAAAAGAGATGAAAAGGTCCTCTTGAAAAGAATGTGATATGAAAAAAAGAGAAAAGAAAAATTGCTTAAAAAAAACGTTTTTGATATGAGGGAAATACTTGTGAAACAATAGATGGAGAGATGGCTAAAAAATAAAGTGAAGAGTAGAAAATAATGGGCGATGAAGTCTAAAAGTGCAAAGTGTTTAGGGAAGTGTAAGTCACTATTATGTAGTTTTCCTACCCGTCCCTTAGCCAACATCACAAATAGTTAAAGTCCTATTTGATTCTATTCGAGCACTTAATTAGTAGAGATGTACATAATGGGAAAGCTTATGGTTCTATGTGCATACATGTGAATTCGTTTGTGAGTGAAAGAGTTTTTCTTTGATGGTAAGTCCTTAAATTATATTCATTCTTTGATTTGAGTATATGAACTATTTATTCTTGTGAGGGCACTCGTTTCATGATAGATAGGTGATTTTATTAGATTTTTTTGACACAGTAGGTGAGCAAGTTTAAATTTGATAAATTAGAGTCCTCTCTGAGGTTAGAAGGTTAGAAGTTTGTTGTTTGTTTGTTTATGACTTGTATATCTTGTACAATAATGAAAAAGTGTATATCTAATGGTTTGAGTTGCTATAGGGCCTAATTGGTAGTATCAACCAAAATGGTGGTGTTTCTATGCTTGATTTGTTGAAAGTGATTTTAATGCTTACTCGAGGACAGGCAGAAATCTAAGTGTGGGGTGTTGATGTTTGGCCAAAAATGCATATATTTAACCATTGTTTTGCCTCACATTCTAGCACTTTTAATCATCTTTTGAGTATTAATTACATTACTTTGTGGTTAATATTATATTTTAACTATGTAGGAACAAAGCGATATGAAGATGAAGAGGTTTGGAGCAAAATTAAATAAAACGCGGAAGGAAATAAAAGAATGAAAAGGAGGGAGACAAAGGGGGACACCCTTTGGTCTCCCCCCCCCCAAGTGGGAGACAAGCAAATAAGGAACCACAACTAGCAAGCTAAGATTTGAAGTTGAAAACATTTGAAGTTGAAAACGTACTGCTTTTAGCGCCAGCGCCGCGCTGGCCTGCACCCTGCCATTGCGGGATTTTCCTACTTTATTCGGGACAAGGTTATTTAGGTCTTACACGACCCCAACTTATATAAAAGGGGTCCTAAACCTAATTTGGAGGGGATCTAACATATTTTTGAGGGAGGACATTTTTGAGAGTAACTTTTGATAAGGGGAGAGCACAGAGCCGACGTGGAGGCCGAGTTTCATCTTTTCTTCCGCCAAACATAATAATTTTTATGCTTCTTTGTATGCTTTATTGTTTGGGTACAATGTCTATGTGGAGCTAAACTTCACGTTCTAGGGTTGTGGTTCTTTCATGACTATTGTTATTCGGATATTGATTTTGCTTTCTTGATTTATAATATTGGTTTGTTTATTCAATCTTGCTCTTAATTATTTAATTGCATGATCACCAATTGAAATCTATCTACGAATCTAGAATTGAACTCGAAAGTGAGAATTCTAGATTGCACATAGGATTGAGTAGAGCATGTTCTTGAACCTGGGCATCGGGGAACGGATTTGCGGTTAGGATAGACATATACCTAATTGCCTTGCTTTGTTGATGTATATGAATTATATATGCGTTCTTGTTAGTTCTAATTCCATAGACATATATGCGTTAGGTTAACTTGAATAGGAGAGTAAGAACTTGACAGATTTTTATGAGCGATATTAACCTTGTCAACCAATAAGCTAGATAAATTAGTTAGTCAATTTAATTAAAGAATACAATAGGAATGTTAGATAGCCCATAACCCTAGATCGTTTTCATAACATTGATAACATAAAAATTTGCTCTTCCTCTGTTCGAAGTTCATTATGTGATTTTCTTTATTTTAATTAGTTTAGAGTCAAATACTTCTAGGTTTAATTATTGTTTAGATAATTAGGATAGTCTAATTTAGTTTATAGTTAATCACAAGTCCTCGTGGGTTCGACATCTGACTTCTAGTCACTTTATTACTTGACGACCGCGTATACTTGCGTGTGCGTTTGGTCGCAAGTAACTAGTTTTTTTGTTGATGTACAAGAATTATACATGCATTCTTGTTAGCTCTAATTCCATAGACATATCCCCGGAAACGACGCCGTTATTGAATGTGTGTCCAGATTTTGTAAATTTTGTTGCATTTCGAGACATGTGCCCCGGGTTGACATTTTGGGTTGACTTTTTAACTTTGGTTAAATATCTTAGCTTTATCATTTGGAATCAATTTCTATAGCTTTTATTGATAGTATTAAGTTATTTTTGGCTAGATTCGAGCCTTCCGAAGATTGATACGCGTGGGAAGGGCTTGCTAGCGGAGTGGTTTGATTTGCTTAAGGTAAGTATCTTATCTAAACTCGGTTAAGGCACTAGTTTCCTGAATTATTGTGATAGCTACGTGCTATTGGGTGCGCACATACATGGGGTTGAACCAACGTGCGGACACCGAGGTTATTTATTCATGTTCAGGTTGTGCTCAAGCTCTAATAAGCCTAGAATTTGACTGTTAAACCTTAAGCTATGATGCTTCGCACATTTGTGACATTGTTGTGAACTATTTAAGCCATGTCTGAGGCTACATAGAGGTTTAAACCCCTGAATGAACTGATAAATGCTATTCTTTGATGAAATTGCCAGTTTGAGCTATGTTAGTACACTTGCACATGCCTACACTTTAGCTTGTCGTTTATACCAGTCCAGGAGTATGAGAATTGTTATTCACTCATTTTATACATGTATATTTGTTTATTTTCTCCTGTAAAATATGATTGGATTGGGTTCAGATGACCACGACGGGCGGATTGTGTTGTTGTGCCTGTTACTATGTCGGGCGAATTGTGTTTGTTGGCATATGAGTTATCCGTGTGGATCAACATATTAATGTTACTAGCACATATGTTGTCCGTGCAACACGTGAGTTGTCCGTGTGGGTTCTATTATTAGCACATGAGTTGTCCGTGCATAACGTGGATACGGATCCATCCCCCTAGGGTCACCCTCTCATGTTTCTCTCTTGATGGTGTACACGCTTTTATTGATGAACTAATCAGTGGTTTGGTACGTATGTGGAAAGGTTGAGTAAATCTGGCAAGTGTTTTGTTTGTATTTTGCTTTTCATCTTTACTTGCAATTTCCTTGATCATTTATCTGATTTAATTGCACATCATCTCTATATGCCAAGTGGTTGACTGAGCAGGGTATTTGAGAAACTGTACACATATGCACACGAATGGTTTCTTACTAAACTTTATGATTGATTCAAATATTGTTCTATATCAGTTTAAAATATGAAACTAAACAGGTGATAGCTAGCATCATTTGATAATTCGTGTTTCTTTTACCTCGCCGTGTTTATTTACGGTACTTATTGAGTACATTGGGTCGGTTATACTCATACTATACTTAATTGTGCAGATCCAGGTGTGTGGACCGGTTATCAGCAGTAAGCTTGCCTGTTGGACCATCTGCCAGAGACGAGGTAGAGCTGCATCCTTGGTCGCAGTTTGACTTGTCTTTTTTTTCCTTTATACTGTTGTTACATTTCAAACAATGTATTTATTGTTCAATTTCAGACTTTTATTCCGTTGTAGAAGCTCATGACTCTGTATTTTGCCAGTTTCTAGGAATTAACTTGGTATTAGCAGTTATATTGTATTGAGACCTCAGACTTATGCTATTCTATAAATGTCATTATTCTGATTGCCTTCGTTATCATATTTCGACTTTTCACGACAGGGTGTTAGGTTCCATCATGACGGGTAGGGATTTTGGGGTGTGACAACAGCTTATATGTGGAAATTTGACCGGCTTAGACTCTTAGGTTGTTATGTACATTAAAAATGAAGTTGTCTTATCCTGTTAAATCCTTCACTGCTAAATTTACCATTACGTGTCTTATTTGAAGTTGATTGATTCATATTCTACCCTTGTTGCCAAATATACTTTTATATGCCTTAATTGACGTTGTTGCCTCTTTTATTGCCATGTTATCTCTTTTGTAATTGCTTAACCTTAATTGAAGTTATTGATATCCCTTCCATTGTTGACTTATCCTTATTTGGAGTCATCGTTACATGTTATCTCTTTTATCATTGGGTTGTACCTATTTGGAATCATTGTTACATGTTATCTATCTTATCTTCGAGTTATACTTATTTGGAATCATTGTTATATATTATCCCTTCAATTATTGAGTTACTCTTATTGGATATTATTGTTACACATTATCTCTCCTATTGTTGAGTTATTCCTGTTTGAAACCATTATTACTTGTTATGTCTTTTATTATGAGCTCGTTCTTCCGTTTCTTCGTGTTTTGTAATTCTTGTGTTGATTTACTTGACGTACTCTCATGTTATTGTTGTTATTATTGTTGTACTCAGTGTTGTTGAGCTTAAGGCTATGTGTGGTTGTGGTATTGCAATTGTTTTGAGGAAATGTTGTGGCATATGGGCACATATGGTGCGAGTTGTTATATTGTGTTGTTATGTTTTTGGTACACGTGATATTGTTGAAAGGATTGTCCGGGTGTTCGCATGTGAGTTGTCCGTGCTATTGTTATCATTGATATTTGTACATGCGTCATGACAAGGCGGGCTATATATATGTGGGTTTGTGCATGTGGCGAGACAAGGCGATAAAATTATTATTATGCACGTACGATGAGACAAGGCAGGCATTTACTTTATTGTTGTGCACGTGGCAAAACAAGGGAGGCTATGTCGGGGATGATTTGTGATGGCTAGTTATGGCCTGGGGCATTATTATTTATGACATTTGTGTAGTGGTGTGCCTACCTTGTGTGAGTCATGCATTTTACGTTTTGTTGTGTCGTTCCCTATATGTTATTCGTTGTCTCTGGTCTTATTTGTTGACTCGAGTTGGGATAGAACACTTGCACAAGCATACACGTAATTATTCACTCATATCGGTTTAAGAAGATGAACCCTGATGTTTATCGATCATTTATATTTATTCTCGTATATTTTCTTTCTGTGTGAAAGTTTTACTAATGAAATGTGAGCTGTTCGTGCAGATATGAGATATTTCTGATGTTGGCATGTGAGTTGTCCATGCGGTTATGAGGTATTGTTGTTGCTAGCACATGAGTTGTCCATGCTGATATAAGGTATTGTCACCCTCATAGCACGTGTGTTGTTCATGTAGATATGAGGTTCTAATGGCATTGACACATGAGTTGTCAGTGTGGTTGTAAATTTTAATGTGGGCACAAGATACCAAGTGATTAGGGTTCATAAATTGGGACCCGTGATTTGTGATTATGAGGTGTGGTACCTCTGGGAAATTCTTGAATAAATCTTGTGTGAAAGTGGTTGTTCTTATTGAGTTATTACTAGTTTTCCTTACTTGGTTTCTCCGGACAAAACTTTATTCAGCTTACTCTACGATGTTATTACATGTTGTGCCTTGTTGCAAATCGTTGTTTCTAGTTTTCTACTGCAAGTATTGTATTGTTATTTGTACCATGCTTAGGTTTATATTGATATTGTTCCCTATTAGCTTCACATTCATACTTGTATATATTATTAAGACTAGTAGGTGTCTTGACTGTCCCTCGTCACTACTCCACCGAGGTTAGTCTTGATACTTACTGGGTACCTCCGTGGTGTACTCATGCTACGATTTCTACACATTTTTGTGCAAATACAGGAACTTCAGAGTTTGTTGATCGTTAGCTAGCTGATCGGGCATTGCTGTGGAGACTCAAGGTATACCTGTCATCGCGTTCACAGGCCTCGAAGTCACCTTTTGAAGTTATTTTGTAGAACTTATTTCTGTTCCAGAATAGTTGTACTAAGAAATATCACGCTCCCAACCTCGGGGAGCGCGACCGGCGCTCAACCGAGTGAACTCGGTTGAGCAAGCCTGTTAGATACTTTCTACCCAACTCACCCATGATCAAAAGAAGACATGATTTCATTAATATAGACAGTAGGAAGATCATATATATAATACTAAATCGTCTCATTGTTTACATCATTTTTAAGTTTCAAGACACACACACATTCTTATGAATCGACTGGAATAAGAGATCAAAACACAACATAATCTGTTTGACTTTTCTAGCACCCATGTATAACCCACATAGTGTATACAGAGCCTTTAAATGATACAAATAAGTGTTATGATAGTGCCGGCAACAAGGCCCCGGCTATACCTCAAAACGTGATAATAATATGAACAAAAGATACAATACATGACCTCGGGATGAAGTGAGGCTCACCAAGTTTGTTGGGAAGAGGATGTACACTATTGCTGATCAACACTGCTTGCTATGGAACCACCTACATCCATTTAAAGATGCAGCTCCCTCGGCAAAATGGACGTTAGTATTGTCGAATAGTACTAGTAAGTAAAACTAAACACTATCTCAATAGAATGAATAATAATACAAGGGGGAAAACAACCATGAGTTCAATAAGAGCTCCAAACAATACTAAAACATCAAGTGAGGATCACATAAGTTCTCAAGTCAATTTCCATGTTATTAGGTTGTGTGTTCTTTAGTGACGATATACCATAATTCATAATACCTCTGTATTCTTACGCGGAGTCCGATATTGACCCAATCGGCTAGGTCATCTCATTTGAGACATCAATTATAACCACAATTTTATTATAATTTCCAGCACAATTACCACCATGTGTGCGACATGCCATTCGATCACGGCCTGATCGGCTAGGCCGTCTCACCCGAGACATTACCTTTTTCAGTCAATCATCTCACATCATACTCTTTCCACATCTTTTCAATTCATTGGCACTAGTGGCAACAATTATGAAGTTCTTGGCACTTGGCCGTATTTCATAATTATATTTTCCCCTTTCCACATTCAAACATCATTATTATCATCAACAACAATAAGGCCTACAATTTAAGGCATTAGTACACATATGAGCAATTTTGGAATCCTAAGCATATAGAGGCGTTTCATACAATTTGTCATAACAACCTTTATTCGATCTTGACATGAAGTCTTAACATTTCTAACACATATTCTACATTTTGAACACATCCTCAAATGGCAAGATGACATGATGAAGCATTTAGAATAAATATTGAACATACATCCTTCAACACAAATACATTAGGAATAGCCAATTCTATAATGATCAATTTGGGGCTTACACCAATTACATGAACACCGTGGGATTCGATTTTAAGAAAAAGGGGGTTTATCCAACATACCTCAATTGAGCTTCCTTTAAACTTTAAAACGTTCCGAAATTCATAGCAACTTCGATCTATTTTAGAAATATAACAAGTTGGACCAAAATTAGGAAGATGATCATGATTCTAGCTCATTTGAGCATTGGGCATGAATCAATACCAATACCACTGGCTAATGTCCTAGCAATACACATTGTCACGCCCCGAACACGGGGAGTGCGACCGACGCTCAACCGAGTGAACCCAGTCAAGCAAGCCTGTTAGATACTTTCTACCCAAACTCACTTATGAATAAAGATAATACATATTTTTGTCAATTAGACAATAAAGAGATCATGTGTACAATACCAATTCATTACCATTAGTTACTTCATTTTAAAGTCCTCAAAATATTACATTGCACATCCATAGTTTAGAAATGGAACATGTGATACATTTACAACATCATTAGCTTGACCTTCCCAATACCAACGTACAATCCACACCATGTCTATGTAGCCTCTAACGGGTACAAAAGAGTACAAGGATAATGCAGGCAACAAGGCCCGGGTTATACCTCAAACACAATACATGAGAAAATAAAAGGTACATGGCCCCGGTATGAAATAGGGCTCAACAAGAAGCTGAGAGGAGGGTATACTATTGTCACTGATCGATGCCGCCTGTTATGGAACCACCTGCATCTATTAAAAGATGCAACGCCCCCGACAAAAGGGACGTGAGTACATGTGGAATAGTATTCGTATGAAAGGCAGACAGAACAACATATAAAAATACGCTAACTCAAATAAGTGGCATTTAAAGTGCACCAATAGACTACGAAATGTCCCATAAAATCAAATATCAAGCCTTATTATACTTGGATCATTCTAAACTTCTTTTAGGATCAATTGAGCCATATGAACCATACGTGGAATACATAGTATAATGTAATTGAACCAACATGTACAAATCCATCTCCTATTGTCTGCATTAATAATGCGTCTCACTAGACCGTCCATATCCATCTCTTATTTTACGCCCATACATTTCATAGACAGTCCTTAGTGTTCACATATCATATTATATACCTATGCGTTTCATAGACCGTCCATGGTGTTTATTCATACAGTACACCTATACATTTCATACACAATACACATATGCATTCATAGATCATCCATAGGATTCCATATACAATGCACCTATGCGTTTCATAGACCGTCCACAGGATTTCATATCACAATATACCTATGCGTTTCATAGACCGTCCATAGGATTCATAACACAATATACCTATGCGTTTCATAGCCCGTCCACAGGGTTCATAACACAATATACCTATGGGTTTTATAAACCGTCCATAGGGTTCCATATACAATGCACTTATGTGTTTTATAGACCATCCACATGATTTCATATCACAATATACCCATGCGTTTCATAGACCGTCCATAGGATTCATAATACAATATACTTATGCGTTTCATAGACCGTCCATAGGGTTTCCATAACATATCACTATACACATAATCATATATAAACTCAAGCGACATGACTAATGCTACTTTTAAGGTCGTAAGTTCCCGGATCATTGGAACACTTCATGTTCATGCTCATCGTGGGGAAACATAGTTCTTTACATTAACCCATGCATGGCAAATCACTAAGTAGATTTCAATGGTACATGGACCGAATTTCTTTTCGTATGGTTCATCATCATTAAGCATAGGACGTCTCTTTTACATCTCATTATATACCTCTTTGTCATCTTGGGTCACTAGCTAGGTTTATGATTCTCGTTTTGGCAACGACCACCGTTCACGTTCATACTACCACTTACTTGTACTAGTCACGATTGATCATAGGACACTAATGACATTATTATGTAAAGGACTTTCAGCTCATTTCATAGTCTTTTATGCATCTTTTCATTTCAGTGGCACTAGTGGCCACAAATGTAATATCATTCTTGGCACGTCGGTCGTATTTCATATTTCATGTTCACCCCTTTCACTTTCACACTTCATCATGCATTATAAACAAAAAAGCATCTCTAAATCATGACTTTTAGTTCACATATGAGCAAATAAGAAATATTACGCACATTAAGCTTTCTTCAACAATTTGGCATGATAGCTAGCAATTGAGACATAATTGAATTCATAATATTTTGACACATGGTCACATTTAAATGCAATCTCAAAGGATAAGACAATACGATAAGAGCATTCGGAGCACATTTTGAACATATACCTTTCGACACAGAGTTTGTTCGGAATAGTCAAGCTTATAAAGAACAACTCGGAACATGAGATATAAGAGCTTGATCCAATCATAATTACAACTTACAAGGACATCATGGATTCGATTCTACAAAAGGTGTTTAGCCAACATACCTTGCTTCGATCCTTTTAATTTACTACAATATTCCGGAAATCTTAGCCACTTCGATCTATTTAGAGATATAGAAAGATTGAACACAAATTAGGAAGGAGTTCATAGTTCCAGCTCACTTGAGCATTTTATCAAACACTAGGTGTGGAAATTACACTACAAGGTTCATCCACAAGATTTACTTCACACCAAAACTAATTCATCACCAAAACCACCCAAGATTGTTCAACAACTTTCCCACAATCCCTACTAGCTCATGCATGTGATAAATAACAATTCCCATACCCAAAAATCATACTCCCAAATTACCCATCTCATACCCAAACTTGAAATTGAAGACTAGGGTTTAAATCTTACCTCTTAGATGAAGATCTTGTGGTTGGATTCCTTGATTCTTGACAATTGGGACAAGAATGGATGATTAGAATATTAGGTTTCCTCTTTCTCTCTCTAAAATGCTCTTACCTCTCTCTAAAATCATCAGATGGATGCACTAAAATAAGCCCCAAAGGCTATTTATCAAAATGGGGTTGGGTATTAAAATCAGAAAAATGAAGCTCAGAAACAAAAATCTGCGATCGCATAGTGACCGCAGAATGGATATGCGGTCTGCAAATCGGCCGCACAATTGGTGCCCCTGAAGTGGAACATACGGGTTGGGTCTGCGGTAGTTTTGCAGCCCGCAAATCTATTCTGAAGTCGCATAATGCACCGCAGACTTTCCTCCAAACTTGCCCAATTACTGTTTCACTCTGCGGCCATTCTGCGGCCCGTAGAGTGATTCTCCAATCGCATAGTGGGTCACAAAAATATCTTTTTCTGCCAAAACATTTTCCTTTTCTCCCAGTGCATTGTTCAACCCAAAATGTCCGAGCCGCGGCGAGCTTGCGAGCCCCAAAGAATTTCTACAATCCTCAAACGCGTAAACCCACCTCGGCACCTCAAAACCTTAAATTCCTTTATGAAATTTTACGGGGCCTTACATTCTCCCCCACATAGGATCATTTGTTCTCGAATGAGGGTCAAAATCCGTTATTAGCATTCAATGTGACTTAGCTGCTATAACACACACCAGCGGTTCCAAAGTTTTGACTAACTCCCTAAATTCCCAAATATTTTGCCAAAGTCTCCCAGGTAACTTGGCATATCCACCTGTCAGAGAATCCCATATACCAATCCTAACAACATATAGATAACACCACATTGTACCATAGACTTGAAAACAACACCAACCATGACATCATAGGCATTATATTAACAGTTGGAGCATTTGCATACACTGTACAAGTTTGGACTTCACTCATTGAAAGTAAACTCCTAGCATTCTTTTAACACAATAATTCCGTGATGATGTTGACTTTCTTCATAAATTAGTGGGCACACCAACTTTGGACCATCCATTGGCAACTTTCATCTCACGCCACACGATACACCACCTAGTGGAATAATAACCCAACACACGATCATCACATCCTTCCTTTGCCCTATACTCCGAAAAGTTCATTCCTGTAGCCACTCCTTGACCCAGTCGTGATTCGACATAATAGAGTAAATATGTTACACCCTATATTTTCGTACGTAAAAATGCGTCAAAAGCAAACTAATGTAGGACCAAAAATGAGAAAATATTTAAAAGTATATAAAATAAGTTAATCATGTTACCTCTAAGGTTACAAATATTGAAGATCATGAACAACAAGTACAAAGAGGGTTGGACGATTCAGAAGCTAAAGCAATTGAAGAAAACAATATTTCGTCGAAAGTCGACAAGTTGGGAATGTTATAACATGTACCTTTGGGGTGAGACTACAGTGCTTAACAGGATAAGGAGATTGTGTTATGATTTATATTAGTCGTATGACATCCGTGTGTTATGTTTTGAAGTCAAGCGAGTTGTGGAACAAAAATTGATGAAAGTCATCACAAGTTACATTTATAAGTTTTGCTGAAACTTTGGATCAAATGTAACTGCAATTTTATCCCAATATGCTTAGAGTTATGGGGTGTTCCACACATAAAATTAAATATCTATGAGTCTATTTTCCAACGCATTAAACCGTTTGTAAATACGACATTGGAGTAGAGAGATATGGGCATTTTTGCAATACTGCGCAAGCTGCTAGGTGACAAGTAGGTGTGTCACCTACTTGCTTAAATGAGAGCCCAAAAATGGGCCATTTCGGGTCGACCAAAGAGGCCTTTTAAAGGCCTATTTTCTTCATATATTAGACTTAAAATAGAGCATAATAGCCAGACATAAACTCTGCAAAAATCCTCCCAAAACCTTCCCATAAACCCTAATTGATTTTCTCTCCCTTTCAAGTTCTAATTGGAGGTAAAACCTAGAATTTGAAGAACCAAGATAGGAGCTGAGTTATCCAACAAATAAGGTGAGTTTACTGCTCTCTTTCATCCATTTTTTCTGCTGTAAATTCATGGTAAGTTTTTCTATACTTGTAAGAACTCACGGGACGGTGATCGGAAGCCGTGAGTTCGAGTTATTCACTTGTAGCAGACTGTTTTGTGGACTGTTTTGTGTTGCTGTTGGGCTGCGTGTTTTACTACTATTTTGTTGAGTTTTGGAGGAGGAAGAGTGTGTAGAAATACCATATAAATGTAGTGTGTTGGGCTGGTCATTCCTCATAACATTTTCGAGTCGTTTGACACTACTACGGTGGTCGTTTTGTGTATGAAGAGATTGGGGTGTGTTGGGTTATTTTGTAGTATTTGATGACGTATATAGGACTAGAAAATGATATATATATATTTGGGTCGTTTGACACTACTACGGTGGTCGTTTTGTATATGAAGAGATTGGGGTGTGTTGGGCTGTTTTGTAGTATTTGGTGTATATAGGGCTGGAAAATGATGTATATACGTTTTTATTGTTCTGTTCTTATATTGTTGGTGTTATCTTGAATTTGGAGGAAGTAAGGATTATAGGGGAGATGCTGCCCGTTTTAATACGAAATAAGCTTGTCATTTGTTGTGCGATAGTTGTACCTTTCGTAACTTAACGATAGTATTATTATCATTCTTGTAGATTAAGGTGCGAAGAGGTGAGTTCAACTTGGTGATTGGAAAGATTGTGATAAGGAATGTTAAGGTTAAGTCCTTTCTTTATTTTGGCATGATCTCGTAGCTACATGTGTTAATAATGAGACATAAAGAGAAGTTTGTATTCATAAATTTATTCACATTATTCTAGTCTCATAAGTTACAATATTATTCCTTATCGAGACTTCATATTCAGTTTAGTTTTGTCTTTATTCGGTCAAGAGAGGAGAGGGTCTATATATATATATACGGTATTATAGTATTTGCACCACCATCGAGCTATAATCGGTGGGCATGCCCCTATTGGGCGACCTCTGATCAGATGGTAAGTTATATACCAAGCCTACTGTATCCGAGTGCCTATGAGCAAGCCCAGAATGGCCAAGATACATAGCCTAGTATGGCCGAGCGCCTATGAGCGAGCATACTACGGCGGAGCAGTTACACGTTCTGATCCCTATAGGGCCGGACATTTATTTTACTTACTATATTGAGAGAGTTGAGTCAATATCAGCAGGTAAGTATATCTCCAGATCATCTTTAACTCCCAGTGATTTTCAGTTATCATATTATCAGTTCAGTTTTAGCTTTCAGTTATTTTATTGCCTTACATACTCGGTACATTATTTCGTATTGACGTCCCTTTTCTGGGGGCGCAGTGTTTTATGCGTGCAGGTTTAGACAAACAGACGGGTAGACCTCCTCAGTAGGTGTTTCCCGAGTTCAGCCTTAGTCGCAATTTGGTACGCCAGGTTAGGTGAGGCACCGGGTGCTTGTCTCACTCCTAGGTTCGGGGCGTGACAAACTTGGTATCAGAGCAGTTTTGTCCTAGGGAGTCTACAAGCCGTGTCTAGTAGGGTCTTGTTTATAGATGTGTTGTGCACCACATTATATAAGCAGGGAACTACAGGGCATTTAGGAGTTGGTTACCCTTCTTTGAAATCTAAATCGTGCTATAGAACTGAGTTATAGGAAATTTGAATTAAACTTATGTGTTGGTGTTTGCATGCACAGATGACGGTGACTAGGAAGACTACGGCTAGCCAGAGGAGAGATACAGCAGCAGGTGAGGGGACCAGCACGGTACCCCCAGTAGATGGGGCCCAGTCTGAGGCCTAAGGCGAGACCCCTACTCAGCCATTACCGGCTCCTCCACCAACTGCGAAGATTACTAGGGAAACCGCACATCCAGTTCCCCCTCCACTTCCATCAGATCAGGACTTGAGGAGTGCGGTGCATTTGTTGACACAGTTGGTAGCTACCCAGCAACAGGCTAGGGCATCAGCTAGTGCAGGAACTTCTGAGGGGTCTGGGAGTTCAAGGGTCCGAGAGTTTATTGCTTTGAGTCCCCCAGAGTTCACGGGGACAGATCAGAGGGAGGACCCGCAGGATTTCATAGATCAGCTTCACAGGATCTTTCGTGTTATGCATGCCACGGAGAAAGAGGCAGTTGAGCTAGCAGCTTTTCGACTCCGAGATATAGCCATCCTTTGGTACGAGGGATGGGAGAGGTCCAGGGGACGTGATGCACCTCCAGCTATTTGGGAGAATTTTTCAGATGCCTTCCTTGACCAGTACTTACCACGGGAGATCCGACAGGCTCGAGTCGATCAGTTTCTAGCCCTCAAGCAGGGTAATATGAGTGTTCGAGAGTATAGTCTCCGTTTTGACTCATTGGCCAGATATGCACCATCCATAGTTGCTACTATGCGGGACAGGATTCACAGGTTTATAGCAGGGTTAGCCCCAGAGTTAACCGAGGCATGTGCCACCGCTGCATTGCAGGATAGTATGGATATCTCCCGGATTCAGGCATTCGCCCAGAATATAGAAAGGGGTAGGCGTCGGCAGCAGGGTACAGAGAGGGCTGAGCAAGGGCAACGTAAGAGGATGAGATTTCCCAGGTCTCAGGAGCAATCTCAGGGTAGTTATAGGACCCAGTACTTCGGACGGCCACCTAGGCCTCCGCCACCTCAGTTACAGGGTTACGGGTATGACCGCTATACTCAGTCAGGACCAGGTGAGAGCTCACGGGCGTCGGGTTTGCAGCGACAACGAGGTTCTGCGCAGACATGGTCATTTCCTCCGCGGTGTGACATCTGTGGTAGAGGACACTTGGGTCAATGCCGAGCAGGTTCTGATGCTTGTTATACATGTGGGCGTCCGGGGCATATGATGCGAGATTGCCCAAATAGAGATTCTGGGGGAATGGCACAACCAGCGAGTTCAGCAACAGGATCGTCTATGTCCGTGCATCCTTCAAGGCGTGAGTCTCAGTCTTCGGCTGGTAGAGGTCGAGGCAGAGGTAGAGGTTCCAGTTCAAGTGGTAATCAGAACCGTATCTATGCTTTAGCGGGTCGACAGGACCAGGAGTCTTCACCAGACGTTGTGACAGGTATATTAACCATTTTCTCTCACGATGCTTATGCTTTGATAGACCCAGGATCTACTTTATCGTATATTACCCCATTTGTTGCGAGGAAGTTTGGTATAGTGCCTGAAATACTAAGTGATCCTTTTGCGGCATCTACACCTGTCGGAGAATCGATTATTGCTAGACGGGTTTACCGAGGTTGTACGGTGACAATTTGTAGTCGTCAGACCTCAACTAACCTAGTTGAGCTAGAGATGATGGATTTTGATGCTATCATGGGCATGGACTGGTTGGCAGCTTGCTATGCCACAGTTGATTGCCGAGCAAAGGCAGCCAGATTTTATTTTCTGGGTGAGCCAGTCCTTGAATGGGTAGGTAATACAGCAACACCCAGAGGTAGGTTTATTTCCTATCTGAAGGCGAGGAAAATGATCGTAAAAGGGTGCATTTATCATATTGTGCGAGTTAGAGATGCAGATGCTGAGATACCTACACTTCAGTCTATTCCCGTAGTCAAAGAATATGCATATGTGTTTACAGATAAGCTTCCAAGTATTCCTCTAGAGCGAGAGATTGATTTTAGCATCGATTTTCTTCCAGGAACTCAACCAATATCCGTCCCTCCGTATAGAATGGCACCTGCCGAATTGAAGGAGTTGAAGGAGCAGTTAAAAGATTTGCTGGAGAAAGGTTACATTAGGCCCAATACCTTACCTTGGGGTGCACCAGTACTATTTGTGCAGAAGAAATATGACTCGCTGACGATGTGTATCGATTATAGGCAGCTGAACAAGGTAACTATTAAGAATAAGTATCCACTTCCAAGGATCGATGACTTGTTTGTTCAGTTGCAGGGGGCTAGATACTTTTCAAAGATAGATTTGAGGTCGGGGTACCACCAGGTCAGAGTTCGGGAAAAAGATATTCCGAAGATAGCCTTCAGGACCCGATATGGCCACTTCGAGTTCCTTGTCATGTCCTTCGGGTTGATTAATGAACCCACCGTATTTATGAACTTGATGAATAGACTATTCCGGCCCTTTTTAGATCTGTTCGTGATAGTATTTATTGATGATATTCTGGTTTATTCCCGTTCAGAGGATGAGCATGCAGACCACCTACGAGCGGTACTCCAAACCCTCCGTGATCGTAAGTTGTATGCTAAGTTTTCTAAATGTGAGTTCTGGTTGAAGTCTGTAGCATTCTTGGGGCATATTGTATCAGATGAAGGTATAAAGGTAGACACTCAGAAGATTGAGGCCGTGAAATCTTGGCCTAGACCTACCACTCCGACAGAGGTTCGTAGCTTTCTAGGCTTAGCAGGATACTACCGGAGGTTCGTAGAGGGTTTTTCCTCCCTTTCGGCACCATTGACGAAGTTGACGCAGAAAGAAACTAAGTTTCAATGGACGGAGGCTTGCGAGCGGAGTTTCTAAGAACTTAAGAACAAGTTGACCTCAGCGCCAGTTCTAACACTTCCAGAGGGTCTAGAGGGTTATGCCGTGTATTGTGATGCATCAGGTGTCGGGTTAGGATGTGTCCTGATGCAACATGGGAAAGTAATTGCGTATGCTTCAAGGCAGTTGAGGAAGCACGAGAGGAATTATCCGACCCACGACCTCGAGTTAGCTGCGGTTGTCCATGCACTTAAGATATGGCGGCATTATTTATATGGTGTTCATGTTGATGTATTTACTGATCATAAAAGCCTACAATATATCTTCAAGCAGAAAGAGTTGAATTTGCGACAGAGGCGATGGCTTGAGTTATTGAAAGATTACGATGTTAACATTCTCTACCATCCAGGGAAAGCTAATGTTGTAGCAGATGCCTTAAGTCGCCGATCTATGGGTAGCTTAGCACATGTAGAGCCCGAGAAAAGACAATTAGCTAGAGAGATTCATCAATTGGCTTCGTTGGGGGTTCGGTTAGTAGATTCTGAGGATGGTGGAGTTGTACTCCAAAACACTGCAAAATCATCCCTCATAGCTGAAGTCAAGGAAAGGCAGTACGAGGACCCAGAGTTGGTCGAGTTGAGAGAGCGAGTTCCGCAGCAGAAGAAGCCATTGTTAGAGCTCAAGGGAGATGGGGTTCTCAGATATAGGGGTCGTTTGTGTGTTCCAGATGTAGCAGGGCTACGAGACAGGATTATGTCAGAGGCACATTATTCATGGTATTCCATCCATCCTGGGTCGACGAAGATGTATCATGACATTAAGGATGTGTACTGGTGGAACGATATGAAGAAGAACATTGCTGAGTTTGTCGCCCAATGTACTAGTTGCCAGCAAGTGAAGGTAGAGCACCAGAAGCCTGGAGGGCTAATGCAGACTATAGAGATCCCGACATGGAAATGGGAGGCGTAAAACATGGACTTTATCATGGGTTTACCTCGTTCTAATCGTAAGTTCGATTCCATATGGGTGATAGTCGATAGGCTCACGAAATCAGCTCACTTCCTACCGGTCAGATCTACATATATAGCAGAAGATTATGCAAAGTTATATATTAAGGAGATAGTGCGACTACACGGAGTACCAGTTTCTATTATATCTGACCGTGGGGCTCAGTTTACAGCACATTTTTGGAGGTCATTTCAGAGAGGTCTAGGGACTCAGGTGAATCTCAGCACAACTTTTCATCCACAGACTGATGGATAAGCCGAGCGCACAATTCAGACCCTCGAGGATATGTTACGAGTATGTGTGTTGGATTTTAAAAGAAGTTGGTATAAACATCTACCTCTTATCGAGTTTGAATATAATAACAATTACCACTCCAGTATCCAGATTGCTCCGTACAAGGCTTTGTATGGGCGTAAGTGTAGATCCCCTATAGGTTGGAGAATCTGGGTTATATGGGCCAGACCTGGTTCAACAGGCCATAGAGAAAGTAAAACTTATCCGGGACCGACTGTTGACAGCTCAGAGTCATCCGAAGTCATATTCTGACGTGCGGCGACGATACTTAGAGTTCAGGATTAATGACTGGGTATTCTTAAAGGTATCACCTATAAAGGGTGTGATGAGGTTTGGCAAGAAAGGCAAGCTTAGTCCACGGTATATTGGGCCTTATAGGATCATTCAGAGAGTGGGCCAAGTAGCTTATGAGTTAGAGTTGCCCTCAGAATTGGAGTCTGTCCATCCGATTTTTCACGTATCTATGCTACAGAAGTGCATTGGCAATCCTACCCGAGGGGTGCCCACGGATGATGTATAGTTTACAGAGGACTTGTCATACGAAGAAATTCCAGTTGCCATCCTAGACCAACAAATCCGCAAGCTACGAAATAAGGAGGTAGCTTCCGTGAAGGTTTTATGGAGGAGCAAGAATGTAGAAGAGATAACGTGGGAATCGGAGGAAGAAATGAAATCTAAATACCCCCACCTATTTCAAACTGAAGATATGGCTCGAGATGGGACGCTACAACACAGCTCTATTCAGGCTAGCAGGTCATCAGGTAAGCTTTTATTTTTCACTTTTAGTATTTATGATTTATGGTCGGTGAGGCAAAGTGTTGCTATTTATAAACATTGGACAAGTGTGGCATACATAGTATGTTTTATGGCTGCGTGCAGGTTGGTTTTAACCTAGTGTACGAAGGATACTCTGGCAAAATTTTCCAAAGTCTCTAAGAGTAAACATTCGAGGACGATTGTTCCCAAGGGGGGAATGATGTTACACCCTATATTTTCGTACGTAAAAATGCATCGTAAGCAAACTAATGTAGGACAAAAAATGAGATAATATTTAAAAGTATATAAAGTAAGTTAATCATATTACCTCTGAGGTTAAAAATAGTGAAGATCATGAACAACAATTACAAAGAGGGTTGGACAGTTCAGAAGCTAAAGCAATTGAAGAAAACAATGTTTCGTCGAAAGTCGACAAGTTGGGAATGTTATAACATGTACCTTTGGGGTGAGACTATGGTGCTTAACATGATAAGGAGATTATGTTATGATTTATATTAGTCGTATGACATCCGTGTGTTATGTTTTGAAGTCAAGCGAGTTGTGGAACAAAAGTCGATGAAAGTCATCACACGTTACATTCATACGTTTTACTGAAACTTTGGGTCAAATGTAACTGCAATTTTCTCCCAATATGATTAGAGTTATGGGGTGTTCCACCCATCAAATTAAATATCTATGAGTCTATTTTCCAGCGCATTAAACCGTTTGTCAATACAAAATTGGAGTAGAGAGATATGGGCATTTTTGCGATACTGTGCAAGGTGCTAGGTGACAAGTAGGTGTGTCACCTACTTGCTTAAATGAGAGCCCAAAAATGGGCCATTTCGGATCGTCCAAAGAGGCCTTTTAAAGGCCTATTTTCTTCATATATTACACTTAAAATAGAGCATAATAATCAGACATAAGCTCTGCAAAAATCCTCCCAAATATTTCCCACAAACCCTAATTGATTTTCTCTCCCTTTCAAGTTCTAATTGGAGGTAAAATCTAGAGTTTGAAGAACCAAGATAGAAGCTGAGTTATCCAACAAATAAGGTGAGTTTACTGCTCTCTTTCATCCATTGTTTCTGCTATAAATTCATGGTAAGTCATTCTATACTTGTAAGAACTCACGGGACGGTGATCGGAAGCCGTGAGTTCGAGTTATTCACTTGTAGCAGACTGTTTTGTGGACTGTTTTGTGTTGCTGTTGGGCTGCGTGTTTTACTACTATTTTGTTGAGCTTTGGAGGAGGAAGAGGGTGTAGAAACACCATATAGATGTAGTGTGGTGGGCTGGTCATTCCTCATAACATTTTCGGGTTATTTGACACTACTACGGTGGTCGTTTTGTGTATGAAGAGATTGGGGTATGTTGGGCTATTTTGTAGTATTTGATGACGTATATAGGACTGGAAAATGATATATATAAATATGTTTTTATTGTTCTGTTCTTGTATTGTTGGTGTTATCTTGAATTTGGAGGAAGTAAGGATTATAGGGGAGATGCTGCCCGTTTTAATACGAAATAAGCTTGTCGTTCGTTGTGCGATAGTTGTACCTTTCGAAACTTAACGATAATATTATTATCATTCTTGTAGATTAAGGTCCAAAGAGGTGAGTTCAACTTGGTGATTGGAAAGATTTTTATAAGCTATGTTAAGGCTAAGCCCTTCCTTTATTGTGGCATGATCTCGTAGCTACATGTGTCAATAATGAGACATAAAGAGAAATTTGTATTCATAAATTTATTCACATTATTCTAGTCTCATAAGTTACAATATTATTCCTTATCGAGACTTTATATTCAGTTTAGTTTTGTCTTTATTCAGTCAAGAGAGCAGAGGGTCTATATACATATACAGTATTATAGTATTTGCACCACTATCGAGCTATAATCGGTGGGCAGGCCCCTATTGGGCGACCTATGATCAGATGGTAAGTTATATACCAAGCCTACTATGGCCGAGCGCCTATGAGTGAGCCCAGAATGGTTAAGATACAGAGCCTAGTATGGTCGAGCGCCTATGAGCGAGCATACTATGGCGGAGCTGTTACACGTTCTGAGCCCTATAGGGCCGGACATTTATTTTACTTACTATATTGAGAGAGTTGAGTCAGTATCAGCAGGTAAGTATATCTCCAGATCATTTTTAACTCCCAGTTATTTTCAGTTATCATATTATCAGTTCAGTTTCAGCTTTTAGTTATTTTATTGCCTTACATACTCGGTACATTATTTCGTACTGACGTCCCTTTTCTAGGGGCACTGCATTTCATGCATGCATGTTCAGACAGACAGACGGGTAGACCTCCTCAGTAGGTGTTTTCCGAGTTCAGCCTGATCGGTAAGCTCCACGTCTTTTGGAGTTGCCAGGTCTAGAGTTTTGTGTACATCTTATGTATATCTGTATATATGTTATGGGTAGGTCGGGGCCCTGTTCCGATCACAGTATATCTATTAGTAGAGGCTTGTAGACATATCCTGTTGGTTAGTGCAGTATGTTGGGTTTGAAGGCCTGGTATGTATAATTTGGTGGTTTGTCAGCTGTAGTAGCTATGACGGCCTTGTCGGCCTAACTTTATATTGATGTTTAGTTAGCGCTAGTTTCCATTCAGTTTTATATTTTTCTTCGCAAATTGTCTTGCAAGGTGGCCCCATGGCCAAAGTATGACATTATATGTTCAGAGTCCCTTAGTCGCAATTTGGTACGCTAGGTTAGGTGAGGCATCGGGTGCTGGTCTCGCTCCTAGGTTCGGGGCGTGACAATATCCTTGTGGGAACCTCACAAATTTTCTTGCTCTTCCTGAATCTCTACTTTTAAGAGACAATACAAAACATGATCTTCAAATTTCTAGCATCGACCTTTAGCCTCATGCAACATTCGTGCAATATTCCTAACACACCTGGCCACACTTGGATATTGAAATATGAAAAGCAAATCGCGTTTTCTTATATGTGAAAGCTTATACACATACGCCTATAGAGTGACTAAGGGAATACACCATCACCCACATATTTCTCTTACATGAACACTCCAGTTAGACATTCTTTCTAATCACTTAAGTCGCGTCATAACCTCGGGTTAACACCTCTAATCCCCCCTCTACCAAAACCCAATGCCATCGCACATCATCATTACCGTATGAGTTAAACTAACCGTGGTTGAAGGTCCAAACATATAAGGAAGTACCATCCGATGATCAAGCATACATGGCACGAAACTCTATGGTCACACACATTCACACACATCATGTAACAAAGGAAAAAGGGGTTGAGGGACTTACTTGTTGTCCCTTGGGTATTGGGGCAGTGCCTTAGCTGATGGCCCTTGACTCCATACCCGAAACATTCATCAGTGACATGTCGGCAAACCCGCAAATGATTCCTCCTACACTTGGGGCATGGGGGCCTCTACTACAACTGATAGTTTCCGCTTGACTGGACTGCTGATTAGATCCCTTGTTGCCTTTGTTACTATGGCCCCACAGCTGTTGATCAGGCCCTGATGCTAGCGCTCAAGATGAAGACTGAGCAACTGACTGCATGGGTCCGGATAACACTCTCCTATGCAATGCCCTTCCACCATTACCCCCACTGTAGGAGCCACTAAGATTGCCCACTGATCGGGTCTTTTTGTTATTATCCTGCTCCGTCTTTCTTTTTAACTTTTGATCCTCCGTAGCTTCAGAGAACTCCACCATTCTTCCATAATTCATATTAGAATTCAAGCCAGCCGTACCTGCCTCATTAATAACCAAGGGGCTTAGGCCTTGCACAAAACAGCGCACTCTAGCCTCCATAGTAGGCAACATATAAATAACATACTTGGATAGGTGCGCGAACCTCATATAACACTCCCACACGGTTAGGCTACCTTGCCTCAAGCTCTCAAACTCATCAGCACAGGCCGCCTTAGTCTTGGTAGGCAAGAAATGGTCAATGAAAGCATCGGTAAACTCACTCCACCTCCCCGGAGGACTTCCTTCCTCACGGGACTCCTCCCATAGCTCAAATCAAGAATATGCCACCTCTTTCAGGTGGTAGGAGGCTAACTCCACTCCTTCTGTATTAGTAGCATGCATAACTCGGAGAGTCTTGTGCATCTCATCAATGAAGTCCTGAGGGTCCTCCTCGGGGTTAGTACCCATGAACGCTAGCGGATCTAACTAAAGAAACATGTTCACTTTGGAACTAGTGGAATCCCCTTGCAGACTAGAAGAAGTAGGTGTAACATTCGATCTCTAGGCCTGAGAAGCCGCTATTTGAGCCAACATTTGTATGAATTCCCTAAGATCCCCATCAGAATCACCGGAATTGGAATCTGGAGGTTGAAGTGGAATATAAGTTGGAGGGACCGTTGCATCCTCGGTAGGTGTAGGGACATGTGCGGTCTGATCAGTTGTAGTAGAATCAGGCAGTGTAGTAATTGGGGGAATATCCTCACCCTTGGGTTCTCACCCACATTATAAAATATAGAATCATCTGCCACTCGTGGGGTGATATTGGCTCATTGGCCAGTTCTTTTCTTCTTCTTAGGTGCCATTTACTGAAAGTTAGAGCAAAGCACGGGTTCAAAGACGAACAATCTTACAATCAGCTTTATCACAGGATCGAGAACATGAAAGAAGGGTGTTATTCTTAAATGCTCAAGTAGCATCCTAATTATAGATGTGGTCGACACCACACCGATAAGAAGTACTTTACTAGACATGGCTCCATGTCGTGTCTAGTAGACCCGTAAACCCACCTCAAAAACGTAAACCCTAGAAACCTTAAATTCCTTTAGGCCTTACACACATATACACACAATCCCCTACCAATTATGTGAGTATAATTAGATCCTAGATTTTGAATATAACCAGAAGCCAATGCCAAGGGCATACTGGGACTTATGGTTAGGCACTAGAATATTGAGAAACCTTATATAATGAGCTTTCCACAACCTGCTTGTATGTAAACCTCCATACACTATTAGAGCACCTCCAGAATTAGCATGATAATATGGTAATACCACTAGAAAATACCCTAAAAATGTACAAACTCTAATCATAAAATGTACCAAGCAAGAAAGTGCAATAACAAACCTAGTATCATCATCAATCTGGAGCTTTTCTTTTGGCAATCCTAACCCTAAGATTAGGAGTTTGAGATTTGTCAAGGTTGATTAGCGTCCTTCCTACACTAGGAAGTTCAGAGTAAGTATGGAATTGAGTTGTACCTGCAAAAGAAAAATAATTTTAGCTATAAAATCTGCAACATTGTTGCCTTCTCTGAACACATGTTGAAAGATCACATAAAAATGATCCCTCAACTCCTTAATATTCTACACTTTTGGTACTATAGACCAAGGTGGATCCCATTCCCCTTAAATAACCTTCTTTAACACCAATGAGTCAGTCTCTAATATGAGTGGATGCAAATCATGCTCCACACAGTACTCCAATCCTTGCAATATTACTTTTGCCTCAGCCACAACATTGGTTGTCACTCCTAAATCCACTGCCCTTGCATACACTAGATCTCCTGCATCATCTCTCACACAAAATCCAAGTTAACTAGGCCTAGGGTTTCCTTTTGAAGCTCCATCAGTGTTACACTTATACACCTTTGATGCAGTAGGGCTAGTTAAGAATATATGATCTAATGTTTCCTCCTGAGGATGCTGACAACACCAACATCTGTACATGACTATATACCCTTGCCTTCTCCATGAATCATCAGTAGCCAATTTCTGCCTCCATAGTCTCCATAAGAAGAAAGATACCTTGAATGGTAAACCTTTAATTCACATTTGTTTAAATTCCTGATTAGGATTAACTCTATGCCTCAGAATTTGCAAAGCACTACTAACAATGAACTTTCCTGATGGAGTTGGCATCCAGTATGGTCTGTCCCAATATTCCTCGCTACCATCATAATGGACATTGTGCTTAATATGTTCATCAATATCTTTAGGAAAACTTTGATCAATTAGTTGCTCGTTCCATGATCCTTGCCTTAATTCTGCCAACTCTTGCAATTCCTCATTCATTAGAAAATTTGGAGGTAGGACATGATAAAGAGCACCTATTCAAGTCCAGTTTTCATTCCATATATTGGTTGTTCCACTCTTCATCTCCCACATGACCCCACGTTCTACTTCTTCCCTAGCTTGCAACATTTGCTTCCACACATGTGATCCTTCTCTAAATTGTACTACAGTAGGCAACTCCTTTTTGTAGTACTTGTTCCATATGAAGTTGGACCACAATGATTTGCAGTCCTAAACCTCCACCAAATCTTAGCAAATAAAGCCCTTGATACATCATATAGTGATCTAAAGCCTAGACCACCTTCATCTTTGGGAAGACATAAATTGTGCCATGAAGCCCAATGCCTACTCCTCCCTTCTTCCTTTGTGATCCAAAAGAAACGTGCAAAGATCTTATGCAAATGTTCTAGTATATTATCTGGGGGATCAAGTACTGATAATAGATGCACTGGCATACTTTGCAACACTCTAGAGACGAGTGTTGCTTTTCCTCCAAAAGATAGTAGTTTTCCTTTCCAGGAATGCAATTTTGCCTTCACCTTCTTGATAAGGTCATCATAGTAATCCTTCCTCCTTCTAGTGTAGAATATACGGCAACATAGGTATGTGAAAGGCAATTTACCTCTTGAAAATCCTGTAATATCACCAACTGCCTGAAATAGTCCATGTGCAACATTGGCATGCATAGAGTAGGAACTCTTGTCGTTGTTGATAAGCTGGCCTGACACTTGCTCATAGTTTCTCAATACTACCATGATCTTGCTCAAAGATGGAGGGTGAGCGGATGCAAATATTATGGTATCATCAGCATAAACCAAGTGGTTTAGAGGATCAGACCACTTGGGCATACCAAAACAAACAAATGTCCTATCCTCAAACAATTTGTTCAAAGATCTAGACAACACTTCAGTTGACAGAATGAGTAAGGCAGGAGACAATGGATCTCCTTGCTTCACACCTCTTATAGACTTGAACAATCCTGAGGGCTGCCCAGTAACCAACACTGAATACAAATTATTAGATAGTAAGTTCCATACCATGGTAATGAAGTGTGCTGCAAAGCCCATCCTTCTTAATACATGAATCAAAAACTTCCAGGACACCCTATCATATGTCTTTTCTATGTCAAGTTTAATCACAACATTGGCAGGTTTACCTCTAATCCTTATGTCATAGTGACAATATCCCGTGTGTGTAGGATGTTTTCAAAAATGCTCCTTCCTTTTACAAAGCCAGATTGGTTAGGGGAAATGTAATTAGGTAGAAACGTCTCCAGTCTGTCATGAATAACCATAGATATCACCTTGTTAATGAAGTTGCTCAAACTTATAGGTATTAAGTCTAAGAATGTTTGGACTCTTGGCTTCTTTGGCAGTAGCACCAAGTTAATGTGAGTAATTGACTTTGGCAAAGATGCACCTCCATAGAAATGAAGCATCATATTGTGGATATCATAACAGATCACCTCCCAGCATACTTGATTAAACAAGCCAGAAAATCCATCAGGACCACTTGCACTGTCTCCACTTAGCTCAAAAACTGCATCCTTGACCTATTATACTGTTGGAAAGCTACATAACTCCAAGTTCTGTTCCATGGACACCATAGTTGGTAAATTGTCTAGCATTGAGAAATCTGTACGATCCCCCTCTTTTATGAATTGTCTTTGATAGAATTTAACAACAGCAGTAGCCATTTGACCTTGATGTTCTAGCCAAGCCCCATCTCCATTCTGAATTCTTATCAATTGTAGTTTCTTCCTCTTACCATTGACATGATTGTGAAAGAAACTAGTATTTCTATCACCCTTAGCAAACCATGTCATTCCAGCTTTTTTCTTCCAGTATTGCTCCTCTATACTCAGGTATTTCTTCAACTCTGTTTGAGCTTTGTGAAGGACAATCTTGTTCTCAATTGTAGGCTCCTCCTCAAATAACATCTCCTTCACCCTAACAATATCCTCCAATGTTGCCAATTGTTTGAAGATGTCACCAAAAGTGTCCCTACTCCATATAGACAAAGTTGTCTTCACCTTCTTGAGTTTGTGCTTGAACATTAGCTAATGATCTATAATGAAATCAGCATTCCAATTCTGTCTCACCATGAAAATACTTCAACTGGTGATTGCTGCACAATTAGGTTTTTTTGTCCCATGATCAGTTGAGATCCTCATACATGTGTAATTCAAAACTTGTGTCGTACATCCATGTCCTTAATCTCTTTGAGCCACTATTGATTCTGTAAATCCTACATGCATCTATCATTAACTTATATTCCATAAAAAATAGGATTTAGAAAGTATGTTACAATCATGTGACACTTTTAGAAGCTGAAGTATGATCAGTTCATACCTACATACTAAACAAGACTTATGTTTGAGTTTGAACTTGTTTTGATGCAATGTTTCCATCTCCTTTCTTTACCAACATGTTGATTTGGTTCTGTAATTCGTTCTGTAATGTGCAAAATTCCCCTGCTGATATGAGGTCACTATCTAACTTACCTTATCTATGTGTAGTTGACTGCATTTCTAAATAAGATCCCATGTTTAAATCTGTGAATTGATAGTCATGTTGAGAGTTTAATTTTATTTCTGATGCCCTTGATAACAATGGTGGACCATGGCTATTTGTCTGAATCTGTTTTGATGATCTTTGAGATGTTAAATAGTATTATTAATCCTTCCATGTGTTAATAACAAATTGAGTAGTTTATATCAAGTCTGCTAAGGCAGGGGTATCTGCATTTCTTGTGCCGCTATCTACATGGGTTCTGCATTCCCATTTTCTCTTTAAATATGTTGTTCCTTGATGACGTACTCCTGCAAACAGTATGATATGAAACTTCTGTTTTTCCTCTATATGTGTTCTAAAGTCAACCCCTTAGGTTTGATTGATATGTATTCTTTATTTAGTAGTTAAAGACAAACTGTGTTCTCTTGTGTTATTAAGGGGAAATTATATATATGTTTGTGGTAAGTAATATTTAGTATTTAGTTTATATTGGAAGGACCTTATTGGCACTTAAACCCGTAAGGAAAACATGTCGTTAGTGTTTAAGGGTATTTGTGAGTGGAGTTCGACTCTGGGTAGGGTTTCCCTCCCCGACGTAAGCACTGCCCAAGGCCTTGAGTCCCTTGGGAGCTTTGAAGTGTTGGGGGATCCACAGGGAGCATCGACCTTGAGTGAGGTTCCCTCCTTAGCCCTAAATTTATTAACACATTCATTTCTTTAAGGGTTTAATGTTTAATGGCAAAGAAAGGTTTTCAATGTGAATTATTTGCTAAGTAAAACCACCACGTCGATATATGATTCTTCCATAGTATTAATCGCATTCCTGTTTTAGTTATTTGTTCGTCAGAGTGTGATTTGTTAGCATATTCTGAATATATTGAATATGTGTCTAATAACTTTCTTACTTTTTGACACGTACATCTGTTTGGGCCTATGAGTTCTTGATGAACTCGGGCCCTATTGCAGCTATATTGCATTCTGTTAGGGAGTCCAAAGTCAGCCGTTTTTCCATCTTCTTTATCGCTTGGCCCGTTTTCCTTGAGGCCCAACCACAAAGTCATGTCCTCTTTCCCTCAACTCTTTTATCATTATTTACTATCTCGTTTGTAATGACCCAACCGGTCATTTTAAGCTTTAGCACGTCGTTTGGCAGTTTGAGGCCTTGAGTAGTTTCACTTCAGGTATTATGACTTGTACGTGTGATCGGAATTGAATTTCGGGAAGTTCGGAGTTGATTTGGAAAGAAAATTCTAATTTCGGAAGCTTTAAGTTGGAGGAATTGACTAAAGTATGCTTTTTGAGTAGACAACCTCAAAATCAAGATTTGAAGGTTCCAACAGGTTCGTATGATGATTTTGGACTTAGGCGTATGTCCGAATCAGGTTTTGGATGACCTAGGAGCGTTTCAGCGCTATTGTAGAAGTTGGCATTTTGGAAGAATTTCATAAAAATTGGGTTGAGGTGTAGTTCAATGTTATCAATGTTTGATTGGGATTATGAACCTGGGAATAGCTCCGTATGGTGATTCTGGACTTAGGGGCGCGTCCGGAAGTGGATTTGAAGGTCCGTAGGTCATTTTGGGGTCATTTGGGCGAAAGCTGGAAATTTGGATAATTTTAAGAAGTTTGATCGGGAGTGGACTTTTTGATATCGGGGTCGGATTCCGATTTCGGAAGTTGTATTAGGTCTGTAATGTCGAATGTGACTTGTGTGCAAAGTTTGAGGTCAATCGGACGTGATATGATAGGTTTTGGCATCGAATATAGAAGTGTGAAGTTCAAAAGTTCATTAAACTTGAATTGGGATGCGATTCATGATTTTGATGTGATTGGAGGCCTCGAGCAGGTCCGTGTTATGTTATTGGACTGGTTGGGGTGATCGGACGGGGTCCCGGGGGCCTCAGGTCAGTTTCAGATGCTTAAGGAAAATGCTAAGGCAGCTGGTATATGGTCTAACCGCACCTACAAGGTTTTGGCCGCAGGTGCGGAGCCGGTGAAGCAGCCAGGAGGGTCGCAGAAGCAGTTTTAGGTGAGCTGGGCAATGCACGCAGGTGCGAGACTTCTTTTGCATCTGCGATGGCACAAATGTGGCCTCTTGGAGAGCAGAAGTGGAGTGTAGCGCAGGAGGAAGGTGCAATTGCGCACCTGCGATGTTGCAGGAGCAGGACATTGTCCGTAGGTGCAAAGGGGAGGCCTCCAGTGTTTTCCGCAGAAGCTGTCTTGGTGCCGCAGAAGGGACGCTGCAGAAGCGGCCTTTGGGTTCGCAGGCGCGAAAGTCGCCTGGGTAGAATGTATAAGTTAGCCAAATCGGGTTTTGGCTCATTTCACCTCTTTTCTCTCGTTGGAGCCAGTCTTGGGTGCGATTGTGAAGTGCCATTTTGTCATCCTTCATGAGGTAAGTAATTCCCACATATATGGATTTAAACATGGAAATTAGTAGAAATTTGGGATTTTGAAGAAAAACTTAGAAATTGGTATTCTTGGATTTTGATCACGAATTTGGGCATGAACTTGAGAATAAATTATATATTTGAGTTCGTAGTGCTATGGGTAGTGTTTGTCTTCGAAAATATTTAGAATCCGGGCACGTGGGCTCGAGGGTTGATTTATCGATTTTTCGAGCAAAGTTGGAAATTATTATAAATTGATTAATTATGAGTATTAGAGTATATTTTGATTGGGTTGGATCTTATTTGACTAGTTTTGGATCAGCAGTCATAGGTTCGAGATGTTAGGGCGGTGTTGGAGCGGGTTTTGGAACGTAGGAGTGAGGTAAGTCTCCTGTCTAACTCTGTGAGGGGAAAATTACCCCTAGGTGGTATATTTGATGTGTACAACTTGTTGCGGGGACTACGTATGCACGATGTGATGAGAGTTCATACGTAGTTAGATTCATGTTATTGTCCGGGTAGACTTAGGTTCACACCATGCTGTACTTGTACTATAGGGATTATTCTTGCTTGTTTAAATCCTTACTTTACATTTCTACTTGATACTAGACTTGCTACTGTAGAGACTTCATAGTTTCGCGATTAGTCATCGAATAACTTTACTCCTCCTATGGCATCTTTGCGTGATATATATATACTTCATTGAAAGGTTTTTGTTAAAGAAATTACAACTCACACGTTTATTGGTGAGTGGGGTCAAGGACCCGTCAAAACTTCTTATTCTAATGGGATCGGACCGTTCGCCTTGGCAGGAATTTGTATTTCACTCTTATGGGATCGGGTTGTTTGCCTCGGTAGGATTTATGTACCGCACTCTCATGGGAGCGGGCCATTCGCCTCGGCAGTTTAATAGATAACCCACCAGCTAATAATGTTACGTCTTTCACCAACATTATCAACTTATCATGATCATGAATCACTTTCCCGAAAGCTGATCTACAAGTTACAGAACTTGTAAACCAAAACATTTTGTCTGATAAGTTGATCAATGAGTCATCAGGAGTTGAATTAATTGATGAAATGAGACTTGACATCTCTTCTTGTCGAATTGAATTAAATGACTTGACCATCTTTGCACTAAGAAGTTCCAGGACACACACTTTGTGCATATTTCTCCAGTATGCACCATATGGACAAGTTCTAATGTCTGTATAATTGTAGAAAATAATATCTCCAGACATAAATTCAAGCCTAGTAGCAAAGCGAAGGTCTTGAGTTTTCATAATTTCTTTTGCCATCTCAGGTGAAGATACAACAATAATCGATATTTCGCCAAAAAATAAGTGAAAGATCGGTCCATATCTTTGCGATAGACTTGGGCCGTTCGACCCTTGGCAGTGCACAGTTTAAATTCTTATGTTGGATCGGGCCATACGCCTCGGCATTTTTATATCATATCCTCATAGATCCATGCGTAATATTTGGCAAAAAGCCAGTATATCTGTGAGTTTTCCCGATTTGAGTTATGATGATCTATCTGATGAGATCCACTATATATATATATATATATATATATATATATGCTCGGGTTAAGGAGGGAATTTCTAATGGAGAGCTTGTGTTCCTCGTGAAGAGGGGGAATTTGTACCACGTGATTTATTACTTGTTTACCTCATTTATTTACTCTGCCTCATATTTACTTATCTCCTTACTGTACCTGATGTTATTGGACCACTAGTGAGTGTCTATGTCGACCCCTTATCACTACTACTCCGGGGTTAGGCTAGATACTTATGGGGTACATGTTGATTACGTACTCATGCTACACTTGGTACACATTTTTGTGCAGGTACATATGTGACTAGTGGCATTGTGATAGCAAAGGCATGTATGCATGCGGGGACTTACGTGAGCTGCATTCTATATTACGACCCGCAACCGGCAGAGTCTCCTTCAGAGTATTTATATTTCTCCTATCCAAATTTGTATTCCGAACAGATGTTGTATTTTATTTTACATTCCTAGTAGATGCTCATGCACTTGTGACACTGGGTTTTGGGGTGATTATGAGTTATTCTGTATTGAAAATTTTAAAAATATTATCATTTACTCTGTAAATTCCATCTTCTAATATTTAATGGAAGGAAAAATATGATTTCAAAATATTACAACGAAAACCAAATTGAGTATTTATTTATAGCTTGCTTGACAGCGGTGTCCGGTGCCATCACGACCTCTAATAGATTTTGGGTCGTGACATCGTTAGTACAGTTTATTATTTCCGTTAGTTTAAAATAATGTTAGTTGTATTTGTTATGTCTTTATTATTTTTATTTATCTCTCGTGTATATAACACATATATTAAATCACGTGCTTCTTTTCTTATACTTTAGTGTAAACTTAGGCAAGCCTTAAACAACATAAGATTTAAAAAGGAAAATTAGTTAGTAGTAGATCCTTAATTCGCTAATCATAATCTGCTCACAAATTATTATGTTTTTCGCTCACCTTTCTTTCCTTTAAAGATTTTAAAATCCAGAACTTAGCAAAACAACAGCTCTATTTCAAATGGGGGAATCAGATCTGAGCTTCATTTTCAAAAGGAAAATCAGAATTTCAAGAACCATCGCCTTAATGGATTTTCAACAAAATAACCTCTTCTTAAAAAATCTTCAGAGTCTAAGGTAATTTTAGGCTCACATTTTTTACAAAACACCCTTTAGAATTATATATATAACCATCCCCAAAATTAAAGTATTTTCATAACTCCATCTCTTTTACAAGCTTGTAAAATCTAGACCACTTATAAACCAATTTCAAGACTCTTCTAATATATCTTATGAACTTCTTCATAAACTCGTATCGCTTTAGGATCTCACATTCTTTATATCAATATCATACTCTCCCCTTAGGTATATAGTAAGCAACATTCCTTATCACTAATCAAAGTATTTTATAAATAATTGATCCCAAACTTAGTCTAAGTCCTATGGATCTACCTTAAGTATATTTTAAGGGGTGCCTAATACCTTCCCCTTAGAAGAATAAGAACCCTTATTCATAATCTCACAGGTTAGCAGATTAATGTAGAATATGACTTAGTAATTAAATAGGTACGCTAGTATACCTTTAAATATTAGGTTGCGACTCTCTTTTATCAACAACAGAGGCACCACAAGTTGAATCTTGTCTTGACTAGCGCAAAATAGGGTGAAACAACATGGAGACTCGGCTGGGGAATATACACTTAGGTTCTGACCTTAGTAGATTTCGACTAATTTGGCTTTTGGATTTATTTGTACTTTGATTTGATTATAACCGAAATTGCAATTACATGCTTACATGCCTTATTTTCTCTTTACAGTTATCTGCTCTCTAAGATCACCTTGCTTGTTTCCGCTACACCCCTGTTTGCTTTATATACACTATCATCACATATCTTCCAATAGAGTCTTGGCCGTACACTATCACACACAATGGTACGGGAGGGTTGTCTTTTACACCCCTCCGAACCTTGTTTTCAAAACTTTCTAGTTTCAGAGAATGGCTTTGTCAGGTCAACTGACATAACTTCTCGCAGTTCTCAGTCCAATTGAAAAGTAGGAAACACTCTACTATAGTAAATAGTTCATACTACATAAACTTTAGGTGCGTTTGTCGCTAGCACCAACACATAATTCGGAAAGTCGCCCTGATGTCAACGGGTCATGCACCCAATGACTTAATTTTTGTGGAAAGACAAACAAACATGACAAGATACTTACAGATTCAAAGCTAACACTTACCCATATATTTTTCTTCTACCTACCTTAGAAAATGGAAATCAAACAGAACATCCCTGAAATTAGCATGGTAATGGGAGCCCCACATAAGCTGAAACAGTGGTGGAAGAATATTTGTCGGGAACATGGAGATAATGTTCGGACACACCTAAGGGAATTAACTGCATTGATAAACATCCGAGCAGACGAGTTGCTCACTCGCTTATTGATAGAATTTTGGGATCCAGCTAAAGAGGTGTTCAAATTTTCCGACTGTGAGCTAGTACCGACATTGGAGGAAGTCACAAGTTTTATGAAGCTACCATTCGACGGAAGAAAGCCAGTACTACAAGTTACTATGCCTGGTTATCGGTTCTTGGATGTTCTACGTCTTACCAATAGCAGAAGTCTCAGAAGTATCGAGGATGGATGGGTGATCCTCGACCAAATGTTCGACATGTTTATGCACGTGAAAGCTACGAATGGTGTTAAGGGGTGTTTCAATATGACCAAGCGACATGAGAGAGTCTTAGGCCTATCACTTTCACAATGGAACTGTTGGGATTATTGGTCTTCCCACAGTAAAAGGGCCCTATCAACATCAACCTGTTGCCAGTGGTCCTGGCAACCTTCTGCGGCAATCTTCAAGCTACTTTAGTGCCGATGGTGTTAGCCGAGATGCTGAGAGCTTTATCCGCATTTGTATGAGGATACGATTTCTTTAAAGGATGTAACTTTCTACTTCAGATTTGGGCTACCGAACACTTCTTCCAATGGGAGGCTACTATCGACTACTTCGTGGGTGTCAGCAATAAGATTCGTAGCCATAATGAAAGAATGAGATGCTGGATTTCCCCACATGGACAACAAGAAAGGAGGGAAACACTGACCAATCTGACAGGAGAATGGATCAACTAGAAACTCTCTTGGTTAGGTAGAAGGGCAATCTTGAGGACTCCCCAAAAGTAATTCATTAAGTTGATCGGATTGGAAGGCATTAAACCATACTCACCCCTGTGGGTCCTCAGACAATTTGGGATGATCCAAGATGTGCCGTTGTGGACAAGGACAGTGCTATACGAGGACGACTACAATGGCCAGATTCCAATTCCTAGGATAAGGAGACTGCAAGAAAAGTGGAATGACCTGGTAACAATACCTATGGGTCAAAGCTCATGGTGCACTCCCAAGTAATACGTCTGGATTAATGAAGAAGAAGAATTGGCCCTGCCCAAGCAGAGAGGGTATAGCCTGGTTAGAGGCTGTGGTGGTTGCTTTGCAGATTTACCATGAGATTCTGCCATATTATCTTGTGACCACACCAATGCATAGTCAGGTGGTCCCAGGAAACATTGACCACATGTTACCACCGGCTGAAGAGGATGATCGGGTAGTGGAATGCATCAAAATAGAGTCAAGCACAAAACCAAAAGAAGATCTGGAAGAGGAGTCTGAATTCAACGATGATGAGGAAGAGTTTAAGGAAGACCTGGAGGAGGATCCAGAAGAGGGCCAAAAGAAGAGAAGAGTACATGAAGCGACTCAGAGGATGGTTATTAGAATTGGTTGATTTCCCCTCCTTTCCCCACTTTTTACCTTTTTCCCTAGTTCTCTCTTTTACTTTCCAAAATGGCAAACTGTCTAAGCCCATGCAACTCTATGATGTAATCCCTATTCCCACTTGTATTAGTCCAAATTATCAATGAAAACAAAATTTCTTCGGATCTAAATGTGTCAAGTCTAAATGTCTGTCAAACATCCCCGAATTAGGCCTACCTTAGGCAATGAGAGGTCCATGCGAATCTTAGGAACGCGCTAGCGATAATGCACGAATTATCTGCTCTATGTGATTTCCTGCTTGCATAATTGATGAAACTAACTCTTGCTTTTTTTTTCTTTCTTCTATTTTACTTTTGCTTTATTATTACTCGTCAAAAATAAAAGAAAGTTGGTTTGCGTCGACTAAAACTAGCGGAGCCACCATACAATCTTAGGTCCAAGGGAAAGATGTCAACTACAGAAGACCCAACTGAACATGCTTTGGTCATAGTCGATAGCCTGGGGCGATCAGGGGAAAAGGACAACACTAGGAATGATGAACATGTGGCTAGAATGGCCCAGGAAATGGAATCCTTATGGGAAGAGGTACAACATATTAGAGAATTGGCGCACCTTGCCATGACAACACTTCCTCAACCACCAAGATTCCCTTCTTTGGATTCACTTCCAGATCATTTTTCTTCAACATCACGCCAAAACAACAACACTCCAACCTCAACCCCCACCACTCAAGTCATACTCCAGTAACCCCCTCTAGCCCACCAAATCCCCCTATTCACGCTCCCTATGTACCACAATACCCTACGACATCATAGAACCTGGTTGTTAGCGCTAATGCAACTACCCCTCTCATGACGGAGTCACTTTCACCACCAACCAGTACATACCCGTGGCACATGCCGCTACTCATAAGCGATACGTTCCCCCTGTATATGACATTACCGAACCTACCTTTACAGCACCTGTCACGGTTAGGGTGCCATACGAGATCGATCAATATGCCGAGATGGAGAGAGAAGCCCGACGTAAGGAAGAAGAGTCGGTATCTGAGCAGTTGTAAATGTTGAGAAGGCAAATGAAGAGTCTCCAAGTTGCCTGAGGAAGTGAAAGCCTAGACTATGTTGACCTGTGTATTCACCCAGATGTGGATATTTCAGTAGGGTACAAACCGCCAAAGTTCGATGTCTTCGATGGGATAAGGTACCCTCACGCACATTTAAGGGCTTATTGTGACAAGTTGGTCGGAGTAGGAACGAATGAGAAACTAAGGATGAAATTGTTTATAAGGAGTCTAACGAGAAAAGCACTCACCTGGTATACCCGATAGGACCTGTGAAATTGGAGAACTTGGCAAGATATGGCGGAGGACTTCATGAACCGTTTTTGATTCAATATACAGATCACCCCTGACTTGTTCGCGCTGATGAACCTGTAGAAAAAATTATCTGAGTCATTTCAAGAATATGCACGACGGTGGAAGATGGAAGCTGCCAGGGCGCAACCACCACTGGATGACAGTGAACTGACCAAGTACTTCATCCGAGCCCAGGAGGCAATGTACTTTGAAAAGATGATAGGAATGATGAGTCAAAAGTTCCCCAAGCTAGTTAAGATGGGAGATTTCATAGAAGAAGGCGTAAAATCTGGTAAGGTGCAGTATATGGAAGCACTGCAAGCGGCCATCAAGGCTATCCAGTCAGGATCGATCGGTAGCGCAAAGAAAAAGAAATAAGAAGTCTCAACAATCATCCATTACTATCAAACTAACCCATCCCATGGAAGCACCGCATACTACCAAACAACCACTCACCTCCACCCACTTACACTCCAGTCTATAATATCCAGCCATACTACCACCCTCAACCACATTACAACCATCCTCGAGCCAACAATAACCAAAACTCACAATGACCAAATGCTCATGTCCAAACCACTACTCCCCAAAACTGACTTGCGCATACACCATACCATCGTCCTAACTTTGAATAAAGGGGTCCCAGAACTTATACCCCGATTGCTGAACCATTGCCCCAATTATTTGAAAGGTTAATAAGAGCGAAATTGATACACCTAATTGAGGGAAGGGTTATGAAACATCCCTCCAAATATTTTGATGCCACTAAGAGATACGTTTATCATTCCAATGTACCGGGGCATGATACTGAAGACTATTTCAAGTTGAAAAATGAAATTAAAACCCTGATCAATAGCCGAGCCATTCAGTGCACTCTGACACCACCTAATGTGAATCGCAACCCGCTGCCAAATCATCGAAACCAGGGAGCTAAGATGATCGTGTTAGATGAAGAATATGACCTGAAGGAAACAATTGTCACTATCAAAAATGCAGAGGCTGCAAGGATCCCTCCTCAAAGGGCTCCCATAATTACAGTACAACTAAAGCCTACAATAACAGTTCAAACTTATCTGCAACAACCTACATATGCTACTCGAGATGAAGAGGATCATGAGTACAAAACCGTCCCAAGGACCTACCAGCAAAAGGGAGAGGCCAAAATGACGAACTCTACCACAACCCATGGTATGACTAGGTCTCGGAGGTGCTATTCCCCTGAAGATGTCAATCGAGGGAATCCTGGGAGAGAGCAAATTCCAAGGAGGAACATAACAGACCTAGACGCCGTCGAGTTTTGGGAAAGAATGTCGAGTAAAGAGTATTATGTGGAAGAGAAGTTAAAGTAAACCCCGGCACATATATCTATTATTGATCTATTAATGAGTTCTGACAGTCATAAGGATGCTTTGTTGAAAGTACTAAGCGGAGTAAGTGTACCAAGTAACACCACTAGTGAGGCGTTGGCCGCGACAATTGGGAAAATGGTGGAAGCAAACATGATCACTTTCAGAAGAGACGAACTTCCTGTCGAAGGAGCAAGTCACAACAAGGATCTTCACATTACTGTCAAATGCGGGTACAAAGTGGTATCCCGTGTGTTGGTCGATGGAGGATCAAGAGTAAACATTTGTCCACTCTTCACCATGTGGGAGTTGGGAATTCATTTGAGGAAGGTCAAAGAAAGCCACGTAAGGGTGAGGGCCTTTGATGGCTTGCAAAAGGATGTTATTGGGGAAATGTATCTAGCTTTGCAAATCAGGTCGGTCGACTTTCTAGTGTTGTTCCAAGTGATGGAAATCTCCTCTTCTTATAATTTGCTATTAGGCATGCCCTAGATACATATAGCAGGGGTCGTGCCATCTACCTTGCACCAATGTATAAATATCGAGCTGGGATGCCAGGAAATCGTGGTCCACGGTGAGTGGGGTCACTCCACCTATATGGAGTATGTTGTCCCATTCATTGAGGGACTAAACGAAGTCGCCTTCAACGCTGTAGAAATCATGCAGAGTACTGACATGGAGAAGACTGAACAAACTCTGGGAATGCAATCGCTGTATGGATCCAAGATGGCTATGAGGGAGATGATGAAATATGGATACATGATAGGAACAGGGTTGGGAGCCAAGTCAGATAGAATTACAAAGCCAATTTAACACAATTGGCAGAAAGGAAGATCTGGCATAGGATATCAGCCTCCAAAAGGGAAAACTTGTATCGTTAGCTCCGGGAAAAAGGTTTTTGTGCCAGAGCATGTTTCGAGTCCAGGATAGAGTTCAACACCCCAAGATGATATCATTGACGGTATGGGAAAGCTATTAGTGAATATGATCGAAGAATGTTGTGAAGGAACTGACATCAAGACACCAAGTCTTAGGGATGCCGAACCAGGAGAAGAATTGCAGAAATGGAGAGCCAGTCCATCTTTGGTTCGCTCGGAGTCTTGGTAGTATCGAACTGTAAAAGTTTTCTTTTGAAAGAGAATGGTCAATTGAGACTTGTACCGTGTCTTTACCTTTTTGTTATTTGCCTCTTGTGAACGCTTAAGACATTCCCCTTTTAATGAAATAAAAGAATATTTTACCTAAATATCGAAACTTTATTTTACTAATTTATTTATACCTAGCTTTCCTTTTTAGTAATCAAACTGATAAAAAACCACGTTCTGTGATTATGACATGTAACGAAACTACTAAGTGCAACGATCCTGATTACAAATAATATGACGAGAGTATGATGCCATACGATCTCCCGCAGGAGATCGAACAACTGGAGAGTCAGAAGAAGCCCAACCTCGAAGAAACGAAAGTGGTCAATCTTGGAAGCGAAGAAGACGTGAAAGAAACCAGAATCAACATTCACCTAGAAGCCAGGCAGAAGGAAAAAATGATTGAACTCCTCCAACAGTACGTCGACGTGTTCGGATGGTCTTATGATGACATCCCAAGATTAAGCACCAACATTGTCTCGTATCGACTACCGACTGACCCTGCTAGACCGTCGGTCAAGCAGAAACCCAGGAAGTTCAAACCTGATTTAAGTCTGAGGATTAATGAAGAGGTGACTAAACAGATAGAAGCAAATGTAGTAAAGCTCACCAACTATCCAAGCTGGTTGGCAAACATGGTCCCAGTGCCCAAAAAGGACGAAAAGATCAAAATATGTATGGATTACAGGGATATTAACAAAGCTAGTCCAAAGGACAATTTCCCCTTGCCAAATATCCATATTCTCATCGACAACTGTGCGAAGCACGAACTGCAGTCGTTTGTGGATTATTTCACTAGGTACCATCAGATCTTCATGCACGAGGAGGACACAGAGAAGACAACATTCACCACGCCCTAGGGAGTCTACTGTTACAGGGTTATGTTGTTCGGTCTCAAGAACGCTAGCGCCACCTACATGAAGTCCATGACAACCATCTTTCACGACATGATTCATAAGGAGATTGAAGTGTATGTGGATGATGCCATCATAAAATATCGAAAAAGTTCAGAACACTTGGATGACTTGAGGAGATTTTTCGAAAACATGCGAAGGTACAATTTGAAGTTGAATCCAGCAAAGTGCGCGTTCGGAGTCCCCGCTGGAAAACTATTGGGTTTCATTGTAAGCAGGAAGGGGATAGAGTTGGACCCATAAAGAATCAAGGCCATCCAGGAATTATCACCACCAAAGAGACAAAAAATGTCATGAGTTTCTTGGAAAGGTTGAATTATATTAGTCGCTTTATAGTCCAGTCCACAGTTATGTGCGAACCCATTTTTAAGCTGCTAAAGAAGGATGCTGCCATGAAATGGACGGAGGAGTGCCAGAAAACCTTCGAAAAAATCAAAGAGTATCTTTCAGAAACGCAAGTGTTGGTTCCCCCTGAACCAGGGAAACCATTGTTGCTCTATTTGTCAGTCTTGGACAATGCCTTCGGCTGCGTATTGGGGCAGCATGACGAAACTGGGAGAAAGGACCAGGCCATCTACTACTTAAGCAAGAAGTTCACACCATGCGAGGCGAAGTATACTTTGATAGAACGTACTTGTTGTGCTCTGACTTGGATGGCTCAGAAGCTAAGGCATTACATGTCGGCATACACCACGCATTTGATATCTCAGCTCAACCTGCTCAAGTACATTTTTCAGAAGCCAATGCCTACGGGAAAGCTAGCTAAATGGTAAATTCTCCTCAACGAATTTGACATTGTGTACATAACTTAGAAGGCTATCAAAGGAGGAGCTTTAGCCGACCACCTTGCCGAGAAACCAGTGGATAGTGATTACGAACCACTTACCACGTATTTCCTCAATGAAGAAGTACTATTTTTTGGGAAGATATCGCATAATTATACCTTGGATAGAGGATGTATTTTGATGGAGCAACAAACTTCAAAGGAGTCAGGATTGGGGCAGTCCTAATTTCAAAATCTGGACAATACTATCCAGCATCAGCAAAGATAAGATTCTCTTGTACCTATAATATAGTTGAATACGAGGCATGCATCCTTAGAATCAAAATGGCAGTCGACATAAACATCAAAGAACTTTTGGTCATAGGAGATTCCGGTTTGCTGATCCACCACGTCCAAGGAGCATGGTCAACTAAGAATGTCAAGATACTACCGTACATGCACTGCATGAAGGAGTTATACAAGAAGTTCACAAAGATTGAGTTCAAGCACGTCCCCAAAATTCAGAAAGAGTTCACTGATGCCCTTGTGACCTTATCGTCTATGATTTAGCATCTAGAAAAGAACTATATCGACCCCATTGAGATAAAAATCAAGGATCAACATGCCTATTACTTCCATGTGAATGAAGAACCAGATGGTAAACCTTGGTATCATGACATCAAGAATTTCCTTGCGACCTAGGAGTACCTAGACAATGCCACTAATGGTCAAAAATGAGCCCTCATGAGGTTGGCAAACAACTTTTTCCTAACGAGTAAGTCTTGTAGTGAAGCACCCCATACTTAGGTTTACTGAGATGTGTAGATGCCGCCGAAGCAACCAGACTGTTAGACGAAATACACGCAGGGACGTGCGGACACAACATGAACAGGTCCATGTTAGACAAGAAGATTTTGAGAGCTGGATAATTTTGGATGACTATGGAAAGTGACAGTATACACTATGCGCAGAAGTGTCACTAGTGCCAGATTCATGGAGATTTCATTCGAGTTCCACCAAATGAGTTAAATGTAATGGGATCACCCGGCCTTTCGCCACCTGGGACATGGATGTGATAGGACCCATAGATCCTGCAACATCAAATGGACATTGTTTCCTTTTGGTAGCCATTGACTATTTCACCAAATGGGTCAAGGCATCCACTTACAAGGACGTTACAAAGAAGGTGGTTGCAGACTTTGTCTCGAACAACATCATTTGCAGATTTGGGATACTAGAGTCCATCATTACTGACAATTACGCTAACTCAATAGCGACCTCATGAGAGAAATCTGCGAGAAGTTCAAAATTGTCCACCGTAATTCCACAGCTTACAGACCACAAATGAATAGGGCAGTTGAGGCAGCCAATAAGAATATCAAGAGGATTTTGCAAAAGATGGTGGACAATCATAGACAATGGCACGAGAAGTTACCTTTTGCATTATTAGGTTACCGGACTACCATGAGAACAACTACTGGGGAAACGACCTATATGTTGGTATACGACACCGAAGCAGTGATACCCGCAGAAGTCAAAATACTGTCCTTAAGATTCATTCAAGAAGAAAAATTGGATGATACATAGTGGATACGGGTCAGGCAAGAACAACTCATGCTCATTGATGAGAAAAGAATGGATGTCATATGTCATGGACAACTATACTAGAACAGGATGGCTAGTGCATTTAACAAAATAGTGAAGCCTCGCCAATTCACTCCGGGGCAGTTGGTTCTGAAGAAAATCTTTCCCCATCAAGAAGAAGCTAAATGGAAGATTGCACCAAACTAGTAGGGTCCTTACGTGGTCCATAGAGCACTGTCTGGTGGAGCTCTAATCTTAGCAGAAATGGATGGAATTGTCAGCACGAAGCCGATCAACTCGGACACAATCAAGAGATATTATGCATGAAGACAGATAGAGTTAGGTTTTTGATGTAATAGAACTACGTTCAACCTGACTTCCCACGGAGGGATATGTAGGCAACCCACATAGGGTTCGGTTTCTATTCCCCTTTCTCTTGTAATAGAGAAACCAAATATCATTTTTGTATGTTGTTCAGGAACAAGACCGACTTGATTTCCTAGAAAACGAATACGTAGGCAATCCTCATCAGATTACGTTATCTTTTGTAATTGAACTACGTTCTGGCCTGATTCCACTTGGATACATTTGATGTCTGAGTCAGACTTGACCATTTTCATTTCCTAATCTCATCATTTTGCATCTGTTGTAATTGAACTACATTCCGACCTGATTATGTTTTGGATACATAGGCTTTCTGAGTAACGCTCGGTCGTTTTATCATATTTCATCACTATCCCACGAACTACATTCAGACCTGATTCCGTTTTGGATACGTGGGAAACCTGAAAGGGTTCAATCATAACCTTAGGAAACCTTTATAATACATTAGCCTTAATTAGGATACAGTCACAACAGCAAGTGGGTGCGTTGTTAGAGACATCATGAAAGATCAATAACGACGGGACGAAGTTATCGAAGGGATACATTCGCGTGTGGAGAACCTTGCATAACATATCATAATCCGGAATGACGACATTTGCCTTAAAAGAAATAAGTATTTTCAAAATATTTTCTACAATATATATATATAAAGTAATATGTTCCATATACCAAACATCGTGGCGCAATCATGTCAAAGGCTAGGGCAAAATCAATATCACGGTCGACGCAAATCAACTCCCCCCTCCCCCCCCCACCCCTACTAAGAAGCTTTCTTTGAGTGCAGGGTCAACATGGAGTAAAGAGTCGCTGGGACCACAGTGGGGACATGACGGACCCGCCACTTACCTAAGATTATCTCTCCCCCTTTTTACTTAAAATTCTCAAGCACAGCTAAAGCTAACGCTTGAATTCTCTACAGGTACCTCGGAATCAGACAGCTGATACAGAAATTTGTAAATAGCAAACTCCCTTCTCAATTAATCGGAGCACCCTGTACAAATCGAATGTTGGCTTCGCCAATCGAAGTCCTGTATATAGCAAACCACCTGCTCAATCAATCGGAGCACCCTGTACAAATCGAACGTTGGCTTTGCCAATCGAAGTATGGTATGTGGAAAACCGCCAGCTCAATCAATCGGAGTGCCTTGTATAAATCGAACATCGGTTTACAAACTGGAGCCTTGTATGTTGCAAACTACAAACTTCGCCAACGAAACAAAATCCGCAGCACCGCTCCCTCAACCATGGATGCCGGAATAGACGATCACAAACCTCGTCACCAATGTTCTGTCAATCGATGGCTGCAACCTAGCTTCGCAGTCAAGAGTATCTCTTGGGCATGCTTATATTTCATTTCGCTATCACTTTGAATGTTTTAACGTTTTGTTCGTGCAGCTTCATGCATGATTACGATTTTAATCAATCACTCCCGAGCGGAGAATACTTTATATTTCAGTACAAAGCTCTCCCAACAAGCGGGGATGCACTTTTCAAATCAAGCTCTCACAACAAGATGAGACATATCTCAGTGCAAAGCTCTCCCAATAAGCGGAGGCACACTTTACCAATCAAGCTCTCCCAACATGCGGAGACAAATTTCAAATGCTCTGACAACTGCGGAACGGTACCCAGCCCGGCTAGAAAATTGAGTCAGGATCAAGTATCCCATTATCCCAAGCCCAAATAATTTCTCGCCGGTAGCCAGGCATCATCATTCCTGCATCATTTACATCGCATCTTAATATATTCTGCATTAAAATATATATAATATATTGGTATGTATGTATTTCATTTTTTTTGCAGGAAGAAACATCGCAGCGTGGAAGTATTTCTTAGCAGCAGACCAAACTACAACGTTGTGGGGACAACCAACCTAGTAGTGGGCCCAAGATCCCAGCTCAAGAGGACCAACGAGCTCAAAATTTTGTATGATTCAAATTAGGCCGCAAAATTCAAGCCACCATGAGTGACCAACCTTCCGTCTCGCTGTATCGTCGCGATACGATACTAGGGCAATTCCTTCAAGTACCGTTTCAACAAAATCCCTACTCCAGAACTACATGAGGCCAGATCCTCGTTAAGCCCGAGGTATGTAAGCAATTAAAAGCCATAATTCCGCCAAATATTCCCAAACTTTCCTAGATTCTTCCTCAACTCAATTATGCAACTCATAATTTTCATGCCATTATTGCAATGTGTGCCTAAAGTGGTGACAAAATTGGCTTTGGCTCAATTTCTTTGCCCGAAAACACTTTCACCGCCTCCAATCAAAGAGGGGCAGCTATTGACGGCTAATTTCGACCGTCCCTTTTAAAATTAATTAATAATTTACAGTAAATATTTTGAAAGTATTTTCTATTACTGAATATCTATTTTCATAAATTAATTAAGTATTAAGTTTCAAAATTAATCGCGTAGTACTAATATTATGTAATTACAAATATATTTACTATTATTAAAATAACTTTTATATATACATTACATAAGTGTTAGAACTAAGTTTGACAAAATTACTCCTTAATTTCTAGTGAATTATGTTACTATGTTAATATTTTTAAATTAGCACTATAATTCAAAATATTCGTTATTTATAGATAATTAATTAAAATAATTAGTAACATATATAGTAATTATAATTTTACCGCATTTTATTGAAATTATTAAGTTTATTTAAATTAATTTCAAAGGGGTTAAAAATCAAAAGGCTGCAGTTGCAATTCCTTAATTAAACACAATATGGCCATTTTAAAAATAAATTCCAGCCCAAATACCAAACCCAATCTGGATCTGACCCAATCCAAATACCCCATCACATTCCAAGTTGGCAATACATGCCACTCCTTGTGAGCCAATAACGGTGCACCACGTCGCCCGTTTCTATCCCTCACAAATGAAACACAACATATACAAAACGTCCATCATGTAGATCAATGACTCTCATTTTATCCACGTTTTTCCTTTAATTTTTAATACCCCATCAGACTCATCTCAACCGTCAAAACCTAGGGATCTAATAGTTCGTGTATTTTGTCATTTTAATTTGAAATGGTCTGAATTTTCAGGGTCGTTGATCTAAAGAATGAGCGACTCATATCCCTTCCCTTGACTTTAACACTAGAGATGGCCTAAACTATCAAGACCCTAAAAATCATTTCCCTGCTATCTCAGCCGCCCTCTTTCCTTTTCTTCTCATAATTCTCACAAACTCCAGACCCATCAATTCTAGAAACCTTGCACTAAATCGTGCAAGGTTGCAAATAATGACCCCAAATCGTTCTTTCTACCTTCTGACTCCATGAATCTTGCCGATATTCCCCATTTCGTCATATGAATTTGAAATATCGAGTCTTCTAACTTAGACACAACTATGAAACTTCAAGTCTTCAAATACTTTGATGCTGCAACAAAATCAAGGGCATGCATGAGCATCTCATAATGTTTATTCGAAACCAGAGGATAAGTGCAATGACCTATGGATTTTCGGTCTTTGTCCGATTGTCTTCTCGCCTATAATGGATGTCTTCCACTCAGGTAAAACTCTCATTGATCGTTCCCCTTTACTAATTTCTAATTTTTACTCGATCGTGCTTGCGTCACCTGATAATCGTCACTCTCCACTATCTTAGTTTGAAATCTGAAATCCTAAGGCCTTAAATGGCACTATAAAAATGGGTTTTCAATGCTCTCACCTAACACACAGAGACGAATACTTACTAAGCACACAAAAAGACACTGAGAAAATTAGGGTTTTTAGTCTTAGCGTTCTTACTATTTTTCCTCGCTTGTGCTGAGTTCTATCGCTGGTTAAACTCGAGGATTCTGCAATTTTGAGCAACAAAAAGAGTTTGTTTGGTCAGATGCCCTCAAAAAGGTCAGCATCCCTCTCTCTTTTCCCTTTTGTTCATCTCTCTGAATGGTCTAGATATGTCGAGTTAGGTTCTGTAGATTATAATTATTCTATATGTGTTCAAAATATTGATATTTATGATTTGTTAATTTAACGACTTCTTGTGATTAGCTTGTTTGTTATGAGTCTTTAAATGATAAGTTGATTAAACCATAAATGATATATGTTGATCTTTGTTCTGAGTTTTCCAACAGTTTTCATACTTAAGTGATTACATGTTTATATTCCACATAAACTTCATAGTTTTCATTGACCTACAACGAGCTTATCCCTGTCTTGTTGTATCTCTGAAGTTTTGTGAGCCTTTGAAGTTGAGTTTAACACATGATAATTATAACTAAGATGTCTTATATCCCCTGCCTTTAAACTTTGAGCCTGAACATTGAATGTCCAAATGCTCTCCTATCTGCCTGTGTTTGTTAAATTGTTTCTAAATTACTACTATAGACTTTTACTTTGTTTAGTTTTTATCATTGTTGAACCAATCATGTTTATCTCAACTTCATGTTTTCCCTTCATTTCTACATATTATTCCTTGCATCCTATTTGTATTATGATCGAGTTCATTATTTGGTAATCTTAATTGAGATACACCTGAAAGTTCAATAAGTCCATATCACTTAACTAAGTTGAGAGAATCTAAGTGTTTAGATGCTCTTCTTCTATGTATCTATATCTACTAATTTTGAGGGTAATCTCTAGGCTATCACCATAACCTTCTCATGATCATACTCAACTGTTGTATACATTTGTAGGAAACTATCTTGTTTGAGTTAAACTGTCTTCTTTTCATAAACTTTTGTTCTATATATATTCTGTGAATATTAAGCTATCTCCCTCTTCATAGTGTAAGTCATGATCTTGTTTGGATAAAGTCAACTGGTGATTGCTGCACAATTAAGTTTTTTTATCCTATGATCATTTGACATCCTTATATACATGTGTAATTCAAAACTTGTGGAGTACATCCCTGTCCTTAATCTCTTTGAGCCACTATTGATTCTTTAAAGCCTGCATGCATCTATCATCAACTTATCTTCCATGAAAAATAGGATTTAGAAAGTATGTAACAATTAACTGACACTTTTAGAAGCTGAAGCATGATCACTTCATACCTACATACTAAAGTAGACTTATGTTTGAGTTTGAACTTGTTTTGATGCAATGTTTCCATCTCCTTTTTTTACCAACATGTTGATTTGGTTCTGTAATATGCAAAATTCCCCTGCTTATATGAGGTCACTATCTCACTTATCATGTCTATGTGTAGTTGATTGAATTTCACAAGTATCTTGTTTGACTCTCAAGCCTTATGAAGTCCTTTACTAGTTTTACCTGAATATGATGACCTGCTAGAAGCATGACCCTTGTTGAGACCTTAGGGAACCCATATTTAAATATGTGAATTGATAGTCATGTTGAGAGTTTAATTTTATTTCTGATGCCCTTGATAACAATGGAGGACCATGGCTGTTTGTCTGAATCTATTTTGATGATCTTTGAGATGTTAAATAGTATTATTAATCCTTGCATGTGTTAATAACAAATTGAGTAGTTTACAGCCAGTCTGCTAGGGCAGGGTTATCTGCATTTCTTGTGTTGCTGTCTACATGGGTTCTGCATGCCCATTTTCTCTTTAAATATGTTGTTTCTTGATGACTTACTCCTGCAAACAGTATGATATGAAACTTATGTTGCTCCTCTATATGTGTTCTAAAGTCATCCCTTTAGGTTTGCTTGATATGTATTCTTTATTTAGTAGTTAAAGACAAACTGTCTTCTCTTGTGTTATTAAGGGGAAAGTATATATATGTTTGTGGTGAGTAATATTTAGTATTTATTTTATATTGGAAGGGCCTTATTGGAACTTAAAACCGTAAGGAAAATATGTCGTTAGTGTTTATAGGTATTTAGGAGTGGAGTTCGACTCTGGGTAGGGTTTTCCTCCCCGACACAAGTATTTCCCTAGGCCTTGAGTCCCTTGGGAGCTTTGAAGTGTCGGGGGATCCATAGGGAGCATCGACCTCGAGTGGGGTTCCCTCCTTAGTCCTTAATTCATTGACACATTCATTTCTTTAAGGGTTTAATATTTAATTGCAACAAAAGGTTTCCAATGTAAATTATTTGCTAAGTAAAACCACCACATCGATATATTATTCTTCCACATTATTAATCCCATTCATGTTTCAGTTATCTGTTCGTTAGAGTATAATTTGTTGTTAAAATATGCTGAATAAATTGAATTTGTATCTAATGACTTTCTTACTTTTTGACATGTACATTTGTTTGGGCCTCTGAGTTTCTGATGAACTCAAGCTCAATTCCAGCCTTATTGCATTTCATTGGGGAGTCCAAAGTCAGCCATATCCGCATCTTCTTTACCGCTACGCCTGTTTTCTTTGAGGCCCAACCACAGAGTCCAGTCCTCTTTCCCTCAACTCTTTTATCATTATTTACTATCTCGTTAGTACAATTTACTACTTTTGTTAGTTTAAATTAATGTTTGTTGTATTTGTTATGTCTTTATTATTGTTTTATCTCTCATGTATATAACACATATATTAGATCACGTGCTTTTTCGCTTATGCTTTACTATAAACTTAGGAAAGCCTTAAACAACATAGGATTTACAAGGGAAAATTAGTTAGTAGTATATCCTTAATTCGCTAATCATAATCTGCTCGCAAATTATTATGTTTTCTGTTCACCTTTCTTTCCTTTAAAATCCAGAACTTAGCAAAACAATAGCTTTGATTCAAAAGGGGGAATCAGATCTCAACTTCATTTTCAAAGGGAAAATCAAAATTTCAAGAACCATTACCCTAAGGGTTTTTTAACAAAATAACCTCTTCTTATAAAATCTTCAGAATCTAAGGTAATTTTAGGCTCAAAATTTTTACAAAACACCCTTTAGAATTATATAAATAACCATCCCCTAAATTAAAGTATTTTCATAACTCCATCTCTTTTACAAGCTTGTAAAATCCAGAGCACTTATAAACCAATTTCAAGACTCTTTTAATATATCTTATGAACTTGTTCATAAACTCGTATCCCTTTAGGATATCACATTCTTTCTATCAATATCATACTCTCCCCTTAGGTATACAGTAAGAAACATTCCTTATCACTAATCAAAGCATTTTATAAATAATATATCCCAAACTTAGTCTAAGTCCTATGGAGCTGCCTAAGGTATATTTTAAGGGGTGCTTAACACCTTCCCCTTAGAAGAAGAAGAACCCTTACCCATAATCTCACCGGTTAGCAGACTAATGAAGAATATGACCTAGTAATTAAATTGGTATCCTAGTATACCTTTAAATATTAGGTGGCGACTCTCTTTTATCAACAACAGAGGCACCACAAGTTGAATCCTATCTTGACTAGAGCAAAATAGGGTGCAACAACCTTTGAGTACCCTTATTATACATTTTATGGCCCAAGACGTCATAGTCTAAGGACATCATTTGCATCCTCCAAGGACATCTTTCATTCTCCAAAGGGAATTTGCATAATGTCTAAATTCTCGCACTCGCGGCAATGATATTATAATTGTTACGTATGTGTATGTTTTCTGTATTCTTTGTATTTTAAGCATTACGAGTAACACAAGAGATAACCGTTCTTCAAATGGGAGCAATTCTTGCTCCAGTTTCCGTTCTAACGTTTACATTCCTTTGGTATCTCCAAGTAACGTCCAACCAATAATCGAGCAATTCCTTTACCTTTTCCGTAATCGTCACCCATACTTTCAATCTATGACATCAACCGTTCACGGCACCACCCCACACAAAGGAAATCACTTTTCAAAACGTGCAGCCATTTCTAATAAATCCCTAGGCAACGTTCGTCTTTTGATCTAGAACTACACACGGTCTGATTCCGTAAACCACGGATATGTTGGCAACCCAAGAACCAGGGTTCGACCCCCATATTTTTAACATCTCATATCATGTTTTCATTCGATCGGTCAAAATTGATTATCATCTCAATTTCTTTATCCGGCAATTCTTTCATCATTCTAGGGTAAAGAGGGGCATTTGTTGATACTCAATTTTGCTCTCATATTTTTCCACTTAGCCTTTGTGGGTTAGTATATTTTATATATTTTAAGTATTATTTATAAGATATTTCCCTGCATTATTACTTCATCACGTGTTTAAATATTAATTTATTATCTTCATGGCATTATTTCAAAATTATTATCATGGAGTTCCTATGCAAAAATATTTTTTTAAATTACAAGCATTTTTAATTGATCCTGGGTTTTATAAGTGATAAATAATATAATTATAATTTCTTTAAATTATTTATGAGTTATTTATACCTTAATAATACAATATGCATATTTTATGATATTTCATATCACTTCCTATGTAACGACCCAATTGGTTGTTTTATGTAATTATTCTCTGTTACCCCTTTATTGCTTCACACATGTGTGTTTATGATTTTATGACTAGCGAGATCGGTTAGTTTTATTCCGGGAAGCTTTCGGGTTGATTTGGACCTTTGATTCTTGACTTAGAAGTTTAAATTAGAAAATATTGACCAAACTTTGATTTCTGTGAAAACGACACTAGAACTATATTTTTATTGCTTCGATAGCTTCGTATCATGATTTCGGACTTGGGCGTATGCCTGGAATTGATTTCGAAAGTCCTTAGGTTGATTTATGTTGATTTGCCGAAATTTAGCAATTTAAAGTTGAAAGGTTTGACCGTAGGTTAACTTTTAGCTATCGAGCTCGAAAATTGATTTTGAGAATTGGAATAGGTCTGTTATTGTATTTAGAACTTATTTGCAAAATTTAGTGTCATTTGGAGTTGATTTGATAGGATTCAGACGTTTAGTTTTAATTCTAGAAATTCTTGAAAATTTCTTTGAAATTCATGCATTTTAGAGTTCAATTCGTAGTTTTAGATGTTATTTCTGTGTTTTGATCACGCGAACGAGTTCGTTTGATGGTTTTAGACTTGTGTGGATGTTTGGATTGGAGCCCCTAGGGCTCAGGTGAGTTTCGGACATGTTCTAGAGTGTTTTGGACTAAAATTGCAAGAAAACTGGTGATCAGTGCTCTGGTGTCGCAATTGCATACACTAGGGTCGCATTTGCGAGCTTAGTAGGGGGGCCTTAGGTGTCGTAATTGCGATGCCAGGTTCGCAATTGAAATATGGTCTGGAATTTGAGTAGTTCGCATTTGCGACAAAAATGTTGCTTTTACGAGGGCAACAGGGGTCGTAATTGCGATCTTATATTCGCATTTGGGAAGAGCTTCATAGTCCTTCAGTGCCGCATTTGCAAGGTTCTCTTTACAATTGCGAGCTTTCGCAATTGCGATAACTGCAGCTGAACATAAGGGCTGAAAGTCGGGCTTTATCTCTCATTTTCTCATTTTTGAACCCTAGACTCGGTAGGAGGCGATTTGGAGAAGGGATTTACACTACAAACCTTGGGTAAGTGATTCCAATCTATTTCTAATCTTATTTCATCAACATATCTTAGATTTTAACATCAAAATCATGTGAATCAAAGTAAGAATATATGAATCTTTGTCAAGTGTTTGAAAAATAAGAAATTGAGTTTTGAGAGTCAATTTGGACTCAGATTTTGAGACTAATTACATATATGAACTCGTGGGGTCATGGGTAGACGAAATCTACCATTGGACCCGAGTTTTGACCGGGCAAGCCCCGATTTGACTTTTTTGACATTTTTGGGAAAAGTGTAAAGATCTTAGCTTTATCTATTGCAATTGAATTCCCTAGCATTGTTTGATGATATTAAGTCGATTTTTGTAAGATTTGAGCCGTTTGGAGGAGGACGTTATGGGAAAAGCTATTTTCGAGGTTTGAATTTGCCTAATTGAGGTAAGTGTCTTGCCTAACTTCATGTGGGAGAACTACCCCTTTGGATTGGTATTGTTTGATTCAATTGTGCTAAGTGAAATTCGTGTACGCAAGGTGACGAGTGGGTACATGGGTTGTACGTGGTATTTGACCGGTTTAGGCTACTTGGACTATTTCCATGATTTAATTAAATCGCCGTATCATGTTCTAAATTCTCATAGTCAATCTATCCTTATTTGTGTTAGTCTACCCTTACATGCCCTAATTGACTTGTTTAGCACTTGTTCTACATGCTACTTGATAAATTGCTCTCATGCTTGGTTGAACTTATTGACTCTTTTATTGTTACATGCTATCTCTTCATAGTTAATTATCATTAATTGAAGTTATTGATCGTGTTATCTCTTCCCTTATTGATTATCATTACTTGAAGTAATTGTTCATGTTATCGTATTCCTTGTTGATTTCCATTATTTGAAACTCATAGCTATATGTTTTCTCTTTTATTGTGAGTTAGTCTTGTCTAATATCGTGGTTATTCATTATTTCTCTCATTGTTGAGTTATTTGGTGTTGAATTGTGAAAGGCGTTATCATTGTAAGGCCCCGGAAAAGTTTTCTAACGATTTCATATTTTAAAGTACACCAACGGTATTTGGGAATAACGTGTTAGAGTAGTAAAGGAGACCTATGGGATAGAACTACATTATTTCTAAAGGAAAATTATATGTTTAAGGTGTGTTGAAACATACTAAGTAGTTTTGTGGATGGAAAGAATTCGTTTGGAACAAGTAGGATACATTAAGTGGAAAGGATGTCTCAATTCGCACAAGATCCTACTTCAATTGTATGCGGCTACCAAAGTATAACTACTTATGAGGTGATCTACCTATCAAATTAAAGCCCTCTGAGTCTAGTTTCTAACGCTTCAAACCGTTCGTCATTCAAACATTACTACAAGAAATTATGATAAACTAACCAAAGGCTGGCCTGTAGCTCACTACAGAGCTCGCGAGGACAGGTGTAAGACTAGGCTTTAGCCTGGAGAGGCCAGGCCTATAGCACGCTAAGACCAGGGTTTAGCCTGGCGAGTCCAGGTCTGTAGCCTGGTCCAGAATTTTGGAGTATCCATTTTTCTATTGTTATAACCCGACCCAACTTCGATAAATAACCCTTGAAGCTCATTTTGGAGCAAAAATCTGATATTTTTAGAGAGAAGTGAGAGTGTTCTAGAGAAAGGAAGAAGCTCAAGTGCTTTGTTCATCAAGATCTTGTCCAAGCCTTGAAATCCAACAAGAAATCCCTCAAGTTCTTCATCTAAGAGGTAAGGTTCCATATCTTAGTTTTCAATTTCGAATTTGGGTAAAAGATGGTTGATTTGGAGTATGATTCTTGGGTGTGAGAGTATTACTTATACATTCATGTACCAAAAAGTTGTATGGGGAGATTGTTGAGCTCAAATGGGTAAATATTGGGTTGTGAATTGAAAGAAACCTTGTGGAAGAATCTTGTAACCAATTTGCACATATACTGTTCGATAAAATGCTCAAATGAGCTGAGACCATGAATATCTTCCTAATACTGGTTCAATTTTGTTATGTCTCAAAATAGATTGGGATTGCTAGAATTTCCAGAACGTTGTAGTAATTTAAGGAAAGCTCAAAGCAAGGTATGTTGGCTAAACTTTCTCTCTTAGAATAGATATCCATAATGTTTTTGTAAGTTCAAGTATGATTGGCTCAAGATTCCTAACTTCTATATTCCGGGTTATTTCCTATAAACTTGTTTATTCCGAATGAGCCTTATGTCGAAAGATAGATGTTCAAAGTATGGTTTGCATATTAAAATGTTGTGGCTTGGAGTCATGTTTTAGATGAGAACTAGTATACTAATTGTGTGAGAAAATCTCAATATTCTAAAGACTCGAAATTGCTCATATGTGTACCTAAAGTCTGGTTTGGAAATGTATTATTGTTGATAGCCTATAAAGGTGGTTGGAAATGAAATAGGTGAATTGAGATATTAAGTGTGGCCAATGTGCAAGAGTGAAAGTTATACTTATGGCCAATGGTGTCAATGAAATGAAATGATGTGAGAAAGGTAATGAAATGAGTCTCGACTCAAATATTTTAAAATGACTTCGAAAATAGAATTGCCTAAAAGCTTTCGTACTCAAGTCATGCCATAAGTGGCTGTTTTAACAAATACTATGCTTTGTGTGTATTTCCAATGTGTTTTGCGTTCTTACATATTCGTGAGTGGAAATTGTGTATTGCCCTTTGTGGTGAAAAACGTGTCAAGAATAAATGGTAAGTTATTTGCTGATGATTTAAACTTGCGCATCAATTGCCAATCATTTTACTCCACTTCTCGAAAAGAAATCTATGGTGCTTAAATTGGTCATTTCAAATGAACTTAAAGTTGGGATTTCCGGAATATTATATGAATGTTGATATTTATGATGATGATACATGAAAGGGAAGAAATAAAAGTGTGGAATAACAAATATGGCCACCGTGTATTGAATAAAGAATCTTGTGAATAGCCAAAAGAGCCAAGGAAATATTGTTGTTATTATTGGTTGAAAATACTAGTGGAGATTTATACAATGTGGAAGATGATGAGGTAAATACATTTGTACTTATGTTATTTTTGTGAATTATTCCCCTTATTTGGGATGAGATTGATATGATAAAAGTTGTCCTCTTAATTGGGATAAGATTGATTGATATAAAAGGGTTGATGTCTCGAATAAGACAGCCTAGCCAATCGGGTCGTGATCGGACACCATGTCGCACACATGGTGGTGATTGTTCTGGAAATTGTAATTGAAATTGAGATTTTGGTTGATGTCTTTAAATAAGACAACCTAGTTGATCGGGTCGTGATCGGACTCCATTTTAAAGTCGGTGGTACTGATATTGAGAGTAATTTTGGTTGATGTCTTCAAATAAGACAGCCTAGTGGATCGGGTCGTGATCGAACTCCGTGTTAAAGACGGTGGTACGGATATTGAGAGTAATTGTGGTTGATGTCTCTAATGAGATAGCCTAGCCGATCGGGTCATGATCGAACTCCGTACTGAGAATACGGTGGTACTGGTATTGCGAATAATAGTATTGTGGAGAATGGTATATCGATGCTAAAGAAATCTCCCAATGTGAGATATGGAAATTAATTTGAACACTGTCTTGATCCTAAACTGAGGTTTGATGTTGATTAAGTTTTTCATTTATATTATGATAAAATTGTTTGTATTATTTGTCACTCTATTGAGAGGGTGTTTAGTTATACATACTAGTGCTATTCGACAGTACTAACGTCCCTTTTGCCGAGGGCGCTGAATCTTTCAATGGATGTAGGTGGTTCTACAGCAGGAGATATTGATCAGTGATACAGTGCACCTTCTTCCTAGCTGATTTGGTGAGCCCCACTTCATCCCGAGGTCATGTATCTTTTGTACCTTGTGTATTTCGTTTGAGGTATAGCCGGGGCTTTGTTGCCGGCATTATCATTGTACTCTACTTTATCCATAGAGGCTTCGTAGACATAGTATGGGTTGTGTAGTGGTGCTGGGAAAGACAAAATATATTATGTTGTGGTTTTATTACTTGTCCATTTGAGACATTAAAAATGATGAAGCTATTGGAAATGAATTGGTATTGTAGACGTGAACATCATTTTGTCTAATTAATGAAAATATGTATTATCTCCATTCGTGGATGAGTTTGGGTAGAATGAAATCTAACAGGCTTGCTCGGTCGGGTTCACTCGGTTGAGCATTGGTCGCGCTCCTCGGTTTTGGGGCGTGACAAACTTGGTATCAGAGCCTAAGGTTTTAAAGTGTCCTAGGATGTCTCGGAGCCGTGTCTAGTAGAGTCCTTCTTATCGGTGTGTTGTCAACCACATCTATAAGTTGGAGGCTACTTGGACATTTAGGAATAATACCCTTCTTTGATATTCTAAATCGTGCGATGAAACTGGTTGTGAAACTGTTCTTCCTCCAACTTGTGCGTTGAGGTTCAAGGTAAGTTTAAATGCTCTTTTGGTTTATTCCAAGTAATGTTGTCATGTTACATGACGAAGGGGTAAAGGCCTGAATATTAAACAGATGGAACATGTATCATGTTAGATGAATAGTATGACCATATGAGACAAGTATGTAGTACTATGAGCATACTTTATATGAGAAGAGTGCTAGAAATGATTACCCACCTCCAAAGAGGCTTTGACGTGATAAATGAGACCTAAGCTTAACTAGTACAAGTGGATAGTGTGGGAACCATGTGTATGATTCTAATATGTAGATTTGTTACATAAGCACGTGATATATGAAAGGAATGGCCTGGAGAGTAATGATAAATGTGTACGTCTTTCACGGGAGACAAGAAGTTATGAAAGGAGAGTCAATTGAAGGCACAATGAGAAGACCCTAGCACTATGAATATTTTAAAAATCCTAGGAATGTGCGAAGTGGTGTTACACTCCAAAAAGTATATTGACATGAGGGATTTGGATCCCAAGCCTATGTGGCTGAATAAGAGTAGAGAACTTATGAGGTTAATACCATGGGGACTTAAATCTACCTAATAGTCAATCATATACAGGAGGACTAGAGATGTTAAACATGTCTCCCTCAAATTGCTAAATTCAAGACTTGTGTCAAAATGATGTCATCTCTAGTTCGATAAAATGAGAGTAGGGCCATGTAGCTATGATGTTAGGATATTTTGTTGAAGACATGTGTAGTATAGAAAAGTGGTAAGGGGTAACGTGATTCTCTGAGAGGGTATGAAAATGATAAACCACTAGTACGAAAACAATGTGAAAGGTTAGGAAATGTAAATTCTTCGTACGTGACAATATACATGACAAGGTCAACGATACTAGAAACTAAGAGTAAGGTTTGCAAAAGGGTTTTTATACTTGTTAGAGAGTCAGGGACAATGGAACCCAAGGAAGTACTATAGATCAAATGTGAAAGGCTTGCGAGTTCTTAGAGTGAGTTAATCACGGATTTGCGATTTAGCTAAAGTTCCAAGTCTTTAAGAAAGACAGAACGAGCGGGAGAGATAAATGTGATGTTATAATAACCCAAGAGTGCATCGGGACTTGATTAAGAGTCTCTTAAGAATCTTACAAGAAAGGAAGTGTTAAGTGATACACGGATGAACACACTTTCATATGGAAGAACGCATGGTTATTCACTAACTAGGAATAATGAGGCGAGAAGAATTGGAAAAGAATGAGCAAGATGGTTATCGCAAAATAGTTCGTATCAGAATGATGGACTCGCCTAGAGCACAAGTGTTAATAGAAGATATACAGGATCAACTGTAATGCAGTCAACTTGAGTAACACTGAATATCAACTAAAACATATAGAGGGAGTTCATGTCTACATATTACATTGGAAAGTGAGACTACTGGTGATGAAGTGGTAGTGTGATAAACTCAACAAACCAGGCACAATGATACTACGAGTTCATGGGAGGCTAACATGTGTGTGGCACAATAAGGTTGTCAACTATGAATTAAGGGCAAAATAAGATGGGAGTGAATGCTCTAATCACAAAGGAAATATAGTACCAACATATTGTCTAGACCAAAGGGGAAATGTTCGAAACAGATTAAGAGAGGATGAACACTTGTTACGAATCAAACATGTTTAACATGATAGCTCTTACGCTGCAATACCAGGAAACACTATTGGTGACTACAATACTGGAATAAGGTGAGTTACTCATCGAGGATGGAATCAGGTGGACTAAGTCCTACACTTATAAGGAAAACAAGAAGGCGTCGTTGAAGAATTTAGGAGGATCTCAAGTTTTAGAAAAGGCCATGTTCGGGCCAATGATTTTTGTTGAAGTAAATATATATGAAGGGTATTGATATATGTTTTGGGAAGTATTTCACAGTAAAGAGGGATCGTGAGAATGTTCACGAGGGAAGTAGAGTGGTTTCTTAAAATCTTATAAGACTTATAAGGAGAAAAGAAGTTGGCTAAGAAGGGTATGAGAACGATGTTACTTCACATATTGAGGCAATGCCATGCAGGTTGATGTTATCAGGGTGTGCGCGCAAGCTAGTAGATGTTATTCATTTGAAACAGATGGTCCCATAAGAAAAATGACCTAGTAATGTCTTTTGTTGGGAAATTTGGAAAAAACAAGTTGCAAGTACTAATAAGATTGTAACTGTATCAAGGAAAATTTTGTAGAACTCAATTCCTAGGAGGTCATATGAAAGAGAAATCTGATATAGATGTTCCACTAATGATGAAATATGGCAAGATGATCATTTATGCCTCTAGGCAACTCTATGCCTCATGTGTCGAATCAATGATGTCATCACAATGATTAACAATGTCAGCACTATTGGTAGTAACCTTCATGTCTCTTAGGATATAACCTCTTGAAATGTGGTGCTCAGTACCTTGATGGATGTTTGAATAATTTTAGCCAATCTTGAACCTCGTTGTTCATAATTATAGAAACCAGTGGGGGTTGAAGGCTCAAACATGTCAAAGAAGCATCATCATCCAGTGATCAAATATAATGGATAGGAAGTTTTATGGTCATATTCAAGCTAGCACATCTTAGAGTGATTATTGGAGGTCTCCAAAGGTTTAGTTTGGGTGTTTGGCGTAGGGATTTAGAGTTGAAGAAAGTGAACGGGCTATTCTAAAGATTTTCTCTATGAATATATTGGATGAATTGTTAAGGAAGGTAAAGTATGTGTAGTCACATTAGGCCTTATGAAATCTTGAAGGAAATAGGCTAAACTAAGAGTATGATGTTTCCCTATTATTGTTCTTCGTATACCCGGTGTATCATGTGTCTATGTCTATTAAGGTAGTCGTAAATCCTTTGTCTATCATTCCGATGAAAGCTAGTGAAGATGGAGTTAATGGATAATTGGATTATGAGGGGTATCTATGTGCCATCCTTGTTAGATAATTTCGAGAGTTGACATTGCCTCCGTTAATGTGTTATGACGAAGTCTATAAGTCGAGGAGGCCACCTTGAGGTCCAAAAGTGTTAAGGAAATAAAACTTTTTTTCACTTGAGCGTATAGTCAAATGATTGTGGATCGAAAGACACTTTATATGTGTTATGATTTAAATATGTGCAACTCATGTCCAGATATCACTCTTGATAATATGATGTATGTAATATTGAGATTAATGATGTTGATATATATTTCTATGCTTTGTCGAGTTAGGGAAGTGTTGTTAAGGTAGTTTTGGTGTTACTCTGGCAGGTGGTTAGGCCTATAAGTGGTTGTTTTAACAAATACTATACTTTGTGAGTATTTCCTAGATTTGTAGAAAAATGAGATTTTAACCACGAAAATGGTTATGGAATTGGATGAAAATTATACATTTGAGTTCTTGAGATTATGGGTAACGATTTCCTCCAAATATTTTCGGAATCTGGGCACGTGGGCCCGGGGTGAATTTTAGGAAATTACCATTTTTGGATAGGGTAATTTATTTTATAGTCGAATTTCGAATTTTTGAGCATGTATTAATTATTTTATATAACTTATGGTTAGTTTCGGATTTTTCGGCACCGAATTGAGATTTTTCGCGACATTGTGATCGGGAAGTGGGCTTTGAGACAAGGTAAGTCTTCTGCCTAACCTTGTAAGAGAGAATTTACCCCATAGGTGATTCACATTAATAATTATTGCTAATTGTTGGGGCTACGTACGCACGAGGTGACGAGAGTCCGTGCGTAACTACTAATTATGTTAATGTCCGGGTAGTTTAGGACTCAAATCATGAATTACTTGAGATAATTGCTCCTTTTATTTAATTAAATTACTGGAATTATATTGTAAATTGTTTGAGGAAATAGTAAAAGATCGAAACTTCATATACTCGAATTTTGTGTAAATTATTGAATTGTTAATAAAGATTGAACATCCTACGTGTTAATATTATAATAACTTATCATTCTGGAGGTTCATAAGAAATGTCCTCCTTTCTTGTGGAGCGGGCCGAACGCCTCGGCAGTATAGATGCATCTATGGATCACGCCGCACGTCCCTCGATAGTGTACACGACACTCTGGATCGGGCCGTGCGACCTCGGTAGAAATCATGCCTAATAATAATAATTACACGATACCTTGAGATTTTAATTGCTGCTGGTGAAGTTAATTAATAAATTGGAAATTATTGAAATGTAAGGAATTAATTATTTCTTCTTGTTAAGAAAATTATTATTGTTCATCTAAAAATCATGTTTAACTCAATATATTCTATTGTAATAATATGGACCCATAGTGAGTGTCAGAGTCGACCTCTCGTCACTACTTCTTCGAGATTACGCTTGATACTTACTGGGTACACGTTGTTTATATACTCATGCTACGCTTGCTGCACCTTTTGTATAGCACCTGAGACAGGTACTATCGGAGGACCTATCGGAGCGCCCCCACGTTATCTAGAGGCTTAGTGGTGAGCTGCCTTTCTGAGCCATTCTGCAGCAACTAGTGCCTCTTTTTGTATTTGAATTTTGTCTATTTTATTTCAGACAATATTTAGAATTTTGTATAATCTACTAGATGCTCATACACTTGTGACACCAGGTCTTGGCACACAGTAGTAGAATTTGTGGATTTAATTATTTTAATTGGGATTTAATTTATCTTATTTTTCTCATATCTTCTTATATCGGTTCCCTACATTATGGCGATTAAGAACATGTATGATAGGGCTAAGACTCGGGTTAGGACAGTAGGAGGCGACTCTGAGCAGTTTTCAGTTGTAATGGGGTTAAACCAAGGTTCTGCGCTCAGTCCGTTCTTATTCGCCCTCGTGATCGATGAGTTAACACACCATATTCAAGGGGAGGTGCCATGGTGCATGCTATTTGCCGATGACATAGTTCTGATTAATGAGTCACGAGCTGGTGTTAACGAGAGGCTAGAAGTTTGGAGACAGACTCTTAAGTCTAAGGGTTTCAAGTTGAGCAGGACGAAGACGGAATACCTAGAATGTAAATTCAGCTCTTGAGCCAGGGTAAGTGGGCGTGGATGTGAGGCTTGAATCACAGGTCATCCCGAGTAGAGGCCGCTTCAAGTACCTTGGTTCGGTTATCCAGGGGGGAAGGGAGATCGACGAGGATGTCACACACCGTATTATGGTAGGATGGATGAAGTGGAGGTTAGCATCTGGAGTCCTGTGTGACAATAGAGTGCCACCAATACTCAAAGGTAAGTTCTATAAAGCGGTGGTTAGACCAGCCCTGTTGTATGGGGCTGAGTGTTGGCCCGTTAAGAACTCACATATCCAGAAGATGAAAGTAGCAAAAATGAGGATGTTGAGGTGGATGTGCGGGCACACTAGGATAGATAAGATTAGGAATGATGTTATTCGGGAGAAGGTGCACGTGGCTCCCATTGATGACAAGATGCGGGAAGCGAGGCTTAGATGGTTTGGACATATTCAAAAGAGAAGCCCAGATGCTTCGATACGGAGGTGTGAGCGGCTGGTTGTGGAGGGAACGAGAAGAGGTAGAGGGAGGCCTAAGAAGTATTGGGGAGAGGTGATCAGACAGGATATGGCGAGGCTCCAGATTTCCGAGGACATGACACTTGATAGGAAGATGTTGAGGTCGAGTATTAGAGTTGCAGGTTAGGATGTAGTTGAGTCTTGACTTACTTCGTACCATTGTGGGACTGGCCACGTAGGGTTTTCGTCTAGGGTACCTAGTGACAATGTTGTGTTTTACTACTTCGCTTTTCAGTGCATGTCCTATTTACTAGCTATCGTTTTTGCTTTGCATCTTTCTTCTGCATTTCATGTTGTTCCTATTTTTTCTATGATTGTTGTGGTGATACAAATGTTGTCTCCTCTTGTCGTTTTGTCTTTTTGTTTTCTTGAGCCATGGGTCTTTTTGAAATAGCCTCTCTACTCCTTTGGGGTAGGGGTAAGGTCTGCATACACACTACCCTCTCCAGACCCTATTAGTGGGATTCTACTGGGTTGTTGTTGTTGTTGTTTCTCATATCTTCTTAATGTTTTTGAAATTTCGAGGAGTTTGATTAATCGGATAATATTTTTAAAATAAATGCATATATGTTTAAATTATTAGTTGGCTTGCCTAGCTGGGTTGTTGGGCTCATCACGACCTATATGTGAGTTTTGGTCATGATAGTCAGTATGACGACCTCCATTTTCTTGTCCTCAAGGACACAGTTTAGCATAGCGATGCCAAAGAGGTTACTATTTGGGACAACGATGTGTTGCGGATGTAGGGCCAGTTATGTATGCCCAATGTGGATGGCTTATGTGAGTTGATACTTCAGGAGGCTCACAGTTCGTTGTACTCCATTGATCCAGGCGCCGCTAAGATGCATCAGGACTTGGGACAACACTATTAGTGGAGGAGGATGAAGAAGGACATGGTGGAATCTGTAGCTCGGTGCCTAAATTATCAGCAGGTGAAGTATGAACATCAGCGGTCGGGTGGTTTGCTTCATCGGCTTGATATTCCCGAGTGGAAATGGGAGCGTGTCACCATGGACTTCGTTGTTGGGCTCCCAAGGACTCAGAAAAAGTTTGACGCGGTATGGGTGATTGTGGACAGGTTGACCAAGTCGGCTTATTTCATTCCGGTAGTGACTACCTATTCTTCAGAGCAGCTGGCTCAAGTTTATATCTGTTAGATTGTCCGACTTCATGGTGTACTTGTATCCATCATCTCTAACTGGGGTACACAGTTCACATCGCATTACTGGAAAGCTGTAAAACATGAGCTAGGCATACAGGTTGAGTTGAGTACAACATTTCACCCTAAGACGGACAGACAATCCGAGTGCACTATTCAGATATTGGAGGATATGCTTCGCGCATGTGTTATGGATTTCAGGGATGCTTGGGATCAGTTCTTGCCACTTGCGGAGTTTGCCTAAAACAAATGCTACCAGTCGAGTATTCAGATGGCTTCGTATGAGGCTCTATATGGGAGACAGTGTCGTTCTCTAGTTGGGTGGTTTGAGCCGGGAGAGGCTAAGTTATTAGGCACAGATCTGGTTTGAGATGCTTTGGAGAAGGTCAAGATAATCTAGGATCGGCTTCGTACCGCCCAATCTAGATAAAAGATTTATGCGGATCGGAAGGTTCGTGATGTTGCATTTTGGAGAGAGAGTCTTTCTCCGAGTTTCACCCATGAAGAGTGTGATAAGGTTTGGGAAGAAGGGCAAGTTGAGACCTAGGTATATCAGACCTTTTGAGATCCTTGAGAGGATTGGGGAGGTGGCCTACAAGCTTGCTTTGCAACCTAGTTTATCTGCGGTTCATCCGGTGTTCCATGTATCTATGCTCCGAAAGTATTATGGTGATCTGTCTCATGTTCTAGACTTCAGCACAGTCCAACTGGACGAGGATTTGACCTATATTGAGAAGCCTGTGGCTATCTTGGACTGACAAGTGCAAAAATTGAGGTCAAAGAATATTATTGCTTCAGTGAAGGTTCAATGGAGGGGTCATCCAGTCTAGGAGGCAACCTGGAAGACCGAGCACGACATGCAGAGTCATTATCCTTATCTATACACCACTTCAGGTATGTCCTTATACACGTTCGAGGACGAACGTTTGTTTTAAGAGGGGGAGAATGTAAAGTCCCGATCGTTCGTTTTGTGTAATTGCACCCCGTTACCCCTTTTATTGCTTAACACATGTGTAATTATGATTTTATGACTTGCCGGGTCAGTTAGTTTCATTTAGGGAAGCTTTCGAGTTGATTTGGACGCTTGATTCTTGACTAGGAAGTTTAAATTAAAAAATGTTGACCAGACTTTGACTTCTGTGAAAATGACCTCGAAATAATGTTTTTATGGCTCCATAGCTTCGTATCGTGATTTTGTACTTGGGCGTTTGCCCGAAATGTATTTCGAAAGTCCGCAGATTGATTTATGTTGATTTGCCAAAATTTGGCAATTTGAATTTGAAAGGTTTGACTGTAGGTTGACTTCAAGTTATCGAGCTCGGAAATTTGATTTTGGGATTTGTAATAGGTCCGTTATGGTATTTAGAATTTGTCTGCAAAATTTTGTGTCGTTTGGAATTGACTTGATAGAATTCGGAAGTTTAGTTGTAATTTTTAGAAGTTCTTGAAACTTTCTTTGAAATTCATGCATTTTAGAGTTCAATTCATAGTTTTATGCTTTGATCGCGCGAGTGAGTTCGTATGATTATTTTAAAATTGTGTGAATGTTTGGTTTGGAGCCCCAAGGGCTTGGATGAGTTTCGTACATATTCCAGAGAGTTGTGGACTGAAATTGCATGAAAACTGGTGTCTGGTGCTATAGTGTCGCAATTGCAAACACCAGGGTCACATTTGCAAGCTTAGAAAGGGTGCCTCAGGTGTCGCAATTGTGATGCCAGGCTTGCAATTGTGATTTGGTCTGCAATTTTCATAGTTTGTATTTGTGACAAAAATGTCTCTTTTGCGTGAGAAGCTGGGGTCGCAATTGCGATCACATTTGCGAAGAGCTTCCCAGTCCTTCAGTGCCGCATTTACGAAGTTTTCTTCGCAATTATGAACCCATATCGCAACTGCGATAACTGCAGTTGAACATAAGGGCAGAAAGTCAGGATTTATCTCTCATTTTCTCATTTTTATACCCTAGACTCAGTAGGAGGCGATTTGGAGAGGGGATTTTCACCTACAAATCTTGGGTAAGTGATTATAATCTATTTCTAATCATATTCCATTGATATATCTTAGATTTTAAGATCAAAATCATGTGAATCAAAGTGAAAATTTGTGAAACTTTGTCAAGTTTTTGAAAGATAAGAAATTGAATTTTGAGAGTCGATTTGGACTAATCACATATATGAACTAATGGGGTCATGGGTAGATGGAATCTACCATTGGACCCGGGTTTTGACCGGACGGGCCTCGAGTTTACCTTTGTTGACTTTTAGAGAAAAGTGTAAAGATCTTAGCTTTTGAGCCTTGTGGTGACGGTAATTAAGGGAAAATATATTTTCGAGTGTTGAATTGACCTAGTTGAGGTAAGTGTCTTCCCTAACTTCGTGTGGGGGAACTATCCCTTAGGATTGGTATTGTTTGATTCAATTGTGCTAAGTGAAATTCGTGTACGCAAGGTGACGAGTGGGTACACGGGTTGTACGTGGTATTTGACCGGTTTAGGATACTTATACTATTTCCATGATTTAATTTAAATGCCATATCATGTTCTAAATTCTCATAGTTAATCTATCCTTATTTGTGTTAGTCTATCCTTACATTCCCTAGTTGACTTGTTTAGCACTTGTTCTATATCCTACTTGATAAATTGCTCTCATGCTTGATTGAACTTGTTGACTCTTTTATTGTTACATGCTATCTCTTCATTGATTATTTCCATTAATTGAAGTTATTGATCGTGTTATCTCCTACCTTATTGATTATCATTACTTGAAGTAATTGTTCATGTTATCATATTCCTTGTTGATTTCCATTATTTGAAACTCATTGCAATATGTTATCTCTTTTATTGTGAGTTAGTCTTATTTATTATCGTGGTTATCAAGCACTAGGTGTTCATTAAGGTTTTTAAGGCCCTTTTTCGAAAGATTCTATCATCCCTCAATCCATTCTCTACTATTTTTAGCTCACAACCTTCCTACATTATTTGATAACACATGCATGCAAGATAACAACTCCCACACCCAAAAATTATCTTTCAAATTATCCCCTTTTTTGTAGATTTTCGAAATTAAGAGCTAGGGCATAGATTCTTACCTCTAAGATGAAGAATTTATTGATAATATTCAAGGATTAAGCAAAAATTGTTGGATATTAGGTTGAAGGTTACTTCTCCTATCTAAGAACTCTTTCTCACTTTAAAAAAATCAGAAATATGCTAAAAATGGACTATGTCATATGTTTTAACGAAATAGGGTCGGGTTTAAAAATCCAAAAATGAAGCTCCCGAATAGGGTATGCGGTCGCATATGCGACCACGGAATGGATATGCGGTCTGCATATCGGCCGCACAATTTGGTGCAAAAAGCTAGAAAAAAGTTGCCTGGGACTGCGGTAGTTATGCAGCCCGCAGAACTGTTCTGCGGTCGCATTTTGCGCCGCAGAACCTCCCTCCGCAAAAATTCTACGGCTGATTGTGCGACAAAAGTACGGCCTGCGAAATGGTTATGTGGTCGCATAATTGGCCGCGAAATTGACATCAAAAATAGCCCAAGTAGCTCCTCCACTCTGCGGCCATTATGCGGCCCGCATAGTGATTATGCGGCCGCATAATGGGCCGTAGAAATGCCGCAAGAATTTCTACTATTATTAACCTCTACGCCTACCCCGGCATCACGAAACCCAAGTTTTCTTTGGAAATATCTTACGAGGCCTTTCATACCATACACCAGCATCCCCAAATTTGACTCTCCCTAAATTTCCAAAAATTTTGCCAGAGTTTCCCCTGTAACTAGGCCTATCCAACTTCAAAGGTCTCAACCGCCACAATAGCTGACGGATCCCCAACTACCTTCTCCAATTCATTGGCACTAGTGGCCACAATTATGAAGTCATTCTTGGCACTTGGCCGTATTTCATAATTCCAGTTTCCCCTTTCCACATTCAAACATCATTATTATCATCAACAATAATAGGCCTACCATTTAAGGCATTAGTATACATATGAGCAATTTGGGAATCCTAAGCACATAGAGGCTTTTCATACAATTTGGCATAACAATCTTTATTCGATCTTGACATGAAGTCTTAACATTTATAACACATATTCCATATTTTGAACACATCCTCAAGCAGCAAGATGACATGATGAAGCATTTAGAATAAATATTGAACATACATCCTTCAACACAGACACATTAGGAATAGCTAATTCTATAAGGATCGATTTGGGACTTACACCAATTACATGAACACCGTGGGATTCAATTCTAAGAAGAAGGGGGTTTAGCCAACATTCCTCAATTGAGCTTCCTTTAAACTTTAAAACATTCCAGAATTCTTAGCAACTTCGATCTATTTTAGAAATATAACAAGTTGGACCAAAATTATAAAGATGATCATGATTCTGGCTCATTTGACCATATTATCAAGCACTAGATGTGCATTAAGGTTTTTAAGGCCCTTTTTCGAAAGATTCCATCATCCCTCAACCCATTCTCTACCATTTTTAGCTCACAACCTTCCTACATTATTTTATAACACATGTATGCAAGATAACAACTCCCACACCCAAAAATTATCTTTCAAATTATCCCATTTTTTGTAGATTTTCGAAATTAAGAGCTAGGGCATAGATTATTACCTCTAAGATGAAGACTTTCTTGATAATCATCTAGGATTGAGCAAGAATTGTTGGATATTAGGTTGAAGGTTACTTCTCCACTCTAAGAAATCTTTCTCTCTCTAAAAATATCATAAATATGCTCAAAAATGGACTATGGCATATGTTTGAACGAAATAGGGTCGGGTTTAAAAACCCAAAAATGAAGATCCGGAATAGGGTATGCTGTCGCATATGCGACCGCATAATTGATATGTGGTCTGCATATCGGCCACATAATTTGGTGCCAAAATTTGGAAACAATCTGCCTGGGTTTGCGGTAGTTATGCGGGCCGCAAACTTGTTGTGCGGTTGCATAATGCGCCGCAGAACCTCCCTCCACAAAAATTCTACAGCTGATTGTGCAACAAAAGTTGGGTACCATCCCAACATCCTACTAAGGGAAATTGGGGTCGTGACATGGATCTGCACAATAATGTGCAGCAAGCGTAGCATGAGTACACCACAATGGTACCCTGTAAGTATCAACACTAACCTTGGTGGAGTAGTGACGAGGAATAGTAGAGACACCTACTAGACAGAATAACCTTTACAAGTATGAATATAAAACTAGCAGGGAACAATATAAATATAAATCTAAACATGGTAAGAATAACATTATAATACTTGAAATGGAAACTGGAAGAAACAATTAGCAACAAAGAACAAACAGGTAATAGCACTGTAAGTAAGCAGAATACAGTTAAAGTCCAGTGAAACCATGTAAGAAAGAACAAGTAAGAATCCAATAATTGACCATTCTCATACAACTTTTATACAAGAGTTTCCCCGAGGTACCACACCTCATAATTACAAATCATGGGTCCCAAATCATGAACCCTAATCACTTGGCATCTTGTGCCCATATTACCAATCGCAACCGCACAGACAACTTACGTGTTGCATGAATGACTCACGTGCCAATACCATTAATACCTCATATCTTCACGGATAACTCACATGCCAATAATACTAATATCTCATATCCGCACGGACAACTCACGCACCAATAATACAACACACGCACCGAAGCATGTATACAAGAATACATGTAAATGATCCACAAACATCAAGGTTCGTATTCTTGGACTGTTATATGTAATAGATTACGGTGTATGCTTGTGCAAGTGTACTATCACAACTTGGGTCAACAAGTAAGGTCAGAAAACCAAATGGCACATTAGGAGAAACACAATGAAACCGTAATATGAATAACTCACATAAGGTCGGCATACCACCACACAAATAATATCAATAACAATGCCCCCAAGCCATCACAAATCATCCCCGACATAGCCCCCCTTCTCTCGCTACGTGCGCAACAATAAAGTAAATGCCCCCTTGTCTCACCACACGCTGATAAGTGGGGATTTGGACTACTTATTAACGCCTTTTTGCTTTTGTTTTAGTCTAAAAGCATTGAATTGTGTTTCCAAAACTAATAAAAAGTGCAAAATTGTAGGAATGTTAGAAGCTGAACTCTCGAGATGAAATCCGACTAAAAAAGGAGTAGTCTGAGATCAAGGCAACAAAAGGGGTACAAAAGAATACAAAGTGCGGTCCACAGAATTCCATCTGCGGCCACAAACAACGAAGGAAATCCCAACAGGCTTTCTAGCAAACTACGGACCGCACAGAAATTGTGCGGCCGCAAACGAAGAGCTTTAGATCAACTTTAGAGGGTGTGCAAATTTCCAAGTTCCAAGTCCCTTAGAATTGCGGACCGCACAAGAATTGTGAAGCCGCAGGAGAAGTGCCTTGCGGTCGCATACATAAAAGTGCGGACCACAAAAGACTAGGTTGCGGCCGTAGTTCTAAATCTGCGGACTCCAAAAATGCTGTCTCGCGGCCGTAGTTCAGAATTGTGCGGCCGCAGAAGCTCAGCTCCTGCAAGATGAAGAATTGTGCAGACCGCACCTGGAATTGTACAGCCACAGAACCTCCCGAAGGGCATTTTTTTCTGAAATATCCAGTCTTGTATAAATAGACGAGTTTCATAAAATTAGGTCAACTTTTGACATCAGCAAGTCCTGTAGCCGTTTTTCTTTGCCTCTTTTGGAAGTTTTCTACATTTTAGAGTATTTTACTATAGATTTTATCATTGTAACTTTACAATATTAGTTTAATTAGTATTTCTTCTTTTATTTCTTCACATTCAAGCATGAGTAGCTAGATGTTTACTAGGATTGTGACCAAACCCTAGTGTGCAAACGTTATTGGTATCTAATTTAGTGCTTGTTTATGATTGGGTGTTTATTATTTAGCCTTGTTTATGCTTCCATTTGTAGAATTAACGGTTGCAAATATTAGTTCATGCCTATTTGACTTAGTATCTACTTGAGAAAGAGAGACTTAGTCTAGGAAAACTTGGCAAACAAGAAATTGGTTCAATCGAGAGATTGGTTAACCCAATTAAAGGGTTCAACCTAGAGATAGTAATAACCCGACTTGAGCTTTTATCAACCGTTTTGTGCGATACCCATTTGGACTTGTAAAAGCCAAATTGAGCAAAACCACTCTCTGACCGAGAGGTATTGAGTGGGTATTTGAGAGTTGATAGCTATAATACACTCCGATCCGCAAAACAAGCTTTAAGGTTTTAATCCCATTAGGCGAACACCAAGATGATGGTCATATCCCTAGGCTTTTTACAACCTTGAAAAACAAAAAAAACAATTATCCTATTTTTATTTCTTTACTTTGCAATCTTTAGTTTTAAAATAGAAATAGCAACAGAACTATTTTGTGGAAGTGCAAATTAAGATAGTTCAAATTCACACATTAGAATATATACTCCTAACTCCCATCTAGCTCTCTGTGGATTCGATCCCAACTCTTCGTTGGGTTACTATAATTGCAATCGACCGTTTCATACCTTGTTTTGAGGTGTGCATTATGCGCAATAGTAAATATTTGGCGCTGTTGCCGGTGAGTTAAAAATGGTGTTAGCTATATATTTGGGTGTGGTTTTGGAATATCTTCTTTTCCTTCTGTGTTACTAACGTGTTGGTAAATTGTAGGTGCAGCCATGGCAAACAATGAGCTCAGAAACATTGCTTAGGGGGATGTGGACCAAGATGATGATCAAATGGATGAGGTTCCTCTTGAACCTCAAGCCATTAGATGAGGCCGAGTGCCTCATGACAATGTGCCCTCTCCACCCCCACCTCTACCACAAGTGACTCCACACCGGGTGTTGCCGAATGATAGATATGAAAGTGCAATAGTCCCTCCCTGTATTAGGGCGGGAAACTTTCAAATAACCAACATGATACTCACCTTACTTGAGAAATGAGGGTTCTTCACTGGTGCTCCGGGTCAAAATGCATACAAATATTTGAAGGGGTTCGTGGATACGTGTTGGGGGAGTAAACAAACAAATGTCTCCGAGGATTCTTTGAGGCTAAGGCTTTTTCCCTTCTCTCTACGGGGAAAAGCTTTAGATTGGTTGGAATGTTTGCCAAACCATTCCATTCATACTTGGGATGAATTGGCGGAGAAATTTATTTCTAAGTACTTCTCTCCCGGTCACATGGCTATACTTCGAAATGAAATTCTAGCATTCAAGCAAGAGCCTAATGAACCACTACACGAGATATGGGAAAGATATAGAACAATGGTTAAAGAGTGTCCCAACAACGATATGATAGAGAACATGATTCAACAAACTTTATATCGGGGGATCAACATAACCAACCAATGTGTAGTGAATGAACTTTCCAGTGGGAACTTTATGACTACGCCTTATGCGGAGGCGTGTGATATTTTTGATGAAATGGCAGATACTTCATCGGCGCGAGAATCCCAGGCTAATGTTTTACAAGGTGATCCCAATGTGATTCAGCTTCACAAAGATTTTCATGACCATGGGCAAGCCATAGCCGAATTGACTACCACCATGAACCAATTGGCAAAGGCTCAACTTCAACAACTGCAAAACCCGAGGCAAGGCAATGCAATGGAGGGAGTAAGCATGATGGTGAACAAACGGAGAGGGTCCACAAGTGCAACAAAGAGTGGACAATTTTGTGCAAGAAAATAGTGGGTTTTGTCAAGATAACTCTAATAATGACCAAGAAGAAGAGGTCCAATATGTGAACAACTTTCAAGGGCAAAGAAACAACTTCCAAGGCCCAAGACAAAAACAATGGCGACATCAAAACAATCAAGTAAATTGGAATTCTCACAACCAAGGTAATTGGAGTAGTTAAAACAACCAAAGAAATTGGAATAACAACAATAATCAAGAAAATTGGGGTGGTGGTAATAATCAAGGAAATTGGCATAACAACAATAACCAAGGCAATTGGGGAGGTAACAATCAAGGCAATCGGGGGTCAGGTTTTCAAAGGCCCCCATTGTAACAACAACTGAGTAACACACATCTTTATCCTTTCCACGGGCCTAGTTATTCCAACAATGAAATGGGGCGTATTGAGAACATGTTCAAGCAAATGATGGAGAAGAATGCTGATTCCGATGCTCAACTTGCCTCACACAACACATCGATCCGCAACTTAGAAGTGCAAATGGGGCAAATCTCTCAAACTCTAAATTCTCGTACTAAGGGGGCACTACCAAGTGAAACGGTAGTGAACCCAAAGGGTAGGAACAACATGGGTCATGCCATGGCTGTTATGACAAGATATGGAAAAGGCAACTTGTGGATGATGATCAAGTAGTACAAGAAGGGGAGATCCCGAACAATGTGTTGCAAGCACATGATGAAGTGCGGATTGATATTGATGACAATGTGGAAGAGACTCAAGAGGAGGTGAACCCGTAATGTTATTAGCATATCGGAACTGGTAGTGCAAAAGGTTAAGGCACCATTACCTAAGCCTCCCCTCCATATCCTAAAAGTCTTGCCATGCAAAATGGCAAGAATCAATTCAAAAAGTTCATTGACATGATGAAGAGTCTCTCGATCAATGTGCCATTAGTTAAAGCTTTAGAACAAATGCCCGGTTATGCAAAGTTTATGAAGGATTTGGTGACAAAGAAGCGATCGATAAAATTTGAAACTATCAAAGTCACTCATCAACTGAGTGCAATTGTGCATTTAATGGCTCCTAAATTGGAAGATCTCGGCGCTTTCACAATCCCTTGTACTATTGGAAGTACCTAGTTTGCTAAAGCTCTTTGTGATCTTGGGGTAAGTATCAATTTGATGCCCTATTCGGTTTTCAAGACTTTGGGAATTGGGAAACCAAGACCCACATCTATGAGATTACAAATGGCCGATCGTACCATGAAGAGACCATTGGGGGTGATAGAAGATGTATTGGTTCGTGTTGATAAATTCATTCTTCCGGCGGGTTTTGTCAATATTGATTGTTAAGTGGACTATGAGGTTCCGATTATTCTTGGAAGACCGTTCCTTGCTACGGGGAAGGCTCTTGTTGATGTGGAAGCCGGAGAACTCACTTTCCGTGTGGGTGACGAAAATGTGGTATTCCACGTATGCAAATCTATGCAGCAACCAAATAGCAATAAAGTGTGTTCTTTTGTGGACTTGGTGACGGATGTGATTGTTGATGATACAAGTGCTACGATCAATACGGGTGATATGTTGGAGGCCGTATTGCTCTACTTTGATGATGACGAGATGGATGGCTTCATGAAATGTGTGAATTCTTTGCAAGGAATGGGTTCGTACAACTATGCACCTCGAAAACTCTCCTTAGATCTTGAAAATAGCAAAACTCCTCCTACAAAGCCTACATTTGAAGAGCCTCCGACCTTGGAGTTGAAGCCATTGCGTCCACATTTTCGGTATGAGTTTATTGGCACTTGTTCTACTTTGCCGGTTATTCTTTCCTCTTGTTTGACTAACGTGCAGGTTGACTCCACATTGGCGGTGCTACATAAGAGGAGGAAGGCTATTGGATGGACATTGGCAGATATTCGTGTAATAAGCACTGCATTTTGCATGCACAAGATCAACTTGGAGGAAGATGCCAAACCATCTATTGAACATCAAAGAAGACTCAATGAGGCTATGCAAAAAGTGGTCAAGAAGGAGATTATCAAGTGGTTGAATGTCGTGGTTGTCTACCCCATTTCCGATAGTTCGTGGACTTCTCCGATGCAATGTGTCCCAAATAATGGTGGCATGATGGTGGTCACCAATGATAAGAATTAGTTGATTCCCACAAGAACGGTGACCGGGTGGAGAGTGTGTATGGACTATCGCAAGCTCAAAAAAGTCACAAGGAAGGATCATTTTCCACTTTCCTTCCTTGACCAAATTCTTGATAGGTTTGCCGACCGTGCTTTCTATTGCTTTCTAGATGGATATTCAGGCTACAACCAAATCCTTATTGCTCCGGAAGATCAAGAGAAAAAAGCTTTTACATGTCCCTATGGTACTTTTGCATTCAAGCGGATGCCATTCGGTTTATGTAATGTACCGGCGACTTTTCAAAGATGTATAATGGCTATCTTCACGGACATGGGGGAGGACTACCTTTAAGTTTTCATGGATGCTTCTCGGTTCTTGGGGATTCCTTTGATGATTGCTTGGCAAATTTGGATAAAGTATTGACAAGATGTGAAGAAACAAATTTGGTGCTAAATTGGGAGAAGTATCATTTCATGGTCGAGGAAGGCATTGTCTATGGCTAAAAGATCTGTAAGAATGGCATTGAAGTCGACAAGGCAAAGATTGAGGTGATTTCTAAACTTCCACCTCCAACTTCGGTGAAAGGCGTGTGGAGTTTCTTAGGCCACGCGGGGATTTACCGATGTTTTATCAAGGATTTCTCTAAAGTGGTGAACCCGTTGTGCAAGCTTTTAGAGAAAGATGCTAGGTTTCACTTCAATGATGACTGTATGAGAGCCTTCGAATTGTTAAAGTTCAAGTTGACAACCACTCCCATTATCACCGCTTCTAATTGGAGCATCCCGTTTGAGCTCATGTGTGTTGCTAGTGGCGTAGCGATTGGAGCTGTTTTGGGGCAGCATATCAACAAGATTTTTAATCCGGTCTACTATGCTAGTAAGACCATGAATGGTGCCCAAGTCAACTACACCATTACGGGGAAAGAGCTCATTGCCATTGTATTTGCAATTGAGAAGTTCCGCCCATACTTGATGGGTGCAGAAGTTATTGTCCACACAGATCATGCGGCACTTCGCTATCTTATGAGCAAGTATCTTATGTACAAGAAAGACGCAAAAGATCATTTGATGAGATGGGTGCTTTTGTTGCAAGAGTTTGATATTGACATCCAAGATCGAAGAGGGAGTGAAAATCAAGTGGCGGACCACTTGTCTCGTCTGGAGGAGGAGGGGACGCCGCATGATGGCCTTGAAATCAATGACTCCTTCCCTGAAGAGCAACTCTTGGCTATTTCAATGAAGGAGGCATCATGGTTCGCGGATCATGCAAATTTCCTTGTGTGTGGAATTATCCCGGATGAATTCTCTTCAAACCAAAGGAAGAAGATCAAACGGGATTGTCAATATTATTATTGGGATGAGCCATACCTTTTCCGGATTTGTATGGATGGGGTAATTAGAAGATGTGTACCAGAAGAAGAGCAAAGTAATATTCTTGGGACTTGTCATTCTTCGCCATATGGTGGTCACCATGGTGGAGCAAGAACGACAACCAAAGTGCTAAGTTACAATTTCTATTAGCCCACTCTTTACAAGGATGCAAGTGATTTAGTGAAAAGATGTGATGAATGTCAAAGGGCCGGTGGAATCTCGAAGAAGAATGAAATGCCTCTCACTACTATTTTAGGGAATGATATCTTTGATGTGTGGGGTATTGACTTCATGGGTCCTTTTGTGAGTTCTTATGGAAACACCTACATCTTGGTCGCGGTTGATTATGTATCTAAATGGGTTGAGGCCATTGCTCTACCCAACAATGAAGCGAGAAGTGTGGTGGCGTTCTTGAAGAAGAATATTTTCACAAAGTTTGGTACGCTGCGGTCTATCATAAGCGATGGAGGGTCGCATTTATGCAACAAGGCTTTTGACACTTTATTTAGCAAGTATGGTGTTACTCATAAAGTTACGACTCCCTATCATCCACAAGTTAGCGGTAAAGTGGAAGTCTCCAACCGGGAGATAAAGAGTATCTTGTCTAAAACAGTGAATGCTAACCGGACAAATTGGTCAAAGAAGCTTCATGATGCATTATGAGCTTATTAGACTGCTTTCAAAACTCCTATCGGAATGTCTCCATACCAGATGGTGTTTGGGAAGGATTGTCATTTTCCGGTGGAACTTGAGCACAAAGCCATGTGGGCTCTAAAGAAGTGGAATCTTGATTGGGATGTAGCCGCTAATTTGGGGGTTGCATATTTTAATGAATTAGATGAGTTCTGGTACCATACTTATACAAGTTCGTCCTTGTACAAAGAAAAGAAGAAATATCTACATGACAGATACATTTGGAACAAAGAGTTCAAAGTAGGTGATCTTGTTCTGTTGTTCAACTCACGATTGAGGATGTTTTCTGGAAAGCTAAAGTCTATAAGGAGTGGTCCCTTTGAAATTGTGGGTGTGACGCCCTTTAGTGCATTGGACTTGAAGAACAAAAACAATGAGGTATTCCGAGTCAATGGTCACCGGGTGAAGCACTATTTGGGAACAGTTGGTGATGGCCACGTTGTGGCAGTGATTCATTTCAAATGATGGTAATCTGCATCGTGCCGCAATATTAAATCAGGCGCTTCTTGGGAGGCAACCCATATTTCTTTTTCTTTTCTTTTCTTCTTTTGTAGTTAGGTGTTATTTTTCGTGCAAACTGGATTTGAAGTGTGTTGCAGGGATGAGTGTACTTTACAGGAATTGTTCCCAGAAAATTGGTTAAGTGTTGAAAGAATTGCGGACCGTAATTGTATTGTGCGGACCGCACAATTATGGTTGCTATAGCAAAAGGTAATCTACGGCCACACAATTACATTGCGGACCGCACAAATTGAAGGTGGAAAATGATAATTCTCTGAAGTTGGTTTATCAGAAATATGGCCAATCTGCGGCCGCAAGACGAATTCTACGGTCCGCGACAAAATCTGCGGCCGCAAACCAAATTTTGCGGATCGTAAAATGCAAGGGCAACTGGGACCTCAAGTAACAGAGTGCGGACCACAATTGGAATTTTGCGGCCGCTCTCTGATGGTATGCTATAATCTTGTATTTTAGTCGCTTATTACATTCTAATTTACTGCACTTTAATTGAGTTTGAGCGTTAATTGCTAGTGTTTTGCACTAATTGTGTGTTTTATACCTTGTAGGAGTGATTCTGAGCTATGTAGGTGTTATGAAATTAATTCGAGCTAATTGGAGCTTTGAAGTATGAGTAATAGCCCAAAAGAATAAGCCGGAATCATGTTTGGGGGTCGACAATCACTTCTGGGCATCAACATTCAAGGAAGAATAATGTGCTGAAAAAATGCACTAGTGCGGCGCACTGGGCGACGCACAGTGCGACGCATCAGAGTAAAAATCTGTCAAAACTGTAAAGAGCCCACTCCGGTCCAAAATGAAAGTGTGCCTAAAAAGGAAATTGGGGAGCAGCTGAAAAATGAAGTTGATAAAAAGAAGATTGGAAAGAAGGGAGCTGATAAGAAGAAGAAGAAGGAGGACACTTCGAGAAGGGATGAATCTAATGAAGAGAGCAAGCACATGCGTGCTTTACCTTTTCCCCAAAAGCCTTATAGAGAGAAGCTGGATAAACAATTTAAGAGGTTCCTAGATATGCTGAGACAGGTTAATGTAAACTTTCCAATCACAGAGGTGCCCTCCCAAATGCCAGCTTATGCAAAATTCTTGAAGGAGATCCTTACAAAGAAAAGGAAGGTCGAGGAGACATCAGTGGTCAAACTCACAGAGCATTGCAGTGTTATCTTGCAAAATAAACTCCCACAAAAATGTGGAGATTCAAGGAGTTTTACTATACCTTGCTCTTTAGGCTCTATTAAATTTGATAAATCCTTATGTGATTCTGCTGCCTCAATTAATTTAATGCCTTTATCTATTTACAAGAAGTTGGAGAGATAAGATCGGTACCAATATCTTTGTAGCTGGCAGACCAAACAACTCTGATAACCAAGGGGATTGTGGAAGATATTTTAGTGCGGGTAGATATGTTTGTATTTCCTGTGGACTTTATTGTATTAAATATGGAGGAGAATAAGTAGGTCCCTCTCATTTTAGGAAGACCATTCTTAGCAACGGGTAGAGCAATATTAGACATACATATAGAAAACTCATGCTTAAAGTGGGGGAGGAGACTGTAACTTTTGAGATGAATGTAAAAACGGTGGTTAAAAAGGAGAAGCCAGCTGCAAGTGTTGAATAAAAGGTGAAGAGTTTTAAAGAAAAGGCTATAATGAGTGGAAACGATAAGTGTGGGGTATACCCCAAAAAGGCTGAGAAGAAGTTGTCTGCATGGATGTGTGCACTGGTTCGGGTGCGTGGAATGGAGCCCAACTTCAACTCAGACCCCGACTAGATATTCAGGGAAGCTTCCTCTACCTTATGCTTTTTAATTATGTGTCATGGGGATATGACACAACTTAAAATGTGGGGTAGGGGGATAATTTTATGTTGTACGTTGTATGTACGTTAGTTTTAGTTTTTATTTTGTAAAATTGAAAAAAAACATAACATTTTTTAAAATTTTCTACTTTTCCCGACGATGGATGTCATTCGACAGGTTTCTTGAGGGATTTAAATCGAAATAAAAAGACAAAAATATTTTCTTTTTTTAGGTAGTGTAATAATTCCCTCTTGATTTTTTTTGTGCCGCGATTCTTTTCCAAGGGTTTTGTTTGAACCGGGTGTAGTTAGTTTTTGTTTTTAGAAGTAGGAAACCTTGTGCTATGAATTGAATTGGAAGCAATGTCTCTTGACTTTATTATGCCTTCAGAATAATCAGTGCTTTAGTTGTGACGCTTAGGCTCAGTTTTTGACTCTTGCATAATCACCTTAAATTGTATAAGTATAACTTTGCTTAACTGCTTTGACTAGAGAGTCTTGATCATCCAATATTGAGTGAGTTATGTGCCATGTGTGTGTGAGGTTTTTGTGTTATTCTGTGCATTGCATTTGATGTCTAGAATTTGCCCTGTATGTTTGCAAAGTGAAATAGTAGTTTTGTTTAGTCTGGGAAGTGATATAGGCATTTCTTTGTTGAGCCAGTTATATGCTTTTACCCACCTAATTATTATGTATCTAAGTTAACCCCGTTGAGACTGTAATCCTATTTCTTTTGGAAATCACATTACAAGCCTTACCCATTTGTTTGAATTGACCATCTATTTGAACCATTTACCTCTTGAGATCATTTGAATTTGGTATGAACTTTGTAAAAGTTAAAGAGCCACTTGAATTGGGGAAAAAAGAAAAAAGAAAGAGATTAATTGTAAGATTGTGAAAAATATTCCTTAATAGTGGTTACTTATGATGTAATTGTGCTTAATAAGTTGGGAGTTCATGTATATTGATGTGAAGGTGGAGTTATGGTTTGACATAAGTGTGGGGTTTCGAACAATGAAATGTATGTATTAAAGTTCTTAGGGAGGTGTGGTCACTCTTATATCTAAATCTATCCTACCCGTCCCGCAGCTTACATTACAACCAATGAAAATCCTATTTGATCCTTGACTGAATGAGCTCGATTAGTTGAGTAGTACACTACGGGAAAGCCTATGGGACATCTTTTGTGGCATATGAATGTTGTTTCTGAGAGTGAGTGAATTCTTTCTATCTTGAGTTCCTAATTATTCTTAACTTTTATTGTGTGTGGAACGACTCTCTATTATTATGAGGGCACTTGATTCATGAAGGAAAGGCAATGTTGTTGACCTCTATATTAGAGTAAGTGAGTGAGTTGCAAATAATGCATGGTGCTTTTGAGTCAATTCTTGAGGTGAAGATGTTACACTATTGTGCCTAGTCTATTTTAAATATTCTTGGTGTAATGAGTTAGGAGAGTTGCTTAGTAAGGTTGTGTCTATATAAAGTATGGTGTGATTGCTCGAGGACGAGCAATGGTTTAAGTGTGGGGTGTTGATGGTAGGCTATAATCTTGTGTTTTAGTCTCTTATTACATTCCAATTTACTGCACTTTAATTGGGTTTGAGCGTTAATTGCTAGTGTTTTGCACTAATTGTGTGTTTTATGCCTTGTAGGAGTGATTTCGAGCTATGTATGTGTTATGGAACTAATTCGAGCCAATTATAGCTTTGAAGTCTGAGTAAAAGCCCAAAGGAATAAGCTGGAATCGTGTTCGGGGGTTGAGGATCACTTCTAGGCGTCAAAATTCAAGGAAGAATAATCTGCTGAACATATTCACTGGTGCGGCGCACTGGGCGACACATTGGGTGACGCATCAGTATAAAAATCTGTCAGAAAATAGAAAACTTCATAGACTGGGTTTTTGGGGTATGTCGGGAAAAAGCACTAATGCTACGCACCTTGACGCACAGTGCGACGCATGAAAAGCAATAAGTTTGCAAGTTTTCCTATTTTATAGGAAAGGGTGATTTCGTCTGGGCCCGACCCTACTTGGTATAAATACATGAAAAAACGGTATTTTCTAGACTTTTTGACACATCTAAGACCTAAGAAGGTTAGAGAGAAGGTGGAGAAGCCAAAGCACAAGGAATTCATCATTCAATCCTCACTCAAGACAAGAGTTTGGATCATTTAATGCTTTTCTTTATATTTGTGATGTATTACTCCATATCTATGGAGTAATTCTCTTTATGGATTGATGGATTTGGCATTTTGATGATTGTTTGTGGATATTAACTTTAGTTTTTATGTATTGAATTGTTTTGGGTGATTTAATTATTGCATCTATATTCACATGTTCATGTTATCGAGAGAGGCATAACTTGTGCTGTTTTTGCATCATCTTGTTAGTTGAGTTCATTGATTCTTCGTAGTAATAGAAAGAGGCTTGTTGAATTATTGTTTAGACCAAGTTAGGAGGATAATCGAAAGAGGTTCTCCTAAAGACCAGTCCACTACGAATTCATGCATATCTCTACCTAGCATAAATTGGTTCATATTGTGAGGTTGAGACTAAATCTAGAGAGGAGTTTCTACTAAACGTTTGAACTAATAATTGAGTGAATTCGAGAGACTCACTTGAACATTAGAAGTGAATTAACGAGAGCTAAATCCCAGACAATTACGTTGCACCTATCCAATCAACCCCTATTTTCTCCTATTGATATCTTCTTTTCTTGATTTCGTTCAATTGTCTTTAGTCAATTAGATCTAGAGTCTTAGTTAATTTTAGTTCTTAATCATATAATCTCAATTGTTGATCATCTTTGATAGAAATCTAGTTATAAGCTAAGAAAATACTGTTTAACTCCAATACCTGTGGATATGATAATTTTCTATACTATCTTTGACTAGCGAGCATATTTAGGTGTGTGTTTTGAGCTCGTCACACTCACGTCTCTTTCCCTTGGCAGAAACCATTGAGTATAAATAGAGGGCTTAGGGCTACTGTTACCCTTTTCCATCGCTGAGCTTACAAATTGCACAAATTTGAAATTTCTTCTTGAATCATCTTTCCACATGCCTAGCAATTGTGATCACTCATTTCTTGCACTCATTAACATCTGGTATTCTTCATAATCTTGTTAATTTCTTTTAATTTTTAGATTTTTAGTGAATATTTAGACCATTTGTCTGTTGAACCTATTTGTACAACCATGTGGGGTAAATATGTTGTGGGTAGAATGGAAAATGCTCTAAGGGGAATGGGTATATAGATTTTCATGCTTAGATGTTGTTTCCATGTCAAAATTGTACAAACATTTCAAGACCTAGGTGAAAATGATGGTTTGTTCGTAATTGGTTCAAATCTGCGGCCGCACAAGAAATTGTGCGGTCCGCAGAAGCTCAGTGTAGGGTACTTTAGTAAGGCATGGTTCTGCAGCCGCAATAAGAAATGTGCGGACCGCAAAAATCACATTGAGGCCGCAGAACACCCTATTTACTGTGATCAGATAGTTGTCAAATTGGAGACTCTAATGTGTGGCCGCAAGACAATTTGTGCGGACCGCAAAAAACTGGTTGTGGCTGCAAAACAACCAATTCTCTATCATGAGAGAGTTGGAATATTGGTGCTATTTGAGTTGCAACCGCAATGAGAAATGTGCGGACTGCAATCCATTTTCGTGGCTGCAATGGAAAATTGTGCGGTCAGCAATGCCTATTCTGTGGCCGCAATGAAAATTCTTGTGGACCGCAACTCCCTACCCTGCAATAAAGTTTCTACTGTGTTTATCATTGGATATTCTGTTGTGTCCTTACATCCATTCTGTGTTTGAACTTGAAGTGCAACTAACTATCGCCTTCGCTTGGTACAGAAAATGGTTCAATCTAGAGGCTGAGGCGACACTTCGAAAAGAAGGGGTGACCCTTCTCGGGGATGAGGGAAGAGACACTTGCCTAGTGCCCAACAATATGAAACTAGAAAGAAGACAACAATCATCAGAGGGTGAGGTGCAGACCTCTTGGATAAAAGTTCTTATGTCCTGTCTAGGGACGTATCAGAGGGCAACTCAGCCTCTGTACATGAGCAGTCGGTCGTCCAATCAAGGCTGCCAGGGACATATCAGCTCAGGGATGAGCTGTCATCATCACATAGCACCTCCGAGGTTCAGAGAGTGAAAGTTAGGCTTCTGAGACTTCCACTACACCTGTCCACCAAGCACCAGAGACATCAGTTCAAGACATCCCGGATGATGGCAGAGGGGAAGATGCTACTGCTACTGGCCTCGATAGGTCGAAGAAGAAGGAGGTGTGGGAGGACCTATTTGTCAGTTTGGATGCCTTCACCAGTTTTCTTCAATGGTTGCCACTGAGGTTGCTCACTCTTGAGCGACAGTTTCAGTTGAAAGATCTTGAGAGGTATAACCCTGCAGTATTGAGAAAGTTTCGAGGGCGCAAAGGGTGGATGTGGTTTACCTAGAGCGTGTGGATGTGGTTTACCCAGAGCGTGGTGGATGCTAAGGAATAACTTGTCCAGGAATTCTATGCCAATGTGGCGCACACCAAGAAAGGGACAAAGGTGACTAAAGTGAGGAACCTCAAGGTGCTATTTGATCAGCACACATTGAACACTTGCTTGGGTTTTGATGATGTCAAGCCAACTGAGTACTTAGAGAAATGTGCACTTGGGGATGCAGCTCGGCCTTGGCTAGCTGAGATTTTAGCAGCTCCTAGGCTACCACCACCATAGATCACAGCAGGGGTGTCTATTCACGAAAGTACGCTGAGATTTGAGGCAAAGAGGTGGCAGACCTTTGTATGCAGCCGACTAGACCTGAGACAGAATGAGACATATCTTCCTATCCCGCAGGCAGTTCTAGTGGCTTCCATCATGGCTGAGTACCCCATCAATATGGGAGCCGTGATGTCAGCCAATATCTCTGTGGTCGCTCGACAAGCTGGCACATCCTACCCGTATCCTAACACCATTACAGAGTATCTTACGGATGCGAGGGTAGAGCCGAGGGACTTTGATACAAATGTGCGGGCAAAGAATCCCTTCTCATAGTACTCATTGATTGATACTCAATACCCTAAGAAAAAGGGTCAGCCATCTACCACCACATGCCAGTCTGATGAGCCATCGGTGATAGCTGCAGAGGCAGTTGACATTCCATCCACTTCAGCCAAGCCTTGAGCTATTGCCACAGCTATGCCTCCACCACCACCCTCAGTGCCTACAGCAATACCCGTCACAGGTTCCACCTCGGCTTTGAAGCCGGTGCTGATGCCTACAACTTCACTCTCTACGCTGCGAGTCTCCCAGACATTGGTGAGCCTCAACAACTGGATGCAGACAGCTACTGCAAAGTTGTCTGATTTATCATGTACTGTTGTAGCACAGTCCTCTATGCCAGCACCTCAGATGCCCCAATCAGTGGAAGACAATCTGAAGAAGCTCCTGGACAACCAGAACACTATCATGGCTATATTGGTACAGCATGGGTCAGTAATTGAACAGCTGGGAAAAGAAGTTAAGAAAATGAGAAAGTCCCAGGCCTCCAAGAAGTTAGTGGACAAGCTCCGGAGACAGGTTACCAAGCTTGCAGCAGCCGGAGATATTCCATTTGATATGTTGATTGTCCCACACCATCCAGGCCCAGATCCTACAGTACCTACAACACCAGCTGGCCAGTCTGAGGATCCAGACTCTGTTGCTGACACTTTGAGGTAGTGCATCAGATATTCACCAACCCAGTCACTCCCAGAGTTGAGGATGATGAGATCCAGTTGGAGGAGACTGAGGGTGGTGACGCTGCTATGGACACAGAGATGTCCAAGGAGACATAGGGAGTTTTCTTCACTCTTACCCTTCCTTTACTCCTATTTTGTTAAGCATTGGGGATAATGCTTATTTTTATTCAGGGGGGTGGGGGTGTTGGATTTTATTTGATCTGATTTGATGATTCTGAGACAATTGGTTTGTAATAACTTGACAGTATTTTCTTCTTTTTCCCTGTTCTATATATATTCTCTCTTTTCTTCTCTCATTATGTATATTCGTCATCCTTTCGATAGTTTTTGTTTTGTAGCTTCTTTATTTTTATTTTCTTATTAGTTGGTGTTTAAATTAGTAGCTTCTTTTTAATTTAGTATCTTTTTTTTATGTTTTAGCAAATAATAAGCCTTTGGTTTTCTTAATTCCATGATTCTTTCCAAAGGTAGTTTTTGTGTGAACCGGGTGACTCTTCCCAATGATGGATGGCGTGGCAGCCTTTTTAAGGGACCGAGTCCTCTTTTGGTGTTTAGATAATAATAGTAGTAGTAATGAATAAAAATCCCTAATTAAGTAATTCACGAAGAGTCAAACATGCTTCACTTGGTACCAATACACTTAACTACGTGCTTATGGTTAGAAACAAGGTTTTTGAAAGAAATAGCTCTAGTTAGTGACTTTGTGAATCTTGTGTTGACTTAGGCAATCATCGAGTTGTTTAATTGAACCATAGTGATTTTCAATCTTGAATGTGGTCATTGTGGGCCCTCAACTCTATCCTCTTTAACAATCCAGTTGTGTGAGGGGTGAGATGTTTTGTTGCTAGTCCAAGTACCCGTGCGAATGGTCTAGAACTTGCCCCGAATGTGTCTCAAGTCGAAATATTAAGTTTTGCTTGGCTTGAGAAGTGATTGTAGGTTTTCCTTGACCCGCTTGATTTTTCCATTGCCTACCAATGTTATTATACCTAGTCAACCCATTCGATCCTCGATCCTTTCTCATTTGATAACCATGTTACAAGCCTTTACCCGTTTCATCGTGATCCTCTCTTAGCACCCGAGCTTTCCTTAACCCTTTTGTGAAACAATTGGCTAAAAATGTAAGTTTGGGGGGGAGAGACGAGGAACTTGAAAGAGGTATCAAGGAACAAAAAGAGAAAAGAAATGATGAGAAGGAAATGCAAGAAAAGGAAAGAACAAAAAAATGCAAAAGAAAGTGAATAAGTGGAAGAGTTGATGGAATTCAAAGAAAGGTAATGATCCAAAACATGGATAAATCAAAGAGGGAGAAAATTAATGTCATGATCAAGAAAGAATGATGTTAAGCCTCTCTAGTTCCCCAAGGAAAAGAAAGTGCCTCAAAGAATTGGCAAAGCATGAGCCGAGAACAAGAAAATGGAGTGCTTAAGGAAAGGTGTAATCTTGAGAGAGATGATTGAATCTTTCATAAGCCTTTGGATTGAGTGATACAATTCTTAAGTGAGCTATGCAAGCGGAGAGTAGAGGAGCAGGGGTTTAGAATCCACAACGACCTATATGAGAGAGCCAACTTCCTTGATGAATAAAGTCAACTCTTGATGCTCAAGTGTCAAAACCCGAAACAAACCATACTTTCATGACCCAATAACCAACTAGTCGTGATGGCACCTAACCCAACCTGCTAGGTAAGCCAATTAACAACAATCCAAAGCAAATGAGATTTACTGGGAAAAAGTAAATAATGCTATAACTGAACGTTTATACAAAATCCCAAGGATTGGTAGTACAAATCATGAGCTTCTAAGATTTAGAGTTTACAAAGATGGTATGAAATAAATACATCATTTGTTCGAAATTTGCATAAACAGATTTATAAATCTAGTAGTTATAGACAACAAGAGGTAGCTATAACCGTAATGTAGGTACATTTTTAATGCCAGCTCCCTCCATACGCAACAACTTCAGCTCCAAAATCTGCATACAAGGTGCAGAAGTGTAGTATGAGTACAGCCGAACCCATGTACTCAATAAGTAATAAACCTAACCTTAGGTTGAAAGCAATGACAAGCTTGGACAACTGTCAGAGTCCAACACCAATAGCCATGAACAACTCGTAACAATATAATAAAAGTAGTACAAGTAATAACTCCAAGATATGATGCTCAGCTCGTTCACAGTTACGGAAAATAGGCATGCTTTTCAAGTGTAATAGTAAAACCCAAATCTTTCACCGAAATCACCAAAATATGAGTATATTTTAGAAAAATGTGTTTTTTCCCAAAATATTTCAACAACAGATAAGATATTTCATTCTCAGATAGCATGTGGAAAGTACATCTCTATGCATACATGTCAATATGCATGTGGAGTCATGAATACCACAATACCGTATAGCATGAGGAAATGCATCCCTATGCCTACATGCCAAGTATGCATGTCAAATGCAATGCATCAAAGTGAAAATCTCATGTACTCACACTCTCAGAGTTCTCAATCTCACTGTCTCACACTCCTACTCATCACACTGAATCACTCAGCATTGTACGGTACATGCGCTCACAGCTGGTATGTCACACTCCGAAGGGGCAAATTCTGCCCAAGCGCTAATATAAAGTCAATATGGCCTGCTACGATGTGCAGCCCGATCCCATCATGAATCAATAAAACCTGATGTTGCATGCACTCCAATCCCATCATGAATCAATAAAACCTGTTGCTGCATGCACTCCAATCCCATCATGAATCAATAAAACCTGTTGCGGCATGCAACCTGATCCGATCATGAAATAGTAAAACCTGTTGCGATTTGTAGCCCGATCCCATAAAGAATCAATGCAACCTACTGCAGCGTGAAACTCGATCCCATAAATATCACTCACAATCCGGTCCTCAGGCCCCAACTCAGTCATCAATCTCTCCAGTCTCTCGGGCACACGAATATCATGCTAATCAGCCCAAATAATGATAACATGATGTAAAAATGAATGATGAACAAAGACTGAGATATGATATGCAAATGAAGAATCATGATTGGGTATATGATTACAGTTCAAGCAGAAAACTCAAAAAAACAAAAATAGTCGCATTAGGTCTCCACAGGTTAAACACATAGCCTAAACATTACTTCTAACACGGTTCACGGCTCATACAATCAAACAAGTAGGGAGAACATGGATGTAACAAGATATAATAGCACAACAAGTCGGTCATACTCTAATAGTCAACTAGAATCATGATTTCCCCGGTGCACGCCCACACTCTCGTCACCTAGCATGTGCGTCACCTCAATACACCTCTTATAACATGTTTCCCAGGGTTAAATACCCTTAAATCAAAGTTTAGATATGTTACTCACCTTGAACAAGCTCGAACAAGCCAAGTCAAATAACGAGCAAGCCAAACAATAATCTAAAAATTCTATCTCGCGTGTAACAACCTCCGAACGACTCGAATCTAGCCAAAAGCAACTCAAATACATCAACTAATCCCATAGGAAACAAATCCAAACGAAAAAGTTCGAATCTTTAATCAATTACTCAAAGTCAACCAAAAAGTCAAACCCGGACCCGCACATCGAAGCCCGACAAAACTCACAAAATCGACCCATTCAATTACGAGTCACCAACCATGTCCGGTTCCGAATCGATGTTCAAAACCCAATTATTCTGTTTAGAAAAGTTTTGACAAAACCTCAATTTCTCTTGTTAAATCCCATGTTTTGATGTTAAATCTAGTGACATATTCATGTAAATCTCATAGATATATGTTAAAATCACTTACCCCAAGCTTGTAGATGAAGCTCTAGGTTGAAACCCTTCAAACCCGAGCTCCCAAGTCTCTAAAGTGGTGAAGAATGAAATAAAGTCCAAAAAACCTGTTTATATAGTAAAAGATATGATCTTCCATAGTGCTGACCGCACTTTTATATGTGTGATCTACACTTCTATGTTTTGCGGCCGCAATCCATATTGTGCGGCCGAACTTCAGCAGCAACTGCACTACAAGACTTCAGTAAATTGACCATAACTTTCTGTACAAATTTCCAAATGATGAATAGTTTGCTTTTTGGAAAACTAGACTCAAAGGACTACAACTTTCATATTTGGATCATCTCTAAATTCCTTATAGATTGCAGGATATAAGCTCCCGAAGTTGTATCAACAAACCTGCAGATTTCTTGTTGCGGACCTAAGTGTGGTCCGCACTTTGACCAATGCCTCCGCACTCTGGGGTTTGTAGTCGCACTTGAGACTTTGCCTCAGCACTTCAAAAGTGCCCCCTGATACTCAAAAAAGTGCCCTCCGCACTCCTACATCTACAGAACATCACCAAGTTGCTGAAATGTCAAACATGTTCAAAACACACCCGAACTACTTGCGACCCCGTCCTATCATCCCAACAAGTCCATAACCATTATCTGGACCTATCCAAAGTGGTAAACACATACGGAAACATTACATCAAAGGATCAATGGCCAAATCACATGTTAAATCCTCTTAAGTTCATAAACTTCTAAACTTCCAACCAAGTGCCTGGTTCATGCCTAACCAACTCGAAACACAATCAAACTTTGCACACAAGTTCCAAATGACATATCAAACCTATTCCAAATCCCGAAACTATAATCTGAACTCAATAACATCAAAGTCAACTCCCAGTCAAACTTATGAACATTCTAAACCTTCAAATTTCCAAGTTTTGCCAATTAGTGTTGAAACCTTCTAGAAACATCCAAATGCAAAATAGGGCATACGTCCAAGTCCAAAATCACCATTCGGACCTAACGGAACCATCAAAACTCCGGTTCGGGGTCAAATACACATAATTCAAACTTGGTCAACTCGTCCAACTTAAAGCTTCTAAGATGATAATTATTCTTCCAAGTCATAATACCTCATAGAAAGCTACCCATGCCCTCGAACCATCGAATGGAATGGAAACGCTCAAAATGACCGGTTGGGTCGTTACATTCTCCCTCACTTAAACATACGTTCATCCTTGAACGTGCCAAGAGTCGTTCCAAAGTCATCCAAGCACTATGTAACCTTACCATGCATATACCCGGAGGTGGTCCCCTATCCATATAAGTCTGTCAGCTCAACATAACCGAAGATTCTTCCTTCAACGTTAGCCCATAAACCTTGGAACCTAATTTCCAGCATCCGGAAATCCTCACAAGACCCAAATCTCGCATCTACACACTGTATAAGTTTGAACAAGTTGTTTTAAGTCATAACCATAACCCAATATGTAATCACATGATATACCACATAACTCAAATACTCATAGCTATAACTTTCGTCCATATTAGCCACTCAACAATGAATCTTGTACCGGTAACAAACCTCATTTCTAATAAAAACTTTGTCCTAACTCTTCGTACACTGCCAATGATGAATGAAACATGGAGAGACTCATAACCACATGTCAGATCAACTAGTCATGGATCTCTCTCTCGTCCGACAAGAACCAAAGCCAAATTCTAAGACTACGTCTAAAATTATTCTTCCATACATGTCGTAATGAAATCTGATAGCAATAACTTCATACCCAAAGACTTCATCTCAACAAATACAAGCTACTCTATTGACATGCCACACCAATACTACCTAGAGCCATAAACAGTGCAATCTGTGCCCCAATAAGCAACAACTTAAATGTACTCAAACATGGAAAAATGACTCAAATGAGAGAACCGTCCTGCAAGCTCAACAAGTACCGCCACAAACGCAATGCTATGAACCCATCACACATAGTAGAACAAAAACACATGAATCTATCACAAAGGATCATATCAACACATAACCCAGCCGCAATGTGTGACCCTATCCGAACACTGGTCCATATGCTCAAAATCAACAACCACGCGCAATTAGACATCAAGTACATGAAGTGCATGACCCTAACGGTCGAAAAATGAATAACACAATATACCATAACCCGAAAAGACCATAACCAATGTGTAATTAACTATTCAACACTCCAAGAACCATCTCGCTCAAATTTTGCCACAAGACCCACACAGAACGCACCCTATGTGCAAGTAACCAACAGATCACAACCCATTGTAGCATAAAAGAGTAACACATATAAATTTCGGAACATGAACAAGCTCAACTCCAACTAAATGACACACCCTCAACAATAACAGTTCTGAGTCAACAAATTTGACCCGGTGTAGACTACGCGTCATCATTAGACCTACCAATGGATCCACAAATCAACTCCAGTCATCCATAAATAGATAAATAACCCTCCAAGAGTCTACAATGACCTAACCATAACACATACTATTAGCTATATAACTTTGGTCATACCTTCACAGTATGCAACCAAGGAACCATTTGCCTATGAGAACTCACAGTCTCCAAATCCCTAAAATACCAGAATCACCGCATACAATCCCAACTCGACCACTCAAATGACTGACACATCCTCCATACAGAATCATCCCATGAGAAATACTTCTATAATTCCCCCGCGCCACATGGAAAAATCTGACCATCATCCATCGCTCAACCAGGCGAATACCGTAATACTAACGAACCATCTGAGGCTGGAACACAATGCCCCCTTCTGAAATACACATCATTCTCAGACAATACCAAGTAGTAATAGCATTCGTCTGAACATCTAAAACCGTCCATATTGTTCAAAATTCATGACCTTCCCTCCAAATCTGAATCGTCACCTTGTACATGAAATTCTCAATCCCACAGGACGTACCGCATCTATCATGCCATCATATGAAAATACGAGAACAACATTATCATCCATGAGTCAAAAGTAGATTACATACGCAATTATCTAGAAACCTTCCACATGATCCTATTCAGGAGAAAAATCACAACGCACAACAAATTCCCCATGCCTCTAGAAAGTATACATCCCAAGCCGTGGTAGAAATCATCGATAACTCTACGAAGACCACTTGCACATAACCAAGCCATCAAAACTGAATCCCTCTAACTCAACCAAGTCACGCAGGTTGACAAACCCAATAGTATTGCCACAAAACACCTGTAGAGACTCACCACCTCATAAGTAGCCAAATAACCTATCACTTTCATTACAACGTTGACCCAACCTACTACCAAGTTATCCTATTTCTCCGAGTTCCTTCTGAATTGCCTTCAAGTTAACACTTCTCTATGCCAGAACACCATAATTCTTACCCAAAGCTCACCACCATAGATCCTAGCATAAAACCACACCTCTTAATGCCCAAAAGCCATTGTATTCCCTCTTAAGCACCCCAAAATACCACAACCGAGACACCAACTCTAAAGAGACCTTCTGTGAATCTAAAGTCGTTTTATTAACCTCTCTGATACTGAAATGTAGAATCCATAGTGATACAGAAATACCGCAAGGCCTGGCACCATACAATGCAAATCTCATTTCTTATCCATATACATATCCGGGGAAATCCTCCAAATGCCAAATTTGACTCTTGAACTATTTAGAACCTTCTCGAGGGTTATCCTCTCAGCTCAACTCCCAATCGCACCGCCAAAACGGGCCAAACAACCTATGCTCCATTGGCACCATACCACTCAAAGAAGTAATCCACACCTCTAAGCAACCGAGTGAATCCGTTTTCTAAGTACATTACATCCATCACACATAACAAACCCAAATCATTCCAATACTTCCATATATCTATAAGCAGTGATACATCATGCATCCCAAAATTTTCTTGTTTATGTCATCCTCAGAACCAACTTCTGCGAGTCATGACTGATTCACAAGTATGCCTTAACCCAAAACAATTATAACACATAACTTTGCAATCATATTGTCGATAGCAAACTCCCCCACTTGGCTCAGATCCATAGAACAAAACATTCGATAACTCACAATACCCATACTCTATTACTGCTATAATCCCGCACTAAAATCCAACTAAATTCTTCATGAGCTCACGCAACACAAAACATAAAATACCTCAAATCATACGCTAAGCTCGCATTCATCCACGTGATAGCCAGGTCAATTTCCTTAACCAGTCCAAACTCAAATCGCAACACATATAACCCACTGGTAGAAAGAAATCCTCCACACAACATCATAAGGATCAGACATCCGTAGATTACCCTGCAAGTGATAACCCACCTACTTTACCCCAAACGGACATCTCTCTATGCCATTTTAGTACCACAACTACTACACAATCACTTAATCTTCCCGAGTCTGAACTCGTTGACAAGACATAAGAACCTACTTCATTCCACGAATGAAATAACATGAAAGAATCTCTCAATTGTCCTTTTCACATCTCAAGCAGAATCTTATCGTCACATTCAAACCATCTGAACACATCCCACAGTCACATCATATGCATCATATATCCATCCAACCGCTCACCGAGCCATAAATTCCACTCATATGGACACTATCTGTCACGTCTCGACCTCGGGGAGCGCGATCGGTACTCAACCAAGATAACCCGATCAAGCAAGCCTGCACAATGCCTTCTACCCAAACTCACCCATGAATATATATTTCATTAATTAGACAATGAGAAGGTTACATGAACAATCCAAATTTCATTACCGTTAAAACTTCATTCAAGATTTCCCAAAATATTACATTATACATTCATAGTTTAGAAGTGGAAACATATGATACAAATATAATATTTCTAATTTAACTTCCAAAAACAAAGGTACCACCCACGCTATGTCTACGTACCCTCTAGTAGATACAAAAGAGTAGCATGATGGTGCTGGCAACAAGGCTCCGACTATACCTCAAAATAATATACATAGAGGACAGGAGATACATGACCCCGAAATGAAATGGGGCTCACCAAGTTAGCTGAGGAGAGGGTCTACTGCTATCACTGATCAATACCGCCTACTGTGGAACCACCTGCATCCATTAAAGATGCAGCGCCCCCCGGTAAAGGGGACATTGGTTCGTATGGAATAGTACTAGTATGTAAAACTAATAACCCTCTCAAATAGAACGAATAACAGTAAAATGAGAAGGAAATATGAAATCAGTGAGAGCCTCAAGCAGTATCAAGGTGTCAAGTTATGAGAAAGATAAATTTCAAGTAAGTTTCAATATTTTTAAGTATACCACCGTGCTTTTAGCACGGAGTCCGATCTCAGCCCGATCGGCCATCTCACCTCGAGACATCCAATTATAACACCACCATGTGCACGGCATGCCATCTGATCTTGGCCCGACCGGCTAAGTCGTCTCACCACAATGCCGTGTGAGTCGACATCACATCACATCTTGCTAGCAATAATCTCATCACATATAAGGGGAAGCATCTCATCACATCAACACGGGGATCTACCCCTCAATCACTCCTACACCGGCATGTGTAGTTTCAGGGTTAGGTTATTTCGACCTACCCTTCCTCGCTGACTAAACGATACTCCCAAAGTATTTATTATTTAAAGTATTTACCTCTCATTTCATAATCTTTCACACATCTTTCCATTTTATTGGCGCTAGCGGCCATAATTGTAATATCATTCTCGGCACGTCGGCCGCATTTCAAATTTCATACTCACCCCTACAACTTTTAAGTGTTACCATGGTTTAGCATCATTAAGGGAATTTCAAATCAAAACTTTAAGTACACATATGAGCAAACAAGAGTCTTAGGCACATTGAGTTTCTCTTCCACAATTAGGCATACTAACCTGCAAATGAAACATGATTTTTTTAAATCACAACACCTTCGGTATATTGATCATACTAGATTACATTCTCTGAGGGAATCATGATATGCTAGGAACATTTGGAACACATTTTGGGTACATACATCTTTCAACACAACACTTATTTTAGAATAATCAAATCTATTAGGAAGGACTCGGAACATGAGACATAAGAAATTAAGCCAATCATAATCGCAACTTACGAGGACACCATGGAAAATCGATTCTACAAGAGGAGATTAGCTAACATACCTTGCTTGATCTTCCTTAAATTACTACAATGTTCCGAAAATCCTAGTGACTTCAATCTATTAGAACCATGACAAATTTGAACCATAATAAAGATGATACTCGGGGTTTCAACTCATTTGAGCATTTTCAAGAACTAGGTATGCATTAAGGTTTCAAGGTCCTCCTATGGTGGGTTCACCCACAAATACTCCACAACCTCCCTACCACCTTTATTAGGACATGCATGCATAAATAACAACTCTTATTCTCAAAACCTTCTTCCCCATTACCTATTCCCAACCCAAATTTCGAAATTGATGGGTAGGGCTAGAATCTTACCTCTTGGATGAAGAACTGGTGAGTGATCCTTGTGAATTCTTTCAGACTTGAGCAATGATTGATGAACAAATAGCTTAGGAATTCCTCTTCTCACTCTAGACTACTTCCTCTCTCTTAAATATCAGTTTGAACCTTCTAAAATGACCCCTAAGGCTGTTTTATAAAAATGGGGCCGGGTTTTAAAAAATCAAAAAATGGACCCTCCGAACCCAACTCTGCGGTCGTAGAGTGCACCGCCAATCAGGTCTGCGGCCCGTAAAATGAACCGCAGAATAAGTCCCAAAATCTAGGTTGGTCTGGTCTAGTTTGCGGCCAGGTCTGCACCCTGCATATCAATTATGCAGCCACAAAATGGATCAAAGAATCTTCCTTCAGAAATCTTCATACTGGTTCTGCGACGGATGTGCGGCCCGCGAAACGATTATGCGGTTGCATAGTTGACCCCAAAACAACCTCCAATTTTTCTTAAACTCCCCAATGCTCTATTGTCACGACCCAACTGGAGGGTCATGACTAGCACCCGGGTCATACTTGCCGAGCACCAACGTACATTTTATCTAACCTTCCTTATTATCTTTAAGGGCCGACAAGATCAATATAAATAGTAGACATGGATCATGAACATCTAACAATGAAAGATAATGTCATGAACATACATAACATGGGACGACAAGACTGTCAAGAAACTATATATAAGGTACGAGCTATCATGATGCCATGAAAGACTATACAACAAAAATCAGCCGAAAAGGCATTCTAAACCATACATAAGTCGACACCTGTCTATGAGCCTCTAAAGGAACATAAGTGCTACAACATTGCCGGAACAGGGCCCCGACATACCCATAATGTCTATAACAAAAATGCATACCAAGACCACGGCAAGTCCGGAGAAGGGATCTCGCCAATAACCGCTGAACTGGACAGCCTACTGTGGTGGGGGAGCTACGTCTACCTGTCTATCAGGACCTGTAGCATGACATGCAGCGTCCACAAATAAAAAGGATGTTAGTACGAATAAAGTACTGAGTATGTGAGGCAAGAAAGCATAAGTAAGAACAGTAATGTAAACAGGGATAGAGAATGTACAACCTGTGACATCTGGGTACCTCTGAGGGCTACTGACATGAAATACATGATACATACATATATATACATAAACTTTTAAAACATACGCCTTTGTGGGCATCACCATCATCATATCGTACCCGGCCATAATAGGCTCGGTAAAACGTACCCGGCCATCATAGGGCTCGGTAGAATCGTACCCGGCCACGTGGAGCTCGGTAAAACCCAACTGATCAGTGGTTGCACAATAGGTGCCGTACCCGGCCGACTATAGCGCGGCTCGGTAGAGTAAAATAGATACATATATATGATGCATGCTGGACTCATTGGAATCACATTTTGAACCTTTCGGAGTGACATAAGGTTGGTATCCTTCGTACACGTTATTAGGATTAACTCTTCATCAAGAATCTTATAAGAATCAGGAACTACCAACAACATTGATAATATAAGAATAAGAGAAGTAACATCAATATCAATCGTTTCATAAGAAGGGCAGCAATGTAAGTACTGCTAGCTTCTAAGAGTAGAGTATCTTTGGGAGCTCGTTCATTACATTATGTACAATCGGAGTCGTGCAAAAGAATGAAGGGGATAGCCTCACATACCTTGTATATACTGCCCAACCTCAAGCTATGCAAATGTCACGACTCCTTAGTCTACAATAAGACAAATGACACTATCATTATCGTTTAAGCGTCGTAACTATTATGTATCGACCACAACCTATTTTACGATGAAACGGACAGCACCTCCCCTATTTATATGACTTCCCACAAGTCAATACAATCACCAAACAGCCCAAACAACATCATTAATAATCATATTGAGCCTCCAAAACAGTCCACCAACCAACAACATTACTACCAAGCCTTTCGATATATATTTCACAAGTTCTAGCTTCAACGACTTAGCTGCAACTTGGATAATCTTAAATATATATAGAGTAAGAGGTTCCTTACCTTTAAACAGAAAGAACAACTCCAATTTGACCTTAATTTTCCACGAAATATCCCTTCAATTCTGCCACAAGAACAAGGAAGCGAAACTAGCAATTAATTCGGGTTTTTCGGCACTAGAATTACTTTAGAAGACTTGAAATCACCTAGGGTTGATATTAAAAACTTGAAGGTGTATTTACAGGACATAAAACACTTAAAACAACCTCCCACACGAGCTGGAACAACACAAAAATCAGCAACAACAAGAAGAACAAGAAACTTACTAGCGCCACGGGATTCCCGACATTTGATTTGTGTTGTTTGCCCTTTGTTTGGGTCTTGGATCATGAGAGAACCTTGAGAGACTGTTTTTAGGGTTATAAGGTCTGAATATACTGAAAAATAATGACTTAAAACGGGGTTGAGGTATCTTATATATGTCCATATGTCTTAAACCGCCTTTGTGGCCCCCATAGAGAGCAGCTTGGCGCACTCTAGCGAAAATGCGAATATCTCTCTATTCCGAGATCGTATAAATGAACGGTTTAATGCGTTGGAAACTAGACTCATAGATATTCAATTTGATAGGTAGATCACCCCATAATTCCAAGCACATTGGGAGAAAAATGCAGTAATATTTGACCTAAAGTTTAAGTAAAATTATAAACCTAAGTTGCGACAACTTTTATCGACTTTGGTTTCATAACTCGCTTGACTTCAAGACTTATGATGCGGATATTATATGATTCAAATACATTAAAACAAGACCTCTTGGGACAATTAATCACCTCTAGTGTTACCCGAAAATACGGGTTACAACATCCTTGATTCGTTTAACTTCAAATACTTGTTAACCACTCTTATACACCCTTGTATCGTTTAAGACCAATAGGATTAACTTCTTATCATCTCAAAGATAATCTCTTCTCGGATTTACGTCGACTAACTTACGGCGTGATCTATGGTATGCGAATTTGGGTTGTAACATCTATTCAACCCAAAAAGTATGTACCGCAGCTACAACCCTCAAATATATTAGCCTACCTCGGCACCACGAAAGTCCGGGTGTAAGGTGAAATTTTACGGGGCCTTACATCCTCCCTCGCTTAGGATCATTCATCCTCGAATGAGGGTCAAAATCCGTCTTTAGCATCCAATGTGACTCAAATGTTACTTCACACACCAGTAGTTCCAAATTTTGACTAACTCCCTAAATTTCCAAAAATTTCGCCAGAGTCTCCCCTATAATTTTGGCCTATCCACCTGCCAAGGACTCCCAAAACCAGTCCTAACAACATAACCATAACACAACGATGTAAAAAGAACATGGACACAACACCGGCCACAATGCCATAAATATTACATTACCGAAAGGAGTATCCTTAACATAAGCTGCACAGGGAAACATAATTTGTAGAAAGTTAGCTTTTGACATCATGGATACAACTACATAGCTTTCAAAACAAATGAGGATGCTTCTTCTTCATCTCTTACTCGGCTTCCCAGGTGGCCTCTTCAACCTGTTTTTTCGCCATAACACTTTCACGGAGGCAATCTCTTTGTTTCTCAGCTTTTGGACTTGCCTATCAAGAATGGCAACTGCAATCTCTTCATAAATCAATTCCTCATTAACCTGTATAGTCTCAACTGGAACATTAAGCGACGGATCTCCAACCACCTTCTTCAACATGGATACATGAAACACCAGGTGCACTAAAGACATCTTTGGAGGTAGTTGTAGCTTGTAAGCCAACTTACCAATCCTCTGAATGATTCTGTACGGTCCGATATACCTTAGACTCAATTTTCCTTTATTACCAAACTGCATTACACCCTTCATGGGGAAAACTTTCAAGAATACCCAATCATTCTCTAGGAACTCCAAATCCCTTCGACGTACATCCGAATAGGACTTCTGACGACTCTGGGTAGTTTTCAACAGTTCCTTGAACCTTCTCCATAGCATGATGCACGAGGTCTGGCCCTATCAAGTCCGCTTCCCCAATCTCGAACCACCCAATGGGAGACATACATCTCCTGCCGTATAGAGCCTCGAACGGCACCATCCGAATATTAGCATGATAATTGTTGTTGTAGGCAAATTCTATGAGTGGAAAATGATCATCCCAGCTACTCTAGAAGTCAAAACACAAGCGCGCAACATATCCTCAAGCCTCTGAATGGTCCGCTCTGCTTGCCCGTAGGTCTGTGGATGGAAATCTGTACTAAGATTCACCTGAGTACCCAACCCTTATTGAAATGTGTTCAAAACATTAGCTGTGAACTGTGCCCCTCGGTCGGCGATAATAGAAAGTGGAGTGCCATGCAACATGATTATTTCCTTGATATACAACTAAGCATATTGTTTCGCTATGTCGGTAGCCTTAACATGTAAGAAGTGTGCTGATTTCATGAGTCGGTCCACAATCACCCAAATCGAGTCGAACTTGCGAGGCGTGCGAGGTTGTCCCACCACAAAGTCCATAGTGATCATCTTCCATTTCCACATCGGAATTTCTATGTTCTGTGCCAACTCACCAGGCCTTTGATGTTCGGCCTTTACTTGTTGACAATTTGGACATCTTGCCACAAAGTCTGCTACATTCCTCTTCACATCATTCCACTAGTATAACTCCTTAAGATCTTCTACAACCCTCAAATACATTAGCCTACCTCGGCACCACAAAACTCCGAGTTTTAGGTGAAATTTTACTGGGCCTTACACTATCGGAAATATAAGCTCAAAAGCACAAGCTCACACAACTGAAACTACCGAGCATAAGCTGCGGTCTAAACCTGGCCTCAAGTCCTCCAGACTGGCCTATCACCAAAACACAAAAAACATATCCCGCACCTCATCCATAGAATCACAACTCGTCGATGCATAGCTGATACCGAGCGCTCAACACAACACACGAGTGAGTGGAAGGAATTCAAAGAGATACGCTTCAAGCTGAATTAATGTCGCACAATAAGGAATGAAAGATGAGAAGTTTACCCTAAATGCCCTGTAGCCTCTCAAAGATAGGTATGGTAATCATCATACCAATCCGCAAAACTCTACTAGACAATTGCCCATGACCCATAAAACCTATGAACCTAGAGCTCTCATACTAACTTGTCACGACCCAAAATCCAACTAGTCGTGATGGCACCTAACCCATCCCGCTAGGTAGGCCAATTAACAAGAATTCAAAGTAAATGAGATTTACTGGGAAAAAGTAAATGATGCAATAATCGAAGTTTTATACAAAATCCCAAGAATTGGTAGTACAAATCATGAGCTTCTAAGATTTAGAGTTTACAAAGCTGGTATGAAATAAATACATCATCTGATCGAAATATACATAAACTGATTTATAAATCTAAAGCTACAAAGAACAAGAGGCAGTTATAACTGGAATGCAGGTACATCTTCAATGCCAGCTCCCGCCATACACATCAACTTCAGCTCCAAAATCTGCACGCAAGATGCAGAAGTGTAGTATGAGTCTAACTGACCTCATGTACTCAATAAGTAACAAACCTAACCTTTGGTTGAAAGCAGTGATGAGCTTGGACAACGGTCAAAGTCCAACACCAATGGCCAATAACAACTCGTAACAATAAAATAAAAGCAGTACAAGTAATAACTCCAAGATATGATGCTCAGCTCGTTCACAGTTACGGAAAATAGGCATGCTTTTCAGGTATAACAATAAAACCTAAATCTTTCACCGAAATCAACAAAATATGACTATATCACACAACAATGATTTTTCCCAAAAAATTTCAACAACCGATAAGATATTTCATTCTCAGATAGCATGTGGAAGGTACATCTCTATGCCTACATGTCAATGTGTATGTGAAGTCATGAATGCCACAATACCGTATAGCATGAGTAAATGCATCCCTATACCTTCATGCCAAGTATGCATGTCAAATGTAATGCATCGCAGTGATAATCCCATGTACTCACACTCTCAGAGTACTCAATCTCACTATCTCACACTCTTACTCATTACACTAAATAACTCAGCAATGTATGGTACTTGCACTCAGTGCTAAAATGTCAGACTCTGGAGGGGCGGATCCTGTCCAAGCGCTAATATAAAACCAATATGGTGTGCTGCATCATGCAACACGATCCCATCATGAATCAATATAACCTGTAGCAGCATGCAACTCGATCCCATCATGAATCAATAAAACCTGCTGTGGCGTGCATCCCAATCCCATCATGAATCAATAAAACATATTGCGTTGTGAAACCCGATCCCATCATGAATCAATAAAACCTGATGTAGCGTATAGCCCGATCCCATAAATATCACTCACAATCCGGCCCTCAAGCCCCAACACAGTCATCAATCTCTCTAGTCTCTCGGGCTCAAACATCTCATGCCAATCAGCCCAAATAATGATAACATGATGAAACAATAAATGATGAACAGAGATTGAGATATGATATGCAAATGAAGAATCATGACTGATTATATGATTACAGTTAGAGCAGATAGCTTAAAACAATAGAAATAGACTCATTAGGTCTCAACCGGTTAAGCACATAGCCTAAACATGATTTCTAACACAGTTCACAACTCATACAATCAAACAAGTAGGGAGAACATGGATGTAACAAGATATAACAACAAAACAAGTCCGGTCATAGTCTATTAGTAAACTAAAATCATGATTTCCCCCGGTACACGGCCACACACTCATTACCTAGCATGTGTGTCACCTAAATAAACCTCTTGTAACATATTTCTCAGGGTTAAATACCCTCAAATTCAAGTTTAAATATGTTACTTACCTCGAACAAACCAAATCCAATACCGAGCAAGCCAAACAATAATCGAAAAATGTCATCTCGCACGTAACAACCTTTGAACGGCTCGAAACTAGCCAAAAGCAACTCAATTACATCAAGCAATGCCTTAGGAAACAAACCCAAATGATAAAGGTCGAATCTTTTATCTATTACTCAAAGTCAACTGAAAAGTCAAACCCGAACTCGCACCTCGGAACCCGACAAAACTCATAAAATCCGATGAGCCATTCAATTATGACTCCAACAATGCTAATTTAACACAAATCCGGCTCCTAATCGATGTTCAAAACCCAATTAATATGTTTAGAAAAGTTTTGACAAAACCCCAATTTCTCTTGTTAAATCCCATGTTTTGATGTTAAATCTAGTTACGGATTCATCTAAATCTCATAGATATATATTAAAATCACTTACCCCAAGCTTATATATGAAGCTCTAGGTTGAAACCCTTCAAACCCGAGCTCCCAAGTCTCTAAAGTGTTGAAGAATGAAATAAAAGTCCAAAAATCCCGTTTATATAGTACAAGATCTGATCTCCCAAAGTGCTGATCGCACTTTTATTTGTGTGGTCTGCATTTCTAAGTTTTGTGTCCGCAATCCATATTGTGTTGCTGCACTTCAGCAGCAACTGCACCACCAGACTTCAGTAAATTGACCATAACTTTCTGTACAAATGTCCAAATGATGAATGGTTTGATTATCTGGAAACTAGACTCAAAGGAATACAACTTTTGTCTTTAGATCAACTCCAAATTCCTTATAGATTGCAAGATATAAGCTCCCAAATTTGGACCAACAAACCTGCAGATTTCCTATTACGGCCCTCAGTGCGGTACGCACTTTGACCAATGCCTACGCACTCTGGGGTTTGCGGCCACACTTGAGGGTTTGCCTCAGCACTCTAAAAGTGCCCTCAACACTCAAAAACGTGCCCTCCGCACTCCTACATCTCCAGAACATCACCATGGGGCTGAAATGCTCAAACATGTTCAAAACACACCCGAACCACTTGGGATCCCGTCTTATCATCCCAACAAGTCCATAACCATTATATGGACCTATCCAACGTCTCAAACACATACAGAAACATCACATCAAAGGATTAAAGACCAAATCACATGTTAAATCCTCTTTAGTTCATAAACTTCTAAACATCCAACCAAGTGCCTGAAACATGCCTATCCCACTCCTAACACAATCAAACATTGCACACAAGTTCCAGATGACATAACGAATCTATTCAAACTCCCGGAACAACAATCTGAACTCGATAACATCGAAGTCAACTCCCAGTCAAACTTATGAACATTCCAAGCATTCAAATTTCCAACTTTCGCCAATTAGTGTCGAAACCTTCTAGAAATATCCAAATGCAAATCCGGCATACGCTCAAGTCCAAAATCACCATTCGGACCTAACAGAACCATCAAAACTCCGGTATGGGGTCAAATGCACAAAAGTCAAACTTGGTCAACTCTTCCAACTTAAAGCTTCTAAGATAAGAATCATTCTTCCAAATCAATTCCGAATCACCCGAAAAAGAAAACCGACAATACAGACAAGTCATAATACCTTATACAAAGCTACTCATTCCCTCGAACCATCGAATGGAATGCAAATGATCAAAATGACCGGTCAGGTCGTTACACATACACGCAAGCTCTGAAGCTATTTACTGTCTCAAACCACTGAATGAAACGCTAAAACTCAAAATGACTTGTCGGGTCATTATATTTTCCCCCACTTAAATATATGTTCATCCTCGAACATGCCAAGAGTTGTTCCAAAGCAATCAAATTACTGTATAAACTTGCCATAAACATGCCCATGAGTGATCCCACATCACCTCAACCTATGTAAGTCCGACAACACAATCTAACCGAAGATCATTTGCCTCAACCTTAGCTCACAACCCTTAGAACCCAATCTCCAACTTCTGAAATTCGTTATAATACCTGATTCTCGCATCTATACACTGTATACATCTGAATCAAGCTGCATCAAGCCATAACCATATCCCAAGTATAATCACACGATATTCCACATAACCCAGATACATATAGCAATAGCTCCCAACCACAATAACTGCTCAAATAGCAAACCCGATACCAGTGTCTAACCTCTTATCAATAAAAACCTTATTCCAAATCTTTGTACACTGCCAATGATGAAAGAAACACGCTGAAACTCATAACCCATCATCACATCGACAAGTCATGGATCTCTTTTACCCAACAAGAACCATAGCAAAAATTCTAAGCCGGCTTGTGACATTATCCTTCAAACATACCTTAATCAAATCCGATGGCACTCATTTCAGGCCTAATAACCTCACCTCATAAGTACAAGCTACTCGACCGACCTGTCACACAACGAACAATAACTCTGATATACCTAATGATGGAAAGAAAATGGAGATGAAGGAACCATCCCGTCAGCTCAAAATATACCACCACGAAGTGTAATGCTATCAATACACCACACAAGTGTTACACCCTATATTTTCGTACGTAAAAATGCGTCGTAAGCAAACTAATGTAGGACCAAAAATGAGATAATATTTAAAAGTATATAAAGTAAGTTAATCATGTTACCTCTGAGGTTACAAATATTGAAGATCATGAACAACAAGTACAAAGAGGGTTGGACAGTTCAGAAGCTAAAGCAATTGAAGAAAATAATGTTTCGTCGAAAGTCGACAAGTTGGGAATATTATAACATATACCTTTAGGGTGAGACTAGGGTGCTTAACATGATAAGGAGATTATGTTATGATTTATATTAGTCGTATGACATCCGTGTGTTATGTTTTGAAGTCAAGAGAGTTGTGGAACAAAAGTCGATGAAAGTCATCACAAGTTACATTCATAAGTTTTACTGAAACTTTGGGTCAAATGTAACTGCGATTGTCTCCCAATATACTTAGAGTTATGGGGTGTTCCACCCATCAAATTAAAGATCTATGCGTCTAGTTTCCAATGCATTAAACCGTTTGTCAATATGACATCGGAGTAATGAGATATGGGCATTTTTGCAATACTACGCAAGCTGCTAGGTGACAAGTAGGTGTGTCACCTACTTGCTTAAATGAAAGCCCAAAAATGGGCCATTTCGGGTCGTCCAAAGAGGCCTTTTAAGGGCCTGTTTTCTTCATATATTAGACTTAAAATAGAGCATAATAACCAGACATAAGCTCTGCAAAGAATTCTCCCAAAAATTTTCCACAAACCCTAATTAATTTTCTCTCCCTTTCAAGTTCTAATTGGAGGTAAAACCTAGAGTTTGAAGAACCAAGATAGGAGCTGAGTTATCCAACAAATAAGGTGAGTTTACTGCTCTCTTTCATCCAGTTTTTCTTCTGTAAATTCATGGTAAGTCGTTCTATACTTGTAAGAACTCACGGGACGGTGATCGGAAGCCGTGAGTTCGAGTTATTCACTTGTAGCGGACTGTTTTGTGGACTGTTTTGTGTTGCTGTTGGGCTGCGTGTTTTACTACTATTTTGTGGAGTTTTGGACGAGGAAGGGGGTTTATAAACACCATATAAATTTAGGGTGGTTGGCTGGTCATTCGTCATAACATTTTCGGGTCGTTTGACACTACTACGGTGGTCATTTTGTGTACGAAGAGATTGGGGTGTGTTGGGCTGTTTGGTAGTATTTGATGGTGTATATAGGGCTGGAAAATGATGTATATATGTTGTTATTGTTCTGTTCTTGTATTGTTGGTGTTATCTTGAATTTGGAGGAAGTAAGGATTATAGGGGAGATGCTGCCCGTTTTAATACAAAATAAGTTTGTCGTTCGTTGTGCGATAGTTGTACCTTTCGTAACTTAACGATAGTATTATTATCGTTCTTGTAGATTAAGGTGCAAAGAGGTGAGTTCAACTTGGTGATTGGAAAGATTGTGATAAGGTATGTTAAGGCTAAGCCTTCCTTCATTTTGGCATGATCTCGTAGCTACATGTGTTAGTAATGAGACAAAAGAGAAGTTCATATTCATGAATTTATTCACACTATTCTAGTCTCATAAGTTACAATATTATTCCTTATCGAGACTCTATATTCAATTTTAGTATTGTCTTCTTCCAGTCAAGAGAGTAGCAAGCCTATATATACAGTATTACAGTATTTTCATTACCATCGAGCTATAATCGATGGGCAGGCCCCTATTGGGCAACCTCTGATCAGATGGAAAGTTATATACCGAGCCTACTGTGGCCGAGCGCCTATGAGCGAGCCCAGCATGGCCGAGATACATAGCCTAGTATGGCCGAGCGCCTATGAGCGAGCCTACTATGGCAGAGCAGTTATATATATACCGAGCCTTATAAGGCCGTACAATTATTTTACTTACTATATTGAAGGAGTTGAGTCAGTATCAGCAGGTAAGTATATCTCTAGATCATCTTTGACTCCCAGTTACTTCCAGTTATTATATTATCAGTTCAGTTTCGATTTTCAGTTATGTTATTGCCTTACATACTCGGTACATTATTTCGTACTGACGTCCCTTTTTCGGGGACGCTGCATTTCATGCATGCAGGTTCAGATAGACAGACGAGTAGATCTCCTCAGTAGGTGTTTCCTGAGTTCAGCCTGATCGGTAAGCTCCATGTCTTTTGGAGTTACCAGGTCTAGAGTGTTGTGTACATCTTATGTATATCTGTATATATGTTATGGGTAGGTCGGGGCCCTATTCCGATCATAGTACATCTATCAGTAGAGGCTTGTAGACATATCCTGTTGGTTAGTGCAGTATGTTGGGTTTGTAGGCCTGGTATGTATAATTTGGTGGTTTGTCAGCTGTAGTAGCTATGACGGCCTTTTCAGCCTAGCTTTATATTGATGTTTAGTTAGCGCTAGTTTCCATTCAGTTTTATATTTTGCTTCGCAAATTGTCTTACAAGGTGGCCCCATGGCCAAAGTATGACATTATGTATTCAGAGTCCCTTCGTCGCAATTTGGTACGCCAGGTTAGGTGAGGCACCGGGTGCTTGTCTCGCTCCTAGGTTCGGGGCGTGACAAACTTGGTATCAGAGCAGTTTTGTCCTAGGGAGTCTACAAGCCGTGTCTAGTAGGGTCTTGTTTATAGATGTGTTGTGCACCACATTATATAAGCAGGGAACTACAGGGCATTTAGGAGTTGGTTACCCTTCTTTGAAATCTAAATCGTGCTATAGAACTGAGTTATAGGAAATTTGAATTAAACTTATGTGTTGGTGTTTGCATGCACAGATGACGGTGACTAGGAAGACTACGGCTAGCCAGAGGAGAGATACAGCAGTAGGTGAGGGGACCAGCAGGGTACCCCCAGTAGATGGGGCCCAGTCTGAGGCTCAAGGTGAGACCCCTACTCAGCCATTACCGGCTCCTCCACCAACTACGGAGATTCCTAGGGAAACCGCACATCCAGTTCCCCCTCCACTTCCATCAGATCAGGACTTGAGGAGTGCGGTGCATTTGTTGACACAGTTGGTAGCTACCCAGCAACAGGCTAGGGCATCAGCTAGTGCAGGAACTTCTGAGGGGTCTGGGAGTTCAAGGGTCCGAGAGTTTATTGCTTTGAGTCCCCCAGAGTTCACGGGGACAGATCAGAGGGAGGACCCACAGGATTTCATAGATCAGCTTCACAGGATCTTTCGTGTTATGTATGCCACGGAGAAAGAGGCAGTTGAGCTAGCAGCTTTTCGACTCCGAGATATAGCCATCCTTTGGTATGAGGGATGGGAGAGGTCCAGGGGACGTGATGCACCTCCAGCTATTTGGGGGAATTTTTCAGATGCCTTCTTTGACCAGTACTTACCACGGGAGATCCGACAGGCTCGAGTCGATCAGTTTCTAGCCCTCAAGCAGGGTAATATGAGTGTTCGAGAGTATAGTCTCCATTTTGACTCATTGGCCAGATATGCACCATCCATAGTTGCTACTATGCGGGACAGGATTCACAGGTTTATAGCAGGGTTAGCCCCAGAGTTAACCGAGGCATGTGCCACCGCTGCATTGCAGGATAGTATGGATATCTCCCGGATTCAGGCATTCGCCCAGAATATAGAAAGGGGTAGGCGTCGGCAGCAGGGTACAGAGAGGGCTGAGCAAGGGCAACGTAAGAGGATGAGATTTCCTAGGTCTCAGGAGCAATCTCAGGGTAGTTATAGGACTCAGTACTTCGGACGGCCACCTAGGCCTCCGCCACCTCGGTTACAGGGTTACAGGTATGACCGCTATACTCAGTCAGGACCAGGTGAGAGCTCACGGGCATCGGGTTTGCAGTGACAACGAGGATCTGCACAGACATGGTCATTTCCTCCACGGTGTGACATCTGTGGTAGAGGACAGTTGGGCCAATGCCGAGCAGGTTCTGATGCTTGTTATACATGTGGGCGTCCAGGGCATATGATGCGGGATTGCCCAAATAGAGATTCGGGGGGAATGGCACAACCAGCGAGTTCAGCAACAGGATCATCTATGTCCGTGCATCCTTCAAGGCGCGAGTCTCAGTCTTCGGCTGGTAGAGGTCGAGGCAGAGGTAGAGGTTCCAGTTCAAGTGGTAATCAGAACCGTATCTATGCTTTAGCGGGTCGACAGGACCAGGAGTCTTCACCAGACGTTGTGACAGGTATATTAACCATTTGCTCTCACGATGCTTATGCTTTGATAGACCCAGGATCTACTTTATCGTATATTACCCCATTTGTCGCGAGGAAGTTTGGTATAGTGCCTGAAATACTAAGTGATCCTTTTGCGGTATCTACACCGGTCGGAGAATCGATTATTGCTAGACGGGTTTACCGAGGTTGTACGGTGACAATTTGTAGTCGTCAGACCTCAGCTGACCTAGTTGAGCTAGAGATGATGGATTTTGATGCTATCATGGGCATGGACTGGTTGGCAGCTTGCTATGCCACAGTTGATTGCCGAGCAAAGGTAGCCAGATTTCATTTTCCGGGTGAGCCAGTCCTTGAATGGGTAGGTAATACACCAACACCCAGAGGTAGGTTTATTTCCTATCTGAAGGCGAGGAAAATGATCGCAAAAGGGTGCATTTATCATATTGTGCGAGTTAGAGATGCAGATGCTGAGATACCTACACTTCAGTCTATTCCCGTAGTCAAAGAGTATGCAGATGTGTTTCCAGATAAGCTTCCAAGTATTCCTCCAGAGCGAGAGATTGATTTTAGCATCGATTTGCTTCCAGGAACTCAACCAATATCCGTCCCTCCGTATAGAATGGCACCTGGCGAATTGAAGGAGTTGAAGGAGCAGTTAAAAGATTTGTTGGAGAAAGGTTACATCAGGCCCAGTACCTCACCTTGGGGTGCACCAGTACTATTTGTGCGGAAGAAAGACGGCTCGCTGAGGATGTGTATCGATTATAGGCAGCTGAACAAGGTAACTATTAAGAATAAGTATCCACTTCCAAGGATCGATGACTTGTTTGATCAGTTGCAGGGGGCTAGATGCTTTTCAAAGATAGATTTGAGGTCGGGGTACCACCAAGTCAGAGTTCGGGAAAAAGATATTCCGAAGACAGCCTTCAGGACCCGATATGGCCACTTCGAGTTCCTTGTCATGTCCTTCGGGTTGACTAATGCACCCGCTGTATTTATGGACTTGATGAATAGCCTATTCCGACCATTTTTAGATCTGTTCGTGATAGTATTTATTGATGATATTCTGGTTTATTCCCGTTCAGAGGATGAGCATACGGACCACCTGCGAGCGGTACTCCAAACCCTCCGTGATTGTAAGTTGTATGCTAAGTTTTCTAAATATGAGTTCTGGTTGAAGTCTGTAGCATTCTTGGGGCATATTGTATCAGATGAAGGGATAAAGGTGGACACTCAGAAGATTGAGGCTGTGAAATCTTGGCCTAGACCTACCACTCCGACAGAGGTTCGTAGCTTTCTAGGCTTAGCAGGATACTATCGGAGGTTCGTAGAGGGTTTTTCTTCCCTTTCGGCACCATTGACGAAGTTGACACAGAAAGAAACTAAGTTTCAATGGACAGAGGCTTGTGAGCGGAGTTTCCAAGAGCTTAAGAACAGGTTGACCTCAGCTCCAGTTCTAACACTTCCAGAGGGTCTAGAGGGTTATGCCGTGTATTGTGATGCATCAGGTGTCGGGTTAGGATGTGTCCTGATGCAACATGGGAAGGTAATTGCGTATGCTTCAAGGCAGTTGAGGAAGCACGAGAGGAATTATCCGACCCACGACCTCGAGTTAGCTGCGGTTGTCCATGCACTTAAGATATGGCGGCATTATTTATATGGTGTTCATGTTGATGTATTTACTGATCATAAAAGCCTACAATATATCTTCAAGCAGAAAGAGTTGAATTTGCGACAGAGGCGATGGCTTGAGTTATTGAAAGATTACGATGTTAACATTCTCTACCATCCAGGGAAAGCTAATATTGTAGCAGATGCCTTAAGTCGCCGATCTATGGGTAGCTTAGCACATGTAGAGCCCAAGAAAAGACAATTAGCTAGAGAGATTCATCAATTGTCTTCGTTGGGGGTTCGGTTAGTAGATTCTGAGGATGGTGGAGTTGTACTCCAAAACACTACAAAATCATCCCTCATAGCGGAAGTCAAGGAAAGGCAGTACGAGGACCCAGAGTTGGTCGAGCTGAGAGAGCGAGTTCCGCAGCAGAAGAAGCCACTGTTAGAGCTAAAGGGAGATGGGGTTCTCAGATATAGGGGTCGCTTGTGTGTTCCAGATGTAGCAGGGCTACGAGATAGGATTATGTCAGAGGCACATTATTCATGGTATTCCATCCATCCTGGGTCGACGAAGATGTATCATGACATTAAGGATGTGTACTGGTGGAATGATATGAAGAAGAACATTGCTGAGTTTGTTGCCCAATGTACTAGTTGCCAGCAAGTGAAGATAGAGCACCAGAAGCCTGGAGGGCTAATGCAGACTATAGAGATCCCGACATGGAAATGGGAGGCGATAAACATGGACTTTATCACGGGTTTACCTCGTTCTAATCGTAAGTTCGATTCCATATGGGTGATAGTTGATAGGATCACGAAATCAGCTCACTTCCTACCGGTCAGATCTACATATACAGCAGAAGATTATGCCAAGTTATATATTAAGGAGATAGTGCGGCTACATGGAGTACCAGTTTCTATTATATCTTACCGTGGGGCTCAGTTTACAGCACATTTTTGGAGGTCATTTCAGAGAGGTCTAGGGACTCAGGTGAACCTCAGCACAGCTTTTCATCCACAGACTGATGGACAAGCCGAGCGCACAATTCAGACGCTCGAGGATATGTTACGAGCATGTGTGTTGGATTTTAAAAGAAGTTGGGATGAACATTTACCTCTTGTCAAGTTTGCATATAATAACAGTTACCACTCCAGTATTCAGATGGCTCCGTATGAGGCTTTGTATGGGCGTAAGTGCAGATCTCCTATAGGGTGGTTTGATGTTGGAGAATCTGGGTTATATGGGCCAGACCTGGTTCAACAGGCCATAGAGAAAGTAAAGCTTATCCGGGAGCGACTGTTGACAGCTCAGAGTCGTCAGAAGTCATATTCTGACGTGCGGCGATGAGACTTAGAGTTCAGGATTAATGACTGGGTATTCTTAAAGGTATCACCTATGAAGGGCGTGATGAGGTTTGGCAAGAAAGGCAAGCTTAGCCCACGGTATATTGGGCCTTATAGGATCATTCGGAGAGTGGGCCAAGTAGCTTATGAGTTAGAGTTGCCCTCAGAATTGGAGTCTGTCCATCCGGTTTTTCACGTATCTATGCTACGGAAGTGCATTGGCGATCCTACCCGAGTGGTGCCCACGGATGATGTACAGATTACAGAGGACTTGTCATACGAGGAAATTCCAGTTGCCATCCTAGACCGACAAATCCGCAATCTACGAAATAAGGAGGTAGCTTCCGTAAAGGTTTTATGGAGGAGCAAGAATGTAGAAGAGATGACGTGGGAATCGGAGGAAGAAATGAAGTCTAAATACCCCCACCTATTTCAAACTGAAGATATGGTTCGAGATGGGACGCTACAACATAGCTCTATGTAGGCTAGCAGGTCATCAGGTAAGCTCTTATTTTTCACTTTCAATATTTATGATTTACGGTCGGTGAGGCAAATTGCTGCTATTTATAAAGATTGGCCATATGTGGCATGTATAGTATGTTTCTGGCTACGTGCAGGTTGGTTTTAACCTAGTGTACGAAGGATACTTTGGCAAAATTTTCCAAAGTCTCTAAGAGTAAACATTCGAGGACGAATGTTCCCAAGGGGGAGTGATGTTACACCCTATATTTTCGTACGTAAAAATGCGTCGTAAGCAAACTAATGTAGGACCAAAAATGAGATAATATTTAAAAGTATATAAAGTAAGTTAATCATGTTACCTCTGAGGTTACAAATATTGAAGATCATGAACAACAAGTACAAAGAGGGTTGGACAGTTCAGAAGCTAAAGCAATTGAAGAAAATAATGTTTCGTCGAAAGTCGACAAGTTGGGAATGTTATAACATATACCTTTGGGGTGAGACTAGGGTGCTTAACATGATAAGGAGATTATGTTATGATTTATATTAGTCGTATGACATCCGTGTGTTATGTTTTGAAGTCAAGAGAGTTGTGGAACAAAAGTCGATGAAAGTCATCACAAGTTACATTCATAAGTTTTACTGAAACTTTGGGTCAAATGTAACTGCAATTTTCTCCCAATATACTTAGAGTTATGGGGTGTTCCACCCATCAAATTAAAGATCTATGAGTCTATTTTCCAACGCATTAAACCATTTGTCAATACGACATCGGAGTAGAGAGATATGTGCATTTTTGCGATACTGCGCAAGCTGCTAGGTGACAAGTAGGTGTGTCACCTACTTGCTTAAATGAAAGCCCAAAAATGGGCCATTTCGGGTCGTCCAAAGAGGCCTTTTAAGGGCCTGTTTTCTTCATATATTAGACTTAAAATATAGCATAATAACCAGACATAAGAAGAAGAAGGACTATTATAAAGGACTTATCACTAAAGTACTCGACAAGGACTATTTTCTAAAGGACTATTATAAAGGACTATTATAAAGGACTATTTTCTACTCAAGAAGAAGGATGGACTATTATAAAGGACTTATCACTAAAGTACTCGACAAATTGCAGTCATGGAAGGGTAAGCTTTTGTCCAAATGAGGGAGGGCAGTGTTAATATCTCATGTCCTACAAAGTATGCACATGTACTTACTCTTAGCAGTGAATCCACCTTCCCTTGTAATCAACAAACTTCACAAATTATGTGCTAGATTCTATTGGAGTAATTCTGTTGTTGGTAGAGCTAGACAATGGGCTTCGTGTGATACTTTATGCTTGCCTTATGATGGAGGGGGTATAGGGTTTAGATCATTATATGATATGGCTAAGGCATTATTCTGTAAATTATGGTGGAACTGTAGGACTAAACCATCGTTGTGGAGCTCTTTCATGAGCCAAAAATATTGCAAGAAGTTGAATGCCATGATTGTGCCTTGGAGGAATGGATCGCATGTGTGAAAAAAAATGCTTCAGTGTAGAGATCTTGTGGAACATCAGATAGTATGGCAACTAAAAATGGGATCCTATCTATTTTGGTTTGACAAATGAACAGGATTAGGATCTTTATATTTTGTTACACCTCTAGATTTCGTTAGTGATGAGATAATCCACAATGTGTATGACGTAGTGAATGAAGGGGCCTGGGATGAGGACAAAGTTAGAGAAATACTCCCAGAAGAGCTAGAAACACGTATACTGGAGAATTATTCACTTCCAGTCATATTAGAGGAGTTGGACAAACCACTTTGGAGCTTAGAAACAAGAGAGGAATTCACTGTAAAATCTGCCTGGGAGTATATAAGAAAGAGAAGGGATCTAGCTATTACTTATACGAATATGTGGATTAAAGGATTACCATTCAAAATATTCTTCTTTATGTGGAAATTGTGGAAGAGTAAACTTCCATTAGATGATACATTGAGAAGAATGAGCTACTTCATGCCTTTGAAGTGTTGGTGTTGTGTGAGTCCCAATGAAGAATTAGTGGCTCGTGTGTGCTTTAAATCATATGCAGCCACAAGAGTTTTAAATTATTTTTTCTCCTTTGCAGGTTTATCAATTGAGGGATTAAGTTTGCATCGGGCTATTGTCAAGTGCTGGACAGTTAAGGTAATAGCAAGACTTAAACCGATTTTTCAAGCACTCCCTAGTATCATTGTTTAGGAGTTGTGAAAAGGGAGAAATAGTTACAAACATTGTGATGTTGTGTCTACTAATAAAGTTGTGTACCAAGTGTGTACCACCATCCAATCGCTTATTAAGGTAAGGAAACCAGGTCTTAGCAGTGTACCATATAGATGGCCAGATATTTTACACATGATGGAGAACTATACACCTAGATTGAAGATTAACAAAGTACTATGGGAATTCCTTATGCCTGGGTGGATAAAAGTCAACATGATGGGGCATCAAGAGGCAATCCAGGCAAAAGTTCAATTGAATACTTTTTGAGGAATGAACATAGAGATTTTATATATGCCTCTGAGAAAGAAACTAAGGAGATCACGAATACACAAGCAGAGGCTATAGCAATTCTGGAGGCATTAAAGTATTGCATTCATAATAACTTAACTCAAATATGGCTACAAACAGATTCTATGCTGCTCAAAAATGTTATTGGAAGAATTTGGAAGCCACCTTGGGTCATTGATGAACAAGTGTAAGAGATAAAGAAGATGCTAGTAATGTGCAATGGTAAGGTATCTCATATATTCCGAGAAGGGAATAAGCTGACGGACCATTTGGCAAACTATGTTCTTGACCAAGGATTTATAGAATGTCACGCTTTTCATCATTTGGATTCACAAGGCAGGAGGTTAGTGAATGGGGATAAGCTTCAATGTCCATATCTAAGATTAAAAGTACTAAGGAGATAGGAAGGGATACAGGAGGAAGGACAAGGCTGATGGTGAAGAGGGTGTTCAACAAACTGGATCATCACTCTCGAATCCTTAGGGAGGAGAATGTGGTGATTATTTGTTTCACTAACTATATGTTCTTGTTTCCAGGAAACTTTATTGTATACATGCCTTATCTCTGGAGTAACCTTCAATTGGTGGTATTAGTACTTGGTACTCATTCCATTGGAGGGGAAGCAAGGATAGGCACAAGCATGGAAGAAAGAATGATCGTCAAGATACTAGGGACTGGATTACATTTACATACTTTCAGCTATAGAAGGTTTGATCTATATCTCAATCACCCTACTTCTCTACATACCATTCTAATGGCCAATGCCATCGATGTAAGGATACAAACAACAACTGGAAAGAAATGCATAGTTACAGGACAGTTAAGGTACATATTTTATCGAGAGAATTTGGACACGATGGATACACTGTGGAGTAAAATCTCAAATGCAGCACATTACCATAACACTTCAACATGGACTTAATGCAAAACTTTCACCAAGACTCAAATAAAGGCCACAAGAAATTAGATACATAAACAATGTTCCTGATCATACCTGGACAACGCACTTTCATACAAATATGAGTTGCCCAGGGAAAGTTACTGTGAACATGTATTATCTATTGACTCAACCTCAATAGGTGGTATTAAATCCTAGTACTCAATCCCTTGGAGAAAATCCACTGATAAGCCCAAGCATGTTAGCAATGGAGAAGGATGTGCAGTTTTTCACAATAGAAGTAGAGATGGAGATAAGTCTCTTCAATGCAACACTGCCCATGCACTCTGTAACATACATAAGGGGATCATTAAAAGAGAAGCACAACAGCTGGGTGATACCAGCTCCAACTAAGTCCAGTAACAGGCAACACTGAAGTTTTCGACCATTGTTCTATTACAACAAGACTTATGGAACATAGCTGCGAAATATCTGAAGGAACATGGGATTTTTTGCCTACTACTCACATCAGGTATGGTTCACAAGGAAGATACCATTACTTGGTCTATACACAACTATACAGGAACCACACAAAAGAAATGGAAGGATAGACAATCGAGCAACAATGATACAACGGCACGAATCCCGAGGTCACATATTATATCTTTTGTTCATATTATTATCACATTTCGAGGTATAGCCGGGGCCTTGTTGTCGGCACTATCATAACACTCTTTTGTATCTTTTAGAGGCTCCGTAGATACAATGTGGGTTGTACATGGGTACTAGAGAAGTCAAACTAGTTATGTTGTGTTTGAATTACTTGTTCCACTTTAGACCATGAAAATGTGTGTGAAATTTGAGACTTTAAAAGGAAGTAACAATGGTAAGAATTGGTATTGCAAACCTGATCACTTTATTGTTTGATTAACGAAATTATGTATTCTCTTTATTCATGGATGAGTTTGGGTAGAAGAAAATCTAACAGGCTTGCTCGGTCGGGTTCACTCGGTTGTGCGCCGGTCACGCTCCCTAGGTTTTGGGGTGTGACATGAGTCATATTCATTAATTTTCATGTCATATCTCAGTCTCTGTTATCATTTGTTGTCACATCATATTATCATTGTTTAGGCTGATTGGCATGAGATTTATGAGCCCGAGAGACTAGAGATATTGATGACTGAGCGAGGCTGAGGGCCTGATTGTGAGTGATATTGATGGGATTGGGTTGCACGTCACAGTAAGTTTTATTGATTCATGATGGGATCGGGTTGCACGCCGCATTAGCTATTATTGATTCATGATGGGATCAGGATGTGCGCCACAGCATGCCATGATTGGCTTATATTAGCGCTTGGGCAGGATCTGCCGCTCCGTAGTATGACATACCAGCAGTGAGCGCAGGTACCAACTTACTGCCAGTGTGTGCCAGTGCCGAGTGATTGAGAGTGTTGAGTGATTGTGATATGCTGAATGATTGAGCATGCTGAGTGAGGTTGAATACCTCGAGACCATGAGTACATGAGTTTATCACTGTGGCACATTACATTTGACATACATACATGGCATGTAGGCATAGAGATGCATTTTCTCATGCTATACGATTTTTGTGACATTCATGACTTCACATGCACATTGACATGTAGGCATAGAGATGTACTTTCCCCATGCTATTTGAGAATGAAATATCTTATCTGTTGTGTAACGTTTTTGGGAAAAACCATAATTATTTCTTATATACTCATGTTTTGGTGATTTCGGTGAAATATTTGGGTTTTCACTATTATATCTGAGCAGCATGCCTATTTTCCATAACTGTGAACGAGCTGAGCATCATATCTTTGAGTAATACTTGTACATTTTTCATTATGTTGTTACGAGTTGATCTTGACTGTTGGTGTTGGACTCTGACCGTTGTCCGAGCTTATCACTTCTTTAAACCTAAGGTTAGGTTTATTACTTATTGAGTACATGTGGTCTGTTGTACTCATACTATAATTCTGCACCTTGAGTGCAAATTTTGGAGCTGATATTGCTGTGAATGGCGGGAGCTGGCATTGAAGATGTACATGCGTTCCGGTTGTAGCTGTCTCTTGTTCATGGTAGCTTTTGATTTATAAAAATCTGTTTATGTACATTTTGAACAGATGATGTATTTATGTCATACCAGCTTTGTAAACGCTAAATCTTAGAAGCTCATGATTTGTACTACCAGTCCTTGGGGATTCTTTGTATAAAAGTTTAGTTATATTATCATTATTTCTCTCAGTAGATCTCATCTGAAATTGGATTATTGTTAAATTGGCTTACCTAGCGGGTTGGGTTAGGTGCCGTCACGACTAGTTAGATTTTGGGTCATGACAAGTTAGTATCAGAGCTCTAGGTTCATAGGTTCTACGAGTCATGAGCAAGAGTCTAGTAAAGTCTTGCGGATCGGTATGATGATATCCATACCTATCTTTGAGAAGCTACAAGGCATTTAGGATAAACTTCTCATCTTTCTTTCCTTATCGTGCGGCATTGATTCAGCTTGAAGCGTATCTCTTTGAATCCCTTCCACTCGCTCGTATGCGCATGTGAGCGCTTGGTATTGACGGCCAATTTTGACCCTCCTTTTTAAAATTAATTTATTTATAGTTCATAATTTACGATGAATGTTTTGAAAGTATTTTCTATCAATAAATACTTATTTTACAAAATTAACTAGGTATTAGTAGTTTTCAAATTAATAACTTAATATCAGTATTATGTAAATATACTTATCATTTTTAGATTATTAAAATAAAATACACCACATAAGGGCTACAATTGATTTAGCGAATAATTTTTTAATTTCAGTTAAATAGGTCACTATGTTAATAATTCAAAGTTAGTGTTAGAAGATAAAGTATTTTATAAATAATTACAATAATTAGTGGTATATTTGATAATTATAATTTTACTACATTTTATTGGAAATTAATTAAATTTAATTAAATCAATTTTAAAAGGGGTTAAAACTAAAAGGGCTACAATTGCAATTCCTAATTAAAATACAAGTGGTTATTTTCTAAATCAATTCCAACCCACAAGATAAGCCCGATTCGAAAAATACCCAGTCCAAACACCCCAGCTTTTCCATCTTGACAATTCGGGTCACTCTCCCTAAACCAATCATAACCTACTACGTCACTCGCCTCTCTCACTCCCAAAGAAAGCACAATGAATCTGGACCATTGATCTATCATATCGATGGCCCGCGTTTTATCCCCATTTTCCTTCAATTTTTAGTACTCCACCAGACTTAATCCCAATCGTCCAAATCCAACAATCCAACGGCCGTGACTTTTTCACATTCTAATTCTTAAATGTCCAAATTATCAGGGTTGTTGATCAATAGATCCAACGGCCCAGATCCCATCTCTCACTCTTAAACCTAAAAACTAGCCCCAATATCCTAAATCAATTCCCCAAACACTCAGCCACCCTCTTTTCCTCTTCTTCTCTCATCTCTATCAAACCCACAGACTCATTAATCACCCAGACCATGCACTAATTAGTGCAAGGTCACAAATCCATCAGAGAATCATGCCTTTTGTCTTCCCTAGCTGCGAATCCCGCCGATACCTTCCCCATTTCGTCGCTTCATCTAAAAATCCCTCAAATCAAAAACTTAACCTTCAAATAGGAAACCTAAACTTACCATCGATCTTTCAAATGCATGGCATGCATGGCCATCCGTTCTGTCTCTGTACTACGAAACTCATCACTCTCTTTCCATTCTCATAATTTAATCTCAAAGCCCTAATGTCGAAGTCATAGACCTAAGTATGAAATCTCAAATCATTTGAGATTTTCTTATGTTCTTTCAAATCAAGGCGCATGGGAGCCTCCTCAGAACCTCATTATGATTATTCGAGGTCCAAAGGTCCAATGCAGTGACCTCTGGATATTAGGGCTTTACCCAATGGGTTTCTCCTTCAACCGTTAGCTTCCCTCCTCTTAGGTAAAATCCCTAATAATTTTCCCCTCTGTCTCTCTGATTTTTACTCGTCTATGCTTACATCATCTAGTAGTCGTCATCTTCCACTACTGAATTTGAATATGTTGAAACCCTAAACCATTAATGGCACTATAAAAGGGGCTTTCAATACTCTCACCAACAAGACCTAAAACAACAAGAAAAACCTGACATTTTCAACCTACATAGCTAATAGGCACAAAAGCTATCACGAAATTATTTAGAAAAATCTTGCTTTTAGTTCTGTATAGTAAATCAAGCTAGGGTTTTAATTACTTTCCGATTTATCTCTGATTTTGAGTATTGCATGGGTCGGGTGAGTTCTTGATCCTATATGGCTAAACAACAGCCTTTTGTTTGGTTGCTGCTCAAGAATAGGTCAGTATGCCCCCATCCTCTCTCTCTTAATTGCTTCATTTGAAAATCATGAATGTGTTATTGTTTTCCTTATTAACTGCCTAGTTTATAATGATTATTCACGCTTTAATTGCTTATTTTGGTTTACTATGACTTGTTAATGATCCATGATAAGCTGTTGTGTTTATATAATGTTAATTAGGCAGTTCTGTGATTTTCATGACCTCAATTTCTGTAATGAACAGCCCATATGTTTAATTAGCTTAACCTGCCTTGATGATTTCTCACATTTGCCTAAGACCTCAGACTTTACTCTAATATTTTGTTACAATCTTCATGCTGCATTTTGAGTTATGTTCCTCTTAATGTTCTGTTATAACCTTCATTCTCATCATGATGTATTTTGAATTCTGTTCCACTTAATATTCGGTTATAAGTCCTCATGATTCAACATGTTATTTTCTCCTGAGTGTTATTACGCTATACTTAGGGTTGTTGTTGTAGTCTTCATGTTCATCATTTTCCTTGAGTTCTATCATGCTATACTTGGGGTTGTTATAGCAGTCTTCATGTTTAACATGCCATTTTCTTTGGGTTCTGTCATTCTAAACTTGGGATGTTGATAGATGACTTTAGCTAGGGTATATATGAAGGTACATAGGATAACCCTGCCTCACCTGGTTAAGGTTCATGAAACCTGAGTGTTCAAAATGCTTTCATAAATACTTGTTAGTCCTTAAGTATCCTTTGAATCCTCATCATGAATGCTTCACATCCATGTCTAATTGTTAGCTTATAAACAGTCCTCCTGGGATGAATTTTCTTTTGAACATCAGTAGTATTTATTATGATCAGCCCATCTCTTGTGAGTCAAACTATAGTTGTGCCTTGTTGATTATTTTTGTAATCTGAATATGACTCCATCATGTTTAGCTATTTAACCAAGCCTGTGTAGTTGATTTAATTCTGTTAAGTGTGATGTTTCCCCTATCCTTAACACTTTATGATACTGACAACATGATTATTCAATGTTTGGGACTCATCTTGTCTTGTGAGGTCATAATCTTGATTGAAATCTCTGTATGTGTTGAAGTTTGGTATGAACTTTTGTTTACCCTTCGTGATTTCACATTTTTGAACATTGTTTTGAACTTATACTCAGTCTTTTCTTTCCATTGCTATTCTGGATTGAATTCAGTATAAAGGAAACCTTCTATTATTACTGGTTGAGTGCAATAACTTGCTTGTGTCATTACCTGAATCTGTACTATGGATCTCAAGGGAATCAAGTAATGTCAATAACCTAGGTGTATGCTCATCTGTGATCAATATTAAGTCATTAATATCTATATCCTAAAGTTGTTACAATTCCAAACTATGTGCCTTATTTGCCTGTGAGATGTATGATTCCCGTTGTCTGATTCTTAGTAATAACAACACAAGTGTACCTATTGTCATAAATGCTTAGAAGTCTGATTTTCAAAACTTGTTAAGATGTGTGCTTCACTCACTTAATGCTGAAGTCTAGGGATTGTCTCTATGTGTCTATTACTGTATTATTAGGAAATGTCATAGTAGTTGATTTGCATTGAAAGGGCCTTGTTAGCATTCAAACCAATAGGGAAGAGTTCGTCGTTAGTGGTTAAAGGTATTCGGGAGTACAGTTTAACTCTAGGTTGGGCTACTCTCCCCGGCACAAGCATTGCCCTAGGTCTTGAGACCCTTGGGAACTTTGAAGTGTCAGGGGATTCAAAGGGGGTATCGTCCTTGAGTAGAACTCTCTCCTTAGCCTTTAATTAACTGACACTTGTTACTCTCTTTGGGTTTGGTGTTTAATGGCAATGAAAGATATTCAATGTGGATCATTCACTATACACAACCTCTATATTAATATGATTCCCTTAGCATTTAGGTATTGTTAGTAACCTCTTTTTTTAATATTTTCTTAGTATGATTTCCTTAGCATTTAAACACTGCCAGTGATTTCTTTTAGTCTTTGTTTGTGAATTTTACGTATGGATTTGTAGACAATATTGTTATTCTAATGACATTCTCTTTTATTTTTGGGCATGTACAATGAGTTGGCCTGTTGAGTTCTTTAAGAACTCAGGCCCAAGTCCAGCTCTACTATGGTCCAAGGGTCTGTTGTCGCTCGTCATTTTACTGCTGGGCCTACCTTTTGAGGCCCAAATTCCCGAGAGTCACTTCCTTCCCTTCACCTCGTTACTTATTGTTTCGTCATTCTTCAGTTGCATTATGTCATTACTCATTGTTGTTTTTTCTTGTTGTTATATCTCATTACGTATATGACAAGCATATATTGGATTGAATGTTTATCCTTATCTTTTAAGTCATAAAATAACTTAAGCAAGCCTTAAAGAACTTAGGATTAAAAAGAAGGCTTAGTTAGTGATTAATTCTATAACTACTAATCACGAGCTTATTATCAATTCATTATGCCTTGCTAACTTTCTCCTTAGAGATTTTTGAAATCCAAAGGTTTAACAAAGGCGACATCCCTCTTTTCAAAGAGAAAAACAGAATTGTCATGATTTAATCTTCCAAAAAGGGAATCAACTATTTTGAAGGATTAAGGTGTTGCTGCCCTAAAACAGAGGCTTTCAAATAGTTTTCTACTTAAAAACCAAGGTATATCTTATGATCATTTTCATAACACTTTTAACACATTAGAATGACATGAACCTCCATGATTTAGGAAACAAAATGCTTTAATTCATCTTCCATTTCACATGTATACAAACGTTTCCATCTTTCAAAGTTCTTTTTTTCAAGCTTATATATACTAACACTAATTTCCTAAAGGCTTTTCTTTAAAACCATCTTCTTTAAACCATACCCTCCCCTTATAGATATTGTGTCCTAACATATGGTAAGTTATACCCTTAGAACAGTAGTTAAGGCATAGGACAAATAATTAATTTCATATCTAGTCTAAGTCCTATGGAGCTACCTCAGGTAGATTTTAAGGGGTGCCTAGCACCTTCCCCTTAGAAGAACAAGAACCCTTACGCATGATCTCACCGGTTAGTAGACCAATAAAGAATATAACTTATTTGTAATTAAATAGGTACCCTAGTATACCTTTAAATATTAGGTGGTGACTCTCTTTCATTAATAACAGAGAAATCACAAGTTGAATCTTGTTTTGACTAGTGCAAAATAGGGTTCAACAACATGGCTACTCCACTGGGGAACTCACACTTAGGTTCTGACCTTAGCAGACTTAGGCTGAATTTGGCATTTAGATTTATTTGTACATTGCTTTAATTGTAGCTAAAATTGCAATTATGTGCTTACCTGCTTTATTTTCTCTTTATGCTTATTGTCGTACTTATTGTTGTTACACCCTTATATGTTATTGCTTTACATACACTGTCATCACATTTCTCCTATCAAGTCTTGGCCGTACACTATCACACACAATGACATGTTAGGGTTGTCTTTTACACCCCTCCGAACCTTCATTTTAAAACTCTCTAGTTTCAGAGAATAGCTTTGTCAGGTCAACTAACATATCTTCTCGCAGTCTTTAATCCAACTCAAAAGTAGGAAACATTCTACTCTAGCAAAAATAAGTCATATTACATAAACCTTAGGTGAGTCGGTCCTTGGCATCGACACACAATTAGGAAAACCACCCTAATGTCAACAGGTCATGCACCCAACGACATGATTTCTGTGGAAAGACAAACAAACCTGACAAGACACTTAAAGATCCGAAGCAAACACTTACCAAAACCTTTCTTTTACCCACTTCAGAAAATGGAAATCAACCAAAACATTCCCAAGATTAACATGGTGATGGGAGCAACACACAAGTTTAAACAGTGGTGGAAGAACATTTGCCGGGAACACGGAGATGAGATTCAGACACACCTGGGGGAACTGACCACTTTACTAAACATCCTAGCAGAGTAGACAGGGTGCTCACTCGCCTGCTAATAGAGTTCTGGGATCCGGCTAAGGTGGTGTTCAAGTGTGCCGACTGTGAGTTAGTACCGACATTGGAAGAAGTTACTAGTTTCACGGAACTGCCATTCAATGGAAGGAAGCCAATACTACCAGTTACTATGCCCGGTTACAGGTTCTTGGATGCTTTAGGCCTGGCTAACAGTCGGGGTCTAAGAAATATCGAGGACGGATGGGTGAGCCTCAACCAGTTGTTTGACAGATTTGGACATCACAAAAGCTATGAGTGGTATTCGGGAGAGTTTAGTGTGATCAAGTAACGTGGGAGAGTCTCAGGCCTATCACCTTCTCATTGGAACTGTTGGGATTATTGGTCTTCCCAAACTTATTACCTGTGGTTTTGGTGACCTTCTGTGGCAACCTTGAAGCCACTTTGGTGCCGATGGTGCTAGCTGAGATTCTAAGGGCTTTGTCCGCATGTACATGAGGGTATGATTTCTTAAGGGTTGTAACTTGCTTCTTTAGATCTGGGCCACGGAACATTTCTTCCAGCGAGAGGCCACCATTGACTACTTTGTGGGCGTCAGCAAAATGATCCACAGCCACAACGAGAGGATGAGACATTGGATCTTCCCATATGGGCAAGAAGAGTGGAGGGAAATGCTCACTAATCTAAGTAGAGAATGTGTCAACTGGAAGCTTCATGGTTAGGTGGAAGGGAAATCTTAAGGACTCCTTAGAAATACTTCATTGAGCTGATCGGACTTGAGGGCATCCAACCATACTCACCCCTGCGGGTTCTCAGACAGTTTTGAATGATCCAGGATGTGCCTCTATGGACAAGTACTGCGCTATATGAGGATGAGTACAACAGACAGATTCCAATCCCTAGGATAAGAAGGTTCCAAGAATAGTGGAACGACCTGGTCACAATGTCGATGGGTCAAAACTTGTGGTGCACTCCAGAGTATTATGTCTGGATTAACGAGGAAGACGAGCTAGCCCGACCAAGCAGAGAGGGTATAGTCTGGTTAGAGGACGCAGTGGCTTCATTGTAAATCTACCATGAGATTCTGCCACATTACGTTGTGACTACCTCAATGCACCATCAAGTGGTCCCAGGATCCATCGATCACATGTTGCCACCTACTAAAGACAATTACTGGGTAGTGGGGTGCATCCTGATAGTGTCTGGGACAAAGCCGGAAGAAGATCCAGAGGAAGGGTATGAGTTCAACGATGACGAGGAGGAGTTTGAAGAAGACCCGGAGGAAGAACTAGAAGAAGAAGAGGAGATGGGAAACGATTCCGGGGATGGTAACTATAAGTTGGTTGATTTCCCCGTCTTTCCCACTTTGTACCCTTATCCCAGTTTTCTTTTTACTTTCCTAAAGGAGAAGTTGTTTAAGCCCATGCAGTTCTATGAATATCAGAAACAGTAATGTAATATTTGTTCCCGCTTATCTAAGCCCAAAAATTATCAATGAAACCAAACTTGCTTCAGATCTAAATGTGTCAAGTCTAATTGTTTGTCTAACATCTGCAATTTAGGCCTACCTCCGGCAATGAGAGGTCCCACGAATTCTGGGAAGATGCGCTAGCCTTAATGCGTGAATTAATTGCTTTATGTGATTTCCTACTTGTATAAATGAAGAAACTGATTGTTGCTTCTCCTTTTCTTTTCTTTCTACTAGTTTTTTCCTTTACTTTATAATTACTCCCGAAAAGAAAGTTGGTTTGTGTCGACCGAAACTGGCGGAACCACCGTACAATATAAGATCAAAGGGAAAGATGTTAGCTATAGAAAACCCGACTGAACATGCTCTGGTCATAGCTGATATCCTGGGCGATCGGGAGAGAAGGACAATACCAGGAATGATGAACACGTGGCTAGGATAGCCCAGGAAATTGAGTCTCTAAGGGAGAAAGTATAGCATATCAAGGAAATAGTACATCTAGCCGGTGCAACGCTACCTCAACCACCTCGCTTTCCTTCTTTGGATTCAATCCTCAACCACTTCCCTTCCACATCACGCCAAAACAATAACACCCCAACTTCAGTCCCCACCACTCAAGTGTTACCTCCAATAACCCCCACAAACCCACCAAATCCCCCTATCCACACTCCCTATGTACCACATCATGTTCAAATGCCACAAAACCCGCCTATCAAAACTAACACAACTCACACCCCTCCTCGTGACGGAGTCACTTTTACCACTCACCCAAATCAGCACATACCTATGGCACATACCGCCACCCATGAGCGATATGTTCTACCTGTATATGCCATTTTTGAACCTTCCTTTATAGTGCCTATCACGGTCACGGTGCCTTATGATATTTACCAATACGCCGAGATTGAGAGGGAAGCCATGCGTAAGGAAGAGGAATCAGTATCTGAGCAGCTACAAACCTTGAAAAAAATAAATGAAAAACCTCCAAGTTGCCCGGGGAAGTGAAATTTAGGACTATGAGGATCTGTGTATCCATCCGGATGTGGATATGCCAGTAGGGTATATGCCTCCAAAGTTCGATATCTTCGATGGGACGGGTGATCCCCACACGCATTTGAGGGCATATTATGACAAGTTAGTCGGATTGGGGAGGAACGAGAAGTTAAGAATGAAGTTATTTATAAGAACCTTAACGGGAGAAACACTCACCTGGTATACTCGACATGATCCACAAAACTGGAGAACCTGGAAGGATATGGCGGAGGACTTCATGAATCGCTTTCGATTCAACACAAAGATCACGCTCGATAGGTTTGCACCGGTGAACCTGCAGAAAAAGCCATCTGAGTCATTCCAAGAATATGCACGTCGGTGGAGATCAGAGGCCTCCAGGGCGCAACCTCTGCTGGATGACAGTGAACTAACCAAGTATTTAATTAGAGCCCAGGAAGGGATATACTTCAAAAAAATGATGGGTATGATGGGACAGAAATTCCCCAAGCTGGTCAAGATAGAAGATTTCTTAGAAGAGGGTATAAAATCTGGTAAAGTACAATCCATGGAAGCACTGCATGTGGCCATCAAGGCAATCCAATCAAGGTTAATCGGTAGCTGAAAGAAGAAAAAAGAGGAGGTCTCAGTAGTCATCCCTTACTATCAACCCAACCCACATCACGGAAACACTTCCTATTCCCCAAACAACCATTCACTACCATTCACTTATGCTCCAGTATATAACACCCATCCATATTACGATATGCAACCCCAATGCAACCCTCCTCGAGCCCATAACAACCTGAACCCACAACGACCATATGCTCTTGTACAAACCACTACCCACCAAAACCGACCCACTTATGCACCACACCCTGATACCAATTTTGAAGAGAGGGGTCCCACAAATTATACCTCGAATGGTCATCCTCTGGCCCACCTATTCAAGAGATTGAGATGAGCAGGATTGATACATCCAGTGGAAGGAAGGGTCCCTGAGTATCCCTCCAACTATTTTGATGCAACTAAGAGGTGTATGTACCATTCCAACGTGCCTGAGCATGATACTGAAGATTGTTTTAAGATGAAAAATGAGATTGAAACACTGATCAAAAGCACAGCCATTTAGAGCACTCCGGCACTGCCCAATGTGATTCGCAATCCGCTGCCAGATCACCAAAACTAGAGGGTCAACATGATCGCATTGGACAAAGAATATGATCTGAAGAGAACGATTGTCACAATAGGAAATGCAAAAGTCGCTAGGATCCCACCTCCAAAGGCTCCAGTGATTACAATACAAGTGATACCTACGGTGACAATTTAGACTTATCAACGACAACCTGCCGTTGCTACAGGGGACAAAGAGAATCAGAAATACAAAACTGTCCCATGGATGTACCAGCAGAAGTGGAAGTCCAAGATGATAAACTCTATCACATCCCATGGTATGACTAGGTCTGGGAGATGCTATGCTCTTGAAGATGCAAATCCAGGGAACTTGGGAAGAAAGCAGATTCAAAGAAGGAACATAACAGACCTAAAAGCTGCCGAATTCTGGAAGAGAATGTCGACCAAAGAGTACTTTGTGGAGGAGTAACTGAAGAAAACTCCAGCACAGATATCAATCATGGACATGCTAATGAGCTCCGACAGTCATAAGGATGCCCTGTTGAAAGTACTAAGCGGGGTAAGTGTACCAAGTAACACTATCAGTGAGGCGCTGGCCGCGATAATTGTGAAATTGGTTGAAGCAAATATGATCACTTTCAGAAGAGATAAACTTCCCGTCGAAGGCGCAAGTCACAACAAAGCTCTTCATACCACTGTCAAATATGGGGACAAACTCGTGTCTCGAGTACTGGTCGATGAAGGGTCAAGAGTCAATATTTTTCGGCTATCTACTTTACGGGAGTTGGGAATCCATTTGAGGGAAGTCAAGGAAAGACATGTGAGGGTAAGGGCCTTTGATGGTTCGCAGAAGGATGTTATCGGATAAATTTATTTGGCTTTGCAGATCGGGCCGGTCGAATTTCCCATATTGTTTCAAGTAACTGATATATGTTCTTCATACAACTTGTTGCTGGGAAAGCCCTGGATACACATGGCAAGGGTCGTCCCATCTAGCCAGCACCAATGCATTAAATTTGAGCGGGGGTGTCAGGAGATCGTGGTCCATGGTGAGTGGGGTCACTCTGCTTATTTGGAGCATGTTGTTCCGTTCATTAAAGAGCTAGACATAGTTGTTTTCCATGAAGTGGAAATCATGCAGACCACCAAAATGGAAGAGACTAAACAAAACTTAGGAATGCAGTTGTCATATAGATACAAGATGGCTATGAGAGAGATAATGAAATATGGATACAGACTAGGAACTGGGTTGGGAGCCAGGTCGGACAGGATCACATATTCAATTGAACCTAATGGGAAGAAAGGAAGGGCCGACATAGGATATCGGCCTCCGATGGGGAAAGCTCATAACGGTAGCTCAAGGAAAAAGGTTTTTCTGCCAGAGCATGTTTCAAGTCCGGGACAGAGTTTAGTACCAAAAGATGACATCATCTATGGGATGGGAAAGGTGTTCGTGAATATGATTGAAGAATGTTGTGAACGGACTAACATCAAGACACTGATCATTAGGGATATTGAACTAGGGGATGAGCTGCGAAATTGGACCGCCAGTCCATCTTTGGTTCGCCGGGAGTCTTGATAGTATGGAACTGTAAAAGTTTTCTTTTTGAAAAGTGCATGGTCAATTAAGGTCTGCACCGTGTCTGTACCTTTTTGTTATTTTCCTCTTTTGAATGCTTAGAGGTTCCTCTTTGATAAAATAAAAAAAATCATTTTCTTAAAATATTGCAACTTTATTTACCGCTTCATTTATACTTAGCTTTTCTTTTCAGTAATCAAAATACTAAAAACTCACATTCTGTGATTGTGACGTGTAACGAAACTTTTGAGCAAAATGACCCAGTTTACAAGAAGTACGATGAGAGTATGATGCCAGACAATCTCCCACAGGAGATCGAACAGCTGGAGAGTCAGTAAAATCCCAACCTCGAAGAAACCGAAGTGGTCAACCTAGAAAATGAAGGAAACATGAAAGAAACTAGAATCAGCATTCATCTAGAAGCCGAGCAGAAGGAAAAATTGGTTGTGCTCCTCCGTCAATACATTGATGTGTTCGCATAGTCATATGATGACATGCCGGGATTAAGTACTGATATTGTCCCGCATCGACTGCCCACTGATACTACCAGGCCGCTGGTCCAACAGAAACCCAGTACCCAAGAAAGACGGAAAGATTAGGATATGCATGGATTACCGAGATCTCAACAAAGCTAGTCCAAAAGACGACTTCCCTTTACCAAATATCCACATCCTTATCAACAACTGCACGAAGCATTAATTGTAGTTATTTGTGGATTGTTTCATTGGGTACCAACTAATCTTGATGCACTAGGAAGATGCAGAATAGACATCCTTGACCACACCTTGGGGAGTTCACTGCTATAGATTCATGCCCTTCGATATCAAGAACACAGGTGCCACCTACATGAGGGCCATGACGATCCTTTTTCACGATATAATTCATAAGGGGAATGAAGTATATATGGATGATGTCATCATCAAGTCTCGAAAGAGTTCAGAGCACTTGGATGATTTGAGGAACTTTTTAGAGCCCCTGCAAGGGTACAGTTTGGAATTGATTCTGGCAAAATGCGCGTTCGGAGTCCCTGCTAGAAAATTGTTGGTCTTCATTGTAAGCAGGAAAGGGATAGAACTGGACCCATGAAAAATCAAGGCAATTCAAGAATTGTCACCACCAAAGAGTAAGAAAGATAAGATGAGTTTCGTGGGTAGACTAAATTACATCAGTCGGTTCATAGCCCAGTCTACGATAATTTGTGAACCCATTTTCAAGTTGTTGAAAAAGGATGCTGCTACAAAATGGATAGAAGAGTGCCAGAAAGCCTTTGACAGAATCAAGGAGTATATGTCAAAAGCACCAGTGTTGGTTCCCCCTGAGCCCAGGAAGCCACTGTTACTATATTTCTTAGTCTTGGATAACGATTTTGGTTGTGTGATGGGATAGCATGACGAAACTTGAAGAAAGGAGCTGGCCATCTACTACTTAAGTAAGAAGTTCACGCCATGCAAGGCCGAATTTGATAGAACGCACTTGTTGTGCTCTAACTTGGATAGTCCAGAAACTAAGGCATTAAATGTCAGCATACACTACGCATCTAATATCTCGGTTCGACCCGCTCAAATACATCTTCGAGAAGCTGATGCTGACCGAAAAGTTTACTAAATGGTAAATTCTCCTCGGCAAATTTGACATTGTGTACATAACTCAAAAGGCTATCAAGAAGCAAGCTTTAGCCGACCACCTCGCAGAAAATCTGGTGGACGGGGATTACGAGCCACTCACTACGTATCTTCCCGATGAAGAAATATTATTTGCTAGAGAAGATATTGCAGAATCATACCCTGGATGGAGAATTTTTTTGATGGAGCAACAAACTTTAAAGGAGTCGAAATTGGAGGAGTCCTAATTTTGGAATCCGGATAACACTATCCAGCATCGGCAAAGATAATATTCCTTTGTACAAATAATATGGTTGAATACGAAGCGTGCATCCTTGGGATCAGAATGGCAGTCGACATGAACGTCAAAGAACTTTTGGTCATAGGTGATTCCAATCTATTGTCCACCAAAAATGTCAAGATCCTTCCATACCTGCACTGTGTGAAAGAGCTATTCAAGAAGTTCACGAATATTGAGTTCAAGCACGTCCCCAGGATTCATAACGAGTTTGTCGATGCCCTTGCAACTCTATCATCCTTGATTCAGCATCCAGGCAAGAACTGCATCGACCCTATTGAGGTAGAGATCAGGGATCAACAATACCTATGGATTCCATGTAGATGAAGAGCTATATGGTAAGCCTTGGTATCACGGCATCAGGAAATTCCTTGCAACTTGAGAATACCCGAAAAATGCTACTAATAGTCAAAAGTGAGCCCTCATGAAGTTGGCGAACTACTTTTTCCTCAACGGGGAAGTCCAGGAGGACCCTAGATTTAGTTTGTTGAGATGTATAGATGTTGCCAAGGCAACCAGGTTATTGGAAGAAATACATGCAGGAACGTGTGGACCCCACATGAACGGGTTCACATTAGCCAAGAAGATCTTGAGAGCTGGCTACTTTTGGATGACTATGGAAAGGGATAGTATCTGCTACGTACAGAAGTGTCACCAGTGCCTTATTAACGGGGACTTCATTCGGGTTCTACCGAATGCGTTAAACGTGATGGGTTCACCTTGGTCGTTTGCCACTTAGGGCATGGATGTAATTAGACCCATAGAGCCTGCCGCATCAATTGGGAATCACTTCATCTTGGTAGATATCGACTACTTCACTAAATGGGTCAAAGCATCTACCTACAAGTCCGTCACAAAGAAGGGAGTGGCGAATTTCGTCTGAAACAACATCATCTGCAAATTCGGGATACTGGAGTCTATCATCACTGACAATGCCTCTAACCTCAATAGAAACCTCATGAGAGAAATCAATGAGAAGTTCAGGATCATCCACCGCAACTCCACAGCCTACAGACCACAAATGAATGAGGCAGTCGAGGCAGCCATCAAGAATATCAAGAGGATTCTATGAAAAATAGTGGTCAATCACAGGAAATGGCACAAGAAACTATCTTTCGCCTTATTGGGCTATCGGACCACCATGATAACATCCACTGGGGCAACGCCGTACAAGTTAGTATATGGCACTGAAGCTGTGATACCCGCATATGTCAAGATACCATCTTTAAGGGTCATTCAAGAGGCCAAGTTGGACGACGCAGTATGGATATGGGTCAGACAGGAGAAACTCATGCTCATCAATGAGAAAAGAATGTATGCGGTATGCCATGGTCATCTATATACGAATAGGATGGCCAGTGCATTTAAGAAGAGGGTGAAGCCTCGTCAGTTTACACCGGTGCAGTTGGTCCTGAAGAAAATCTTTCCCCACCAAGAGGAAGCCAAAGAAAAGTTCACACCAAACTGGCAAAGTTGTTATGTGGTTCACCGAGTATTATTGGGTGGATCTCTAATCTTGGCAGAAATGGATGGAAGAATCAACACGAAGCCCATCAACTCAGACGCAATCAAGAGATACTATGTTTGAAGACAAATAGAGTTAGGTTTTTGCTGTAACAGAACTACGTTCAACCTGACTTCCCACTGATGGATACGTAGGCAACCCACGTAGGGTTTGGTTTCTCTCCCTACTTTCTTTTGTAATAGAAAAACCAAATATCACTTTTGTATGTTGCTCTGGAACTACGCCGACTTGATTTCCTTATAAAGGAATACGTAGGCAATCCTCATCGGATTCAGTCATTTTTTGTAATCGAACTACGTTCTGGCCTGATTCCATTTGGATACATAGGCAGTCTGAGTCATACTCGGCCATTTCATGCTTAATCTCATCATTTTAGCATCTATTGTAATCGAACTACGTCTTGACCGATTCCATTTGGATACGTAGGCTGCCGGAGTTAGGCTCGGTCATCTTCATTATATTTTGTCATCATAACGAACTACGTTTAGACCTGATTCCATTTTGGATATGTAGACAACATGAAATGGTTCGGTCATAACCTTAGGGAAAAACCTTTGTAATGCATTAGTTTCAATTAGGATGCAGTCGCAATAGCAAATAGTCGTGTCATCATGCATCACGAAGGATCAACATCAACGGGACAGAGTTTTCAAGAAGAGACGCTCGCGTGTGGAGAACTTTTCGTAACATGTCATAATCCAGAACGATGACATTTGTCTTAAAACAAAGCTTTTCAAAATTGTTTTTCTAAAGATACAGTAATTTGTTCCACCTACCGAACTTCGTGGTGTAACCATATCAAAGGCCAGGGAAAACCAACACTGTGGTCAACACAAACCAACTTCCCCGCTCCCACTAAGAATTTTTCTTTTAGTAGAGGGTCAACAGGAAGCAAGGAAGCGTTGAGACCATACTGGGGAAAATGACGAATCCGCCACCTTCCCAAGATTATTTCCCGTTACTCCCTTACTTGAATGTTTTTGGTACAGCTAAAGCTAATCTTTGGATCCTTTGCAGGTACCTCGGAGCCCGACCGCTGATACAGAAAGGGCACTATATATAGCAAACCCTCTACTCAACCAATCGAAGCACCTTTTACAAAATGAATTGTTGGCTTCACCAATTGAAGCCTTGTATATAGCAAACCGCCTGCTCAACCACTCGGAGCACCTTGTACAAACGAGTCGTCGTCTTTACCAGTTGAAGTCTTATATATAGCAAACCGTCAGCTCAATCGATCAGAGCGCCCTGTACAAATCAAACGTCTGCTTCGCCAATCGGAGCCTTGTATATAGCAAAATGTTAATTCCGCCCGGGGAACAATCCGAACCACCTCTCCATCACAACGGAGGCCAGAATAGACAGTCGCAAACCTCGTCACCGATGTTCTGCTAATCGATGGTCGCAACTTAACTTCTCAGTCAAGAGTATCTCTTGGGCATGCTTTTCTTTCCTTTGCTATTACTTTGAATGTTTTGATGTTTTGCTCATGCATCTTCAGGCATGATTACGGTTTAAGTCAATCACTCCCAAGCGGAGATTATTGTATATTTTTTAGTGCAAAGCTCTTCCAACAAGTGGAGACGCACTCCACGAATTAAGCTCTCCCAACAAGTGAAGACATCTCCTCAGTGCAAAGCTCTCCCAACAAGTGGAGACGCACTCTGTAAGTCAAGATCTCCCTACAAGCAGAGGCACTTTTCAATTCTCCGACTGTTGCGGAATGGTACACAACCCGTTTAACAAATCGAGTCAAGATCAAGTATCGCATGACCCCGATCCTGAATAATGGCTCGCCGGCAGCCAGGAATCATCATTCCTGCATCATTTACATCACATCTTAATATAATTTGCATTGCAATATATGGGCATATGTGTATTTTATTTTTGCAGGAACAAATATCGCAACGTGGAATTATTCTAAGCAGCAAACCAAACTACAATGCTATGAGGGACAACAAACTCATTAGCGGGCAAAGGATCCAAGTTCAGACACAAAACGACCAATGGAACTCCAAATCTTCAAATCCTTCAAGTCAAGTCGAAAATTCAAGCCATCACGAGTGCCCAATCCTCTATCTCGTCGTATCGTCATAATACGATACTGGGGCAATTCCTGCGAGTATCGCTTCCTCAAAAATCATCACTCCAGAACTACATGAGGCCTGATCCTCGTTAAGGCCGAAGTATGTAAGCAATTCAAATCCAGAATTCGGCCCCAATTCCTCCAAAATCTTCCTGAAATCTTCTTTAAATATCCCCAAATCATGCAATCCATAATCTTCATTAAATCCATATGCTGCTCCCGTAATGCATGCCTAAAGTCGGGACAAAATTGGCTTTGGTTCAATTTCTTTGCCCGAAAACTCTTTCATCATATCTGGTCAAAGACGGGCAGCTGTTCACGACCAATTTTGAACATCTCTTTTAAAATTAATTTATTTATACTTAATAATTTACGATGAATGTTTTGAAAGTATTTTCTATCAATAAATACTTATTTTACAAAATTAACTAGGTATTAGTAGTTTTGAAATTAATAACTTAATATCAGTATTATGTAAATATACTTATAAATTTTAAATTATTAAAATAAAATACACCACATAGGCTTTATAATTAATATAGCGAATTATTTCTCAATTTCAGTTAAATAGGTCACTATGTTAATAAGTCGAAGCTAGTGTCATAATTTAGAAGATAAACTATTTTATAAATAATTACAATAATTAGTGGTATATTTGATAATTATAATTGTACTACATTTTATTGGAAATTAATTAAGTTTAATTAAATCAATTTTAAAAGGAGTTAAAACTAAAAGGGCTATAATTGCAATTCCTAATTAAAATACAAGTGGCTATTTATTAAATCAATTCCAGCCCAAAAGACAAGCCCAGTCCGGAAAATACCCGATCCTAACACCCTATCTCTTTCCATCTTTGCAATCCGGGTCACTCTCCCTAAACCAATCATAACCTGCCTCATCACTCGCCTCTCTCACTCACAAAGAAAGCACAATGATTCTAGACCATTGATCAATCAGAACGACGGCCCGCATTGTATCCCCTTTTTCCTTTAATTTTTAGTACTCCACCAGACTTAATCTCAGCCGTCCAAATATAACAATCCAACGGCCGTGACTTTTTCACATTCTAATTCTTTAATGCCCAACTTATCAGGGTCGTTGATCAATAGATCCAACGGCCCAAATCCCATCTCTCACTCTTAAACCTAAAGACCAGCCCCAATACTCCAAAACCCTAAATCATCTCCCCAAACACTCAGCCGCCCTCATTTCCTCTTCTTCTCTCATCTCTCTCAAACCCACAGACCCATCAATCACCCAAACCTTGGACTAATTAGTGCAAGGTCACAAATCCATAAGAGAATCATGCCTTTTATTTTCCCTAGCCGTGAATCCCGCCGATACCCTCCGCGTTTCTTTACTTCATCTCAAAATCTCTCAAATCAGAACCCTAACCTTCAAAGACAAAACCTCAACTCACCATCGATCATTCAAATCCATGGCATGCATGGCCATTCGTTCTGTCTCTAAACTACGAATCTCATCACTCTCTTTCAATTATCATCATTTAATTTCAAAGCCCTAATGTCGAAGTCATAGACCTAAGTATGAAATCTCAATTCATCAAAGATTTTCTTATGTTCTTTCAAATCTAGGCACATGGGAGCCTTCTCAGAACCTCATTATGATTATTCGAGGTCCAGATGTCAAATGCAATGACCTCTGGACATTAGGGCTTTACCCGATGGGCTTCTCCTTTAATGGTTAGCTTCCCTCCTCTCAGGTAAAATCCCTAACGATTTCCCCCTCTGTCTCTCTGATTTTTACTCGCATATGCTTGCATCATCCAGTATTCATCATCTTCCACTCCTGAATTTGATTTTGCTGAAACCCAAGCCATTAATGGTACTATAAAAGGGGATTTCAATGCTCTCACCAACAAGACCTAAGACTACAAGAAAAACCTAACATTTTTAACCTACAAATGTGGTAGATTATCACCTGCGGGGTAATCTACGGATGTATGATCCTCATGATATTGTGTGGAAGCATTCTTTTCTACTAGTGGGTATATGTGTTGCGTTTTGAGTTTGGATTGGTTAAGAAAGTTGACCTGACTATCACGAGGATGAATGCAGGCTTAGCGGATAATTTGAGGTATTTTATGGGTTGTGTTGCAGGAGCTTGTGAATAAGTTAGTTGAATCACACTACGGGATTATTGCAGTAATAGAGTATGGGTATTGTGAGTTATCAGATTTTTTATTCTATGGCTTTGAGAGAAGTGGGGGAGTCTACCATCGGCGATTAGATTGCATAGTTAAGTTTTATGTTGGTTTCAGCCTGAGGCAAACTTGTGAATCGGTTATGAATTGCAGAGATTGGTTTTGAGGATGACTTGAGTAATGAATTTTTGGATGGATGATTTATTACACTTTTTGGATATATGGAAGTCTTGGAAATGGCTTAGGGTTGTTGCTCGTTATGGATGTGATGTGCCAAGAAAAGGACTCACTCGGTTGCTTGGAGGTATAGATTACTTCTTTGGGTGTTATTGTGCTAATGGGGCACAAGTCATTCATCCTGTTTGGGCAGTGCAATTGAGATTTGAGCAGGATGGATGATTCTCGAGAAGGTTCTAATGGATTCAAGATCTATATATGGAAATTAAGAATTTTTTGGATTTGTATATGGATAAGATATGAGATTTGCATTGGATGGTGACGGGACTTGCGATATTTCTGTGTCACTATGGATTCTACATTTCAGTATTAGAAAGGTAAAAGGAACAATGTTAGATTCACAGAAGGTCTCTTGAGAGTGGGTGTCTCGGTTGTTGTACTTTTAGGGTGCTTAAGATTGCATTCCGATGTCAAATGGACCTTCAAATCTTAAATTTTTATTTTTGGAAGATTTTATAAAAATCTAATTTTTCTTCCATAAATTCACGGATTCATGATATAAATGAGTATGAAATCATGAAATATAATCAATATAAGATAAGGAACACTTACCCCAATATTTTCCCGTGAAAAACGCCCAAAACTCGCCTTACCCGAGCTCAAAAATGAAAAAGGGTGGAAAATGGGACGAATCCCATTTTCCAGAACTTAAGTTCTATTTCTGGGACTTTTACCCTTCGCGAACGCAGTCAGTGCCTCGCGTTCGCGAAGCACAAATTTGTGCTGTCCTAGTTTACACTTTGCGAACGCGAGGGCTACTTCGCGAACGTGAAGCTTGCCTAACTTGGCCTTCGCGAACGCGAGATGCCCTTCGCGAACGCGAAGGCAATAATCCTGACCAGCCTCTTTCCCTTTGCGAACGCGATGCTTAGGTCGCGAACGCAAAGCTTTGAACCTTAAGCCTTCGCGAACGCGGTCATCCTATCGCGAACGCAAAGCACAAAACATGCCAGCCCCAATTTGCTCGTCGCATTCGTGAGAGTACCTTCGCGAATGCGAAGAAGAACACACCAGAAGCCTGAAGTTTGCAGAAAACCAGATTTCCTAAGTCCGAAAATGATCCGTTAACCACCTGAAACCAACCCGAGCCCTCGAGGCTCCAAACTAAACATACACCCAAGTCCTAAAATATCATACGAACTTGCTCGCGCGATCAAATCGCCAAAATAACACCAAGAACTACGAATCGGACACCAAATCAAAGGAAATTTCCAAGAAAACTTTAAAACTTATATTTTTACAACCGGACGTCCGAATCACGTCAAATTAACTCTGATTCTCACCAAATTCGGCAGACAAGTCATAAATATTATAGTGGACCTACACCGGGCTTCGAAACCAAAATACGGACCTGAGGTCAATAAATCCAACATCAGTAATTTCATAAAAATTATTAAGCTTTCAAGCTTTTAATTTTTCATCAAAATTCCATATCTCAAGATAGGGACCTCAGAATTCGATTCCGGGCATACGCCCAAGTCCCAAATCATGATACGGACCTACCGGAATTGTCAAAACACTGATCCGGGTTCGTTTGCTCAAAATATTGACTAAAGTCAACTCAGTTGAGTTTTTAAAACTCTATTTCACATTTTAATATATTTTTCACATAAAAACTTTTCGAAAAATTATACGGACTGCGCACGCAAGTCGGGGAATGATAAATGGTTCTTTTCGAGGTCTTAGAACACATAATTACTTGTTAAATTTAAAGATGACATTTTAGGTTATCACATTCTCCACCTCTAAAACAAACGTTCGTCCTCGAACGAAGTTAGAAAAAGTACTTGAGCAGGTGAATAAGTATGGATATTTACTCCGCATGTCCGACTTGGACTCCCAGGTAGATGCTTCTACCGGCTAACCTCTCCATTGCACCCGAACTGAAGAATAACTCTTAGACCTCAACTATCGGACCTGTCGGGCTAGAATAGCCACCGACTCCTCCTCGTAAGTCAAATCTTTGTCCAATTGGACTGAGCTGAAATCTAACACATGGGACGGATCACCATGATATTTTCGGAGCATAGACACATGGAACACCGGATGAACCGCTGATGAACTAGGTGGTAATGCAAGCCTGTAGGCTACTTCACCCAACCTTTCAAAAATTTCAAAGGGTCTGATATACCTAGGGCTCAACTTGCCCTTCTTCCCGAACCTCATTACACATTTCATAGGTGAGACCCGGAGCAATATTCTTTCTCCAACCATGAATGCAATATCACAAACTTTACGGTCGGCATAACTCTTTTGCCTAGACTAAGTTATGCGAAGTTGATCCTGTATCATCTTGACCTTATCCAAGGCATCCTGTCCCAAATCGGTATCCAACAACCGAGCCTCTCCCGGTTCAAATAAGCCAACTGGCGAGCGGCATCGCCTTCTGTATAATGCCTCATATGGAGCCATCTGAATGCTCAACTGGTAGCTATTATTATAAGCAAACTCCGCAAGTGGCAAGAACTGATCCCAAGAACCTCCAAAGTCTATAACACAAGCGCGAAGTATATCTTCCAATATCTGAATGGTGCGCTTTGATTGTCTGTCTGTCTGTGGATGAAATGTTGTACTCAACTCAACCCGCATGCCTAACTCATACTGTACATCCCTCCAGAAGTGTGAGGTAAACTGCGTACCTTGATCTGAAATAATAGACATGGGCACACCGTGAAGGCGGACAATCTCACGAATAAAAATTTTAGTTAACCTCTCTGAAGAATAGGTAACTGCCACTGGAATGAAATGTGCTGACCTGGTCAACCTGTCCACAATGACCCAAACCGTGTCAAATTTTCTCTGAGTTTGTGGGAGCCTAACAACAAAAATCCATAGTGATATGCTCCCACTTCCACTCAGGAATTTCTAACTTCTGAAGCATACCACCAGGTCTCTGATGTTCGTACTTAACTTGCTGACAATTCAGACACCGAGCTACATAAGCAACTATATCTTTTTCCATTCTCCTCCACCAATAATGTTGCCGTAAATCTTGATACATTTTGGTGGTACCTGGATAAATAGAGTACCTAGAACTGTGTGCATCTTAAAGAATTAATTCACGAAGCCCATCCACATTAGGCACACAAATACGACCCTGCATTCGAAGAACTCCATCTCTCCCCACAGCAACCTATTTAGCATCACCGTGCCGCACCATGTCCTTAAGGACAAGTAAATGAGGATCATCATACTGCCTCTCTCTGATGCGCTCATATAAAGAAGACCGAGCGACTATGCAAGCTAGAACCCGACTGGGTTCTGAAACATCTAACCTCACGAACTGATTAGACAAAGTCTGAACATCTGCAGCTAATGGCCTCTCACCAACCGAAATATACGCAAGACTGCCCATACTCACAGCCTTTCTACTCAAAGCATCGGCCACCATATTGGCCTTTCCGGGGTGATACAAAACGGTGACATCATAGTCTTTCAACAACTCCAACCATCTTCTCTGCCTCAAATTAAGATCCTTTTGTTTGAACAGATACTCAAGGCTACGATGATCAGTAAATACCTCACATGAGACACCGTAGAGGTAATGCCTCCAAATCTTCAGCGCATGAACAATGGCTGTCAATTCTAAGTCATGAACAGGATAATTCTTCTCGTGAACTTTCAACTATCGCGACGCATATGCAATTACCTTGCCATCTTGCATTAATACTATACCAAGCCCAATGTGAGATGCGTCACAATATACTGTATACGACCTTGAACCTGTGGGTAATACCAACATTGGCGCCGTAGTCAAAGCGGTCTTGAGCTTTTGAAAGCTCAACTCACACTCGTCTGATCATCTAAATGGGACACCTTTCTGGGTCAATCTGGTCAATGAGATTGCTATAGATGAAAACCCTTCCACGAACTGACGATAATAACTTGCTAAACCCAGAAAACTCCGGATCTCTGTAACTGAAATAGGTCTAGGCCAATTCTGAACAACCTCAATCTTTTTAGGATCCATCTTTATGCCTTCTGCCGATAAAACATGTCCCAAAAAGGCAACTGAGTCTAACCAAAACTCACATTTTGAAAACTTGGCATATAACTGATTATTCTTCAAGGTGTGAAGCACACTTTGAAGATGTTGCTCATGTTCCTCTCGACTGCTGGAGTAAATCAAGATATCATCAATGAATACAACCACAAAAGAATCCAAATAAGGCTTGAACACCCGATTCATCAAATCCATAAATGCTACTAGTGCATTTGTCAACCCAAATGACATAACTTGGAATTCGTAATGCCCATACCGAATTCGAAAAGTTGTTTTAGGGACATCAGATACCCTAATCTTCAACTGATGGTAACCAGACCTTAAATCGATCTTCGAAAATACCTTGGCAGCCTGAAGCTGATCAAATAAGTCATCAATTCTTGGCAGCGGATATTTGTTTTTGATAGTGGCTTTGTTCAACTGCCGATAATCTATACACATCCGCATAGAGCCATCTTTTTTCTTTACAAATAATACTGATGCACCCCAGGGCAAGACACTGGGTCTAATGAATCCCTGATCAAGCAAGTCTTGTAACTGCTCTTTCAATTCTTTCAACTCTGGCGGGGTCATACGGTATGGTGGAATAGAAATGGGCTGAGTGCCCGGAGCCAAATCAATACCGAAGTCAATATCTCTATCGGGTGGCATCCACGGCAGATCTGCAGGAAATACTTCTGGAAATTCACGAACAACTAGTACTGAGTCAATAGAAGGGACATCCGCACTGGGATCGCGAATATAAGCCAAATAGGCTAGACACCCTTTCTCTACCATACACCGAGCTTTCATATAAGAAATGACCCTGCTGGCAGAATGACCAGGAGTTCCTTTCCACTCTAATCGAGGTAACCCTAGCATAGCTAGGGTCACTGTCTTGGCATGACAATCCAATATAGTATGATAAGGGGACAGCCAATCCATACCCAAGATGACATCAAAATCTACCATATCAAGAAGTAGAAGATCCACACTAGTCTCAAGATTACCAATAGTAACCACGCACGAATGATAGACATGATCTACTATAACAGAGTATCCCACCGATATAGATACACACACAGAAGCACTCAGAGAATCACAAGGCACAACCAAATATGAAGGAAAATAGGAGGACACATAGGAATAAGCAGATCCTGGATCAAATAGAACTGAAGCATCTCTATGGAAAACTGAAATAATACCTGTGATCACATCATCAAATGACTCGGTCTCAAGCCTAGCTGGAAAAGCATAAAATCGGGGCTGGTCCCCACCACTCTAAACTGCGTCTCTAGGACGGCCTCTAACTGGCTGGCCTCCATCTCTAACGGTCTGACCTCCACCTCTAATGGCCTGACCTACACCTCTAATAGCCTGACCTCCACCTCTAGCTGCCTGACCCCTACCTCTAGTTGGCTGAGCAGGCGGTGAAGCAACCGGTGCCGGTATGATGGCAGGAGAATCTTTCCGAGATCTGTTACTCGCCAATCTAGGGAAATACCTCCTTATGTGACCAATGTTCCCACACTCATAACACCCATCCTTATGTCGTGGCTGCTAAAGCTGAAGCTAACCCAAATGGGCCGGATAACCATTGTAGTAACTCTGTAGTGGTGGTGCACTGATAGGAGCTGAATGTGCACTGAATGCTGGCTGCCCAGAGTAAGGCATAATAGGATCGTAACTCCTTGAAGCACCGGGAGATGCATGAAGTGCTGAATGAAATGGTCTGGGAGGATGACCCCTACCAAAATTACCTCTTCCTCTAGATGGGGAACCACTATAACCACAGAACTGACGAGGCCTCTTTTCAGACCTTTGCCCTCTCTACTGTGCAAGAACCATCTCGATCCTCCTTGCGACATTAGCAGCCGCCTGAAAAGAAATCTCACTTTCGGTCTCCTTGGCCATCTGAAGTCTGATAGTGTGAGTGAGTCCCTCAATAAACCTCCTCGCTCTCTCTCCCTCCGTAGGTAGTAAAAGGAGAGCATGACAGGCCAAATCCACAAAACGGGACTCATACTGAGTAACAATCATACTGCCCTGCTGTAGACGCTCAAATTGTTTACGGATTTATTCTCTCAGTGTGATAGGGAGGAACTTCTCCAGAAATAGTTAAGAGAACTGCTCCTAGGTAAGTGCAGGCGATACGACTGGTCGGGTCAATGTATAATCTCTCCACTACCTCTTGGCAGAACCCGTCATCTGAAATAAAGCAAAATTAACCCGATTGGTCTCAACTATACCCAAGTTTTGCAGCACCTTGTAGCAACGTTCAAGATAATCATGTGGGTCCTCAGAAGGTGTACCACTAAATTGAACTGGAAAGAGCTTAGTAAACTTATCCAGTCTCAATAAGGCCTCAAAAGACATGGTGGGCCTATCACCTATCTGTGCCGCAATAACTGGATGAACTACCCCAACTGGCGAGGCTGCTGGAGCCTGATTCTGGGGAGCCATTTGCTCCGGAGAGGGAGTAGTGGGAGTTTATGCTCCTCCCCCAGCCTGTGAGACGGTTGGTGCCACTGGAAATGTACCATTTTGGGCTACGCTCTCCATAAGACTTACCAGACGGACTAGAGTGTCCTGAAGTACTGGAGTGGCTATGAATCCTTCTGGGACCTGAACTGGTCCAACTGGTACATTATAAACTGAAACCTCCTCTTAAAGGTCCACCTGAGGTTCTACAATAGGTGCAGCTGCTCGATCTCTGGACTGGGCTCTACCTCGGCCTCTAGCACGACCTCGACCTCGACCTCTACCCCTGGCCATAGTTGCCACCGGGGGTTCTGGTCCCTGTCCATCAGTAAAGGTATTACGTGTTCTCACCATCTGTGAGAGAATAAGAGTAGAATGGTTCAATCATCGATGATAGAATAAAATCGCACGATAGAATAAGAAAGAAATGATATTGTTCCTAAACTTCATAGCCTCTGAGAGATAAGTACAGACATCTCCGTACCGATCCTTTAGACTCTACTAAGCTTGATCGTGACTCGTGAGACCTATGTAACCTAGTGCTCTGATATCAACTGTCACGACCCGAAATTCCCACCTTCGGACCGTGATGGCGCCTAACATTTTACTTGCTAGGCAAGCCAACGTTAGAATAATATTAACCAATTTTTAAACAATCTTTACATTATTAATAATCAAGGAAACAAAAGCGGAAGCAAAGTTTGAAATATAGTGAAATAATCCATAATTGCAACAGTGTTTAAATACCATCCCAGAATTAGTATCACAAGTGCACGAGCTTCTAGAATAAATACAAATAAAGGTCTGAATAAAATAAAGCTGTCTGGAAATAAACACACAGCTAAAGTAAAATAGACGAGGACTTCAGAACTGCGGATGCCATGCAGTAATACCTCAAGTCTCCTCTGGTAGCTTAAATCCGAGCAAGTCTATGATACGCCGCTGGGACCAACTCCGAAATCTGCACAAGAAGTGCAGAGTGTAATATCAGTACAACCGACCCCATGTACTAGTAAGTGCTGAGCCTAACCTCGATGTAGTGACGAGGCTAAGGCGGGTCACTTACATTACCTGTACGCAATATTAGTTACAACAACAAATAGTACAAATGAATCAGGTAACTCATTTATAATAATTTAAGCCAACTCAGCAGTCATAACCAATTATCATTTCCATCAATTCTGTTGCAGCGTGCAACCCGCTTTTACAATATATTCACATTCAATTCTGTAGCAGCGTGCAACCCGCTCTCACAATATATTCACATTCAATTCTGTTGCAGCGTGTAACCCGCTCTCACAATATATTCACATTCAATTCTGTTGCGGCGTGCAACCCGCTCTCACAATATATTCACATTCAGTTCTGTTGCAGCGTGAAACCCGCTCTCACAATATATTCACATTCAGTTATGTTGCGGCGTGCAACCCGCTCCTCCGATATATTCATTTTAATCAAGTCTGTTGCGGCGTGCAACCCGATCCCCAATATATAAATATGTATGTCGACTTTTAAATAAGTCTGTTGCGGCGTGCAACCCGATCCTCTAATATGGACTTCTAATAAGTCTGTTGCGGCGTGCAACCCGATCCTCCAATATATTCATTATAATTAATTATATTGCGGCGTGCGACCCGCTCCTCCAACATTTTCATTTACCAATTCTTATAGAAGAAATTTTCCCAATAAATGCAACAATTAATATAAAATTATAATATAACAAGCATACAATAATTATGATTTAATTATGAAACAAACAAAGGCAAATAGCAAATTATTATGGAAATTAGAGAGAAAATATGCAGTTTAATATTTAATATTCTAAATGTCAAATAACAATTAAGGCACATAATTCAAATAGAATGTAACAATTAATGCAGGAATTCAAGAATTAATACTTGACAAAGAATAGGAGAGAAACAATTATTATAATAATTAATTCAGGATTTAAATAAATTTATGATTTTTTATGTAAGCAGGCAATCAATTAATTTGACAACATATAGACACTCGTCACCTTGCCTATACGTCGTTCACATGTATTTCACATAACAAATAATTTAGGAACTTTTCTAGAAATAGCTGAGAGAACTCCTCCCATGTAAGTGCAGGTGATCCGCCTGGTCGGATCAATGTATAATCTCTCCACCACCTCTTGGCGGAACCCGTCATCTGAAATACAGCAAAATCAACCCCATTGATCTCAACTATACCCATGTTCCGCAGCACCTCATGGCAGCGTTCAAGATAATCCTGTGGGTCCTCAGAAGGTGTACCACTGAAGTGAACTAGAAAGATCTTGGTAAACTTATCCAGTCTCAATAAGGTCTCAAAAGATATGGCGGGCCTACCACCGATCTGTGCGCAACAACTGGCTGGACTACCCCAACTAGCCGGGCTACTGGAGCCTGATTCTGGGGAGCCATCTGCTCTAGAGCGGGAGTAGTGGAAGTTTGTACTCCTCCCCCAGCCTGTGAGACGGCTGGTGCCACTGGAAATGTGCCATTCTGGGCCACGCCCTCCATAAGACTTACCAAACTGACTAGAGCGTCCTGAAGTACTGGAGTGTCTATGAATCCTTCCGGGACCTGAACTGGTCCAACTGGTACATTTTGAACTGGAACCTCCTCCTGATAGTCCACCTGAGGTTCTTCAACAGGTGCCGCTTCTCGAGCTCTGGACTGAGCTCTACCTCGGCCTCTAGCACGACCTCGACCTCTACCCCTAGCCATAGTTGCCACCGGGGGTTCTGGTCCCTGTCCATCGGTAGAGGTATTACGTGTTCTCACCATATGCGAGAGAATAAGAGTAGAATAGTTCAATCATCGATGATAGAATAAAATCGCACAACAGAATAAGAAAGAAGTGATATTTTTCCTAAACTTCATAGCCTCTGAGAAGTCTCTGTACCGATCCTTCAGACTCTACTAAGCTTGCTCGTGACTCGTGAGACCTATGTAACCTAGTGCTCTGATACCAACTGTCACGACCCGAAATTCCCACCTTCGGACCGTGATGGCGCCTAACATTTCACTTGATAGGCAAGCCAACGTTAGAATAATATTAACCAAATTTTAAACAATCTTTACATTATTAATAATCAAGGAACCAAAAGCGGAAGCAAAGTTTGAAATATAGTGAAATAATCCATAAAAACAACGGTGTCTAAATACCATCCCAGAATTGGTGTCACAAGTGCACGAGCTTCTAGAATAAATACAAATAAAGGTCTGAATAAAATAAAGCTGTCTGGAAATAAACACACATCTAAAGTAAAATAGACGGGGACTTCAGAACTGCGGACGCCATGCAGTTATACCTCAAGTCTCCTCCAGTAGCTGGAATCCGAGCAAGTCTATGGTACGCCGCTGGGACTAACTCCAAAATCTGCACAAGAAGTGCAGAGTGTAGTATCAGTACAACCGACCCCATGTACTTGTAAGTGCTGAGCCTAACCTCGACAAAGTAGTGACGAGACTAAGGCAGTTCACTTACATTAACCTGTACGCAATATTAGTAACAATAACAATAATATAAATAAATCAGGTAACTCATTTATAATAATTGAAACCAACCCAGCAGTCATAACCAATTATCATTTCCATCAATTTTGTTACAGCGTGCAACCCACTCTCACAATATATTCACATTCAATTCTGTTGCAGCGTGCAACCCGCTCTCACAATATATTCCTTTAATCAAATTTGTTGCGGCATGCAACCCAATCTCCCAATATATATATATATATATGTATTTCAACTTTTAAATAAGTTTGTTGTGACATGCAACCCGATCCTCCAATATGGACTTTTCATAAGTCTGTTGCGGCGTGCAACCCGATCCTCCAATATGGACTTTTCATAAGTCTGTTATGGTGTGCAACCCGATCCTCCAATATATTCATTATAATTATTTCTGTTGCGGCGTGCAACCCGCTCCTCCAACATATTCATTTACCAATTCTTATAGAAGAAATTTCCCTAATAAATGCAACAATTAATATAAAATTATAAGACAGCAAGCATACAATAATTATAACTTAATTATGAAACAAACAATGACAAATAGCACATTATTATGAAATTCAGGGAGAAAATAGGCAGTTTTATATTTAATATGTTAAATGCCAAATAATAATTAAAACACATAATTCAAATAGCATGTAACAATTAATGCAGGAATTCAAGAATTAATATTTGACAAAGAATAGGAGAGAAACAGTTATTATAATAATTAATTTATGATTTAAAATAATTTATGATTTTTCAAGTAAGCAGGCAAACAATTGATTTGACGACGTATAGATACTCGTCACCTCGCCTATACGTCGTTCACATGCAACTCACATAACAATTAAATTAAGGGTTCTATTCCCTCAAGTCAAGGTTAGCCACGACACTTACCTCGCTTTGTAAATTCCAATCAATTACTCGACCACAGATTTTCCTTTTAAATTTATCTCCAAAAACTTCAAATCTATTCACAAACAATTTGATATACTCAATACGAATCATAGGAATTAATTCCATATGAATTTATAAATTTTCCAGATAAAAATCTAAAATTCATTAAAATATTCGGCAGTGGGACCCACATCTCAAATCCCGTAAAAACTTATGAAATCTGAACACCCATTCCGAGACGAGTCCAACCATATAAAAATTATCCAATTCCGATGTCAAATGGACCTTCAAATCTTAAATTTTTGTTTTTGGAAGATTTTATAAAAATCTGATTTTTCTTCCATAAATTTACGGATTCTTGATATAAATGAGTATGAAATCATGAAATATAATCAATATAGGATAAGGAATACTTACTCCCCCCTCCCCCCTCCCCCACAATGTTTTTCCGTGAAAATTGCCCAAAAATCGCCTTACCCGAGCTCAAAAATGGAAAAGGGTTGAAAATGGGACGAATCCCATTTTCCAGAACTTAAATTCTGTTTCTGGGACTTTTACCCTTCGCGAACGCGGTCAGGCCTCGCGTTCGCGAAGCAAAAAATTTGTGCTGTCCCATTTTACACTTTGCGAACGTGAGGACTACTTTGCGAACGCGAAGCTTGCCTAGCTTGGCCTTCGGAAACGCGAGATGCCCTTCGCGAACGCGAAGGCAATAATTCTTACCAGCCTCTTTCCCTTCACGAATGCGAGGCTTCGGTCGCAAACGCGAAGCTTTGAACCTTAAGCCTTCGCGAACGCGATCACTCTGTCGTGAACGTGAAGCACAAAATATGCCAGCCCCAATTTGCTCGTCGCGTTCGCGAGAGTACCTTCGCGAACGCGAAGAAGAACACACCAGAAGCCTGAAGTCTGCAGAAAACTAGATTTCCTAAGTTCGAAAATGATCCGTTAACCACCCGAAACCAACCCGAGCCCTCGGGGCTCAAAACTAAACAGGCACCCAAGTCCTAAAATATCATACGAACTTGCTCGCGCGATCAAATAGCCAAAATAACACCAAGAACTACGAATCGGACACCAAATCAAACAAAATTTCTAAGAAAGCTTTAACAGTTATATTTTTACAACTGGACGTCCGAATCACGTCAAATCAACTACGATTCTCACAAAATTCGGCAGACAAGTCATAAATATTATAGTGGACCTACACCGTACGCCGGAACAAAAATACGAACCCGAGGTTAATATATCCATCATCAATAATTTCTTAAAAATTATTAAGCTTTCAAGGTTTTAATATTTCATCAAAATTCCATATCTCGAGCTAGGGACCTCGGAATTCGATTCCGGGCTTACGCCCAAGTCTCAAATCACGATACGGACCTACCGAAATTGTCAAAATACTGATCCGGGTCTGTTTTCTCAAAATGTTGATTAAAGTCAACTCAGTTGAGTTTTTAAAGCTCTATTTCACATTTTAATCTATTTTTCACATAAAAACTTTTCAAAAATTGTACGGACTGCGTACGCAAGTCGAGGAATGATAAATAGTTCTTTTCGAGGTCTTAGAACATAGAATTACTTGTTAAATTTAAAGATGATATTTTGGGTCATCACAGTCCTGGGGTTGACCTTTGCTACCTTTTGAGAAATTGTGTAAGGATCTTAACTTTATTTATCAGAATTAGTTTTTCTTGCATTATTTGATATTATTAAGTCATATTTTGCTAGATTTGAGCCCAGCGGAGGTGAATTTTAAGGAAAAAGCTATTTTGAGTGTTGAATTGGCCTAATTGAGGTAAGTGTCTTGTCTAGCTTTGTTGGGAGAATATTTTCTAATAAAATGATATTATTTGCTACATGTGGGGATAATGTATAAGCGAGGTGACTAGCATATATGCATATACCAGGGTTATCCATGCTCGGGGTAGATTATACGATTCTTTGTGCCTTGTAGGACTATTTAATTTTCTTGCTTCATGTTTTACTTGACTTATATAATAATATGAATATGAATTTCAATGCTAGAAACCATGATTCATCTTGTCATAACTAGGTTAAATTTGACGGCCTCTCTGTGAAACTGTTGATATGCGAAATTTGATTGCTACTATAAAATTACTAAAATTCATGTCTGTAGTCATAATTCTGAGGTACTTGGGTAGTTGGGTTCCATACTTATGTTGAAAAGCATGTTTGAGCTCTATAGAGATACTTGAACAGTAGGGTTCTTGAGGTATATTGAATTGTTTATTGGTTTGAGGGCTGTGATTGATGTTCACGTATGGTATTTGCTTAAGCACTCTTCTGAATATTTATGTGCTTGGTAAGGAAGAGTGTAAAGCACGAATGGTGAGGTTGTGACATTGCATATGCATTGTCATGTGAGGAAGAGTGTAAAATAGGAAGGATGATGTCGTGCCATTGCATATACATTGTCATGTGAGGAAGAGTGTAAAGCACGAAGGGTGATGTCGTATCATTGCATATATATTATCATGTGAGTAAGAGAGTAAAGTACAAAGAGTGGTGTCGTGCCATTTCATATACATTTATATCTTCACTCCAAGTTGTCATTGTTGCACTTATGTTTTCTATGTGACTTGTTGTTGTTATCGCGTCTTTGCCTTCTACCTTATTTGTTATTGTTCTATCCATGACTTCTATTTACTTATTATTGTTACATTCATGATTTCTTTCTTGTTTGTTATATTTACACCTATGTCTTCACTCACTTGTCATTGTTTTATCTAAACCTTCTACCTTGTCAGTTATTGAAATATATGTTCTCCTACCTTATTTATCATCGTTACTTCTGTGTCTCCTTCCTTGTATGTTACCGTTATTCATATGCTTCTGCTTTGTTTGTTACTGTTATATGTGTAACTTCTACTTCGTTGTTACTGTTATTGGTATTCTTTCTACCTGGTTGGTACTGTTATACATATACTTGGTGATGATGAGATAAATACACAAAAGGTGTTACCGTACCATTTAAGATGACACACATGCATACACTTGGTGAGGATGATATAAATGCACCAAGGGTATTGTCATGCCATTTGATTTGATATCATGAACACATTCCTCTTATTATGAATTCGTGGGTTAACTATGTTGTTAGTGATTGCTTTAATCTCTTGACTTGAACCGATAAGAAAAGGGTTGGTGGTGACATTGAGAAACCTGATCATTATTCCTTTTAGTTAATCATTTCACTATCTCTCGTGTTAGTTCTTGTTATCTACATTGTTATTTTCAATTGTTCTGTCTACTTCAATTTAACTGCATAGGTTATATTATGGAGTATCTTTTGACTTAAAACCCTCGTCACTACTTCACCGAGGCTAGTCAAGATACTTATTGAGTACGTGGGATTGGTTGTACTCATACTACACTTCTGCACCTTGCGTGCAGATATTCGGCGATGAGCGGCTGAGGAGTTCGTGGGCCTAGCATTGAAGACGTACCAGCACTCCAGATACAAGATAACATTTATTCGTGGTAGTTTAGAATTTATATTTCTATCTATGTAGATTTTCGAATAGATGATGTATCTTTCCTCAAACTGGAGTTGTATTCTTATTCTTAGTATCTCGTGACTTGTACTACAAGTCCGTGGGATGGTTGTATTGAACTCTTTTAGCTATTTCATTCATTATCTATAATGGTTTCTACTTATAAAAGTGACTTATACTATTAGCTTACCTAGCGGGTTGAGTTAGGCGACATCATGACTGAGTGTGATTTTGGGTCGTGATAGTTCCGTTTTTTCGGAAAATGCTTAGTTCTTCTCACTTAAAATCTTTTTGGTGAAATCCAATAAGTTGTCACTTCATCTGAAATTACGTGATCCAACGTTGGTGCTCCAACGCAGCTTTATACAAGCATTGAACATAATCAAGAAAAAATATTATGATGTATTCTAATGAACGGTAAAAACAAATTCTGTATAGATTTGTCCATCATAAGTGTGTATTAGATAAGCATCATCTACATATAACCAAACTGCCTTTTTAATGCATCATCACCTACCACACGATTTCTCCTATAGTCCCAATTCCACTACTCAAACTTGCTAGCTAGACATGTTCTCAGTTACATAGTTGAATTTAAAGCCCCAACCTCTCTCCGCTGTTGCAACTTAAGCGGTGGTGTTCAAAATATCAAAATGGCGATGCTATTCAAAAGGTCAGGTGAGGAGTTTGAAGCAGAGCGATATAAGTTTGAAGCAACAAGTATAGTTTCGTCATTTTGATATTCTAATCCAAGTATAACTAATATATGTATTCTTGTCCGACTGTCCCATATATACGGATATTATGTAGAAGAAAAGTAAAATTCTTATTGAACACTGTATATGCCATGCTTATTGTTCACCCGTAAAACGGAACAGTTAAATTTATAACATAACTTATAGACATGTGAATTAAATTGATCCGAGAAATTAAAATGATAAAGAACAAAATCAAATAAAGTAAGAAACAATTGAAGAAAAGATGAGCCTGGGCTTCGAATTATGCTTTTCCGGTAGCAAGAACAATATCTAGAACAAAGTACTTAGAAAAATAATGTTAAGAAAATAAGAGAATAAGTTTAGCCTTTTCTCATACAAGTATTTTGTGTCCTAACAATGAGCACAAATTCCTCTATTTATAGCTAAATTAAGGAAGACAAGATCCCCAAATCAAGCTCCTCTTTAATGTAAATAAAGATTCCTCTTGATAGCCTGCATAATAGTTGAGTGTAAATGCTAAGATTCTTTGTAACAGTCGTTCCTTGAATGCTGCCTTCTTCAGCTGTATCTTACTTTCAAAATTTCCTCTCTCCAGTCTTGATGTCACCGGGACTCATACAACACCAGCCACATAGTTGGATCCGGCGTCAGTTATTTGCCGACTCGTCTCCTACGTGTCTTTACTTTCACATGCTCACTTGACGAACATTCAACTGGCATCTGCTAATTTTATATTATACAGATAGTCCCCTTACTTTCCGGTGACTCAACTTAAAGTGACCGGGAAGTAGATAAGACCCTTGTTCTTAGCGAAAAAATTCTTGAATGATTTCTGACACTTGGAAGGACGCACGTCTCTTTGCATTTAATGAGTCAAACATGTATTTCCCTGCTATTCAACAAGTATCTTTGCCAATTACCTAGGTAATGATAGTCTCTCATTCAGTCTCTTATAAACTTCTCCCCTTCTCACCACTTTCATCTTTCACTTTTACAAACCTCTATCTTCGAGTTTTCTCAGAGCTTTTCTGGATTTCCCCCTTTCTCGGTAAACTTTCAAATTCATACTTTCCGTCGTATCTTCTGCTATTTCTTCTTCAGGTTATACGGGCATTTAAATTGGTGGCAGCCCATCTAAGAAGAGCAAGTCTAAGGAACATGATGCTGGTCCTCTTTCTACTAACACGATCATCCCATCTCACTTAAGTTGTGAGATAGATCTCCATGTTCAAAAGGAATCCCCTGACCCTAAAAAGAACATAAAAAAAGTTGTTGGTAAATACCCTTCTTCTATTCATCCGGCTAGTATTCCTGTTGTAAAAGAGCATTGTGGCTGGAACAATATTGAGGTTTCATCCCCCAATGAAATGGAAAGGATTACCTTTAGTAAACCAGGGTACATGTACCTATACAAGTGCCCTTTCACTTATAAGATTGGCAAGGAAATTGATCTCATCATCTTGGAGTTTTACCAGAACTACCAAATTTGTTTAGCTTAAATAGGACTATCAATATGGAGAACAGTAGCTTGTCTTCAGTTCCTGTGTTCCCGGGCCGGCGAAACCCTTATGCTTGCTCATTTGTTCAACCTCTACGCCCCTAAGATTTTTTGTGGAGGCATAATCAAACTCAGAAAACGTGGTCACCATGCCATCATCACCAGTGTTGATAATAACAACGATCGTGGTTGGATGGAGAGGTTTGTTAACATTGCTCCTCGAGACATTCTACAGATGTCAACATCTCCTATTCCTGAATCCTGGACTATACCCGTAAGCTTTCTTAATATCCCGCTTCATTGTGTTAAAGTAATTTCCTCCTCTTACTAAACTTTATCTTCTCTTATTTTAGCCACCCGTTGAGTTCCTCCAGCAGTTGCAAACCTAACCCAATAGGTTCAAAATATTTTAGATATTTTCACATTAGAATCCCGTAACTGGAAAATAATTTCACTTAGGTTCAACTGGAAGGCCAAGAACCATGGTGAATAAAGCTTCCCTTTTTCTTTTTTGATCTTTGACTTTATGCAGTATAAAATTTTTGGCTTCTTACCACAATATGTAGGCATACCGAAAGGATCTTCCATTTGTCCCACTATCGTGGTTTCACATGACCCAAAGTTAGCTCAGCAACGGATTCAAGAAATTATTGACCAAAAGAGGGCTTGTGATGCCGCTCTTGCTTCCGGTGAAGGCGCATCATCCTTGAGTCCCCAGCCCAAGGGAAAAAAACCAAAAAGAAAACATACCTCCAAGGGTGAGGCTTAAGAGAAGCCTCCAATATTAGAAGAAACCTCGGTAGGACCGACCACAGTGGTCCTTGACGAAGAAGAAACTGAGGATGATGATAAAGCAGATTCTCTTTAGAGAAGAAAAAATAAGAAAAACTCCCTCAGATTGAATGGAAGACATAGAAGGACTCTTTACAGAGTTAGACTTGGTTAAGAATGCTGAGTCTAACTTCCGGGCTCTAACTACTGCCTCTGGTCGGAAGGATTCCGCTTTTGATGTCGCTCCACCTTCTAGTCCAATACTAGTTGTTGCATCACCAGCTCTTGCTTCACCAGCGGCCCTAATCGAACAAGAAGAATATGTGCGCTCCCCTCCATCACTCATTCAAGGGAATATAAAAAAAGCCTTCCTGTCACCCATCCGAAACTCCAATGGTAAATGCAGTGTCACATTTTCGATTTTGAATGAGTGCCACTTACTTTTAAAACCGGTAGGAGTGTCCAACTACTTGAATCCATTGGCTTCGGATAAGGACTAGAAAAAGATGGACGGTCTCTCCGCTGAATGTTTAATCAACAACAACATGCATTTTGCTGCTCGGGTACCACTTTATTCTTCTCTTTTCACTTTTCACTTTTCACTTGCTAACCAATATCTTTAGAAACTCTAACCTTTTGACTTTACTGGCCAACCTTCTTTCCTCCGAGGGATACATATGATGCCTGGAAAAAGAAATGCTTGTTGCTGAGCGAGATCAAATTGCGATTGAATGGGATGAACTTGTTTAGTGCCTCCCGGCTTTAGAAGCAAGACTTGCTTAGATACTCGAACTTGAGGCCCGGTTGGAGCAAACTGAGCAGGAAATAATTGTCCCATAGACAAGAGGCCACTCAATTGCATGTTGAGCTTGATGAGTTGAAGACCAAGTGGGATGAGCTGCAAGATGTTGTGACTTCGGTAGCCGAACGCGAGTCTACTTTCATGGGAAAAATCAACAACTTGGAAGCAAATTTGCGTTCCAAAACCGAGGAAGTTGTTATGGCCAAGGAGAAGAGGGCAAGAATGGAGGAATGTCTCAAAAGGGTCATGGAGCAAAACTGCGAACTTGCAAAAACCAATACTGACCTTTGTCGGACTTGTGATATCTTGCGGGTTAATAATGATCGGCTGCAGTCTAAAATCCAAAAGCTCTACGCCAAACTCCAGGATTAAGAGGATTCTTACCTGCTTGAGAAAACTCATGCAGTTTATCACATGAGGAGGCAAACTTTGGAGGATGTGAGAGAAGGCATTTCAAATATAGACGACTACATTGCTGAAGCTCTTAATTTAGAGACAACCACATTTGAGAACATTCCTACCCAGTCCACTGCTTCAAGCTCCTCGAGCATTTGCTCTGAGTCCTCAAAAGTTGAGGAGAAGGTTAAAGAAGAAGAAGAAAAGGATAAGGATGAAGGTGCTGAACCGAATGTTGAGCAGCCTTCAGCTTCAAAAGATGCAACACAGACTTCTCACCCTTCAGACTCTACTAATAAAACAGACTAATGTATATTTATTTAATTATCATTTTGTAATTATGTCAGAACCTCTATTGGGTTCGGCATTTTTGAAATAAAAGACATCTCTTACTTAACTTCTATGCAAAAGATTTTTTCTAATTTTCCATTGATAAAGTTCAGAAATTTTTACAACCAATTAACCTTAATATCGGGCATTCTTACTTCTGGTTTTTACCCTTTAATTATGAGAGTTTCATAAGATAGGGCTCTTATGTTTACGGTGCTCTTGAAAAGGATGTCTCCTGTTCATTTCAGCACTTGCATTTGAAGTTTAAGTAACATTCAAATAAAAAAGACCATATCGTATCATTTGGACAAGAAATAAGATAAAACAAAAATACTTTAATTTATTCCTTCCATTTTCAAAAGTACATTTACATGAGCAAATATTTATACATTGGCTTAGGTAAATAAAGCTTCCAATACATGTGGCAAACTTGTACTACTTATTTTTACGAGCTGATCATTTAGTCCTCGGTCCTGACTCGAGGTCTTTCAAAGCAACTGAACTTTTAAACTTTTAAGTTCAAGATATAGCTCCCCGTTCTAGCAGTCCCCGATTTCTTTGACACTTTTAGTGTTCTAATATGTAATACTCCCCATGCCCCCCCCCCCCCCCAAAATATTCGGATACAAAGTATGAGAATTTGAACACTGGAGTTCAAGGAACCTTCTTTGGAGTATGCTTTACATTGTTACCTCATTAATAACCTTGCTAGAAAAACTAAAAAAAAAATTGGACAAAGGAAAAAAGAGTGCAGCACATACTTTTAGTATCATCAAAGATCTTCAACAATAATACCTTTTGAGGTGAGTCACATTCCAATTGCTCGGTAATTTTATTCCATCTTGATTTTTCAGTTGATATGACCTTTTACCAGTTATAGCTGAAATCTGATAAGGTCCTTCCCAGGTTAGTCCCAACTTTCTAGCATTGACTTCCTGGGTATTATGAGCTACCTTCCGTAAAACCAAATCTCCGACGTTAAAATAATGAAGATTTGCTCTGCATGCGATTATAGTAACTGTTGATACTCAAGTTTGCCCTCATATTTTTCAAATAGTATATATACTTTCAAAATATCATTTTGCATCATTACCTAATTTACAAGGGTTATATGAGTATTTTTCTATAATTTTATATAACTTTTTAAAGCTTTAAAAAAAAAATTCTTGCATTTTAAATGTTCAAAATATTTATTACTCCTACAAATTATTTTGTGATGACTTAATCATCTAAATCTATTATTTATATCCACATATATGCTCCATAATATTTTTACTTTGTTTCATGTAATTATATTTGCATTCTTTGAGCTATTTACATAATTTTGCAGTAATAGCCTATATTCTACGCATAATTACATTTATTACATTATTCATGTTGAAATAGCATTTTTATATTTTTATAATGTTAAGTTATTATGTTCAATCATTTTATTGCATAAGTAATATTTTTTATTATTTATTAATTTTTTTATAAATTATTTTAAATAATATTTAGTGCATTTAATTCTTAGCCCAATATAGGGCTAATTTTTGGACCAAAACTTTGGCCCAATACCGTTAACCCAATGTCAGCAGCCCATTACCCTATACCCATCTCCTGACCCGCCCCACTTCCCCACTGGTCGTTGATCTTAGATGATCAACGGCCCACAATGGCCCTTCCCCTTTCCTTATATCTTCCTCACCCAAACTCTAGAGACACTTTCGCCTAATAGCTGCCCCTAAATCCTCTATACCCTCTTCGTCTCTAAGAAACCCTAGCCGTCGTATCTCCGAATCTTCTCCAAATCCGACCCCAAAATGGAATCAGTCTATGATTCCCTTACCTTCTATGCAATATCTCGTTGTTTCTTACAAGACTATGGTATTACATAGTACTTGCCCCATTTTTGGCAAGTACCGATCTCCCAAATCAAGTGCCATCACCTTGAACTTTTGAGACTTAGATGATATTTTGTCTGGATACACTCACTACCAGGCTATATGGGTCTGATTCAGTGATATTTCGACCATCCGTGTTCTCCTTTTGAACTAGTGTTTGCCCGATTTTTTCTAAATTAATTATGAGTGATTTTGCATGCTTCTCTTTCCTTATTTGTGTTTGATTAACTGTATTTCCTTATTTTGTATGTTGATCTTTACTACTATATAAACCCCTCCCCAATTTTCCCTTCAAGAGACTCAAATCGCTAAAAACAATTACTATTGTCTTTCTTATTCTCGCCTTACACTATTCTGAAACTTAAACTCTTGGACGCCTGAAAGCCAAGGCCACCGGAATTTGATTAGTCGACCTTTCTTAGTGCAAGTACTACCCGGGGTTGATCCGAAACACTTGGGAACTCTAATGCACTAAGATTTTGGGGTTATAATGTTCGTTCTGCTACTTATGTTTGAGATATTACTGAAATTGTTCTTTGTTTATTCATTTGTCAATTAGTAACTGGTAAATACCTATGACCCTTGCAATTTCATTCTCTTTCGCTTGAATTCCTGTTCTGCATATCTAAGTTTCTGAGATTCTTTTTATGAATCGACATGCTATTATATGTTCTGAAGTTCTTCTTGAGGCTATATACCTTCTAATAATCAAATTTTCCTACTTGTTGCCTTAATCCTGTTTACTTAGGACTGTTTTCTCTACTTTATGTGTTTGAATGCTTATTACTGTTGCTCGTTCTGAGTTTAACTTCTTGCTTTGTTCTGTTTCATGCCCAGAACATGTTCTAATTCCTGTTAAATCATTTATGTGCAATTTCATACTCTTCTAGAGTTAACCCATGATCATGTTATTAGCCTAAACGTGCTACTCGTAAACTAATTTGTGTTCCCCACCTTGTCCTGTATCTGTGTGATAAATCAATGCATGTGTTTCAGACCTTGTTGAGTTATTCTTGTCCAACCTGCTAAGTTTCTGAGGTTGTACTGATTAGCTAAGGCATTTTTCCATGCCATTTAAGTTCTAATGTATGTTTGATTTGTTAATCCTATGTCTTGGCATTTCTTTTAGGGCAAATTTCTATGTTAGCTTCTTCTCTTATGTCTGGGTAATTAGTATGAGTTACTATGATTGCATGTCCTATTCCTCTTACGTTGATATGCTTTTATGAGTTCTTTGGATTTTGGCACTGTTGTGGTCTGTTGTAGACCATGTTATTAGGTTGTCGTTGTACTGATTGTGATCATGTTAGGCTCCCATGTTAGAAATCTTCATGTGAAATTGTTATCCCTCTAACTAAAACTACTATGATTAAGGCTCATATGTCTAAAGTCTTTTTGACTAATTCTGGTGAATACCTTATGCTAAACTTGATTTCTGGGAACTTAGCATGTGTGTGTGTGTGTGTGTGTGTGTGTGTTTACCCTGTTAACCCAATAGACCTGCTTCTTAAGTCCTTCTAATGTGTGATTGTGTCCAGCATGCTATACCCTTTCCTTTGTTGAATGGTTGCTCAATATGGTGTTAGTTTTCTATGTCAACTTGTTGTGTTAAAGCTAGTTCTCGTTGGTCCACCTAGTTGGCATGTTCAAGCCCTCTTGTTTGATCAATCTTGTTCCCTTAACTTCTAAAAAACAAGTGCCTATATGTTTATGTAATCGTGTCCCTATGAGGTATTATGGACTTCAGAATTGTCAATTGGTTGCCATGTACGTTTCCTCCATCTAAGCCTGGTATGAGCCCATGTGTGGCCCCAAGTTGTGCAATTGATACATTCTCCTATTTGAGGTGTGCTTGGATCTGGGTCTACTATTCGAGTGAAAAGTGAGCTTACTGAAGGCCCAGCTAGTACTGGGTTATTTCTCTTTTGGGCCTGCTCTGTTTAATGGGCCTGTAGTTCTTCAGTATGTAATATTTGCACTTGTATTCATTGTTTTGGTCCTATAATAATTTATAAACAAAATAGATGGAAAATTAGTGAAAAGGGGGATAGGGAACTTTAATTCTTACATGAATGGGTAGAAAACATGCCTATAAGATTTAATTGCTTTACTTGTTACTTTGTTTGACATGCCCTATTTTCTATGCACCGATAGAAAGCATGCCTATAAGAACTTAAATTGCGTTACCTGCTAACATCATAAACATGTCTAAAATATAAGTATTTCCCTTGTTCGCATGCTTTATTTCTATACAATATTAGATAGCATGCTTATAGGATTCAAATATCATGGATTATTTGCCCAACTTGTGCTATTGATGTGCGATTGTTAGATAACATGCCTGTAGGATCGTGTGAAATAATTGAGATCGGCTTCCATCAATATTCATCTAGATACTATGTCTATAAGGTTTCAATTAATCAATCAATAAACTGCTTCTATCGCTCTTAGCACGTTGCTCCTTTAGATATCATGACTATAGGATCTTAATCAACTAATCGATTACTTTGTTACTTCATCGCATTGCCACACTTAGACAACACGCCTATAGGGATAAAGTATATAAAATCAATTACATTTATTAACTACCAGAAATCCTGCCTATAGGACATTGTCACCTACCTAATAAACATGCCTGTAAAATAAGCATTGGTAATTCAGAGTTCTGGGATCGTTTCACTACCTCATTACGTATATAACTAGAGATCATGCCTATAGATTTGTAATACCTTTAATCTACCCATACGATAGTCCAGAAACTGCAACACTACCTGTATAATGCTGGGATCCAGAATCACATAGAAATCATGCTTATAGGACTTAATGGCTATAATGCGTTTTAATCCAGAAAAATGTCTATTGCTGAATCTTCCCACGTGCATTTGTTGTTTATGTGTGAAGGCTAACTTGGGCCTCTAATTGTCTTTATGTGAAGTCTTGATTGTTTTGAATGTCGCCTAGTTTTTTTTATCATTTTGAGCAACCTAGGAGAAGTCTAGAACCACCCAAATAGAGGTCCAAAGCCTCATGGATCATACGTATGGGACAGGTAGTGCACGCATAGGGTACGACCTAGAATTAAATTAGAGCGCCTTTAGGTAAATAACTTTAACATAGTAATCAGGTAGTAGGAGATGATAGTCTGTGCTCGCTGAATAATATGAGAAACCCCTATCTCAAAGGAGTTGCAAAGTATTATTTATGTTGCATGGGGGTGATCCTTTAGGCTAAAAAACTTAGGACCCCCTCCCCTTTCTTTATTTGTTATTTACACTTAGTCATTTAACATAGATCAATGTAGTTGTATATAGTCATTAAGATTTATGCTGATTCTCACGTGCCATAATAAGACTCTTCGACTTCTAAATTTCCCTTTATTTACTTGATCACTTAGTCTAATTACATAATCCACATAGTTTAAAGTTCGGCCGGGACCCATGGTTGTAGACCTCGAAGAGTGCCTAACACCTTCTCTTTGAGGTAATTTGAGCCCTTACCCGATCTTTGGTGGCGTTGACTATTCAAACAGAGTTATTTTTCAAATAGGTGCCCTAACGCACCTCAAACCATTAGGTGGCAACTCTTCTCTTTTAATACTCATTTAAAAGAGTTGTCACACGTCGAAGCCCGCTTTTCGCAAGAAAATAGGGCACGACAGTAACGTTCCATCATTTGCTTTTCTGCCACCATACTTACATAAGCGAAGTTTTGATGCTCCTCAAGCAAGTCCAACTTAATCCAAATTTCTTCAGCATTTTCCTGCTCATTTTCTCGGGAATACCTTATAGTCGGTTCCCCAATCTCAAAAGGAATCAAAACTTTCGCACCGTACACAAGGAAAAAAGGTGTTTCTCATGTGCTCGACTTTGCCGTCATTTGATATCCCCAAAATACTTCTGGCAGCTCTTCTAGCCACCTGCCTTTAGCATCCTCTAATTTCTTTTTGAGGTTTTGAATTATCACCTTCTTGGTTGACTCCGATTGACCGTTAGCACTTGGGTAGTATAGGGAGGATGTGATCCTTTTGATCTTCAATCCTTCTAGGAACTTTGTAATCTTTGAACCTAGAAATTATGGCCATTGTCACAAGCAATTTCTTTTGGTACTCCAAATCGACAAATGATATGATCCCAAATGAAATCGATTATTTATCGCTCTCCAATCTTCTTGAAAGCTCATGCTTCAACCTACTTAGTGAAATAATTAGTGAAAACTAAAAGAAATTTAACTGTCCGGGCCCTTGAGGCAAAGGATCGACTATATCTATTCCCCATTTCATGAATGGCCATGGTGACGCCAGTGAATGCAAAATCTATGTCCGTTGATGCATCAATTGAGCATGATGCTCGCGCTTACCAAATTTTTGTACAAACGGATGCCTTTGAATCTTGTTCCATACGAGGCCAATAGTAACCGACCCTTATTATTTTGAGCACCAATGAATCAGCACCGGAGTGATTTCCACAAACCCCTTCATGAACTTACCTCAGGACATAATTAGCCTCTGATGTTCTTAAACACCAAGCCAACAGTCCTTGGAAAGACCTTTGGTACAATTTTCCATCAACGAGACAATACCAAGTAAATTTGTTCGTAATGTCGGGGGCTTTAGATTCTTCAGGCAAATTTTCGTGCCTTAAATATTCCATAAACTTGTTTCTTCAATCCCAAATTAGGTTGGTTGAGTTAGATTTGCAATATTCATCCACGTCTATGATTGAATGCAATAGCTGAACAACTACACCAGAATCAACTCCTTTCATTTTTGTGGACGAAGCTAAATTGGCCAACGCGTCAGCTTTCACGTTTTCTTCTCTTGGTATATGAATAACTGACCACTCCCTGACTCAGGAAAGTAAAACTTGAACTTTATTGAAGTACTGTTGCATGCGCTCTTACTTGGTATCAAAGATTCCATATATCAGATTTACTACCACCTGGAAGTCCTCTCTACTCCTCCGGAGTAGGGGTAAGGTCTGCATACATACTACCCTCCTCAGTCCTCACTTGTGGGATTTCACTGGGTTGTTGTTGTTGTTTACCAGCTGGAAGTCGTATTTTACTTCAATCACCTCAGAGCCTAGTCCCTGGACTAATTCAAGTCCTGCAACTAAAGCTTCATACTCGGCTTCATTGTTAGTCAATGGAACAAATCTAATGGCATGTCTCAAGGTTTCTCCCAAAGGAGTGATTAGTACTATCCCAAGACCAGAACCTTTTACATTGGAGGCTCCATCCGTAAACAAGGTCCATACACCGGAGACAGTTCCCGATACCAGAATTGCTTCTTTAAAAGCTAAATGCATCATTCCCGAGCTAAAATCAGCCACAAAGTCAGGTAAAACTTATGACTTAGCAGTCTGAGGCTTATATTCAATATTAAATTCACTAATTTCAACTGACTATTTAGCCAATCGACCTGATAATTCAGGTTTATGAAGGACGTTCCTTGGGAGAAAGGTCGTCACAACAACTATTGTGTGGCATTGAAAGTAGGGTCTAAGCTTTTAAGAGGCGACTACGAGAGCTAGAGCCAACTTTTTCAAGTGCGGGGTAACGTGTTTCCGCACCTGAAAGTATCTTACTAACATAATATATAGTAAATTGCGTACCTTCTTCCTCCCGAACTAGAACTACACTTACCGAAACTTCCAATACCGCTAAATAAATTAATCATTATTCCCCCTCCTTTGGTTTGGATATTAGAGGACAGCTGGACAAATATCTCTTCAAGTCTTTCAACGCTTGCTGGCACTCCGGCGTCCATGAGAAGTCATTCTTCTTCTTCAATAGTGAAAAGGAACAGTGGCATTTCTCTAAATACCTTGATATGAATCTACTAAGGGCCGTCAGTCTACCGGTTAAACTTTGCACCTCCTTTGCACTTTTCAGTTGGTCTGGGATATCATCTATGACCTTGATCTTGTCAGGATTTACTTCAATTCCTCTTTAATAAATCAAGAAGCCAAGAAACTTCCCGAACCCAACTCCAAAAGTGCACTTTTCTGGATTGAGCTTCATGTTGTATTTTCTCAATATATCAAATACCTCTTGTAGATGAGTTAAGTGATTTCCTGCACCGAGAGACTTAACCAGTATGTCATCAATATAAACTTTCATGATTTTACCAATTTGACGCTCAAACATCGTATTAACGTGCCTCTGATAAGTGGCTCCGGCATTTTTATATTCAAAAGGCATCACATTATAGCAATATATGCCAAAATTTGTGATAAACGAGGTTTTTTATTGATCCTTCGGGTGCATCCTAATTTGATTATACCCGGGGTATGCATCAAAAGAAACTTATCAACTCATGCCCAGTCGTAGCATCGATCATTTGGTCGATGTTTGGCAATAGAAAAGAATTTGTATGGCAAACCTTATTTAGATCTTTATAGTCTATACACATTCTAAACTTATTATTCTTTTTAGGTACAACTACTATGTTAGCTAACCAATCAGGATAAATTACTTCATGAATTGAACCTATATTTAGTAACTTGGTTACCTTTTCTTTAACAAACTTGTTCCTGACATCGGCTATTGGTCGCTTCTTCTGCTTTATCGGAGGAAAATTAGGGTCCAAACTTAACTTGTGGACAACCACTTCCGGTGGAATACCTGTCATGTCTGAATGAGACCATGCAAAATAATAAATATTAGCTTTGAAAATTTCAATAATTCTAAGCCTGAGCTCGGGGCTCAACTCCGTTCCCATCACCTTCAACCGGGACTAGACGGGAAGTAGACACCGGTTCCTGTAGTTGCTATTTGTAAATTCCCTCCACCTTGCTACTATGTAGGTGACTACAATCATTTCTCTTGCAGCAGGTTGATCACCTCTAATATGTTTGATCTCATCTGGTGTAGGGAACTTCAGCACTTGATGGTACGCTGATGGCACAACCTTCATTTCATGGAACCATGGTCTATCAAGGATCACGTTTTAGCCCATATCGCCATCCACTATTTTGAACAAAGTGAATTTCGTCACCCCTTCGGCATAGATAGGTAACACGATCTCTTCTCGGGTCATTATGCTTGTTAATTTGAACCCGGCCAGAAGCTTTATTACCGAAACTATATTTCTGGTTAGCTTTGCTTGTTCCAAAACCCTCAATTGGATGATATTGGCTGAACTTTCTCGATCAATCAACACACGTTTAATTTTAAAATCTAATATATTAAGAGATATTACCAGAGCATCATTGTGCAGTAAAATAAGGCTTTTCGCATCTTCCTCCGTGAAGGTGATTTCATTGTCTTTAGATTCAACCCGGATTCTCTTGCCATGAGTGACTGATATCTCCGTGGAATTCACCCCACAAATTAGGATCTCTTTGATTGGGATCTGATCAAATTGGTTTCGGGAAACTTGCCTCATTGATATTTCTCATAGCCGAAACCAACTTTACCAGACTAATGTTGAAATTGTAATCTAATAACTGGGGATATCCTAAATCCCGAGACCCTGATGATTCTTTATCCTGCAAAGTCCTACTACTCCAACCACGATTCGTCCTTCTATCTAGTCTGAAGCTTTCCAATGACTGAAAACCTTTAGCTCTACACCCATCAGGTCTTTCATTTGATAAATAATGTTGGAAATGACTCCTAAATAATCTCTAGTCTGCATCAAAATCATTTTGAACATTTCTTGATTCTGATCGTAATTACGATCCTTGGATGACACCAAAAACCTTAATTGATCATCTTTAATTATGATTTTTGATTCATAACGATTATGGACATGTGCCCCTGTAGTTGCCTGAAATTCCAATAGGCTCCCCTTCAATTTTCTCGAGACATAAGAGCTTAAAGGATTAAGGTCTTTGGTGAACGCCTCTGCTGCCTATTCATCCAGTTCTGCCGGCAAAAACATCCTCTCCTTTTGGAACAGGATCACGAACTTTCAAAGCAATTCAGATTCTCCTTGAGTGATTCTGAATAAATCTGCCTTCCTAGCTAGGAATTTCCTTGATCAGCATGAGCTTTGATTAATGAATCTGCAAGCATTTAAAAAAAAATCAATTGAATATTCAGGTAAAAGAGAATACCACATTAAAGCTCCATTCATTAGGGTTTTGCCAAATTTCTTTAGCTAAACAGATTTGATCTCATGCAAAGGCAAATCATTTCCCTTTATAGCCATATTGTAAATTGTGATGTGCTCATGTGGATCCGAAGTTCTATCATACTTCGGAATATCCGGCATCTTGAACCTTTTTAAAATCAACTCCAGATCCGCACTTGGTTTGAATGGCAGGTGAGTATACTTTTTTGAATCTGGGCCATTCAATACCGGAGGTGCCCCAGGGATCTAATCCATCCGAGCATCAAATTCTTTAGTGTTTTGATTCATCTGATCATTCATTTTCCTAATGAACCTCATGAGCTCAGTTTTAAAAAGATCATCTATGTTGATATCATTTTCGGACCTACTACCTGCACCACATGCTTGATTATCATTGAATCCTAACTCATCCCTTAAAGCGATGTTACCGGTTCTTTGTGTTGTCTAGTTTGCAAGCACGCTAGGAGGGACTCGAACTCCTCTTTTGAAATTATTTGAGGCAACCGATAGTGCTTGCTGGAGCTCAGTCATTATCATGTCCTATCTAGAGAGATAATTCATGAAATTTCTTTGATGTGCTCTCAAAACTTTCACCATATCATCCACAGGTTCATCATTTATCAGCGGTAGGACTCCTTGCAAGCCGTGTATTTCGTCCTTCTCGGATCGGAGTTGCTTCATTCCTATCATTGTAAGTTTCACTGGTAGAATCATCATGCTAGTCTCAACTACAGAGATTGTCCTCATGCTCATTGACGTTGTTTGTTCCAACATTGAGCGAGTTGTTGGCATCATTAGGTACCATATCTATTTTTGTTTTACTAAAGAAAAGCTTCAAAATACGTTAGTAAAAGATGAATGGATCAAAGTAATACCATAATTGTCTATGCCACACGGTGGGCGCCAAATTATTTATCGGTAAAACGATACAGTTAAATTTATAAGGTGGTTTATAGACACGTGAATTAAATTAATCCAAAAAAATAAAATGATGAAGACCAAAATTGAATAAAGTTAGAAACAATTGAAGAAGAGACGAGCCTGGTCCTTGAATTATACTTTTCGGGTAGCAAGAATAATATCTAGAACAAAGTACTTGGTAAAATAATGTTAAGAGAATAAGAGAATAAGTTCAGCCTTTTTTCATACAAGTATTCGTGTCCTTACAATAAGTACATATTCCTCTATTGATAGCTATATTAAGGTTGACAAGATTCCCAAATCAAGCTCGTCTTTAATGTGAGTAAAAATCCCTCTTGATAGCTGCATAACGGTTGAGTGTAAATGCTAAGATTCTTTGTAAAGGTCGCTCCTTGAATGTTGCGTTCTTCAACCGGTGTCTTACTTTCAAACTTTTCTCTCTTCGGTCTTGATGTCACCGGGACTCATACAACACCGACCATATATTTAGATCCGATGTCAGTTATTTGCTGACTCGTCTCCTATATATCTTTACTGCCACGTGCTCACTTGACTAACATCCACCTGTCATCTTCTAATTTTACCTATACATCAACCAAACAATATAATAAATTATGTTGAATTTCGTACATGGATTACTGCTCCGGAAACACCAACCAAACAGGCCCTAAGTGTACAGCTAACTCTCTTTCTTATCTACTTTTTAGGTAAGCTTTCATAATCATGCTAGTACTACTTGTCTATTTCGTACACTTTTAATTTAGAACGTTTTAAATAAGCTTTATCATAACAGTACATTGACAATTAACTACTCCTCTTCCTTCCAATTTATGTGTACCTATTTGACTGGGCACGGAGTTTAAGAAAAAATGAAGACTTTTCGAATTTGTGGTCCTAAACAATTCAAAAAGGGCCCAGAGTATTTGTGTGGTTATAAAAATTTCTCATTAAGGATAGAATTGTAAGTTTAAGCAAAATTATTTCCAAATAAACGGAGATAGTAACATTTATTACGTACGTATTAATTTTTAATATGGTCAAAGTCTATCTTCAATAAAAGCTTCCACATGCATATGCACGATGCACCTACCATAATCACTTGCTCCTATTACTTAAAGCTCATATCATTGAAATACTACAGCTGGTTCAAATAAAATGTTCAAAATTCAACATGGACCACCAGTCACTCTCAGCACACACATTCAAAGTGTCTCCATCGTCCGGCGACTCGAGGACATTGCCAGCACTGGGAGTAGTCGACGAACCACATCATCGGTAGCCCGGTTTTCAAGTGATCAGTACTGGAATATGGCCATCGGTAACTGGGTAAGGATACGTGCAGCGAATAATAGTACAAGAAATGTTATCGAGAGTACTGTTGATGATGAGGTGGTTTCAACTGTAGAAAGTGAAGGAGAATCAATAGATGTGAAGGCAGTGGTTATGTTAAGGAAAAAGATGAAAGGGAAGATCTCAGATAAGATTGGAGAATGGATGGAATCAATTACAAAAGGAATAATTGGTGGTGCAATGTTGATTCAGCTCGTTAGCGAAGATATTGACCCTGGTTAGCTTTTTCCATCCTAATCAACTTGTTATATATATATATATATACGTATTTTTAATTTCAATTTTATACAATTTCAGGAAAAGTTCTTCCTTCAAATTTATAAGAATTTACCTCTCAATAATATTTTTCATAATGGAAGATGAGAAGATTAGACTTTAGACACATGCTATATACAAGTGAAACTTATTTGACAAGATATATAAGAAAAATAAATAGAACCTAAGACAATTAAATTTGATGGTTGTCAAACTAAAGCATTTTCCATCTTGTTTCGACCATTAGGTTGGTTGAAGGTTTTAGAGAATATGAACTAGTTTTGTACAACAACCAAAAAATAAAAAAACCAGTTTTGTCCTTCCAGATTGTCAAACGCCAACTTGAGTTAACATGGTACTCGTACAAATAATTTATTGTCTTATTTTTAATATTTGTTTATTATACATTTGTCCCAATTGAAATGTCATATCTCGCTTTTATATGCATTATTGATCTAGAGTAACACTAGACATTGTTTAGTTGGGAAACAAATTATAGAAAGATTAATTATATAGGGATTAGTTATGCAAAAATTAGTTATATATAGATTAATAATGCAAGAATTAGTTATGCAGAGATTAATACAAGAATTACAATATAGGGATTATTTCTCATTGAAATGTTGTATTAAAGAAACTAATTTTGAAGATCATGAGGTCGATCGAGACATCTTTGATATCATAAGAATTTAATAATTAGTCCTTTCCATTCTGAAATATGCTTCTTTTACTAGTATACTCTTTATGATAAATCTTAAAAATTATCTTTTTCTTTGTGCCTTTTGATTTGGTTTTGTGTTAAATAGGAATTAGGATCCTGTGGTAGGTGTATGAAAAAGGAATGGTTCTGGAGTTTGGCTCTTTGGCAACTGAAATTGTCATGCCTTAGGGTTAGGGATGAAAACGTAAAAGAACCAGAAAGGTAAAGAATTGAATTAAAAAGGGTTAATCATTGTAAAACAACAGTATTCAGAAAACAGGGAGGATGTTTTTATCATTTTAGCTGGTTTATTTCATGTATGATTAATGCTAGCATTCTTACTCCTATCCTGCATAACATAATAGATTCATGCATAACATATGTAGGTATTATTTTTTGAGGAAAATCAAATTATTAACAGAACAATTTATAAAACAATGCTGAATTTTAAACAATGATTAATTTTTTCTACAAGCCAACCAAACAATGTATAAAATTGTGCAGAATTTATGTCATAACTAAACCTTCTTACAAGCTAACCAAACGGCCCCTATCAAAAAACTACGGAATTAAAGACCTTCTGGTTTCAAAGTAGAAAAATAAAGACAAAATTTAATGAGCTTGATGAGACTGATCATTCGTTATTGGCGATAGAATAGTAGGTTAATGGTAAAGCACTTATCTTGCCTTCTTGGAAAATGTAATGGAAAATATTTCGACCAAAATCTTATAAAACAAGTTCTTTTGAGAAGTTGTTCGTATTTTTTCTAAGAAGTTTTTCACTTTTCCATTTCCCTTTCTTTCCTGTTTAATGCAGAGAGATGTTTGGCCAAACTTTTGAAAAGTCAAAAATATTTTTTCTTCAAAAAAAGAATTTTTTGAAAAATTTGAAATGTTTGGTCAAAACAAAAAAGTGTTTTTGAGAAATAGCAGAATCAATTTTTCTCCTTTTAGAGAAAAATTACAAATTCTACCTTCTTTAAAAAAGCAAAAACAGAAGTAAAAAATTAATTTATTTAGGAGAAAAATATCCTTATAATAAATTTATATTTTTAAATTATTCCTCTTTTATTTAACTTTTTCCTTTTCCTTTTTCTTTTTCCTTCCACCATACCTTTCATCTCTTTTTTTATTTTCTTTCTCCTATCCCTCTTTGGAATATTCACTCTACTATAAATAGATTTCTTCCTTTATATAGTGATTTATAAGAGTAGATTTTTAAATTATATTGAATGATGCATTTTAATATATTTAAATTATCACGTACATAATAAGTAATACCAAAACCCCCCAATATTATTACTTTGAAATAACTATATTTTATATTGATTAAGATTTTTAATTTTAATTTTTATTTTATGTTTTATGTTTTATGTTTTATGTTTTATGTTTTATGTTTTATGTTTTATATTTGGATGGAATTCCTTTATAATAAATATTTAAATTTATTTTTCTCTTTTTTTTTGGTAAATAGTAATTTCTATTCATTTCAAAAAAGTATCTTTACAAAGCTAGTAGATGCTGACCATCCACAATCCTAATTACACCAAACCTGAAGTCTAAGTACTCTGTCTAAATTCTAATATGAACAAGAAACAGTTACATTTGCGTAGAGCCTAAGGAAAAAAGTTGAAGGGCTCCTTGCCAAATGCCAATGCTGTAATGTTCTGCCTCTAGCATGTATATGTAATGCAATTTCTCTACGGATGCTATCTGTTTTGACCATACCTCCTTGAAATATGAGCATATTCCTTTCCCTCCGTACTGCGTATACCAACATGCCAAATAATGTCCAGATTTTCTTTTAGCACCTTTATTGATCCGTTGTACTTCTTCTTGCAATCTCGAACAGGTCTAGGGTGGCCTAACCAGACTTGCCAAATTTATTTTTCTCTTTTAAATAATACTAATTGCAAAGTGAATTTAAATGGTCCTTTTTCATAATTTGATACTTAAAATTATTTTTTGAAAAGATTAGCCAAATATAATTTTGGTGCAAAAAACACTACTTGAATGAATTGGCCAAACACAAATTGTTACTTTACAAAAGTACTTTTTTAAAAATGACTTTTAAATAAAATCACTTTTAAAAATAAGCAATTTTTGACAGCTTGGCCAAACGGAATATCTATCTTCATGCAAGTATTTCAAGATTTATTCTAATTAGTGATCAATGAAATCACAAGTTTTAAACACAAATTATATGGTACCGTTTATGATTGGGATTTTTTCGTATATATACGAAAATTTAATTTTTTTTACCCGATTTATTTAAGTTTTTCTATTTACAGAAAGTAACTAAATTTTTTTTTACAAAATATATATAAATTCGGTCAAAAACTACAATTTATATACAATTTATCTACAGTTTTGTATGTCGTTTCTACACCCGACATACATAGTATATACAATTTGTTTAGTTCTTCTTCTTGTAGTTTTAAACTTATATTCTAACCAAAACCACATCGAATCTTCATCAAATTCTCTCATATTCTCTATCATTTGCAACAATACCCAATCCAAATAAATAACAAATTCGCAAAATTCAATTTTCGTATTCAAAATTTCGAACCTTTTTAATGACTGTCAATAGAGTATAAACTCTTAACTAATCACGTGAATTTATTTATCAATGTCCTATTCTAAACAATTTACTTTTAATCATGGTTCTGTTTTTCCCTTTTTATCAATTTTTCTAATTCTGTTTGTAGTAATATCGCTCTCCCTCAATAGTGTTGCAAGAGCCCATTTATGGACTCCAGCTTCCTCTTAATTTCCATCACCAAATTTGTCATTTTCCATGGTGTTTGATGTTTGCTTCTGTATCATGTCTACAATTATCAGTGGATGTTTTTCTAATAGAAGTCTAAAGATGCATTGTCAATGCAAATACATTATTTTGTATATAATTGGTAAATTATATATCAACTTGTAATTAAATTAAAACTTCAATATTGAGGGTAAATAAATTTCAAAAATTATATAGATAAATAAAAATCTCTTTTTTTACAATTGTATTTGAGATACAAAGAAGAAAATTGCTACGACGAATAATATGGTGCTGGCATTTCTCATCAACTTTCTACAAAAATTCTTCACAAAGAAAAGAAAGTTTTTTTGTTCGGTTCTCTAATTAGGAAAAAGAATTTCCACTGCTTTCTTGCAACAGAAATATGTTTATAACTTAGAAGAGATAAAACTTTGGAGGAAGAATCTTAGTAACTATATCTCTTACCTTATATATATATACTAGTTTTTGGACACGTGCGTTCATGTGTGTCCTTACAAGTGGTACTCGACTTTTAATGCTTAGAAAATTTGATGGAAAATGAAGAAAGAAGGAGGTGTATTAGGAATCTTTTAGAAGAGGTGCATCAGGACTCTCTTAAAATAGACGTATTACCAAGCAAAATTATAACACACTATAGAAAGATGTATTGTATAGTTTAGACTACGCGAGAATTAATATTGGTAATAAAATCAAGGAATACTGTATACATCTTTGATAATGTGTACGTCTGAGCTGCCATCTCCCTTGGACTCTTGGCTTTAAAATTTTAACAGGGACTTTACTATTAATTCCATTACTGGAATGCCCTAAAAAGTGAGAGATGCTTGGCTCTACTCTTTATTTAATGTATTGCAAAACACAACTTTAGTTGATTTTCTCAGGCTAAATTTGAAAATAAAAAATCCTTTATTTTCATACAAGGAAAGTTGAATTTGGGAAAGAAAGAAAAAGCTGGACAATTTTGCTATGTCAGCAGAAGTTGTACCTTTTTTTTTATAAATGTCGACAATTGTATTTAGATAATACTTTATTTTGTACACAGAACATGTGAAAGACTGATGATAACATTTCGACTTAACCATAATACAAATTATCAAAATATTCAAAGTTAAAGACGTATTTATAAGCTTATATGAGTTTTGAAGAAATTGAGGGAACAAATTTGAACCCAGACACATGAAAGTTCGCAGAATATTAAAAAACATGACTAAGTCGAACCATACCAAAACAAAGTGATATCACGACACAATATTTTAGCCAAAAAAAAAAAAATGGCAGTGACCAAAATTAAAGTCTAGGCGGCAAACCTAAGAAAACTTTTATGTAGAGGTTATTCAAGCTCCCTTAAGCTGGAATTGACACCATTTAACCAACCATATTTGATGACATGTAATTGATATATATATATATATATATATATATATATATATAGTCTTGATATATATATATATATATATATATATATATATATATATATATAAGACTATATATATATATATATATATATATATATATATCATTGTATCACTTGATATATAGTCTTGATCGTTGATACATGTGCCGATTGTTTTAAAGGCCCACAGTGACTAAAACAATAAAATACCACTTTCACAACTAAGATGTTCTGTATCTATCTTTATTTTTTTTTTAAGTATTATTTATCGACTGGAGATAGTGTGAAGTTAAAATGGATAAAATCAGTTCTAAAACAAATCTACCAGCTTTGTTGTTATTAAACTTAGCATCATCGTCAAGAGACGACTCTCCCCTATGGTGTATTCTAGCTGAGCTTATTTTACTACTCGTTCTTCCTTTGCTTTTTCTTTTGTAGCTACGGACATTTTTTTATTGTCCCCTCTTTTGCATATAGCGCTATTGTCCAAATAATTTTCGGACATTGAATCAATTTCAAAAACAAAATTAGTTACTTGTCCTAATCTACGATCAATAACATACTGGAAGTAATACATTAGAGCCATATAATATAAATCGATATTGAAATGGAGCCATTCCATAGATTGTTAATGAAACATGTGAAATCTAATATTCCTTTCGCTATATTTTATTTTAGAAACAGTCATACTTAAAACTTTTAAAAACTAAAAGGCACCCTAGTGTAATTTTGTTTCTTTTTTCAATACTCACAATATTTAAAAAAAAATTTAAACTAAAATAAATGGAATAAAAACTAATGATGACATTGCAGGAAATTTGCCAATCACCTTTTATCAACAATTAGGAGGACGGACGACCTCTACAACTTCACTGCTAGCCATGATTCGAACCTGTAGAGTTAAGTTATTAAAGTGAATCCATGATTAAGTGGGAGGGATGATTACTTACTCATTCTCGTTTATTAACATACATCATTTCCACTAAAAAAAAAATGATAGAAGGCAATTGAATAATAAATTATGGGTCTGGGAGAGAGATGATAACTTACTTTCCAAACAAAGAGCCTGGAAACAAAGTAGGTGGAATTAACACAACTTTCTTCCATGTAAAATGATGAAAAATAAGTTTAACATGATCCACATACTTTGATATAAAAATAAAAAATTGTATAAGTATAATGAAATACAAGAAGAACAATACCGCGTGTTTAACATTTTTGAACTTCCTCAAAGAGTTTAGAGCATATCTACATACAAAGTAGCAGGAAAAAATGACTATTCATATACAAATCTAAATTGTGGCATCCTTGCTTGAAAAAAGGTACTTGACCGATTTCCACTGAATTGGCAATATTATGTTCTTAAATAGTAGCAGTAGAAAGTGACTATTTAGTTACAATTTTTAATTATGCATATGAATCTGGTCAATTTATTGTAACTTCTCAAATTCTTCATGTATAGAGATTAATGAAGAGAAACTTAATTACGGGTTTAATGATCCATAACACTAAATGGAAGGTAATTCTACCCGTATTGTAGTTTGCCCTTTCAAGAAATTGGAATTTCAAGATTTCATTTACATAAGAATCCTCTTTTAAAAGAAATTGGTACTTAGGGATATCATCATTTTGTTTTTGATTAAGAGCATAGCAAAAGTTATCAACATTTGTAATTAACTCAGTACTCTCCTGAAATTTATATGAAGGGTTAAACCAAGTTGGAATTTTGTTAATATTAAGACTAGTCCAGAATTTGAAACCATAAATGTGCAGTATATATATACTACATATACGTATCTCTCAATATTGTGATAAACCATAATGTGTATCTGTGTGTGTATTTGAATTCGAAATTGTTTAATTTGCATTTAGTAGCTAGTTGATTAGTGGGCCATTGCAGTAAATACTTGCTGTTCTTTTCTTAGAGTTGTGCAATTCCTAATATAAGAAAGATGTTGGTGCTGTATATAAGTTTCAGTAACTGCAAGCATAACATTTGAGTCTTTATTGTTTACAGATACCAAATCAGGGAAAATTTTAGAATGTTATGCTGGGAGCTGGTTGCCCAAGGCATCAGATAACCCGTCTATAGTTGAATACACTGCTAACTTCATAGTGCCAAGTGATTTTCGTCGTCCTGGAGCTATCATCCTCACCAATTTCCATGACAAAGAGGTGCACTTAGTGCAAATTGTAATTCATGGTTTTGGTGAAGGTCCAATAACCTTTCCTGCGAATACATGGATTCATTCTTGGAAGGACGATCCGGATAGTAGAATTATCTTCAGAAATCAGGTTTATGACGAGGTTTTCTTACTATATTCTTGTTAGCTTAATGTATGATGCTTCATCAGAAATGCTTCCATTTTATGACAGGCATATCTACCGCACCAAACGGCCCCTGGCATAAGGGTTCTTCGTCGTGAAGACTTGCTGAAGATTCGTGGTAATGGAAATGGTGAAAGGAAAAGACATGAACGCGTCTATGACTATGCACTTTATAATGATTTGGGCAATCCTGACAAAAGCAATGATCTGTCTCGGCCTGTATTTGGTGGTGAGGAGAGACCTTATCCTAGGCGTTGCCGAACTGGAAGATCTCCAACTAAAACAGGTAGCTTTTAGCTTTTCTTTCATAATTCTACAGTGTTGTTTAGGCCTTACGGCTTAGTTGAGTCAAATTGAACAGGATTTTCTTTGGGTAGACCAAGTTTACTAGTTCTGCTTATAACTACCTAAGCATTTTTGAGACTAACACACTTGCTAATGTAATTGGATGAGCATAGCTGCCTAAGCATTTTTGAGACTAATACACTCGCTAACGTTTCTAGTCTGTGAATGTGAGCAGATCCATGTGCAGAGAGTATAGCAGAATCACCTCATCCAGTTTATGTTCCTAGAGATGAAGCCTTTGAGGAAATTAAGGAGGATACACTTTCTGCCAAAAGGTGGAACGGTCTCATGCACAACCTGATACCAGCTATTGTTGCTAAATTCTTGAGTCCAAATATTCCCTTCAACAGCTTTACAGACATAGACAAGCTATATATTGATGGTCTTTCCTCAAAAGATGAAAATCAAAAGGAGAGTTTGATCAACCAAATACTTTTTGCTGGTGAAAGATTGCTCAAGTTCGAGATTCCTGTCATCAGGCGTAAGGCATTTCTTACTTTCTTTTTCTCTAATCCAAAGACTGAATATATTGATAGTTTTGTTGCATTATCTCTTGTCCTAAATCCGAGTCAACTATTAATGTTCCAAAATCGATTTTGGTTTGCTTTTTGGAAATATGCTGTCAAGTTTCACTAGTTAACTTTTGTATCTGTCTGCAGGAGATAGATTTGCTTGGCTACGAGACCATGAATTTGCACGCCAGACTTTGGCAGGGGTTAACCCTGTTAACATCGAACTACTTAAGGTAACAATAAATTTAAAAGAAGAATTGTGGGAGTCTGCTACTGCACTGTGACATGCCTCACTTTTCCTCACAGGAACTTCCAATTCTCAGTAAACTGGATCCACAAATTTATGGTCCTCCTGAGTCAGCAATTACAAAGGCCCTAATAGAACCAGAGCTAAATGGAATGAAAATTGAGGAGGTAATCATTTCTTTTGAAGTTTACACTACCATCTTTTTCAGCCTGCAAACTGAAGTTAACGTAGAGATCATGTACTTAAAGAACTACTCCTACCATGTATTGCATACAAGGAATTTCAATCTTCTTTCATCGATCTTTCTTGTTATGCTCTTCAGAATTTGAAAGCCTTTTGCTTTTCCCAAACTAGATTATCTTACACAATAATTTGCAGACTAACGTTCTTTCATAAGTAACTCCCAAACTAACACTCCTACTGCCATGTTGTATGAACTTCCACGCTGAATTTCTTGTTGCAAAAGTAAGCTTCACTTTGTTCATCATTACCAACTCGCATTCCTTCTCCTTAGTTTATTACACTCCGACCTCTGAACCAAATGTAGCCAACCTGGCCCTTGATTCTGGTTCTCTTTCCACTTTTTCAAGCAATTCATTTTAGCCCACCCCTAAAACACCTCATCTTCCCACTTTCTACAAGCTTTGGCTAAACTATTTTTTAGAATATAGTGGTAGGAATTCAGTGGACCTTTTGTTGGTTAAAATGAAGGAAGACAAAGGGAGGGTAAACAATCCATTACATGAGTAACTTGGAAAGAAAAGGAGGGGGGTGGGGGATGAGCTCATTTTCTAGCACTTGACATACTACCTACGCTTCTGCTAGAAGCTTCAGTATTATTATGTTATCGCAGTTGGCAGAATTCACAGGTTGATCTAACTGGTCTCTGCTGCAGGGCAAGAAGGGATTGAATATCCCATCCAAAATAAATCAAGTTGGTCCTATGACAAATCTCTTGGTCTGATATACAATTTCTTCTGATAATGTTTCTGGCTTGTTAGGTTTGTAATCCTATTTTGACGCCAGGATAACTGTTATGATTAGGAGTTGAGACAAAAATTTCCTTCCCCTAATATTTGAGACACTTACTTTTTTCTTTTCGTCTCTCTCTCTCTCACTAGCTCTCTCTGTTTCTTGTTTCGTTGTCGTGAATTGTTTGTTAATGCATATGGAAATCGTTTTCTTCCTTAATGAGAGGGGACATATCTTTTTCTGGAGTTTCATTTCATGGTAGTTTTAGTCGTAATATTGATATCACTATATGTAATTCCAGTCATAAGCATCTTATGGAAGTATGGTCATACAAAAACGTGCTTTCGTGTGCCTTTCTTGTTATATGCCTGGAGACTGCAAAATGGTCCGAGAGCTTCCATAATAATGCCAATTCTTGAAGACAGTGTCCCTTTGTACAAATAATGTTGAAAGTTAAAGTTTTGAGGATTGATTATTTATATGAATCCTGCATCAAATTTTTTGTGCAGGCTATTGAGAACAAGAGACTGTTCATACTAGATCACCATGACATGTTTCTTCCATTTATTGAGAATATAAACTCCTTGTCCGGGATCAAAGCTTATGCTTCCAGAGCAGTTCTTTTCTACACACCAACAGGTATTTTAAGACCAGTTATTATTGAACTCTCACTTCCTCCAACTCCTGCTTCACCAAGGACCAATCGCATATTCACTCCTGGCCATGATGCTACAACTAGTTGGCTTTGGAAGCTAGCTAAAGCGCATGTTTGCTCCAATGACGCAACCATTTTTCAAATGGTTAATCATTGGTAAGAGTTAAGTCCTATTCACAAATTAATAGTTTCTTTTCTTATTTCAGTCTAAGTTTGCTAGTTTTTCTTATAAAACTGACTACAATTGATAACACCATATTACGTATCTAATAATGTAAGAGTATTTTCACACAAGCACACCCAACCTTGCACCAGGGGTGGTTCTAAGGCTTTTGGCAGTGAGGCCATTGCCTTAGGCCCCCAAATTTATTTTAAATTTTTATTATTATTGTTACTATTATATATTATATTATTTATATAAATAATTAGAATAAAAAAAGTGTTACAATATACTTTTTGTTACTTGATTGAGGTTATTTTATACAATAAATTTATAAATTATGATAATTTTCTTCCCTCATTAATTAGTATATTTGACAAGAGTAAGTTGTTCTATTGGTGAGCATCCTCCACTTGCAACTAAGAGGTTGTGAGTTCGAGTCACCCTAAGAGCAAGTTGGGGAGTTTTTGGAGGGGGGAGTCGAGGGCTAACGGAAACAACCTCTCTACTCCAGGGTAGGGGTAAGGTCTGCGTGCAAACTACCCTCCCAAGACTCCACTAGTGAGATTATACTGGGATTAAGGGCCTCCCAATATGGTTTCGCCTTAGGCCCCGAAATCTGTTGAGCCGCCCCTGCCCTGCACCTTTTGTCACGATTAACTGCGCTATACTCTTCTGGACTAGTGAGTTTTGCTGTTGAGGGGCATCGCGGAAATTGCATTTATTGATAAATAGGCTTGTGTTCAAACTAGAGTGCTTAGAGAATATACATTTTGATGTCAAATCAAGTGAAGTTCGATATGCATAACCAGATGTGTACCAAATGTTGCAGGATGAGAATCCATGCATGTGCAGAACCATACATTATTGCCACCCATAGGCAATTAAGTTCTATGCACCCAATTTACAAGCTGCTGCATCCTCATATGCGCTACACATTGCAAGTCAATGCTTTTTCTAGGAAAACCTTTATAAGTGCAAATGGAATTGTTGAGGCTCTCGACTGCGCAGGGAAGTATGGGGTGGAGCTAAGCTCTGCTGCCTACCAGAACCTATGGCGATTCGATATGGAAGCATTGCCTGCTGATTTGGTTAAAAGGTAAACTGCTCATATATTTTCATGTCCTGCAAGTTGATTCTTGAAATTACTGGGTTTTCTCTGCATTCTAGACCTGAAATCTGATATGAAAAATGAACCTGAGGTAGGAATACCGCCAGAGCACTTCTCATTTTGCAGTAGAAATATGCTCTTATATTTGTAATTACTCTAGCTAATGCATTGTGAAATCCCATAAATCACTGCCGTCTGTACGTTTTTTTACTTTCTTCTGATAATTAAGCAACATAATGACCAGGGGCATGGCTGTGGAAGATCCAGCAGCACCATGTGGAGTGAAACTTGTAATTGAAGACTACCCTTATGCAGCAGATGGCCTTCTCTTATATTCTGCAATAAAAGAACTTGTGGAGTCGTATGTGGAGCACTATTATTCTGAGCCTGATTCTGTCACTTCCGATGTTGAGCTCCAAGGGTGGTGGAATGAGATCAAGAACAAGGGACACCCTGATAAGAAAGATGAGCCTTGGTGGCCAAACCTTATTACTAAAGAAGACTTATCTGGCATACTTACCACAATGATTTGGGTTGTTTCTGGTAACCATGCAGCTATAAACTTCGGACAGTATCCGTTGGGGGGCTACGTGCTGCATCGTCCCACCTTAATGCGGAAACTCATTCCTCAAGAAGAAGAGCCTGACTACAAGCAATTTCTTCTTGACCCCGAACAAATGTTTCTGTCATCTTTGCCTACTCAATTTCAGGCAACCAAGTTGTTAGCCGTTCAAGATGCTGTGTCGACACATTCTCCAGACGAGGAATACTTGCCTCAGCTGCAACAGCTTCACAGCTTCTTAAACAATGATCAACAAGTAATAGAAATGTATGAACGATTCTCTGCAAGATTGGTGGAGATTGAGCAGACTATAAAAGAGAGAAATGAGGATGCAACTCTTATAAACCGGTGTGGTGCTGGTACTGCTCCCTATGAGCTGCTTATACCCTCATCATTAGGTCCTGGTGTAACTGGTAGGGGTGTTCCTAACAGCATCACTAACTGACCAAGTTCGTTTGCTTCTTTTTGCTCTACTTTTGCTTAACTAGTAATTTTTCTTTTGCAAATTTTGTGTTATTGGTTGGAATCTGCTATATGAATCTTTCTGTATCCGTTCTGTTTCTTTTGGGCAACAGTCTGCAGATAGGAAATGTTTTAAACAACTAGAGCATAATTTTTTGAAAAGAAAAAAACCAAAAAAAAAGTTTAAAAGAAAATGATGCACAAGAATGTTTTTATAGCAACTCATGCGCATTTTGTTGGCCGCGTCAATGAAAGTAATTCTAGCATAAAGTTTCCTATGAGTAATTAGAGGCGTATCTAGAATTTTAATAAGATGTGTTTATCATTATAAACTTTTGGTTTGGTTATATAATTTTTACGGTGATAACAAGTTGACGAGTTAACTATAGTTAATATTATTATAACAAAAGAGCATCATTTACTTTATAATTGTCCTCGACGAGTTTTTATACTTTGATAATAATAAATAATAGCATCATTGAATACCTTATGCTTTATATAGCAAAATAAACAACCAGTCAGAAATTCTTGTCCATTCTATTACGTAAATTATTATTTTTTATGTGCTTCATTAGTGAGAATACTCTTTCCATGCATGCGATAGCAAGGTAAAATCAAAGCAGCTATACTAGTAAATAAACAAGTGATCAGGTCTGATCTAGTTCTGTCTCTACCATTACTCTAATAAGATACTTTATTCCCTAATTCAAGTTTAATTAGAACCTCGTTATCACACTTTTGAGTATAGACAATGAAATATCTTGGAAGCTGAGTTCGTTAAGCTTGTTTTCACCTAACGTACTAGGATAAAACTCAGCCAACTTTATCTATTTGTTCTTGTAAAAATTAGAAAAATAAATCAATCGAACTTAATAGTCGGAACAAGAAGTAAATCTATAGTCACTACATCAAAATAATTATTAGGATCTTAAAGTTGCAAATCAATAACTGCATAAAATATTTTCACAATGCTATGTGAATATGAAACATTAAACCTCTTAGCTTAGACTTTCTAAATAAAAGAATAATTTAGGAAATAATAACAAGGAGAGAGATTGATAAAAAAAATTGGGAAGAGGTGCAACCTTTGATCTTAAAGCCTTCGACCATTTGCTAATTTGTTGAAGAACAATGTCAAGATTCGAGGGAGGGCTCTTGAAGATTCCAATAGAAAGAGGGTGTTTGAAAATTAGTATTTTATTTTTTGGTATTTTGAAATTCAAATAATAACCAAAAAAGCAAATATAAAAAGAGGTAAAACAAAATGGTAGCCAAGAAAAAATAAAAGAAAATAAAATAAACAAAGAAGTATAATTAAGCAAGAACCCCTAACTTGGAAAAAATGATTCACTCAGTTACCGCTGCATCAAAGTGTTGTTTGAGCTTAGGTTCACACATACAAATAAAAGTAAATAATTAAAACAAAAAATAGTAGTGCTATACATAATTAGGAAGAAGAGCATGAGCTCAGATGAACCCACCCCTTCCATATACAGCTGCCATTGTAAGTAATACTCTAGAATTTTTGGTTGGCCACGTACGTGAACTTTCAATCTTATTCTCAAATTCTGAATCCTGCTTTCAGCTTCATCGATCTTGTAATCGCGCCAAGCAAAATATGGATTCCAATGCTTCGAAGATGGTCTTGTATCTACATAATTTATGCAGAGTTTGGTTAATAGTTCCACATGCGCATTGTTAATACTCACATAAGTTTGACTGAATTTAAATATTAGTTTATGTTGGATTGAAAGTGAACAACAATACGTGTAACATGAATAAGAGTAATTAAAGATCAAGAAGCTTTTAAACAAAGCAATCTGCCTAGCTGTAACGATCGGGCCGGTCGTTCTATACATTTGAGCTACGTTTTCCTTATTTGATGCTTCCCATATGTGTGTTTGTTATTTTGTGACTTGTGAAATTAGTTAGTTGGGCTTTGTGAAGGTTTGAGAATGATTTGAACACTTAGTTTTATTTTTGGAAGCTTAAGTTGTATGAGTTGACCAAGCTTTGACTTTTGAGTAAAAGACCTCGGATTAGTAATTTCATGGTCCCAATATGTTCGTATAGTAATCAGGAGACTTTGGCTCAGATTTTGAGCGTGTATACGATTTTGGCTCAAGCGGGTATGATCCCTGTTGCTCCAGTTACCTCACAGGCCGGGGGAGGAGCCTAGACTCCCCTTGCACATACACCAGAACAACTTGGAATATGTTTGGAGAGTTCATAAGTTTGACCGTGTCACGGTCCAATTCCCACCAAAGGCCGTGATGTCGCCCAACACTACCGTTAGGCAAGCCAACAATTAAATCAACGCGCCGATAGATAACTAAAAATGCATCTCGAAGCAAATAATGAAATAAATAACCGTATCGTTCATTTTGATAGTAAATACTGATATTATATTAAATGTTCGAACGTGCTAAAAATATAAATCCAGAGATCATAATAGAATACAACCAAGAACAAGAATCTGAATCCCAAAACCCGGTCTTACAAGTGCATGAGCATCTATTAGAATACACAATACTACTACAATAACTGTCTGGAATAGAAAATGAACTGAACACAGTAAATGAATAGGACGAGACTCCATGTCCTGTCGATCGTAACATAGAGAGCAGCTCACCACAAAGTCTCCTTAGCAGCTATGCCGACGCGCCGGTACGACCACCAAATGACCTGTCTCAATACCTATACAATTAGTACAGAAGTATAATATGAGTACGTAAATCAACACGTACCTAGTAAGTATCTAGCCTAACCTCAAAAAAGTAGTGACGAGGGATCGATATCGACACTTATCAGTGGCCGAATAATTAAAGAACAATAAAATAGACAGGTATGAATCATAGCAAGTAAAAATAACAAAACAGATACATGCATATAACACAATCCTCAGTATAAGAGTAAATACGAAGTCCTCAAATACTGGATACTACCCCAAATGGAATACATAATGATCAGTAACAAATAAAATGTCAAATCTCAAGTCAGGAAGACTCATAGGTACACTAACTCTCTATCGAATCTGCCGAGGAAAACAACCTGATCCCATAAGAGTGATGGTACAATATCACGCCATGATCATACGACCCGATCCCATAATACTGGTGTACACTATCGAGAGCGTACAACCCGATCCATAGATACATCTCATAATACTGCGAGGTGAACGACTCGATCCCATAATGAAACTGCTGAGGTGTTAAGCCCGATCCCATAAGAATAGTGAAACTTTTGACGGGTTACTAGCCTTATTCACGAATATATGTGCGAGTTATGAAATTCAAGAAACTTTCAGACAAATACGTACAACGCAGGAGAACCTGTAAAAGGAAGTATAATTTCCGCAACTAATCAAGTAACGCGCCAAGTTCTAGAATAGCAAAGTTCGATACTCTATGCAAGTCTAGTCTTAGGCAAAACATAAATTAAAGCATTTAAACATGCTAGAATAACTCAAGTAGTACTATTAAAGCATGATGTCAGTCTATGTATACCCGAATATAATCAAGAATCTAGCATACTCACCGATACTCGTCACATCATACGTGTGTAGCTCCGATAATATGTACCATATAAAAAATATAGCACATATATGGGTAAATTTTCTCTTACAAGGTTAGACAAGAGACTTACCTCGTTCTGAAATCTGATAACCGGCTCCAACGCCTCTCTAACACCTCAAACCAATGCTAAACGATCCAAAAAACTAGTCAAAGAACGTGCAAGCTAGTCAAAATATACTCAAAGACTCGTAATTTAATAAATTACAAAATAATTTCCAACTGTACATGAAAAATTAACAAAGTCAATCCCCAGGCCCACGAGCTTCGATACCAAAAATTATCGAAGATAAATATTATCCATAGCATCACAGACTCAAATATATAATTTATTCTCAACTTTATGTCCAATTTCGTGGTCAAAACTCAAAAATACCATTTCTAGGTTTTCTTTCAAAATCCTACAATTTCTACCGATTTTTATGTTTAAATTCATATATTTAGCTCACAATGAATAGGAATCATTTACCTTGTGATAGATAAAGAAAATGCCTCTCCAAAATTGCCCTAAAATCGGTTCTAATGAGAGAAATGAGATAAAATGAGCTAAGTCCTGATTTGCAATCTTATACACTGCCCAGACGTCTCTCTTCGCAATCGCGGAAGCACCCTCGCGATCACGAAGGCCAAATTAGCCTTGCCCATAAATCCTTCTCCGCGAATGCGAGGCCCCACTTGCGATCGCGACACCCAGCCTGCCACGCCCAAGCGATCGCGAGCCCGGCTCCACCCAAACGCGAAGGACAAATCTTCCAGCCTCAGATGTTCTTCTTCCGCGATCGTGACTGTCCATACGCGATTGTGTTAAGAAACTTTCACTCCAGGCCAGCCCAGCTAACACATCACATTCGCGACCCCTACCATGCAAATGCGAAGAACAACCAGACCACTATAACACGATCCACGATCGCGAAGAACAAAGTCTTCTCCAGCTCCACACAACCCTTCGCGATCATAATACCCCTTACGCGATCACGATGCATACTCATGACACCATATACCAGCAGTTGTAAATCAAAGGGGATTGGTTCGAAACCATCCCAAAACACATCTGAGACCCTCGGGACCCCGTCCAATCATACTAACAAGTCCCCATACCTTATATAAAGGCTCGAAAAGCCACAAATAACATCAAAACTAAGAATCGACGACCAAAATCCCTCTCTTAAGTTTCAAACCTTCAAACTTCGCCGAACGCGTCCGCATCACACTTAGACATTTTGTATCATGACCAAACTTCACACATAAGTTCCAATCAATTAAATGAACCTATACAAGGTCTCGGAACACCACCGGGAGTCCAATAATACCAAAATACACTATAAGTCAAACTTAGCAAATTCAAACCCTTCAAAAATACAAACTTCCGTCAATAAGCGTTGAATCTCTCCCGGACCAACTGATACTCAATTCGAATATACGCCAAGTCCTAAATCACCTTACTAACCTATAAAAACCTTCAAATCTCAATTCTAAGGCCATTTAATCAAAAATCAAACCTTGGTAAACTCTTCCAACTTAAGGCTCCAGAATTGAGAATTATTCTTCCAAATTAATTTCTAACTTCTTACAAATCAAAACCGATTGTATGTGCAAGTCGTAATACATAAGGTGAAGCTACTCGAGGTCTCAAACTGCTGAACAACATGCTAGAGCTCAAAATAATCGATCGGTTCGTTACAAACCGGGAGGTGACTTTGATGATATCAGATTTGGATTGTTATTCCGAAACTTGGAATAGGTACATTTAGTGGTTTGAAACTTGTTTGTAAATTTGATTGAGAACCAAAATGTTTAGGCATGATTTGGACATATTGGTGGAAGTTAGAAGGTTTGAAACTTATGATATTGATCTTGACCATTGATTATTGCTTTTGATGTTAATTGCGGTATTTTGCACATTTGGATAAGTTTGGATAAGGTATTCATACTTTTTGGTATGATTGGATGGCGTACCTAGGGCTCGGGTGTATTTCGGATGGGTTTCAGACCATTTTGGTGTTGGTTGGCAGGTTTGGTGCTGGTGCATCGCACCTGTGGAAGTGGGGTGTGCAGGTGCGAGCAATGGGTTCGTAGATGCGGGCAGGTGCTGGGAGATAAAGGAGCGCTTCTGCCAAGGTTGTTGCACTGAAGCAAATGCAAAGAAGTGGAAGGTGGTCGCACTTGCAGAATCGCAAAAGCGGAGTTGAGCTCCGTAGGTGTGAAAGGGAGGTTGTTTAATGAAGCTCGCAATGCAAGGCTTAGACGCAGAAGTGGCGTTACAGAAGTGACAATGATTTTCGCAGATGCGGAATCACTGGAAGCCTATTTTATTTCGAGGGCTTAGCTCATTTCTCATTATTTGGAGTTTTGGATCTCGGGTAGAGACAATGTTTAGGGAGATTTTTATCACCACTTTAAGAGTAAGTATTTTCTACTTGGATTTGGTTATGTATCTTAATTCCCCATAGATTTGTGCACTTAGAACATGGATTTGAAAGAGGAAAATTAGGGTTTTCTATGTTAGATTTTGGAAAGTGAATAATTGAGATTTGAACCCCGATTTGGAGTTGAATTTGGATGAAACATAAATTTTTGGACTCGTATTCGAATGGGTAAGAAGGATTTGTGAGTTCTGTGGGGTTCCGGGAAGCGGGTCCGAGTTGACTTTTTGGTTGACTTTGTATAATTAATTAAAGAGCGAGCCTTTATGCTCTATAATTATTCCCTTTAGTATTATTTGACATTGTGGTATGCTATTTGACTAGATTCGAGCCGTTCAGAGATCGATTCGCGAGGGAAGGCATTCTTGGAGTACTGACTTTGCTTGTTTGAGGTAAGTACCTTGCCTCGCCTTGGTTTGAGAGACTTATTTCTTGAATTGTTAATGATGGCTATGTGCCGAGGGTGATGTATATACGAGGGATGAGCATGTGTGCGTGCACCGAGTTTTATCCTTGTTCGGGGTAGTCCTTAGGCTATGTTATGCCTTGTTTTGGATACTATGCTTCCTACTATCATGCTTCATATGTTTTATGACTTTGTGAACTTCTTGAATCATACTAGAGATCATGTCTAGGTTAATTTCCTATTCAAATATGATAATTATTATTTGTGGTGTATCCGCCTGATTTGAGTTGTGATAACACACTTCACACATGAAAACACCTGAGCATGCTACTTTTTATTAGTACATGAGTATGTGATGCTTTATGTATGATGGATTGCATTGGCAGCACGTGAGGATTCCGTGTGGGTTGAACTATTATAGCACGTGATTGGTCCATGCGGTTGTTATATTATGGCACGTGAGTTATTCGTGCAGCATGTGGATAAAGATCCATCCCCCTAGGATCATCCTCTCATGTTTCTCTCTTGATGACGTACACGCAGTATAAGGAAAACTAATCATTGTTTGATTTTTGCGTATCTTCTCTATATGCAAACTCCTTAGGTGTATACATGATTGTATCGCATATCTTCACTGTATTCTAGTTTTGGAATGTACACATGCCTTTTTATGAATATCTTTTCTATATGCTGCTTTGATTGAAGAATGAAGGCATTGTACATATCTTACCTATATGTTAACATGTGCACATTGACTTGAATATTTATGCATATCTTCTCTAGGAAAACATTGATCATTCATTGGTGATAGATGCATATCTTCTCTATTTGCTGAGCTATTAAACTGTGATAAGACATGCTCACATCTTCTCTATGTGCACTGATTGGCTGTACCTATATTTTATGTTTAGTTTTGGTACCGTTGCTCTGTACTTACATATTATAAACTAAATAAGTGGGTTGCATGTACTCGTACTATACTCTTCACTTAATAGTACAAATTCAGGAGTTGGACCTAGTTGAGCATTGTGAGCTGAGCTGTTGACTGTGCTGTGGAGACTGAGGTAGAGCTACTTCATGATCGTAGTTCCTGACATCTCTTCCTATCTTCCTTTACTAATGTTGTTATTTCAAATAATATTTTGGTACTAGAAGACTTGTATTCATACTGTAAAGCTCATGACTCAGTGTTACCAGTTCTGGAGAGTTGTGTAATGATTTGATATTATCTATGCTTATTTCGACTTTTAGTTTCATTTATTATGTCATTGTTATTATTTTTTGCATATGTTATGACTGTCTTGACTAGAAAGTGAGTCTATGCACCATCATAACTGATGGTAGTTTTTGGTCGTGACAAGTTGGTATTAGAGTACCAGGTTTATTAGGTCTATACTTATCTTCGAGAGGCTACGATACTATTAGGAAAACTTCTCTTTCTTTCATTCTTTATTGTGCTGATTTGTTTATCTCAAAGTTTGAATCATTGCTCTTCATTCTCTAACAGATGGCGAGGACACATTTTTCTGGTAGTGCTAGTACCCCAGGCTAGAGCTGTGAGAGGCCATTGTCTGTGAGTGTCCACTATCTTCTGCAGAATTCTCTTGATATTCTTGTTGGCTGCCTCGACTGCTCCATTCATTTGTGGTCTGTAGGCTGTGGATTTGCGGTGGACGATTCTGAACTTCTCGCAGATTTCCCTCATGAGGTCACTATTGAGGTTGGCGGCATTGTCAGTGATGATTGACTCAGTTATCCCAAATCGGCAGACGATGTTGTTTCGGACGAAATCCACCACTACCTTCTTTGTGACGGCCTTGTAAGTAGATGCTTCGACCCATTTGGTGAAATAGTCGGTGGCTACCAAGATGAAGCGATGCCTATTTGATACAACATGCTCTATAGGTCCAATCACGTCCATGCCTCAAGTGGCGAAAGGACAAGGCGAACCCATCACATTCAACTCATTAGGCGGAACTCGGATGCAATCCCCGTGGATCTGGCATTGGTGACACTTCTGTACATAGCAGATACTATCACTTTCCATGGTCATCCAAAAGTATCCAGCTCTCAAGATCTTCTTGGCTAATGTGAACCCGTTCATGTGAGGTCTACACGTTTCTGCATGTATTTCTTCCAATAATCTGGTCGCCTCGACGGCATCTACACATCTCAACAGACCCAAGTATGGTGTCCTCCTATACAGGATTTCCCAATTAAGGAAAAAAAGATCCGCCAACTTCCTGAGAGCTTGCTTCTGACTATTAGTAGCATTCTTCGGGTACTCTCTTGTTTCAAGGAATCTCCTGACGTCGTGGTACCACAGTTTACCGTCTGGATCTTCATCTACATGGAAGCAGTATGCATGTTGATCCATGATATATACCTTGATAGGGTCGATGTAGTTCTTGTCTAGATGCTAAATCATGGACAATAGAGTTGCAAGGGCATCAACATACTCGTTCTGGATCCTGGGAACATGCTTGAACTCAATCTTCATGAGCTTCTTGCATAACTCTTTTACACAGTGCATGTACAGAAGGATCTTGATATTTTTGGTAGACCACGCCTCTTGGACTTGGTGTATCAATTGATCAGAATATCGTATGACCAAAAGTTTTTTGATTTTCATGTCGACTGCCATTCTTATCCCAAGGATACATGCTTCGTATTTAGCCATATTATTGGTACACGGGAATAATATCTTTGTCGATGTTGGATAGTGCTGTCCGAATTCCAAAATTAGGACTGCCCTAATTCCTACTCCTTTGAAATTTTTTGCTCTATCGAAAAACAATCTCCACCCAGGGTATGACTCTACAATATCTTCTCCGGCGAACAATACCTTTACGTCGGGAAAGTATGTAGTGAGCGGCTCATAATCTTTGTCCACTGAATTCTTTGCGAGGTGGTCGGCTAAATCTTGTCCCTTAATAGCCTTTTAGGTTATGTACACAATGTCAAATTCACTGATGAGGATCTGCTATTTAGCTAGCTTTCCGGTAGGCATCGGCTTCTGAAAGATATAGTTGAGCAGGTCGAGCTGAGATATCAAATGCGTAGTGTATGCTGACATGTAATGCCTTAGTTTCTGGGCGATCCAAGTCAGAGTACAACAAGTGCATTCTATCAAAGTGTATTTGGCCTCGCATGGTGTGAACTTCTTACTTAAGTAGTAGATGGCCTGCTCCTTTCTCCCAGTTCTGTCATGTTGTCCCAACACACATCTAAAGGCAGTATCCAAGACAGAGAGATATAGTAACAATGGTTTCCCAAGCTCGGGGGGAACCGACACTGGTGGATTTGACAAGTAATCCTTAATTCGGTTGAAGGCTTTCTGACACTCTTCTGTCCATTTTGTGGTAGCGTCCTTTTTCAGCAACTTGAAAATGGGTTCACAAATTACTGTGGACTGGGCTATGAAACGACTGATGTAATTCAGTCTACCTAGTAAACTCATCACGTCTTTCTTACTCTTGGGCGGTGACAACTCCTGAATGGATTTGATCTTTGACGGATCCAATTCTATCCCTTTTCTGCTTACAATGAAGCCTAACAATTTTTCAGCAGGAACTCCGAATGTGCAATTTGCCGGATTCAACTTCAAACTGTAACTCCGCAGGCGCTCGAAAAACTTTTTCAAATCGTCCAAGTGTTCTGAACTCTTCTGAGACTTGATGATGATGTCATCTATATATACCTCGATTTCCTTGTGAATCATGTCATGAAAAAGGGTCGTCATGGACCTCATGTAAGTGGCACTGACGTTCTTGAGACCGAACGACATGACTCTACTGCAGTAAACCCCCAAAGGTGTGGTGAAGTCTGCCTTTTCTGTATCTTCCTCGTGTCTTTTCTGCATCTTCCTCGTGCATCAAGATCTGGTGGTATCCAGCAAAACAATCCACGACTAACTGTAGTTCATGCTTCGTGCAGTTATCAATAAGGATGTGGATATTTGGTAAAGGGAAATCGTCCTTTGGACTAGCTTTGTTGATATCTCGATAATCTACGCATATCCTGATCTTCCCGTTTTTCTTGGGTACTGGGACGATATTTGCCAACCAGTTGGGATAATTGGTGACCCTTACTACATTCGCTTCTATCTACTTAGTTACTTATTCCTTTATCCTTAGACTCAAGTCGGGCTTGAATTTTCTAGGTTTCTGCTTGACTGGCGGTCTGGCGAGATCGGTAGGCAGTCGATACGAGATGCTGTCAGTACTTAATCCAGGTATGTCATCGTATGACTATGCGAACACATCGATGTATTGTCGGAGGAGCTCAACCAGTTCTTCCTTCTGCTTTTCTCCTAGATGGATGCTGATTCTGGTTTCTTTCACGTCTTCTTCGCTTCCGAGATTGACCACTTCTGTTTCTTCAAGGTTAGGCTTTTCCTAACTCTCCAACTGTTTGATCTCTTGTGGGAGATTGTATGACATCATACTCTCATCATATTCCTCGTAATCTAGGTCATTTCGCTCAATGGTTTCGTTACATGTCACAATCGCAAAACGCGAGTTCTTACCATTTTGATTACTGAAAAGAAAAACTAAGTATAAATGAAGCGGTAAATAAAGTTCCAATTTTTTAAGAAAATGATTCTTTTTCTTTCATCAAAAGAAGAACGTTTAAGCGTTGAAAAGAGGAAAATGACAAAAAGGTACAGACATGGTGCATGCCTTAATTGACTGTGCGCTTTTCAAAAGAAAACTTTTACAATTCCATACTGACAAGACTCCCGGCAAACCAAAGACGGGTTGGTGGTCCAATTTCACAGCTCTTCTCCTGGTTCGGTACTCCAAATGGTCGGTGTCTTGATGTCAGTTCCTTCACAGCATTCTTCAATCATAGTCACGGACAATCTTCCTATTCCTTCGACGATATCATCTTCTGGTGCTGAACTCTGGCCCGTACCTGAAACATGCTCTAGCACAAAAGTATTTTTCCCGGAGCTACCAGTATGAGTTTTCCCCATCGGAGACTGATATCCTATGCCGGCCCTTACTTTCTGCCCATTTGTCTCAATTGGTTCTGTAATCCAATCTGATCTGGATCCTAGCCCTATTCCTAGTCTGTATCCATATTTCATCATCTCCCTCATGTCCATCTTTGATCTATATGGCGACTGTATCCCCAACTTTTGCTCAGTCTCTTCTATTTAGGTGGTCTGCATGATTTCTACTGCATGGAAAGCAACTCCGTCTAGCTCTTCAATTAATGGGACTGCGTGCTCCAAATAAGCTGATTGTCCCCATTCACCATGGACCACAATGTCTTGACAGCCCCACTCAAATTTCATGCATTGGTGTAGGGTGAATCGGAAGACCCATGCCATGTGTATCCAGGGTCTTCCCAGCATTTAGTTATATGAAGAGGAAATATCCATCACTTGAAACAGTATGGGAAATTCAACTTGTCCGATCTGCAAAGCCAAATAAATTTCTCCAATGAAATCCTTCTGTGAACCATCAAAATCCCTTACCCTCACATGGCTTTCCTTGACTTCCCTCAGGTGGATTCCTAACTCCCGTAGAGTAGAGAGCGGGAAGATGTTGACTCCTGACCCTCCATCAACTAGTACTTGGGACACTACCTTGTCCCCATATTTGATAGTGATATTTAGAGATTTGTTGTAACTCACGCCTTCGACATGAAGCTCGTCTCTTCTGAAAGTGATCATATTTCCTTCGACCATGTTCCCAATTTTTGCAGCCAACGACTCACTGGTGGTGTTTCTTGGCACACTTACCCCACTAAGTACTTTCATCAGGGCATCCTTATGACTGTCGGAGCTCATCAGCAAGTCCATGATTAATATTTGCGCTGGAGTTTTCTTCAGCTGCTCCTCCACGGAGTATTCTTTGGTTGACATTCTCTTCCAGCATATGCGGCTTTGGGGTCTATTATATTTCTTATTTGAATCTTCGCTCTTCCCGAATTCCCTTGATTTGCATCTTCAGGAGCGTAGCATCTCCCTAACCTAGTCATACCGTGGGTTACTGCGAAGTCTGTCATCTTGGCTTTCCTCTTTTGCTAGTATGTCCATGGGACAATTTTGTATTGCCGACCCTCTTTGTCCCTTGTAGAAATGGCAGGTTGTTGCTGATAAGTCTGAACCGTTACCACGTGTTTCACTTGTACTATGATCATCATAGTCCTTTGAGATGGGATCCTTGTGGCCTCTGCATTTTCCTTTCGTGATAATAGTTCCTTTAAGATCATATTTTTCATCCAAGGTGATCATGTTGACCCCCTGATTCCAGTGATTCGTCAACGGATTATGATCACATTGGGCAGAGCCGGAGTGCACTGAATGGCTCCGCTTTTGAACAATGTCTCAATTTCATTTTTCAGCTTAAAACAATCTTCAGTATCATGCCTAGGCACGTTTGAATGATACACGCACCTTTTGGTTGCATCAAAATACTTTGAGGGATATTTAGAAAACCTTCATTCCACTGGATGTATCAATCCTGCTCTCTTCAATCTTTCAAACAATTAAGCTAGAGGCTCAGAAATCGGGGTATAATTTCTAGGATCCCTATCTTCAAAATTTTGATGAGGTCGGGGTGCATAAGTTGGTCGGTTTTGATGAGTAGTCGTTTGGACATGAGCATATGGTCGTTGTGAATTCAGATTGTTATGGGTTCGAGAAGGGTTGTATTGAGGTTGGGGGTGGTAATATGGTTGTGTGTTGTAGAATGGAGCATAGGCGGGTGGTAGTGAATGGTTGTTTGGGGAATAAGAAGTGTTTCCATGATGTGGGCTTGGTTGGTAGTAAGGGACGATTGTTGAGGCTTCTTCCTTTTTCTGCTTTCTGCTACTAATTGACCCTAATTGGATCGCCTTGCTGGCCACTAGCAGTGCAACCATGAATGGTACTTTGCTGGATTTTATACCTTCTTCTAAGAAATCTCCCATCTTGACCAGTTCGGGGAATTTCTGTCCCATCATACCCATCATTCTTTCAAAATATATCCCTTCCTGGGCCTTGATGAAATACTTGGTTAGTTCACTATCGTCCAATAGAGGTTGTGCCCTGGAGGCTTCTGAACTCCATCGACGTGCATATTCTTGGAATGACTCAGATGGCTTCTTCTGTAGGTTTACCAGTGCGAACCTATTGGGAGTGATCTCTGTGTTGAATCAAAAGCGATTCATGAAATCTTCCGCCATATCCTGCCATGTTCTCCAGTTTCGCGAATCTTGTCAAGTATACTAGGTAAGTGCTTCTCCCATCAGGCTTCTTATGAACAACTTCATTCTCAGCTTCTCGTTCCTTCCCACTCCAACTAACTTGTCACAATATGCCCTCAAATATGCATGGGGATCACTCGTCCCGTCTAAGATATCGAACTTTGGAGGCTTATACCCTACTGGCATATCCACATCCGGATGGATACACAGATCCTCGTAGTCCAAACTTTCACTTCCATGAGCAACTTGGATGTTCTTCATTTATTTTCTCAAGATTTGTAATTTCTCAGACACTGACTCCTCTTCCTTACGCCTAGCTTCCCTTTCTATTTCAGCGTATTGGTCAATCTTATAAGGCACCCTGACTATGACAGGCATTGTAAAGGTAGGTTCAGAAATGACATACATAGGAAGAACATATCGCTCATGGGCAGCGGTATGTGCCATAGGTATGTGCTAGTTTTGGTGAGTGGTAAAGGTGACTCCGTCACGAGGAGGGGCATGGATTGTGTTTGTGGTAACAAGCTGGTTTTATGGAGTTTCAACGTACTGTGGTACGTAGCGAGTGTGGATAGGGGAATTTGGTGGGTTTGCGGGGGGTTACTGGAGGTATTATTTGAGTGGTGAGGACTGAAGTCAGGATGTTTTTGGCCTGGAGTGATGTAGAAGGAAAGTGGTCAGGGATTAAATCCAAAGAAGGAAAGCGAGGTGGTTGAGGGAGCGTTGTCACGACCAGATGTGCTAGTTCGCTGATATGTTGTACTTCCTCTCTTAAAGACTTCATCGCCTGGCCATCCTGGCCACATGTTCATTATTCTGTGTATCGTCCTTCTCTCCCGATCGCTCCAGGCTATCGGCTATGACCAGAGCATGTTCGGTCATGTTTTCTGTAGCGGATAACTTCCCTTTTGATCTTAAGTCATACGATGTTTCCGCCAGTTTTGGATCGACACAAACCAACTTTTCTTTTGGGGAGTAATAGTAAAGTAAGAAATAAAAAAAAATGAAAGAAAAAGAAACAGAAGTTAGTTTCTTCATTTATACAAGCAGGAGATCACACAGAGTAGTTAATTCACGTATTCAAGCGCGTTTTCCTAGAATTCGTGGGACCTCACATTGCCGGAGGTAGGTATAAATCGCGAATGTTTGACAAACAATTAGACTCGACACATTTAGATTCGAAGCAAGTTTTGTTTTCATTGATAATGTTTGGATTGAGATAGGTGGGAACAAAGGTTACATCACTATTTCTGACATTCACAGAACTGCATGGGCTTGAACAACTTGCCTTTAGGAAAAAATAATAAAATTGGGGATAAAGATACAAAGTGGGAAAGAAGGGGAAATCAACAAACTTCTAGTAACCATCCCCGGAATCGTTCTCCATCTCCTCTTTTTCTTCTGGTTCTTCCTCCGGATGTTCTTCAAATTCCTCTCCGTCATCGTTGAACTCAAACCCTTCCTATGGATATTCCTCTGGCTCTGTCTCAAACTCTATCTGGATGCACTCCACTACTCGGTCATCAACTTCAGCAGGTGGCAGCATGTGATCAATGGATCCTGGGACCACTTGACGGTGCATCGAGGTAGTCACAAGGTAATGTGGCAGAATATCATGGTAGATTTTCAAAGCAGCCACTGCGTCCTCTAGCCAGGCTATACCCTCTCTGTTTGATCGAGCTAGCTCGTCTTCCTCGTTGATCCAGACATAATACTCCAGAGTGCACCATGAGTTTTGACCCATCGGCATTGTGACCAAATCATTCCACTCTTCTTACAGCCTTCTTATCCTTAGTATTGGAATCTGTCCATTTTACTCATCCTCATATAGCGATGTCTTCGTCCATAGAGGCACATCCTGGATCAACCCGAACTGTCTGAGAACCCACAAGGGTGAGTATGAACGGATGCCCTCAAGTCTTATCAGCTCAATGATGTGTTTTTGAGGAGTCCTTAGGGTTGCCCTCCCGCTAACCATGACAGCTTCCAATTTACCCATTCCCTACTTAGATTAGTTAGCATTTCTCTCCACTCTTCTTGTCCATGTGGGGAGACCCAATGTCTCATCCTCTCGTTGTGGCTGCGGATCATGTTGCTGACACCCACAAAGTAGTCAATGGTGGCCTATCGCTAGAAGAAATATTCTGTTGCCCAGATCTGAAGCAGCAAGTTACAGCCCTTAAAGAAATCATACCCTCGTGCGCATGCAGACAAAGCTCTTAGAATCTCAGCTAACACCATTGGTACCAGAGTTACTTGGAGATTGCCACAGAATGTCGCCAGAACTATGGGTAACAATTTGATGTTGATCCGACCTCTTCTCTGCGGGAAAAAGCAACAATCCTAACAGTGCCAATGAGAAAGTGATGGGCCTGAGACTCTCCCACGTTGCTTGATCACACTGAAATTCTCCCGATTACCATTCATAGCTTTCACAATGTTCGAACCTATCAAACATCTGATCTAGGCTCACTCATCCGTCCTTGATGTTTCTCATACTTTGACTGTTTGCCAGATCCAGAGCATCTAGGAACCTGTAACCTGGCATGGTGACTGGTAATATTGGTCTCTTCCCTATAAATTGCAGCTTCGTGAAACTGGTAACTTCTTCTAATGTCGACATTAACTCACAATCTGCAAACTTGAACACCACCTTAGCCAAATCCCATAACTCTATCAGCAGGCAAGTAAGCACCCTATCTGCTCGGATGTTTAACAAAGCGGTCAATGACCCCAGGTGTGTCCGAATCTTATCTCAGTGCTCTTGGTGGGTATTCTTCCACCACAACTTCAGCTTGTGTGGCGCTGCCATCACCATATTGATCTCGGGGTGTTTTGGTTGATTTCCATTTCTAAAGTGGGTAAAGAAAGGTTTTGGTAAGTGTTTTCTTCGTATCTTTAGGTGTTTCGTCAGGTTTTTTCGTCTTTCTACAGAAGTCATGACGTTGGGTGCATGACCCATTGACATTAGGGTGAATTTCCTAATTGTGTGTCGATGCTAAGGACCGACTCACCTAAGGTTTATGCAATATGACCTATTGTTGCTAGAGTAGAGTGTTTCCTACTTTTAAATTGGACTGAAGACTGCGAGAAGTTATGTCAGTTGACCTGACAAAGCTATTCCCTGAAACTAAAGGGTTTTAAAAAAAGGTTCGGAGGGGTGTAAAAGACAACCCTCGCGTGCCATCGTGTGTGATAGTGTATGGCCAAGACTCGTAAGTGCGATGACAATATGTATAAAGTGGTAACAGATAAGGGTGTAACAATAACATGCATGATAATAATCAAGCATAAGGATCAAGTAAGACAGATAAGCACGTAATTGCAAATTAAATACAGTTAAAGCAATGTAAATTTAATTCCAAGTGCCAAATTCAGTCTAAGTCTGCTAAGGTCAGAACCTAAGTGTGAATCTCCAGTAGAGTCGCCATGTTTTTTCACCCTGTTTAGCACGAGTCAAAACAAGATTCAATTTGTGATTTCTCTGTTGTTGATGAAAGAGAGTCGCCACCTAATATTTAAAGGTATAGTAGTGTATCTAATTAATTACTAAAGCCATATTCTTTATTAGTCTGCTAACCGGTGAGATCATGGGTAAGGGTTCTTGTTCTTCTAAGGGGAAGGTGTTAGGCACCCCTTAAAATCTACCTGAGGTAGCTCCATAGGTCTTAGACTAGATTTAGGACTAATTGTTCATATTAGGCTTAACTAATGTTTAAAGTGGTATGTCTTACTATATATTAGGGCATAATACTTACAAAAGAAGTGTGTAGTTTAAAAAGGTATGAATTTATAGAGGAGTCTTGGAAAAATAATGTTAGTTTACGTATCTTGAAAGAGCTTATAAATGTGTGTAATGTTTGTATTTAGGAAAGCATGTGAAAAAAAGAGCTAAGTTAAAACACTTTGTTCCTAAAGTATGGAAGTTCATGTTACTCTAATGAGATGAAGATGTTATAAAAGTAAACCTAAGATATACCTTGACTTCTTAAATATTTGAAGAGATTATTTGAAAATCTATGTTTGAGCGACAACGCCTTGGTTTTCGAAAAGAGTTGATTTCCTTTTAGAAGGTCAAACTTGCAATTCAATTTTGGTTTTCCTTTTGAAAGAGGGGTTGTTGTCACTTGCTAAGATTTTTTGGCTTCAAAATTTTTAAGAAGAGTTAGCAAAAATATAGTAGCTTAATGGTATAAACTTATGATTAGCGAATGGGGGATTAGTTACTAACTAATACTTATTTTAATCATATGTTCTTTAAGGCTTTCCTAAGTTGTTCATGTGATTTAAGATATGAAGTAAAGCATTCAATCCAATATGTAATTGTTATATACATGTGAGATAAAACAACAACAAGAACGCAGCAAAATTCAATAAGGCATTAAGGCTAAGACAATAAGGCAGTAAACAATAAAGGAGTCAAAAGGAGATGATTGGACTCTATTGTTTGGACCTCAAAGAGGCAGGACCAGCAATAACACGGTCGGGCAACAACTGACTTTGGACTTCCGAGATATAGCAATATTGGATTTGGGCCTGAGTACCTTAATAACTCAGCAAGCCCAAACAAATATACATGTTCAAATAGGGAAAATAGAAAGTCATTAGAAGAATAATACTCTATACATGTTCATACATGAAACTTGCAAGCAAAAATAAAAGAAGGTGACTAATAGTATTTAAACACTAGTAGGGTCATACTAATGTGGTGGTGTGATCTATATTGAACACCTTTCGTTGTCACTAAACACTAAACCCAAAGAGAATAAAGAGGGTCAATAAATTAAAGGTTAAGGGTAGAGTTCCACTCAAGGCCAAATCCCCCTTTTGAATCGCCCGACACTTCAAAGTTCCCAAGGGTCTCAAGTATCACGACCCAAACCGATGGGCCGCGACAGGCACCCGGTACCTTACTCAACCGAGTACCAACGTAATGTATCTTTCTTATTGCATTATCATATACACATGATATACGGGCCTAATAGGCCAACATCATCATTTATAAACTCAAAACATAGGCCGGCAAGGCCGTACAATCTTTCACGTACACGACATATGTCTACAAGACTCTAAGAGTACATAATTGTCATAAAGGTCGGGATAGAACCCCGCCATACCAAACCATACACATCTAAATCATACCGACCAAACAAGAAACTCCGAAGAAAATGGAGTGCACCAATATCTTCTGCTGAGCTGATCACCTACTTGGAGGACTCTCGACCTGTCTATCGAGACCTGCGGGCATGAAACGCAGCATCCCCAGACAAAAGGGACGTCAGTACGAAATAATGTACTGAGTATGTAAGGCACTATACTGAAAGCTGAAATTGAACTGATAATATAATAACTGAAAGCAACTGGAAGTCAATGATAATCTGAAGATATGCTTACCTGCTGATACTGAGTCCACTCTCTCAATAAAGTAAGTAAAATAGATGTTCGGCCTTATAAGGCTCGGTATATATATAACTTCTCTGCCGTAGTAGGCTCGCTCATAGGCGCTCGGCCATACTAGGCTCTGTATCTCGGCCAACTGGGCTTGCTCATAGGCGCTCAGCCACGTTAGTCTTGGTATAAAACTTACCATCTGATCAGAGGTTGCCCAATAGGGTCCTGCCCATCGATTATAGCTGGATGATAATGAAAATACTGTAATACTGTATATATAGATTCTCTGCTCTCTTGACTGGAAGAAGATAATACTCAATTGAATATAAAGTACCGATAAGGAAGAATACTGTAACTTGTGAGACTAGAAAAATATACGTAAATTCTGGGATATGAATTTTTCTTTATGCCTAGTTATTATTCTCGTGTAATTACAAGATCATGCCAAAATGAAGGAAAAGCTTAGCCTTAACATACCTGGAGTAAGAAAAAATCCGTATGATATTCTTGGAAAAGGTTGCAGCGTACTCCCCTTAGAATCGCAAAATCCCGTTGTTATTATGCAGTATAATTTCAGATAAAATAATTTGCTGAAGCAAAATCACGTAGATCTAATCCTTTTAAAGAATTCATATGAAATCCATACGTTAGGAATCCTTGAATTCTTATCAGATGCAACTTACATTCTTAAGAATGGATAAGATTCTTACATTTCTAAGACTTATTGTGGCTTTCTTTCGTAAATGAATGCCAAGTCTCATATCTTTAATGTTGCCACATACTACAATGACTTAAAGAGTCATCATGGTATTTTGAGGGGTGCTGCCACGAATGCCTCCTCACTTATCCAATTCTCACCTTTTTCCTTAATCAATTCATTAATTCCCCCACTAATCCAATAATTAACCAATTACCCACATAGTTAAGAATTATTTCAAATTACATAAAATACTACTCACTTTTAATACACTTTATACACCTTACTATCATAGCCATATGGTACCTTGTATGGTACTATTCCATAAATACCGGGTATTTTAGCTCGGGCAGTATTTTATCCCAACATGTCAAACTTTGACGAAAATTCACTTTTTTGATTTGCTTACCCTCTCACCTTCACCAATTTACTCATCACTTGTTTAAAATATCATAATTCTTATAATCATGAAATAATTTCATTTCTGAACTTGCGTCGATTAACTTACGACGAAACTTTATCGTACGAAAATGCGGGATATAACATCATTCCCCCCTTTGGAATATTCGTCCTCGAATGTTGACTGATATGCTTATTATTTTCATAACTTATGTCCTCTGAATACTTTAGTACTTTTCTTGCCATCTAAGCAACTGTTTTGTGAATAATTTTAAGGGCTAGGGCATTCTACCCTTTTAAGCTTCTTTCTCACACCACGACTTATAGTCGGAATCCTTCCAATCTCGTAACTGTTTTTACCTTCTGTCATAGATCTGTTTATCCATCCGTATGAATTTACTACCATAACTCTTACTTTGATTTATCGTTATTGAGGGCTGCTACCGAACTCCAGGTTACTTTCATTGCTTATCCTATATGCAATAAGCTAAGTCCTTTAATGCCCCTTCATTACTGTTCATCTTAATAATGATGGCCTAATCTCATCTCATACTTTGTGACCTTTGTCCATCCATTGTTGATTCATCTTAATACCGGTAACTTGGCCTCTTATGTAACACTACCGCTAGGGCTCACATCTCATTGGGGACATTTGGAGTAATTAGATTGATCCACCTAGGGGAGATACTGTAGTTCAATAACGTACTTTATAACACCCCAATGTGACCCACTTATGTGGGTATTTTAATCCTGTACAATTCATGAAATCTCTTCAAATCATCACTTAATCGAAGGTCCAAACGTCATCCTTCATTTATCATAAATATATCCTCATTTTACTATCAGGGCAACATTCCATCTCTTTTAAATGCTATTAGTCTTAGACTCCTTTGAGTTCATTCAGGCTATACTAAGCTTTCTATAACTTAGAGAAATCATCAACTCTCTTGTTTTCATGGGCTTAATTCTTAGGAATTATCCATTCTCATCACCTTTTCGCTCGCCCTTTCTTATCCTTATTCATGTCATAAATCCTTGTCACTTTACTATACTTTAGCTTGCGACCTATACGTATCTATTTATACTACTCGCAACCTTCGTTTAACTTGCTTGCACCATAGATTTCCTTATGTCATCCTGGAACATCAAGAGAGACATCACATCGTCTCTAACTCTTCTTTACTCTCTTAGTTATACCTCTCGATACTTAGAAACCATAGGTTGGGAGATATTCCACTAACGACGCCGCTACCATTCCTGGATATTAAATCCCAGCACTTCTAGCCTTCTATCTGTAGTATGGATTATTCGCATCCTTCTACATTTGAGTATCTCGTATGTTATTCACCTTTACCTTACTTACCTTAAAATCTCGCATCACATCTTCTATCTTTTTCATGACCTCCCTTCCATATAGGTATAATTCACATCCGCGACTTGAAGCTCTATTATAATACTTGCACCTCTAGTGCATACACACTCCGGTGGGAGCTTCATATTGACTTCTTATGAGGCTAGTACTCTTCTAACCGACTTTATCGTAGACCATTATATAATATGGATATTTTACTATCTCTCTTGTACCTATGATATTAAGAGTGATCCTGCAATGTTCTCAATCACGATTTCTATAATTTTCTAGGTCCAATAATAAGACTCCAGATTTACTTCGTTGTTGTAACTCTTTAGTTTCCTCTTCCTTCTAATCAGCCTTTATGTAGGCTTAAGCTATCTTCTGATCTGTGACTCACGGTATTAGTTATTACTTTAGTCTTTCATGGGCACTATGGAATATCCATGATATAATCTTATGATAATTCAATCCTTTGTCTATGACCTGGACTCAATTTCTTTCTTTTAACTTATACCAGAGTCTTCTACGGCTGTATGATTGCCAACATATATGCTACATGGATAATTTTCTGAAATCTTAAGTGCGTTCATAATGTAACTAACTCTGGATCATTGATTGAATAATTCTTTTTGTTCCTTCTTAGCTTTCTTTAAACGTAAGCTATTACTTTTTCTGGTCTTCACGGCCCCTTGTTGCACGCATACTTAGCTTACCTTAGTGCTCACACATATTGAAATTCCATACAACTCATATGATCTTGAATATTACTTCTGATTTTACTTTCCATTCATTAGCCATGGTAGGTGCCACCTGCTGATGGAGTGCATACAATGTTGTTGTGAGACTGTTGTTACATGACCATTTTCTCTTTAGGTGACTGTGCTTGGTTAAAGCCTTTTTCTTTATTTCCTCCGCTAGTCTTTTATTGTAGTACTTAGGGAGGACCCTCTGATTCTTGCAAGGCTGCGAGCTTATTACATCGTATACTCGACGGAATTTTTGATGTTCGTACTCACATATAAAATTCCTTAGTTACTTACCTCCATACTTATATGCTTGTACGGTTTCTCCCGAACTGAAGTTTTGATTGTCTTCCCTTAATACTCATACGGTATCTTTAACTACCCCAACTCCTATTCGAATATTTCTCAAGGTCACGATGTCATATCTGCGATATTGAATTCCCCATGTTGGGGTTCACTCTATTTATCTTGTGTGATCTATTGATTTGTCTGTATCCTTTTGTCTAGCCATAACTAGGCTCTTCCTGAATCAACTACTAACTAATCGTTGGCCCACTCTCATATAAATATTTCACGTAATCTTTCTTGGGTTATTTCCTTTGTCTTAACTTACGTCTCATACTGACTCCTTATTTATCAATAACATCTCAAGTAGGAACCCTCACTTCCTATCCTTGATGTCGTGTTTGCATAATGTTCTGGAATCGTAGCCTATCTATAGGCTTTGAATAAGTGCAATCTCATCCCTTTCTCATTTTTATCACATTCTTCCTTTATCATTCCATAATTACTAGAACCACTTAATTCTGACTTAATGCCACATCACTCCATATTCCCCCTTTTAGGGGAGTACCAATATTTAATGCTACGACGCTCTACTTATAGATGTTTTACCTCTTCATCTTTGGCATCTTTTCACATCATCAATGACCCTTACTCACCTTCGGGTATTCCTCCTGCACTAAGGATAACAAAATTCCTTACTCACGAGGGTGACACTTAGTGTAACTGGCACATATAGTCCTTTAAGCTTAACTTTGCTCACATTGCTTGTTTTAGGGAAACATATTCCTGAATGAACATTCTCTGAATCTCTCATGAATATTCTTCTGTGTCCATTCTATTATTTCCGAAACGCAATCTGAAGTTCTCATGATGCCGACTATTATCAAATTACTCTGTCCCTAATTCATGTTTAGTTTATCTTGGTCACCAGCCCATACTGATTTCTATTACTCTAGGGTCTAAGTTTTTCGTCTAAGTTTTCCTTTTGACGCGTTAGAGTCGCGAACTTATTTCTCGAAATGAGGATGTGACTGTTTGGCCTATACTCTTTTGTTGTATTAAGGCCCATCACCTCTCATCTCTTCCTTTACTTGACTATAAATTCTTTAATAATCTATCGTTGTCATCCATGTATCATATCTTACTCATAATGCTTCATTAACTCTCTTCTTATTTCCCGCTAACATTTATGTCTATCACTTTATTCTGAAAACATCAATAAGATATTCTTTTGTTTTTAGCTCCCCTTTGCTCCATCCACTGACTCTTCGGGTTGCCTAGAATTATCTCTCTACTAGGGACGGGAGTCATACTAAGATAATATTTATCCTTTCCAGGCTTTCGGTGCCTATATTTATAGCACTCATATCTAGCTATACTATTTTAAAGTGCACCATCTAGGTGTCTCACAAGGAGATCCATCAGCACATTATCCTTCGGAAATGCTAACTAACGCAAACAATCCATCTACCATTTTGGGTCACTCTAACCCAGCCAGATCTTGATATCTGTCCTTCTCTTATAGTGCTTCTGTTAGCTTCCATAGGGCATAAATGAGATGGGTGTGGCCAATTATACATGCCTCTGTTACAATTGAAGGTAACTCAAAATGCTTATATCTTCCTTCCTGAATGGTAAATAATGATAATCTTTATTAACAGGGTACTTCGTACCTTTCTTCATCTTGCTTCTTTTACTCCTTGAAACTTGTATTTATCTTCTGAATCTCTCATTGTCTTTCACCATAAAGGTGGATAAATATTCTTGCCTTAAGGCTCCTTATCAAGAGTATTACACGTCTTAGTGCAGACATGATCTGCTGAATACCTCATGTTTATCCATCATAAGCATGATGCAAAAATCGAGTCCCTCTGACTCAACTCTTCCACAGCTATATCTCTTACCGACCGTCTTTCTGAAGAGACACCCATAAACAAGACTCTACTAGACACGACTTGTAGACTCCCTAGGACAGAACTGCTCTGATACAACTTTTGTCACCACCCAAACCGATGGGCCGCGATGAGCACCCGGTACCTTACTCAACCGAGTACCAACGTAATGTATCTTTCTTATTGCATTATCATATACACGTGACATACGAGCCTAATAGGCCAATATCATTATTTATAAACTCAAAACATAGGCCGAAAAGGCCGTATAATTTTTCACGTACACGACATATGTCTACAAGCCTCTAAGAGTACATAATTATCATAAAGGTCGGGACAGAGCTCCGCCATACCAAATCATACACATGTAAATCATACTGATCAAACAAGCAACTCCGGAGCAAATGGAGGGCACCAAATATCTTTTGCTGAGCTGATCGCCTACTTGGAGGACTCTCGACCTGTCTATCGAGAACTGCGGGCATGAAATACAGCGTCCCCAGGCAAAAGAGACGTCAGTATGAAATAATGTACCGAGTATGTAAGGCACTATACTGAAAGCTGAAACTGAACTAATAATATAATAACTAAAACAACTGGAAGTCAATGATAATCTGAAGATATGCTTACCTACTGATAGTGACTCCACTCTCTCAATAAAGTAAGTAAAATAGTTGTCCGGCCTTATAAGGCTCGGTATATATATAACTGCTCTGCTGTAGTAGGCTCGCTCATAGGCGCTCGGCCATACTAGGCTCTGTATCTCGGCCAACTGGGCTCGCTCATAGGCGCTCAGCCACAGTAGGCTTGGTATATAACTTACATCTGATCAGAGGTTGCCCAATAGGGTCCTGCCCATCGATTATAGCTCGATGGTAATGAAAATACTATAATACTGTATATATAGATTCTATACTCTCTTGACTGGAAGAAAATAATACTCAATTGAGCATAAAGTACCGATAAGGAAGAATACTGTAACTTATGAGACTAAAAAAATATACGTAAATTCTGGGATATGAATTTTTCTTTATGCATCATTATCAAACTCGTGTAATTATAAGATCATGCCAAAATGAAGGAAAAGCTTAGCCTTAACATATATGGAGTAGGAAAAATTTCGTATGATGTTCTTGAAAAAGGTTGCACCGTACTCCCCTTAGAATCGCAAAATCCGATTGCTATTACGAAGTATAATTTTAGATAAAACAATTTGCTGAAGCAAAATCACGTAGATCTAATCCTTGTAAAGAATTCATATGAATTCCATACGTTAAGAATCCTTGAATTCTTATCACATGCAACTTACATTCTTAAGAATGGATAAGATTCTTACATTTCTAAGATTTATTGTGGCTTTTCTTTCTTAAATGAATGCCAAGTCTCATATCTTTAATGTTGCTACATACTATGACCTAAAGAGTCATCATGGGATTTTGAGGGGTGCTGCCACGAATGCCTCCTCACTTATCCAATTATCACCTTTTTCCTTAATTAATTCATTAATTCCCCCACTGGTCCAATAATTAACCGATTACCCACATAGTTAAGAATTATTTTAAATTACATAAAATACTACTCACTTTTGATATACTTTATACATCTTATTATCATAGTCATATGGTACCTTGTATGGTACTAGTCCGTAAAATACCGGGTATTTTAGCTCGGGCAGTATTTTATTCCAACATGTCAAACTTTGACAAAAATTTACTTTTTTTGATTTGCTTACCCTCTCACCTTCACCAATTTACTCATCACTTGTTTAAAATATCATAATGCTTATAATCACGAAATAATTTCATTCCCGAACTTGCCTCGATTAACTTATGACGAAACTTTATCGTACGAAAATGTGGGATGTAACATCAAGGCCCAGGGCAATGCTTGTGCTGGGGGAGAGTAACCCAACCAAGAGTTAAACTTTATTCCTAAATATCCCTAATCACTAACGACTCATTCTTCCCTATAGATTTAAGTGCTAATGAGGCACTTTCAATGCAAATCAATTACCATAACACACCATACTACAGAAGTATACTCCTTTCTTAATAGAAAACAATAAGGAGCACAAAAACAGTTTCATTTTTTTCATAACTATGTTTCCAATACTAAGTGAATGATTACCACATTAGACATGTCTGAAGGTCAAGTTCCAAATACACATAGAGGCAGGAACACTATAATGTTACTGCTAAAGAACCAAACATTTAGGATCACACTTCTTAAGGATAGATAAAGAGCATACAACTCAGATATGCAACAACCCAGAAATACAGATGCCTTTGCCCTAGCAGACTAATCACATATTGGTTTAACTCAGGTCTTGTCACTAACATACACGTAGGTTAACAATACTACTTGGAACTTTTGAAAGCATCAACAAAGATTCAGACAAACAGTCATACTTAGAAACCTCTACTGGTGTTATTAGAGATACCAGAGTATAATCAGAACTTTGAACATGAATACAGGTTTGTAGATTCAAAAGGAACATCTAAGAATGTTTAACAGTATCACAGACTATCAGTCTTACTTAACCTTGAAATTGATGACAGAACCACCCTTTTATAGGAGTATTAATCTCATTATGAAGTAGGCAAACTATTATGTCCAAGAAGTAGCAATAAGAAGTTTCTCTTAGGGTTCACAGACCAGATTCAGTTCAGATTAACAGGGAAAGAGAGAACCGAGTGCAGTTTCAAGACAGTGTACGGAAGTATAAAATCATGAAAGATAAACAAAGGTACATGCAACACTTTCATTCAACTACACGTAGATATTTTAACTAAGTCTATGATCTTACAAAAATAGGATGTGTTTCACTCATTATAAGATCAAGTCAAAAATGTCATAAAGGGGGTTAAAGACAGTGGGATATTATACTAAGCAAGCTTAACTCAGCTATACACACTAAAGATTAACATCTAAACCTGATGGAGTTGTATCCAACTTATAAAACAGTTAACATTCAACTATTGCAGACATGACTATAACCTATTTTATGAGAGATAACTTGATCATAACAGCACACATGCAGAATGGTTACTAATGTTCATAAAAGTTCACCTTAGTGAGACTGTTTCATACAAAGAGACTTAGAGATGTAACTAACAGTTAAACATAGATATAAGACTTTCATAGTAATGACTCAAAGGCTTCTTAAAAGTTAACAAACACTTATGTAAAGAAAGAAAGCATTTTGAACACTTAAACTTCACATGCTTCAACTAAGTGATGAAGGATTAAACTATGTGCATTCATGTATGTTCTAGTTAGAGTCATCAAACAATAACCTCAAATATAGAATAACAGAATAAAGAAAAAATAAAGATCACAACAGAACATTAAGGAAAATCTGGAGTCTGGGCAAATATAAGAAGTCATTTAGGCATGATAAGTAACTTAATCGTACAAGTTGATCGATACATAATAGAAATCATCAAGGTCACATAACAACTCAATCAACATTGATTAGAGATACATGAAAACATAATAGCTAACCACATATTAACAACATGTCATTATGAATCAGAATAAACAGTTATAGACTAATGACAAACATCATAAACGAAAATCGTTAATTGAAAGATAGAAACATGTTCATGATATTCGAATAAAACAGTTAGAAGAGGAAGGGTGGAGGTGCACTGAACTTTTCTAGGGCAGCAAACCAAATAGAATTTAACTTAGCCGTATGAAAACCAAAGCTTCAATCGTTTGAGCGGTGAAAGAACTCCGAAAAACATGAGAAGTAAAGATTAATCATAGAGAGACTAGGCTTCTAAATCTTAATGATTTTTTTATATTCGTATGAGATTTTTGACTCTTTTTAGGTCTTGTAGGTCAGGTTGGTAAGAGCATTCAAGGCTCTATTTATAGTGCCATTTAATGGCTTAGGATTTCAGATTCAAGCATAGGTAGTGGAAGATGACATAGGACTGGTGATGCAAGCAAGATTAGGGAAAATCTAAGGAGATAGAAAGAAAATAATGAAGTATGTTTTTACCTGGGTGAAGATCGACCGTTTGAAGGCAAGGAACCGCCGGGTAAGACCTCAATGTCCAGAGGTCATTGCACTTGACCTCTGGACAAAGAATGACAGTGGTGATGATGAAGAAACGCCATGCATGCCATGGATTTAACAACACATTGAGAGAAATCCGAAGATTTGACATTTCACCTTTGAGTCTTAGGGTTCAGATTTAGGGATTTCAAATTTGACTGGTGAAAAAGGAAAGAGTTCAGTAGGGATCGTGGATGCAGGAGATAGTAGGAATGATTTTCTGGGTGATTTGAGACCTTGCACGAATTTGTGCAAGGTTTCTTTTGATGATTCAGGTCTGTGAGTTGAGAGAGATTAGGGAAAAAGGGTAAATAAGGGTGGCTGGGCAGGGGGAAATGATTTTAGGGTCTGGGTAGTTTAGGTCATCTCTGAGGTTAAGGTTGGGAGATGGGATCTGGACCGTTGGATATTTAAATCAACTGCCTTGATAATTCAGAGATGAAATAGTTAAAATGAAGAATTATGGAGGTTGTTGGATCCTTGGATTCGGATGGTGGAGATTAAATCTGATGAGCTATTAAAATTAAAAGGGAAAAATGAGATAAACGTGGGCCGTTGATCGGAAGGATGTACGACCTAGATTGATTGTGTTTCTTTTGTGAGTGTTGTGGAGAGGGTGACATGTCGAGTTCTGATTGGTTCTCATGGGTTGGGGCGGATTGCCAATGTGGAAAGAGAGGAGTGTTTGGACTGGCTCAGGTCCGGATTTGGGCCTGGTATTTGGGCTAAAATAATTTAACTAATAGCCACTTTATAATTTATTAAGGAATTGCAATTGTAGCCTTTTAATCTCTTGACCCTTTTGAAATTAATTTAAATAAACTTATTTATTTCTAATAAAATATAGTAAAATTATAAATATCAAATGTACTACCAAATATTGTAATTAATTATAAAATACTTTGTTTTCTAATTTTAACACTAATTCCGAATTATTAACACAATAAACTAATTATTCAAAATTTGATAAGTAATTTGTTAAATTAATTATAAAGCCTTTGTGTTGTGTTTAAAAATTACTTAATAGTTTTAAAATAGTAAGTATATCATATAATACACTATATTGATACCGGGTGATTAATTTCAAAACTAATGCTTAACTAATTTTGTAAAAATGGGTATTTATTGATAGAAAATACTTTCAAAACATTCGTTGTAAATTATTAAGTACAAGTAAATTAATTTTAAAAGGGAGGGTAAAATTGACCATCAACAATGACCCCACGAGTTCATAGATGTGATTAGTTTTAAAATCCGAGTCCAAATCAATTGTCAAAACTCAATTTCTTATTTTTCAAAAAGTTGACAAGGTTTCATAATTTTTCACTTTGATTCACATGATTTTGATGTTAAAATCTAAGATATATTGATGGAATATGATTAGAAATGGATTAAAATCACTTATCCAAGGTTGTTTTTGATGAAAATACCCTTTCCAACTCGTCTCCTACCGAGTCTAGGGTTAAAAAATGAGGTAATTAGAGATGAAATCCCAACTTTCAGCCCTTATGTTCAGCTGTAGTTATCACTATTGCGATACGGGTTCGCAATTGCGAACCCTCGCAATTACGAAGAAAATCTCACAATTGCGGCACTGACAGGCTTGGGAAGCTCTTCGCAAATGCGAAGATGGGTTCGCAATTGCAAACGCTGCAGCCCTCGCAAAAGCGACATATTTGTCGCAAATACGAACTACCCATAATCCCAGACCACTTCGCAATTGCTAGTCTGGCATCACAATTGTGACACCTGAGGCCCCCTACTAAGCTTGCAAATGTGACCCCAGTGTTCGCAATTGCGACACCAGACACCAGATTTTTGCAATTTCAGTCCAAACCACTCTGAAACATGTTCGAAACATATCCAAACCCTCGGGTCTCCAAACCAAACATCCACACAAGTCTAAAAATATCATAAGAACTCACTCGCGCGATCAAAATATAAAAATAACATCTAAAACTACAAATTGAACTCTCAAACGCATGAAATTCAAAGCAAAGTTCAAGAATTTCTAAATTTACAACTAAACATCAGAATCCTATCAAATCAACTCCAAACAATACCAAATTTTACAGGCAAGTTCTAAATACCATAACAGACCTATTCCAAGTCCCAAAATAATATTCCGAGCTCGATAGCTAAAAGTCAGCCTATAGTCAAACTTTTCAACTTTAAATTGCAAAATTTCGGCAAATCAACATAAATCAACCTACGGACTTCCAAATTATTTTCGGGTATACGCTTAAGTCCAAAATCACGATACAAAGCTATCAGAGCCATCAAAATATGGTTTCAGGGTCATTTTCACAAAAGTCAAAGTTTGGTCAACCTGAAAGCTTCCCAGAATGAAACTAACCAACCCCACAAGTCATAAAAATCATAAACATACATGTGTAAAGCATTAAAAGGGGTAATGGGGCGTAATTACAAAAAATAACCGATCGGGTCATTACAAGTAGCTTCATATGATATATTATGATTTGTATGTATCGTCGATTTTGGTTTTCAGGTGATTCAGGATTGATTTATAAAAATAATTCTCAACTAGGAAGCTTTAAGATTGGAAGAGTTCATCAAGTTTGAATTTTGTGTATTTCACCTAGGATTAGAGTTTTTATAGTTCCTTTAGATCCGGATGGTAATTTTAGATTTAGGCACATGCCTGAATTTATATTTGGATATTTCTAGAAGGTTTCGGCACTAGTTGGCGAAAGTTAGCAATTTGAAGGTTTGAAAAATTTATAAGTTTGATCAGGAGTTGACTTTGGTGATATCGGGTATGTATTATTGTTACAGTAATTTGAATAGGTTTGTTATGTCATTTGAAACTTGTGTGCAAAATTTGAGGTCATTCCGAGTTGATTTGAGATGGTTCCGCACGGGTTTTGGAAGTTGAAAGTTCAAAAGTTTATTAAGTTTGATTTGAGGTGCGATTCATGGTTTTTATGTTTTATGTGTGATTTGAGTCCTCGAGTAGGTTCATGTTCTATTTTGGGACTTGTTGGTAAGTTCGGAGCGTGTTTCGAATTGATTGCAGACCATTTTTCACCATGATTATGTTGCTAGTTTTCTTTTGTTACTGGTGTCCTTCACGATTGCAAAGTACTGACTGCGATCGCATAGAGTATAGCGTAGAGTATATTGGAGCTGAGCATTTTGCTTCTTCACATTTGCGACGTGTGTGACGCGTTCGTGTAGCTTTATGAGGTTGGGCATCACGGTCGTAGTGAGTTATCGCGTTCATGAAGGCTGTTGATAGTCCAGGTGCTTTGTGCATCGCATTTGCTGCAGGGCATTCGCGTTCGCGAAGAGTAGTCTGAGCTGTACACCACATTTGTGAGGTCTTAGACACAAACGCATAAGGTTAGTTATGGAAGTACATTTTTGTTCACCGCGAATGCGAGGGTTCTTCCGCATTCACGATGAGTATTCCTGGAGAAAATCTATAAGTACTCTAATTTGATCATTTTTGTCATTTTATCATATTTTGAGTTAAGGAGCTCGGATGTAACGACCCAATCGGATATTATGAGCATTTGCGTCTAGTTCAGCAGTTTGAGGTCATGAATAGCTTCATATGGTGAATTATGACTTGTGCGTATCATTGGTTTTGATTTTCAAGTGGTTCGGGATTGATTTGTATGAATGATTCTCATTTTAGAAGTTTAAGTTGAAGAGTTGACCAAGTTTGACTTTTGTGTATTTGACCTCGGATCGGAGTTTTGATGGTTCAGGTAGGTCCGAATGGTGATTTTGGATTTGGGCATACACCCAAATTTTCATTTGGATCTTTCTAGAAGGTTTCGGCACTAATTGGCGAAAATTGGCAATTTAAAGGTTTAAAATTATCCAAAGTTTGACCATGGTTTGACTTTATGGCTACAGGGTTCGAATTTTTGTTTCAAGACTTGGAATAGGTCCGTTTTGTTATTTAAAACTTTTCTGCAAAATTTGGTATAATTCGGAGTTGGTTCAATAGGATTCAGACGCGAGGTTGTGTTTCTAGCAATTATTGAAGTTAATTGTGATTTTCATGTGTTTTGGTGTCCGATTCGTGGTTCTAAATATTATTTTGGTATTTTGATCGCATGAAAAAGTTCATATTATGTTTTTAGACTTGTGTTGATATTTGGTGTGGAGCATTGGGGGCTCGGGTGAGTTTCGGACGCGTTCCGGAGAGTTTGTAGAAGGTTCAGATTTGCTGGGTTTCTGATCTCGCATTTGTGAGATGAAGGTCGCATTTGCGACTATCGTTTTTGCAAACATGTAGTCGCATTTGTGAAAAGGCTGGGGACTGCCAGGCTTCGCATTTTCGAAGTCAGCCTCGCAAATGCGGTGGTGACCGGGGCTGTTGGTAGTTCGCTTTTGCGAACATTTGACCACTTTTGCGAATGTCCTGATTTTGCATTTGCGACCTGTTATGTCGCATTTGCGATATGTGCAGAACTGTTCAAGCTCCGCTTTTTTGAAGTAATCTCCGCTTTTTGCGTGGGTTCTCAATTTGCGAATCCATTGTCGCAAATGTGACATCTGCACCTGGTTTTATGTTTTGTATTTTGGGACTTAGCTTCATTTTATCATATTTTGGAACCCTAGACTCGGTAGGAGGCGATTTTGAGGAGGGATTTTCTCATACAACTATTGGTTAAGTGATTTTGATCAAATTTTAATTACATTACATGATTATTTATTAGATTTAACATCAAAATCATGGGATTTGAAGGGAAATTTTAGGGATTTTTGTCTATGTTTGGAAAAATAAAAATTTGAGATCTAAGAGTCGAATTGGACTCAAATTTTAATAAAATAAAACACATATATGAACTCGTGGGGCTATGAGTAGTCGAGACCTACACTTCAACTCGGGTTTTGATCGGGCGGGTCCGGGGTTGACTTATACTAACTTTTGAAAAATTGTATAAAGATCATATCTTTATTAATTGGAATTGATTTCTCTTGCATTGTTTGATATTATTAATTCATTTTTAGCTAGATTTGAGCCGAGCGGAGGTAAAATTTAAGGAAAAAAGCTATTTTGAGTGTTAATTTGACCTAATTGAGGTAAGTATCTTTTCTAACTTTGTGGGGGGGGGGGGGGAGGGGGGAGGAACTACCCCTTAGGATTTTGGTGGATTGTACTATTTGAATTATGAGGAAGACGTGTACACGAAGTGACGAGTGTGTACACAGGTTTATATGTGGAATTTGACCGGTTTAGACTCTTAGGCTTCTTTCTTGCATTTAATTGAAGTGGTTAATACATGTTCTATCTTTTATTGTCAAGTTTACTCTTACCTGCTTTAATTGTTAATTGCAATTACTTGTTGAATTCATGACTTATCCGTTGCGTGCCTTAATTTTTAATTGATTCCTTGTAATCATGCATTTATTTATGAACCTTCATTACTTGCTATTTGACTTTGTGAGTCATCATGTAACTATTTTATCCGCTTGTTCCCTTCTTTGTTTAGTTTCTTTATTTCGTTTAATTTTATGATACGTTGTAGTTGGTTGTAGTTTGTTTGTTAAATACATATTATTTGGGGATCGGGTTGCACGCCGCAACGGTATTGAAATGATATGGAAAGATATGATATGGAACGATAAGGACAGATGATATGATATAGGGGGGATCAGGTTGCACGCCGCAATGCTTTGGTATGTTGTAATTGTTTGTGATAGTAAAGTTATTCTCGGTTGTGATTCTCATGGTACATTTTATATTGGAACCGTTCATCGGATGAACAATTATTGTCATTTATTAAATCATTTCACTTGTATTTTGATCGTATTTGGTTGACTATCGGTATTCTAGTAATGGAACGATAGTGACTCTTGTATGAGTCATGCATTCTACGTGATTTGTTGTGTTGCTTTAACATGCCAATATGTGCCTCCGTTATTTCTTGTTAAATTAATTGTCAAGGTGAATTTACGTGCATGGGGTCATTATCTCATATTCGATTGAGTCATTGGTAACTTAGTGGTTCTAAATAAAAGAATTTTTAAGGTGCTTTACTTATGTGACTTTCAAAATAAAACTATGTTTTACTATGTTTAACCACGAAATTTACGTGCATGGGGTCATTATCTCATATTCGATTGAACCACTCTAAATTATATATTTAATTCATTAATTTAACTGATGATTTACTATGTTTAAACACGAAATTTTTACTCATTTTATATATTTATGTACTAAATCCATCTGTACTCTATTGATGTTAGGCTATAATTACGTATTTTAGTCGCTTATTGCACTCTAATTTACTGCACTTTATTCATGTTTGAGATTTAATTGATATTGTTTTGCACTTATTGTGTGTTTTATGCCTTGTAGGAGTGATTCCGAGCTATGTAGATGTTATGGAATGAATTCGAGTGATTTGGTGCTTTGAAGTCTGAGTAAAAGCCCAAAGGATTAAGCCAGGATCGTGTTAGGGGGTCGAGGACCAAGTCTGGATGTCAAAACGCAAGAAAAATCTGCACTCTAAGAAATCCTCACCGTCGCGGCGCGTGGGACAGCGCGGCTGTGCAATTCTCTGCTGCCTGTTAGAACTAGCTCTCTGGATTTCCCCATGCCCTGCATGGCGTATCGCCCCATGCAGCACGCCTGTGCAATTTTTACAGAGTGAAAATCCAATTTCGTCTAGGAGAAGGTAATTTTGTCTGGGCCCGACCCTACTTGGTATAAATACATAGAAAAATATTATTTTCTGAACTTTTGACACATATTCGACCTAAGGAGTCTAAGGAGGAGTTGGAAGAACATGAGCACAAGGATTTTATCATTACTTCTTCACTCAAGACACGAGTTTGGATTGAATTTGTGTTTTCCATTACTTTAAATATATTTGTGATGAATTTCTCTATATCCATGGAGTAGTTTTCTTTAGGGTTTGATGGATTTGGTGTATTGATGATTGTTTGTGGATTATAACTCTAGTTTTATATAGTGAAGCATTTTTGGATGATTTAATTGTTGCATTTATATTCACTAGTTCATATAATCGAGAGAGGCATAACTTGTGATATCTTTGCAATATATTGTTGGTTGAGTTCATTAATTCTTCTTAGTCATCAAAAGAGGCTAGTTGAATCATTGATTAAACCTAGTTAGGAGAATAATCGAAAGAGGTTTTCCTAAAGACCAATCTACTACGCATTCTTGCATATCTTCACGTGCTTAAATTGGTTCATCTTGTGAGGTTAAGACTTAATCCAGAGAGGCATTTTCCCTAATGTTTGAACATAATTGAGTAAATTCGAGAGCCTCACTTTAACATTAGAAGTGATTTATCTAGAGTTAGATCCCAAACAATTATCTTGCACCTATCCTATCAACCCCCATTTTCTCCCATTGATAACTTCCTTGCTTCCCTTTGTTGCGATTGTCATTAGCCATAGCTTTACATTCTTGGTTAATTTTAGTTAGAAATCATATAAATCTCAATTATTGATCATCGTGGATAACAATAAAGCTAAAATCTATGAGAGTACTATTTAAATCCAATCCATGTGGATACAATATTATACTATACTATATTTGATTAGCGAGCATAATTTAAGTGTGTGTTTTGTGCTCGTCAAATTTTGGTGTCGTTTCAGGGGATTGACAATCGATAGTGTTTGAAATAGTTTGTAGTGCTAATTCAAGAATTTTTCTTTTTATTTTAGTTTATTTTTCTCTTTTTACGGTTGGTGTTCTTTGACTATGCGTAGGTTACATGTTAAGATTGGTGCATGACTCAAACTTCTGCGATGGAAGTGCTACCATACGAGCCAGAATTTGAAAAATAATTGCGACATCTAAGGAAGGAAAGAAATCTCATTGAGACATCAGAAAAGGTTGGGCAATCCTCAACCAAAGAACTTATGGCTGGAAAAGGTGAGGATAATGTAGATTTGGTTGGGAGAGAAGCAGCCCAACGAAGAGAACAAGCTGCACGGGATGCTGAGGAAGCATCTATTAGAGATGCACAGATTATCTACGAAGAAGAGAGGGGTCGAAGAATTGCTCAAAATCAATCCTTGGCTACAGATCAGTTCAGAAATATAGCTCCCGTGCCTGGGAGACCACTTGACGATTATGCTAGACCGGTCTATAATCAAGGATTATCAAGTTTTAGACCACCCCCAATTGTAGCAAACAACTTTGAATTGAAGCAAGGGTTTATTAAAACTCTTCAGAATTGCTGTGTCTTCAGAGGGATCCGAAACAAAGATCCAAACACACATCTAATGGACTTCGAGGAGATTATGAACACTTTTAAATACAATGGTGTGTCACAAGATGCAGTGTATTTAAGGGCTTTTCCCTTTTCTCTTAAAGATGATGCAAAACAGTGGCTTCGAAGCTTGCCCACGAGATCAATTAGAACTTGGGAGGAGATGACCAAAACATTCTTTGATAAATATTTCTCCTCAGCTAAGACGGTCAAGTTCAGAAGAGAAATCCATAACTTCTGCCAGAAAGATACGGAAACTATTTTTGAAGCAAGGGAGAACTTTAAGGAGATTGTTCGAAAGTGTCAACATAGCGGAATTGAACTCTGGATGCAACTCCAGGACTTTTGGGATGGATTGACACCAGCCTCACGTAGAACATTGAGCAATGCAGCTGGAGGCCCTTTGATGAAGAGGACTCCAGAGGAGATAGTTACAGTTCTTGATGAGTTATCTGAAGATGCTAATCAGTTGCTCTCTGAGAGTGCTGAAAGAAGAAGATCATCTGGTGTTCACCAAGTTTATGCTAATACATCTGTGCAGGTACAACTTGATGCTATGGCTAAAGAAATATGAAAGTTGACCTTAGCCTCGATACAAAATGAGCTTCACGCAGCTTGTGATATATGTGGAAGATAACACCTTACTCATGAGTGTCAAGCCTCAACTGAGGAAGTGAATACTGTGGGAAACTAAAATTATAATGCAATGGGTCAGAGGCACCCCGATTTTTCACAGAGTTCACTTGGAGGTACTACAAATGTTTGGAAACAAAATAACTCTAGACTTCAGGGACAAGGAACTCCAGCATACGAAAATCAGCAGAGGCAACAATTTCAGCCTCAACAACCCATTCAGCCTGGTCTAGAGGATCTAATGAAGTCCTTCATTTTGAAAACTGATGAGAGGCTGGACGCCCATGGAGTAGCTATCAAAGAACTGGATATTGGTTTTCGAAACATGGAGAGACAAGTGGGACAGATTGCAACAATATTATCTGAGAGGGCTCTAGGAATGCCCCCCGCTGATACTGAGAGAAATCCTAAAGAAACAGTAAATGTTGTAACTCTGAGAAGTGGGAAAGTGTTGAAAGATCCCACCCCTATCCAAAATGATGTGAAACTTGAAAAAGAAAGTGGGGAGCAGCTGAAGAATAATGTTGATAAAAATAAGAAGGGCCCGATGAAAGCGGAGAAAATGAAGAAGGAAAAAAAATCGAAAAGGGAGAAACATGATGAGAGCTAACATATGCATGCTTTACCTTTCCCCCAAAAGCTATATAGAGAAAAGCTTGACAAGCAGTTTGGGAAATTTCTGGATGTGCTGAAATAGGTTCATGTGAACTTACCATTCACAGAAGTGCTCCCACAAATGCCTGCTTATGCCAAATTCTTAAAGGATATCCTTACAAAGAAGAGGAAGATAGAAGAGACTTCAGTGGTGAAGCTCACAGAGCATTGCAGCGCGATATTGCAAAACAAACTCCCACAAAAATGTGGATATCCAGGGAGTTTTACTACACCTTGCTTTGTAGGAATTATTCATTTTGATAAGTCATTATATGATTCTGGTGCCTCAATTAACTTAATGCCTCTATCTATTTATAGGAAACTAGAGAAGGAGATTGGAGATTGGAGAGATAAGGTCAGTAAAATTATGTTTGCAGCTAGCGGACCAAACGACTTTAATACCCGAGGGGATAATGGAAGATATGTTAGTTCAGGTAGATAAGTTCGTATTTCCTGTGGATTTTATAGTGGTGAATATGGAAGAGAACAAGGAGCCCCCCCCCATCCTAGGAACACAATTCTTATAAACGGGTAAAGATATATTAGATATACATGAAAGAAAACTCATGCTTAGAGTGGGTGAGGAAACTGATTTTTGAGATGAATGTAGTAAAGGGGGCACAAAAAGAAAAACCAGCTGCGAGTGTTGAGTGGAAAGTGAAGAGCTCAAAGGAGAAGGCTGCAGTGAGCGAGAAAGATAAATGTGGGGTGTACCCTAAAAAGGCTGAGAAGAAGCTGTGTGCATGGATGTGCGCATTAATTCGAAGGCGAGGAATGGAGCCCGACTTTGACTCAGACACTGACTAGATATTCAGGGAAGTTTCCTTTACCTTATACTTTTTAATTGTGTATCAGGGGGGACATGCCACAACTTAAAGTGTAGGGTGGGGGATATTTGTATGTATGTATAATAGTTTTAGTTTTAGTAGTTAGAGATAGAGAATTTTTGTTTTTTGAAAAATCCATAAAAATTGAAATTTTTTCGATTTTTCCCGATGATGGATATCATTCAACGGGTTTCTTGAGGGATTAAAGTCGAAATAAAAACACAAAAAGATTTTTTTAGGTAGTGTAATAATTCCCCCTTGGTTTTTCTTTTTGTCGTGGTACTGACTTCTAGGGTTTTTTGTTTGAATCGGGTGTAGTTAGTTTTTATTTTTTAGAGTAGTAGGAAACCTTATGCTGTAATTTGAATTGAAAAAAATATCTCTTGGATTTATTATACCTTGAGAATAATAAGCGCTTTAGTTGTGACGCTTAGGCTCGGTTTTTGACTCTTGCATAAGTACCTTAAATTGCATGATCTTAACTTTGCTTAACTTCTTTGACTAGAGTATCTTGATAATCCAATCTTGAATGAGTTATGTGCCATGTGTGTGTAAGGTTTTGTGTTATTTTGTGAATGGCATTTGATTTCTAGAACTTGTCCCGTGTGTTTTCAAAGCAAAATAGTAGTTTTATTCAGTCTTGGAAGGGATATAGGCGTTTCTTTGTTGACCCAATGATATATGTTGTTACCCACCGAATTGTTACGTATCGTATGTAACGACCCGACCAGTCATTTTGAGCTCTAGTGTGTCATTCAGCGGCTTGAGACCCTGAGCAGCTTCACTTAAGGTATTATGACTTGTACGCGTGGTCAGAATTTAATTTCGGAAAGTTCAGAGTTGATTTGGAAAGAAAATTCAAATTTCGGAAGCCTTAAGTTGGAAGAATTGACCAAACTGGGATTTTTGAGTAAACGACCTCGGAATCGGGAATTGAAGGTTCCAACAGGTTTGTACGATAATTTTGGACTTGGGCGTATGTCCGGATCGGGTTTTGGATGACGCGGGAGCATTTTGGTGCCAATTATGGAAATTGGCATTTTGGAACAATTTCAAAAGAATTGGGTTGAGGTGTATTTCAATGTTATCAATGTCCGTTTGGGATATTGAGTCTGGGAATAGCTCTGTATGGTGATTCTAGTATTAGGAGCGCGTCCGAAAGTGGATTTGGAGGTTTGCAGGTCATTTCGTGGTCATTTAGCGAAAAATGGAAATTTGAAGATATTTGGAATGTTTGACCGGGAGTGGACTTTTTGATATCGGGGTCGAACTCCGATTCCGAAAGTTGGAGTAGGTCTGTAATGTCAATCATGACTTGTGTGCAAAATTTGAGGTCAATCGGACGTGATTTGATAGGTTTCGGCATCGATTGTAGAAGTTTGAAGTTTCAAAGTTCATTATGCTTGAATTGGGGTGCGATTCATGATTTTGATGTTGTTTGATGTGATTTGAGGCCTCGAGCATGTCCGTGTTATGTTATTGGACTGGTACGCGTGATTGGACGGGGTCCCGGGGGCATTGGGTGAGTTTCAGATTCTTAACGAATCGATTTTTGGACTAAGGAAAATGCTAAGGCAGCTGGTACCTGGTGTAACAGCACCTGCGAGGTTTTTGGCCACAGGTGCGGAGCCGCATAAGTGGCCATGAGGGTCGCAGAAGTGGTTCTTGCTGGGGAAGGCTGGGACCGCAGATGCGGTCAAGTTCCGTAGAAGCGGGACCGCACCTGCGCACAAAGAGCTGCAGAAGCGCTGCCGGGCCACAGTTGCGGGAAATGCTGGGCTGAGCTTGAACCGCACTTGTGATGGAACTTCCGCAGGTGCGGAGCCACAGAAGCGGCTATTGCACCGCAGGTATGAGGATCGCTGGGCAGTGAGGGTTTTATAAAATGGGGTATTGGCTCATTTTCACTTCATTTCGTCCATGGGAGCCAATTTTGGAGCACTTTGGAGTGCCTCTTCATCAACTATAATGGGGTAAGTGATTTCTTCACATTGCGAGTTAAATACATGGTTTTTACATGAATTCAAGCATGAAAATTTGTAGAAATTTGGGATTTTGAAGAAAAACCTAGGAATTGGTATTCTTGGATTTTGATTACCAATTTGGGCAAGAAATTGAGAATAAATTATATATTTGAGTTCATCGTGCTGTGGGTAGTGTTTGTCTTCAAATATTTTCGAAATCCGGGCACGTGGGCCCGAGGGTTTCTTTATCAATTTTTCGATCGGAGTGGAAGCTGTTATAAATTGATTAATTATGAATATTAGAGTATATTTTGATTGAGCTGCATCTTATTTGACTAGTTTTGGATCGGCAGGCATCGGTTTGAGGTGTTATAGAAGTTTGGAGCAAGTTATGGAATTTCGGAGTGAGGTAACTCTCCTGTCGAACTCTGTGAAGGGGAAATTACCCCTAGGTGTTGTATATGGATGTGTGCTACTTGTTGTGGGGGCTACGTATGCGCGAGGTGGCGAGAGCCCGTACGTAGCTACATTCATGTTATTATCCGGGTAGGCTTAAGTTCACATCATGCTATAGCCGTATTATTTGAGCAGTCACTCACCTATTTAATTCCTCTGTTTTACATTACTACTTGCGACTAGACTTGCTATTGTAGAGACTTCACGATTTCACGATTTGTCACCGAATAACTTTACTCCTCCTACAGCATGTTTTCGTGATACATACATATATATATATATATATATATATATATATATATACACACACATATACTTCCTCCGTTTCAATTTATGTGAACCCATTTGACTGTGCACAGAGTTTAAGAAAAGAGAGAAGACTTTTGAACTTGTGGTGTAAAATGAGACACATATATTTTGTGTGGCTATAAATCATTGCATAAAGGTAAATTGTTTCGAAATAAGAAAAGGGGTCATTCTTTTTGGCACGGACTAAAAAAGAAATAGGTTCACATAAATTGAAACGGAGGGGGTATATATATATATATATATATATATATATATATATACACACACACACACACACACTTTACTGAAAGGTTTTTTCGTGAGTGGGGTCAAGGACCCGTCAAAGCTTCTTATTCTAATGGGATCAGGATGTTCGCCTCGGCAAGATTATATATTTCACTCTTATGGGATCGGGCCATTCGCCTCGGTAGGAATTTGTATTTCACTCTTATGGGATCGGGTCGTTCGACTCGATAGGATTTATGTACTACACTCTCATAGGAGCGGGCCATTCGCCTCGGCAGGTTAATTGATTTATCATATGGTTTGAGCCGTTCGACCCTCGGCAATGCATAGTTTTATTATTATGTTGGATCGGGTCATACGCCTCGGCATTTCCTATATCACATTCCCATGAAATCGTGCGTAAAAACTTGGCAAGAAGCAAGGGTATCTGTAAATTCTGGATTTGAATTATGGGTCCACTTGATGAGTTTCACTATACCTATATATATGCTCCGGTTAAGGAGGGAATTTCTAATGAAGAGCTTGAGTTCCTCGTAAAGAGAGGGGATTTGTACCACGTGATCTATATTTGTCTATTTCACTTACTTACTTTGCCTCATATTTGCTACCTCTTTACTGTACCTTATGTTGTTGGACCACTAGTGAGTGTCGATGTCGATCCCTTGTCACTACTTCTCTGGGGTTAGGCTAGATACTTACTGGGTACACGTTGCTTACGTACTCATACTATACTTGCTGCACATTTTTGTTTAGGTACATATATGTCTAGAGTCCATGTGAGAGCAGAGGCGTGTATACATGCAGGGACCTAGGTGAGCTGCATTCCATTTGTCGACCCGCAACCAGCAGAGTCTCCTTCAGAGTATTTACATTTTTCTTGTCCAATTTGAATTTCGGACAGTTGCTGTATCTTATTTTATATTCCTAGTTAATGCTCATGCACTTATGACACCGGGTTTTGGGATGATTATGGGTTATTTTGTATTGAATTTGTTAAAAGTATTATTATTTACTCCGTAAATCCCCATTCTTTAATATTTAATTGATGGAAAATATGATTTCAAAAATAATAAAAATGAGAACCCAATTAAGTAATTATTGTTGGCTTGCCTGACAGTGGTATCCGGCGCCATCACGGCCTTTATGAATTTTGGGTCGTGACAACATGGTATCAGAGCACTAGGTTCACTTAGGTCTCACGAGTCATGAGCGAGTCTAGTAGAGTCTTGCGGATCGGTGCAGAGACGTTTGTACTTATCTTCGAGAGGCTACAGGACTGTTAGGAGCACTTCCCTTCTTGATTCCTCATCGTGCGATTTGATTCCTTTGAGGCGTATGCCTTCATTTCCTTCCCATTCAATCTTATGTGACGTGAAGCGCTTGTTATAAATTTGGGATCGAGGAATTTTAATGGCACTACTAATGTAGAGTAGGATGTTTCTCCCTGCATATTCGATTGGGCTGATGTCATCGCCTTGTGGAAGGATGTTCTGTCATATGCTCAGCAGCTGTATTTCTGATGGTTTTGGGGCTATACACCAATTGCTATGATGTTCACGATTTGTTATCGCATAGTATTAAAGCAATGGTAGGATACTTGTCTACGTATAGGGGCAATGAATGAATTGAAAGGAGGTTTTTCTCAATGCGTGATTCAGAGGTTCAGTGTTTTATTTCCAGCGGAGGGAAAGACAATCAGACTAAGAATGTTCAGGTTGGATTGATGTAGTAAAGAGACTTGGTATTTTCGAGAGTGGTGGAATCTTCATCCGAGATGTGGTGTCGTCGTCCTTGATTGAATGTGTTTAGTTCGCCGGTGTTATGTCTTTCTTCAAATCGCCTTTGGGGCAGAGTATTATGAATGGTGCTGGGGAAGCGGTTGTCAGATGTCACAGTGTACTGTGGTTCAGAATCGAATCGGTAATCCTAATGTTGATGGCTCGAGAAGGATGAACTCCGGAGAGGTTTAGAGTGGTAGCGATCTATTGGTTCAAAGTGCTATAGAGATGGATTTAATTTATGGCCACAAGTGGACATTTATGAGGAAGTACATGTGGGAGGTGTCTTGCGGTGGTTAAATTTTTAGGAGGCCAAGTGTGTGAAGCTGAAGCCGAGTAGTTGCTTAAGGGAGAGGGTTTGACCAAAGTGGGAGAGTGGCAGAGTAGCATATGGGTTCTGTGGTAGGATAGCCAAACGCATTGGGGGGGACGTTAGAGTGATTTGGGATTCATGGTGGACAATGACTAGGTCTACGGGCTTAATTTGGAATATTGGCTGCTATATTAAGGAAGATTGGGTGTGACATGAGGGAGTTGCTTAATATGAAGCAGGATACAACATGACTTTGGATTGGAATGTATTGTCGCACCTTTAGTTGATGCCCATGAGGAGTGAACGAACTTGTACAGCTGGTGAATAAGCACGGACTCAGGAAGGTTTATTGGTTTCGTGGTAATTGTACTCGGTGCAGCATTGTTGGAGGATGTCGGCATGAAATTTCCATAGGTGGGATATCTCCTGTGAGCAGGTTAGCGGTTGCGTGGTGTTGATGAAGCTTCTATGAAGAATTTTACTGGCTATCCAATAAGAGGTCGAATATGTGAATGTGGCTAGTGATTCAGAATGTTCATGAAGTGCTTAACATAAGGATTTCGAGGAATTTGGCGGGTTGGTTGTGCAAGATCATGTCAATAGGGGATAAGGAATCTTGGTGGGTTCCAGAGTTATGCAATGGTAGCTTCAAGCTAAGTGGAAGAGCCCCACCATCTATGATTGGATTGCGTAGTTATCAACTTATGCGGTTTCTGGTTATTGGTGTATTGGCGGGTTATCATGACTATGGAAAAGGAACATCATTGGTTATTGGTGTATTGGCGGTTTCATGTTCAGGTTTTGGGAAGACTCAGAATTTATGCTTCGTGGGGATGTGATGTACAAGGAAAAGGAATTTAGTCGGTTGCTTCTTTGAGAGGGTGTACCCGTGCTAGCAGGGCCTTGGAGTTGATTATATTTGGGACCGAGTCAGAGTGGGTGACTCTCAACAACGGTCCTAGTGGATACAAAATTTAAAGTGCGGTACCTAAGGATTTCGAGTCCATAGTATGACTGAGTATCGTGCTTTTGCGGCAGATTATGAAAAGGGGCTTGGAGTGTTTTATGTTGTCTTCGGTCTGCGATGTAGCATTGGAGGAATAGGAGAAAATAACTTCGGATTCATGGGGGAATTTTCAGAATGAGTGTACCCTATTAGTGGTTCGGGAGTTATGATGAAATTCTTGTACTCTTGCGTAATGGAATGATTAAGTGCAGTGGGTAGCATGGGAATTGGAAGTTGAGGATCAAGGTTGCGGTTCGGTGTTGATAAGAATGTCAAGAGCTCGGATGAGCAGGGAAGAATTCAAATGTTTAGAGTAAGTTGGTATTGTCTTTAGCATCACCTAAGATCGGTGTCCTGTGTAAGAAGCTTTGTGTACTTATTTGCAGCTTCTTGATTTGCTTTACAAAATTAGTATGACCGGTGGTATGGATGTGCAGACTTGTTACCTGGTGCAGAGGGTCGTGGAAGTGTATCCCACAGAAAGATTGTATAAGTGTGACATGTAGTCACTTGATTGATTAAAGATTTAAAACCAAGTTTGGAGATTGTGGTACTATCGCTAATGTGAGAATTTATGCCTAAAGAGCGCTCGGTTCATTTGGTTATGGAATGTGGAAGTTTGTTCCGGATTTAACGGTTGTTCTTATATGTCAGGAATAGGTCATTGTGGGTCCTTGAGAGGCTATTTAGCCAAGCATGGTATGATCAGAATTGGTTGAGGTCCGTGGATGGATCTAAATGTGAATGTGGACTCTATATCAGGCCGGATGTGCTCATCTCAGTATAGCATTGTTTTAGGAGGGGTCTTCGGGCCTTGGATGTTATTTCTATCGTCAGCTATTTCATGTAATACTCTACTGTGCCATGTGGTCTGTGAGACAGTTTGATTATTCACACTCGTATTGAGATCCCGTATAGTTTGTGGTATTGTGTGAGCAAGATGGATCTCGTGGTGCAGATCATATATCGCACCTTAGTTGTGCTTTCGTTTTATAGCGTATGACACTACCCGTCTCCCCAGGATTTGTATTATGCACTTGGCGTGCTTATGGTTGATATTCGGGCATTTCGTGAGTATAAGCGTTACGGCTTGATGTGTGTTTTCTTTAGATTATGATGTGTGGATCGGGTGGCACGCCGCCACGGGTATATGGTTGGATCAGGTGGCACGCCTCCACTGATATGTTGTTTGGATCGGGTGGCACGCTGTTACGGATATCATGTGTAGATCGGGTTGCACGCCGTAACAGTGTGTTATTGAGTACAATTTCCCACATCGATTATTGTGTGTTTTGCTTCCTATTTCCTGAGGAAGGTTCATAACATCTTTTCGGTTGTTTAAATTAGTTGCGTGGGTTGAGTAGATCTTTCCAGAGTTTGTTTCCTTATGTATCATATTCGAGTTTGTAGCTTGTTGGCACATTGTGGCATCATATGAGGCTTTTGACAGTGTCTGAGGTGGCTTATTACCTGAGCAGCTTGTATTGGATGAGACGAGATTATTGGACTTAGGATCGGTGCGATCAGATTTATTTGAAGCATATTAAAGAGTAAATATTGTTAATCCATCCAGAATGAGGTAATGATTCTTGTCAGGAGGAGAGACTCCATAAATTGCAATTCGGCAGGTGGCTATAAGTTCTACACATCTTCTCTGTCGTGGTAGTGTTGCAAGAGTTAAAGCAAGGCCTAATTGGTCATGAGGTACACTACGGGCTTCGGCCAGTGGAAATTTTAGCTATTGTGCTTTGGAAAGATTGCCTTGGGCAAATGAGTTACACGGTGCATGGTAAGAATTCAGTAAGGGTATACAATCATGTATTGGTACAACATGTAGTGATTGAAATGGTGTTCGTATGTTGGAAGCAGTCCTAGTAGAGAATTTCGGACGTTGGAATTTGGCTCTAAAGCTTAATTGCCTAAATAAAGGGGAGGATCTTCAGATTGGTTCGAGCTAATGTGCTCAACTGGGTGTGGTAGCACGGGTAGGTGCACGAGGTGTTAAACAATGATTTCAGACAAGTCCAAAGCAGTTCTTAGCACGTTCAAGGACGAATGTATGTTTAAGTGGGAGAGAATATAACGACCCGACCGATCGTTTTGAGCTTTAGCACATCATTTAGCGGCTTGAGACCCTGAGTAGCTTCACTTAAGGTATTATGACTTGTACGCGTGGTTAGAATTTAATTTCGGGAAGTTCAGAGTTGATTTGGAAAGAAAGTTCAAATTTCGGAAGCCTTAAGTTGGAGGAATTGACCAAACTGGGAGTTTTGAGTAAACGACCTCGGAATCGAGAATTGAAGGTTCCAACAGGATTGTATGATGATTTTGGACTTGGAAGTATGTCCGGATCGGGTTTTGGAAGACCCGGGAGCGTTTCAGCGCCTATTATGAAAATTGGCATTTTGGAAGAATTTCAAAAGAATTGGGTTGAGGTATATTTCAATATTATCAATGTCCGTTTGGGATACCGAGTCTAGGAATAGCTCTGTATGGTGATTCTGGTATTGGGAGCACTTCCGGAAGTTGATTTGGAGGTCCGTAGGTCATTTCGGCGTCATTTGGCGAAAAATGGAAATTTAAAGGTTTTTGGAAAGTTTAACTGGGAGTGGACTTTATGATATCAGGGTCGGACTCCGATTTCGGAAGTTGGAGTAGGTCTGTAATGTCGATCATGACTTGTGTGCAAAATTTGAGGTCAATCAAACGTGATTTGATAGGTTTCGGCATCGATTGTAGAAGTTTGAAGTTTCAAATTTCATTAAGATTGAATTGGGGTGGGATTCATGATTTTGATGTTGTTTGATTTGATTTGAGGCCTCGAGCAGTTCCGTGTGATGTTATTGGACTGGTTGGTGTGATTGGACGGGGTTCTGGGGGCCTCGGGTGAGTTTCGGATGCTTAACTGATCGATTTTTGGACTAAGGAAAATGCTAAGGCAGTTGGTAGCTGGTGTAACCGCACCTGTGAGGTTTTGGCCACAGGTGCGGCGCTGCAGAAGCGGCCATGAGGGTCGTAGAAGCATTTGTGGCTGGGGAAGGCTGGGACTGCAGATGCGGTCAAGTTTCGCAGAAACGGGACCGCACCTGCGCACGAAGAGCCGCAGAAGCGGAGGCGCAGAAGCGCTGCCGGGCCGCAGATGCGAGAAATGCTGGGCTGAGCTTGAACCGCACCTGCGATGGAACTTCCGTAGGTGCGGAGCCGTAGAAGCGTCTATTGCACCGCAGGTGCGAGGATTGCTGGGCAGTGAGGTTTTTATAAAACGGAGTTTTGGCTCATTTTTACTTCATTTCATCCATGGGAGCCGATTTTGGAGCACTTTGGAGGCACTTTGGAGTGCCATCTTCATCAACTATAATGGGGTAAGTGATTTCTTCACATTGTGAGTTAAATACATGGTTTTTACATGGATTCAAGCATGAAAATTTGTAGAAATTTTGGATTTTGAAGAAAAACCTAGAAATTGGTATTCTTGGATTTTGATCACGAATTTGGGCATGAAATTGAGAATAAATTATATATTTGAGTTCGTAGTGCTGTGTGTAGTGTTTGTCTTCGAAAAGTTTTGGAATCCGGGCACGTGGGCCCGAGGGTTGCTTTATCAATTTTTCGAGCGGAGTTGGAAGCTGTTATAAATTGATTATTTTTGAGTATTAGAGTATATTTTGATTGAGCTACATCTTATTTGACTAGTTTTGGATCGACGGGCATCAATTTGAGGTGTTAGAGAGGTTTTGGATCCGGTTATGGAATTTCGGAGCAAGGTAAGTTTCCTGTCTAACTGTGAGGGGGAAATTGCCCCTAGGTGTTGTATATGGATGTTTGCTACTTGTTGTGGGGGCTACGTACGCGCGAGGTGACGAGAGCCCGTATGTAGCTACATTCATGTTATTGTCTGGGTAGGCTTAGGTTCACTTCATGCTATAGCTGTATTATTTGACTAGTCTCTCGCCTATTAAATTCATCTGTTTTACATTACTACTTGAGACTAGACTTGCTATTATAGAGACTTCACGATTTCATGATTTGTCACCGAATAACATTACTCCTCCTACAGCATGTTTCTGTGATATATATATATATATATATATATATATATATATATATATATACACACACACACACACACACACACTTCATTGAAAGGTTTTCGTTAAAGAAATTATGACTCACACGTTTATTCGTGAGTGGGGTCAAGGACCCGTCAAAGCTTCTTATTCTAATGGAATCGGGTCGTTCACCTCGGCAGGATTATGTATTTCACTCTTATGGGATCGGGCAGTTCGCCTCGGTAGGAATTTTTATTTCACTCTTATGGGATCAGGTCGTTTGCCTTGGCAGGATTTATGTACCACCTTCTCATGGGAGCGGGTCGTTCGCCTCGGCAGGTTAATTGATTTATCATATGGTTCGGGCCATTCGACCCTCGGCAATGCATAGTTTTATTATTATGTTGGATCGGGTTGTACGCCTCGGCATTTCCTATATCACATTCCCATGAAATCATGAATAAAAACTTGGCAAGAAGCCAGGGTATCTGTAAACTCTAGATTTGAATTATGGTATCCACTTGATGAGTTTTACTATACCTATATATATGCTCTGGTTAAGGAGGGAATTTCTAATGAAGAGCTTGAGTTCCTCGTAAAGAGAGGGGATTTGTACCACGTGATCTATATTTGTCTATTTCACTTCCTTACTTTGCCTCATATTTGCTACCTCTTTACTGTACCTTATGTTGTTGGACCACTAGTGAGTGTCGATGTCGATCCCTTGTCACTACTTCTCTGGGGTTAGGCTAGATACTTACTGGGTACACATTGCTTACGTACTCATACTATACTTGCTACACATTTTTGTTTAGGTACATATATGTCTAGAGTCCATGTGAGAGCAGAGGCGTGTATACATGCTGGGACCTAGGTGAGCTGCATTCCATTTGTCGACCCGCAACCAGCAGAGTCTCCTTCAGAGTATTTACATTTTTCCTGTCCAATTTGAATTTCGGACAGTTGCTGTATCTTATTTTATATTCCTAGTTAATGCTCATGCACTTATGACACCGGGTTTTGGGATGATTATGGGTTATTTTGTATTGAATTTGTTAAAAGTATTATTATTTACTCCGTAAATCCCCATTCTTTAATATTTAAATTGAAGGAAAATATGATTTCAAAAATAATAAAAATGAGAACCCAATTAAGTAATTATTGTTGGCTTGCCTGACTGTGGTGTCCGGCGCCATCACGGCCTTTATGGATTTTGGGTCGTGACATCGTAGTTAACCCTTTTGAGCATGTAATCCTATTTCTTTGGAAACCACATTACAAGCCTTACCCCTTTGTTTGAATTTACCATCTATTTGAACTATTTACCTCTCGTGAGCACTTGAATTTGTTATGAACTTTGTAAAGGTTGAAGTGTGGGGTGGTTGGTTTAGCTTTTGAGTGGAACTAATGAAATAAGGAGAAAGGTGCATTGTATTAAAAAAATAAGGGCCACTTGAATTGAAAGAGAAAAGAAAAAACAATGTTTTATTGTTGTGCAAAAATGTTCCTTGATAGTGGTAGCTTGATATAATTGTGCTTAAAGAAGTAGGGAGTTAATGTATCTTGATGTGAAGGTGGAGTTATTATTTGACATAAGTGTGGGGTTTTGAATAATGAAATATATGTATTAAGTGCTTAGGGAGGTATTGATGATTGTTTATGGATTATAACTCTAGTTTTATGTTGTGAAGCATTTTTGGATGATTTAATTGTTGCATCTATATTCACTAGTTATTGTAATCGAGAGAGGTATAACTTGTGATATCTTTGCAATATATTGTTGGTTGAGTTCATTAATTCTTCTTAGTAATTGAAAGAGGCTAGTTGAATCATTGATTAAACCTAGTTAGGAGAATAATCGAAAGAGGTTTTTCTAAAGACCAGTCCACTACGCATTCTTGCATATCTTCACGTGCTTAAATTGGTTTATCTTGTGTGGTTAAGACTTAATCGAGAGAGGAGTTTTGTCTAACATTTGAACTAATAATTGAGTGAATTTGAGAGATTTACTTGAACATTAGAAGTGAATTATCTAGAGTTAGATCCCAAACAATTATCTTACACCTATCCTATTAACCCCTATTTTCTCCCATTGATAACTTCCTTGCTTACCTTTGTTGTGATTGTCATTAGTCAATAGATTTAGATTCTTGGTTAATTTTAGTTAAAAATCATATAAATCTCAATTGTTGATCATCGTGGATAGCAATCAAGTTAGAAACTACGAGAATGCTGTTTAAATCCAATCCATGTGGATACAATATTATACTATACTATATTTGATTAGCGAGCATAATTTAAGTATGTGTTTTGCGCTTGTCATCTATTTTGTATAACTTGTACTTATTTTTCCTTACTTGATTTCTAAAATAAATACATTATCTCATCTGACACCTTACTTTATTTCAAATTATTATTATGGTTTATTGTGTTTAAATATATCTCTCGATCATTATAATTGATATTTAGCATGGATAAAATGTATATAGTAGCACGTGGGCCTTGCCGTGTAAAGCTGATGGTTATTGTGGGCACGAGGTGCCAGACGTGATGATTTTGAAATTTGACTCATGATTTGTGGTTATGAGGTGTGGTGCCTCGGGGTAATTCTTTTTGCAAGTTTATGCATTGAGAACGATTTGATTAGTAGAGTTGTCATCTTCTTTCCTTATTTGATTTCATTCATATCTCCTCTGTGTTCTGATTATGTTCCTCCATTAGACCCGTTTACTTCTTGCTGTTATTGTGCTTTAACTATTTTCATTGTTGGTTGTAAATCAATAATCTTTTCGTTGTTAGTGTTACATCGATGTTCTTTTCATTGTTAGCTTTATGTTATATCTTTCAAGGGGTTTGAAAGCCTAGTAGGTTCCTTGACCGGGCTTCGTCACTACTCTACCGAGGTTAGGCTTGATACTTACTGGGTACCGCTGTGGTGTACTCATGCTACGCTTCTGTACATTTCTGTGCCGATCCAAGTACTTCTGATCATGTTGTTAAGAGTTGTGTCTGTGCGGCAGGAGACTTCAAGGTACACCTGTTAGACGTTTGCAGGCCTCGAAGTCACCTTCGGATATTATCTTTACTGCTATTTATCTTCAATTCAGAACAATATTGTATCTAGAAATTCTAGAGTATGTCATTAGAGTTTATGACTCCATACTACTGGTTTTGGGATTGTATGTTTGATGTTGGTTCAGCTATGTCATCTTAGTTATTGATTAATGTATTGCAGTTAAGTTGGTTAAATTCCGTTAATTCTTAGCATGTGTTAGGCTTACCTAATCTCAGTGACTAGGTGCCATCATGATTTCTAAGGTGGGATTTTGGGGTCGTGACATCGGATTTAGGCAATATTTGAGGCGATTTTCACCACATGGATTGGGATAAGTATTTTTGACTCGATTTTGATTATGTTCCATGATTTCATATTCGATTTTGGCATTTGATTGATGATTTTAAAAGAGAAATTGGGGCTTTTTATGTAAACTTTCCTCAAGTGGACTATTGACTTTTGAACATCGATTCAGAGTTGGATTTGAGTGAAATTAGTATGGTTGGATTCGTATTCAAATGCGTTGTCAAAATTTGTGAGTTTTGGGTTTTGAGGTACGGGTCTAGGTTGACTTTTTGGTTGACATAGAGTATTTGATTAAAGATTCAACCTTTATCGTTTGAGTTTGTTTCCTATGGAATTATTTGATGTTTTTGAGTTGCTTTTGGCTAATTTCATGCCGTTCGGAGGTTGATTCGCACGGGGTGGCATTTCAATAGTATAGTTTGCTTGCTCAGTATTTGATTCGGCTTGATTGAGGTAAGTAACATATCTAACGATTTGAGGATATTTAACAGTGGGAACCATGATGTATGAAATGTATTGGGGGTGACGCATATGCTGGGTGAGGGCGTGTAGGCGTACACTGGGGTAATCATGATCTGGGTTAACTTTTGGACTATGATGCTATCATACCTTGTTTTATCCGTATTTTCTCTACTTGTTAGATTTACTGAGCTAGGATTCATGCTATAAATCATATTCAGGCTATGTGATTATTTGTTTGAGACTTAATGAAGCAATTTCTGTTATTTTGGGTTATCTGACTTAACTGTAATTACACACTCAGTCATGATTCTTCATTTGCATATCATATCTCAGTCTTTGTTCATCATTCTTTGTTACATCACATGTTGTTATTATTTTCCATATGTGGTGTTGTTGGGATGAGTGATATGAAATTGTGAGCCCTTGAGATTTGAGAGGTTGATGACATAGGTTGGCCTTAGAGTCGAGTTGAGAGTGCTAATGTGGATCGGGCTACACGCCGCAGGCCTTGTTGACTTTATTATTATTGTGGATCGGGATGCACGCTGCCAGTAGGCAATACTGGCTTTATTATTATTTGGATCGGGTTGAACACCGCATCCTTATTGGCTTTTGTTTAGCGCTTGGATATGATATGCCCCTCGAAGTATGACATATCGGCAATGGGCGCAGACATAGTGATATATACACGTGCTTTGGTGAGGGGCTTTTGAGCCAGGTACCCATACAATGTTGAGTGATTGTGTGTGTGTGATGGTGTGGGGTCATTTGAGCAAGTTATCTTGAGTGGGCTGAGAGTAAGGGTACTTGATAGTATCACTATAAAAGTATTTATTTGACATGTATATTTGACATATAGGCATAGAGATGTATCTTCCTCATGCTAAATGATAATATAACATTTGATGATTTGACATATAGGCATAGAGATGCATTTTCCTCATGCTGACAGTATATGATAATTGATGACTTGATATGTGTATTGATATGTAGGCATAGAGATGTAATTCCTCATGCTAATTTGTAAATGGAAATTCTTATTTGGTGTTGCGAATTGGTGAATACATTTATTTTGATAAACTCATATTTAGTTGATTTTTAGTGGTAAGATTTGAACTTAACTGTTATATTTGTAAAGTATGCCTACTTTGCCATAACTGGGAACGAGCTGAGCATATTTCTCTCGAGTTATTTACCTTTATTGTACCCATATTATTATTACGAGTTGTTATTGCCTATTTGTGTTGGATACTAACCTTCTTCCAAGCTCTTCACTGCTTTCAACCCGAGGTTAGGTTTGTTACTTATTGAGTACACGGGGTCGGTTGTACTCATACTATACTTCTGCACCTTGCGTGCAAATCTTGGAGCTGATATTGTATGGTGGGAGCTAGCATTGAAGATGTACTTGCGTTCCGGTTATAGCTTCCATTTGTCCTTAGTAGCTTTAGATTTGAAAATCTATTTATGTATATTTCGAACAGATGATGTATTTAATCTGTACCAGCTTTGTAAATTCTAAGTCTTAGAAGCTCATGAATTTTACTACCAATCCTTGGGAGTTTGTATTGAAATTCAGCTATTTTACTCATTTACTCTTAGAATTCACGTTTGAGTTGTGTTGGATATTATTTGGCTTATCTAGTGGGTTGGGTTAGGTGCCATCATGACTAGATAGATTTTGGGCCAAGACAAGTTGGTATCAGAGCTCTAGGTTCATAGGTTCTATGAGTCATGAGCAAGTGTCTAGTAGAGTCTTACGGATCGCTATGATGACGTCCATACCTATCTTCGAGAGGATACATGGAATTTAGGATAAACTTCTCATCTTTGTTTCCTTATCGTGCGGCATTGACTCAACTTGAAGCGTATCTATTTGTTATATTGAGCGCTCGCTATCAACTGTGCATCGACGCTTGTGACCCCATGGATGAGGTGCGAGATGTGTTATCTGTGTTTTGGTGATAGGCCAGTCTGGAGGACTAGAGGCCAGGTTTTTACCTTAGCTTGGGCTCGGTGGTTTTAGTTGTGTGAGTATGTGATTTTGGAGTTATATGTCTGGTAGTGTCCCTATGAGTAGGACTGGTGGCTCAGTGAGTGGTTGGATATCTATATGATGAGTAGGATTTGATTGCGGGATGTGCTTAGATGGTTTGGATGTGGCGAGAAGAGTTTGCTTGGGATGTGAAAAAGATTATCGAGTGCTTGATTTCTATCTTGATGTGTTGTACAGTCTCTAGTTTTGAGTGTGTTGGAGTATCTTTCACGTTGTTTATTTTTGGGATAAAGTAGATTCTTATGTATGGGTGACGAATTCAGACTCGGAAGGATTGATTGATTGCATAGTAGTTGTGACCATGATAGGGTCATCGAGTGATTCTACTTTGAGGCTAAGCAGGTAGGTTATCTCCTGCGGGATGTTCTATGGTTGTGTGATCTCTGTGATGTTTCTATGGAGAGTTTCTTTTTATTGGTGGGATATATATGTTTTGCGATTTGGGTTTGGCTCTCTTGAGGAAGTTGGATTGGCTGTCACGAGGACTGATATGCACTTAGCGAGTGATTTGAGGTATTTTTTGATTATTGCTACATGAGCTCATAAAGGATTTGGTTGAATTATGCTGAGAGGTTATGGAAGTTATAGGTAAAAGTATTGTGGGTTATCGGATGTTATATTCTATAGCTTCGAGCCAAGTGGGGGAGTCCGCTATCTACAATCAGATTGCTTGATTATGTGTTATGTTAACTTTGGTCTAAGGCATACTTATGGATTGGTTATGACTTGCAGAGGTTGAGTTCGAGAATAACTCGAGTAAGGAAATTTCTGGATACATGGTATATTACACTTTATGGGTATATGAAAATCATAGGATGATTTGGGTTTGTTATTCGTGATGGATGTAGTATGCATGGAGTAGGGATTTACTCGATTGCATTAAGGTGGGATTACTTCTTTAGGTGTTAGTGTACTAATGGAGCACATATTGTTCGGCTCGTTTGTATGGTGTACTTTAGATTTTAATAGGGTGGATGACTCTCGAGAATGGTTCTAACGAGTTCAAGATTCATATGTGGCATTTGAGGATTTCCCTGGATTTGTATACGGCTAGGATCAGAGATTTGCATTGGATGGTGTCAGGACTTGCGATATTTCTGTATCATTATTGATTTTACATTTCAGCATTTGAAAGGTTAAAGAAACAGCTTCATATTCACGGAAGGTCTCTTCAGAGTGGGCATTTCATTTGCGGCATTTTGGGGTGCTTAAGAGGGAATACAATGGATTATGGGCTTTAGGACGACATGGCTTCATTCTAGGACCTCTTGTGGTGAGCTTTAGTTAAGGATCGTAGTGTGCTGACAAGAAGAAATGTTAACTTAAAGGCAAGTCGAGGAAAATTCAAAGAAATTGGTCAGTTTGGAAGTGATTCGAGTCAGCATGGTAATGGATATGAGCAGATCTTTAAGTTCTTTTGATGTGGTGAGGATTTATCGGTGTTTGGTGGCAATACTCTTAAGTTTGGCAACTTGCATGACTTGGTTGAGATAGAGGGATTCAATTTGATAGCTTGGATTTGTGCTAATAGGTTGCAAAGAGTTCTCGATGATTTCTACCACAACTTGAGATGGATATGTTCTATAGGCATGGGGGGCTTGTTGGCGTTGTGATTCTTCTCCTAGATGAGATCAAGTGAAAGGTTTATGGCTGATTGAGTATGTATCCTGCTTGTGACTCAAAGTTAAAAATGGGATTCTTGTGCTTTCATATTATGGTATGATAGAGTCAGTGCGTCGCGTGGGATTGAGATATGCATGTACGAGTTTTAGTTCACTTTCAAGGAAGGCTATGAGTTCCAGATAGCATGGACTGTCTCAGATGTTTAGAAGAATGCTGACACTATCTCGTATCACCTGAGTAGGGTGCACATTTCAGAGGGCGCACTAAGTGTTTTATCTTGCGGATGCTTGACTGGTATTACGGTAATCACCTGGTTGGTCGACTGTTGATGTTCAAATTTTGCTATGTGGCACAGAAGAATTAAGGAAATATTTCTCATGAGATGATTGTGCTTGGGAGATGTGTCAATTATTTGGGTGGTTGAGTCGGGATCGAATATGGAGATTTTTTTATTCTTGTGATTTGGAGACTGGGAGTCTCGAAGGTGGACTATTTCTTGATTGTGCACTATGAAGATATGTCCAGAGCTATATAATTGATTGTATGTATTATGGATAGGTTTTAATGGATCTTTGGAAAGGTTATCTACTTATTTCGGGAGGATCTGAATTGATTACGAGGCCACTGGTAGGCCTAATAAGAATGTGTATTCTACAGTGGGTCAAAATTGGTTACTCAGCACAACTATTGTTAAAGGGTGTATCATCGGTTAGAGTTGATCTTATTTGTGTTTGTTATGTTCCGTGTACTACTCTTTTATGCTACGATGGGTTGTGAGACTATTGACTATTTATACACATGATGCCGTTCTGTTTAGGCCTTGTGATGGAATTCGAGCGAGAAGGGTCATGGGATGCTGAATGGTTGGTTGCGCTGGTTATGGTATTTCGGTTTGTGGTATATTATGCTATTCGTTTCTCCGTAGTTTTGATCATGTACTTCATGTATTTTTGTTGATATGCATATGGTTGTTTATTTTTAGCATTATGGCTCGAAGTATTTCATGTGGACCGGTGTTTGGATGGGGTCATGCATCGCAGCGGAGTTACGTTGGGATATGATCCTTTGGGTTGATTTCATATGTTTTGTTTCTCCTTTATGTGATAGGTTTATAGCATTGTGCTCCGGGTGGTATCTATTGATCTTGCGAGACGATCTTCTCATTTGAGTCATTTTCCATTTTTGGGTATATTTGAGTTGTTGCTTATTGGTACACGGATTGCACGATTTGTGGCTTTGGGTTGTATTGGTGTAGCATGTTAGTAGAGCAGCTTGTATTTGATAAGATGAGGTCATTGAACCTAGAATGGGTGCTATCGGATTTGATATGGTATGTTCCGAAGAATAATGTAACTAATCATCTTAGAATTTGGCCATGATTCTTGTCGGACGAGAACGCTTCATGACATGTTGATCTGATGAGTGGTTATGAGTTTCTGCGTGTTTCTTTCATCATTGGCAGTGTACGAAGGGTTAGAATGAGGTTTATTTGATATACGGTTTAGTACTAGTACCGGGTTTGTTTTTGGGAGGCTTGTGGTCGGAAGTTATTGCTATGAGTACCTAGGTTATGAAGTATATCTTGTGATTAAACCTTGGGGCATGTTTATGGCTTGATAAAGCTCGTTTGGACTTGCGCAGTGTTCAGATGCGAGAATCGGGTATTGTAATGGATTTCGGATGTTGGAGATTTGATTCTAAGGCTTATGGATTAAGGTTGAAGTTAGGATCTTCAGTTAGATTGGGTTGTCAAGATTATATGGATTGGGGAGACGTGAGATCATCCATGGGTAAGTGAATGGTCAGTTGTCTTTGGAACGACTCTCGGCACGTTCGAGGACAAACGTATGTTTAAGTGGGGAGAAATATAACGACTCGACCGGTTATTTTGAACATTTGTATTCGGTTCGATGGTCTGAGGGCATGAGTAGCTTCGTATGATGTATTATGACTTGTGTGTATCGTCAATTTTCGGGTGATTCAGGATTGATTTGCAAGAATGATTTTCAACTAGGAAGCTTTAAAATGAAGAGTTGACCAAGTTTGACTTTTGCGTATTTAACCTCAGATTAGAGTTTTGATGGTTCTGTTAGGTACTGATGGTGATTTTGGACTTGGGCTTATGCCCAGATTTGAATTTGGATGTTTATAGAATGTTTCGGCACTAGTTGGAGAAAGTTGGCAATTTGAAGGTTTGGAAAGATCATAAGTTTAACCAGGAGTTGACTTTGGTGATATTAGATTTGTATTGTTGTTCCGGGAATTGGAGTAGGTTTGTTATGTCATTTGAAACTTGTGTGCAAAATTTGAGGTCATTCCGAGTTGATTTGATGTGGTTCGGCATGAGTTTTGGAAGTTGAAAGTTCAAAAGTTTATTATGTTTGATTTGAGGTATGATTCGTAGTCTTGATGTTGGTATGTGTGATTTGAGGCCTCGAGTAGGTTCGTGTTGTGCTTTGGGACTTGTTGGTATGTTCGGACAAGGTCACGAGGGGCTCAGACGTGTTTCAAATTAAGTCCGAACCATTTTTCTCCATGATTATGTTGCTGGTTTTCTGTTGTTGTATGTGTTCTTTGCGATTGCGAAGGACTGATCACGATTGCGTAGAGTATATTGCAGATGAGCATTTTTCTTCTTCGCGTTCGTGACGTGTGGAATGCATTTGCGTAGCTTTGTGCAGTTGGGCATCACGGTCGTAGTGAGTTATCGTGTTCGCGAAGGCTGTTGATGGTCCAGGTGCTTTGTGCATCGCATTCGCGAAGAGTAGTCAGAGTTGTGCACCGCATTTGCGAGGTCTTGGACGCGAATGTGTACGGTTAAGGCAGTGCATTTTTGTTCACTGCGAACGCGAGGGTTCTTCTGCGTTCGCGAAGGATATCCCTGGAGCAGATTTATAAGTACTCTATTTCGAAGGTTGTGGTCATTTTATCATATTTAGAGTTATGGAGCTCGGATTTGGGAGGTTTTGGAGGGAATTTTCATCACTATGGATTGGGATGAGTATTTTTGACTCGGTTTCGATTATATTCCATGATTCCATCTTCGATTTTGGCATTTGATTGATGATTTTAAAAGAGAAATTGGGGGTTTTATCTAAACTTTCCTAAAGTGGATTATTGCGTTATGAACATTGATTCGGAGTCGGATTTGAGTAAAATTAGTATGGTTGGACTCGTATTCGAATGGGTTGTCAAATTTTGTGAGCTTTGTATTTCGAGGTGTGGGCCCGGGTTTACATTTTAGTTGACTTTTAGTATTTGATTAAAGATTCGACCTTTATTGTCTAGGTTTGTTTCCTATAGCATTATTTGATATTGTTTGAGTTTCTTTTGGCTAGTTTCGAGACGTTCGGAGGTTGATTTGCAGGGGATGGCATTTCTAGAGTATCGGTTGGCTTGCTCGGTATTTGATTCGTCTTGGTTGTGGTAAGTAATATATCTAAACTTGGATTTGAGGGTATTTAACCCTGGGAACCGTGATGTCTAAAATATATTGGGGGTGAGGCATGTTGCTCCCAAGCGCACATGCAAGTATACGTGGTCATACAAGTAATAAAATAATAAGTCGGGTGTCGAACCCACAGAGACTTGTGTTAACTACCCACTAGTTTCACTAAGATTATAATTCAGTCAAGTATTTCCGAGTTCAAAAGTGTGATTATACTACGCAATAATTCTAACAAGTAACTAATTTATCAAACAGCAAAATGGTTGTTGTGTATTCAGTAGAGACGAATATTCCAGGGTTGTGATCGATTCACCAATCCTATTGTGTTCTAATTAGCTCTCCATTTCATACAATTCACTCATGGTTGCTAATTAATCGAACAATTGCTCTCATAGCCTTCTCCCGGAGTACTGCTCGCTTATTCAAAATAGACTAACGCCTATATTCCTATGCAATCAATGTATTAAGAATGCATTTAGATTACGATATTTAATTAAGCACGGTGACTAGATATATTCATATCCTAACCACAAATCCCCCCCCCCCCCTCAAAGTTAAGATCATGCTCTCTTCAATTCTTCTCTAATCTAAACATGGCTTTTCCGGGCATATCATAGATAGTAAATAGAACCTAAATGTTGACCAGACAATTAAGCAATTAATCACATAATTAAAGAAACAACCATATATTGGTGAATTGTAATCAAGGTTAAGTCAACTTTAAATGACAAAATTTATGGCTAAATCACAACACCCGAACTATGGGTTTAGCCACTCATGATAGTATCAAAACAAATTCACAAGCACTGAATAATTAAAAATACTAAGAAAAGATGAAGAAAACTAAGATATCCTCGCTACCGGATGTTCCTCATGTGTATTTTTCCTTCAAAGTGGCGTTTCCCCTCTCAAAATAGGCTTAGTATTGCTTTTATACGCGTTGGGTAGGTCTTGGGCTGCAATAAACTTGCCCTGGGCAAAGTATGAGAAGTTTCCCGTCACCAGCGCCCAGGGTAGCGTGGGGCGCTATCCCTAGCACTGGAAAATTAAGCATTCTGGAAATGGCGCCAGAGGTAGCGCCCCACGCCGCCTGTGGCGCTCCAATGGCCAATTTTTCATCTTTGCTTCTTTTTGACTCTAATCTCGTCCCTTTTGCCCCTATTGCCTCTGGATGATTCCTACATATAATAATACCACGAATTAATATAAATCAATATATTTTACATCCGAAATCCATGAAACACGAGTAAAACATGAGGCGATATACATATAAATATATATACTTTAAGCTAAATATCAATACCCCATACTTAGGCTCTTGATCGCCCTCGAGCAATGGGACTATCAACTCTACTCCAACTACATATACATCTCAACTAGAGAGGAGCACTTGAATGTTCAACCATACACTCTACCCTTAACTATGATCGATACTGGCAATCAAGCATGAACATATAATTTTCACATTCTTCCCGTTTTAAACATGCCCGAGTATAACATTTGAATTCAATCAATTCAAACAACCTATCCGTAACCACCCTACCTCAAGAGCCGACTTGTGACCACTAAGCACCCTCAACTCGCGCACTCACCCAACAAGAGAAGTTTACAACATTACTAATCCTTCATGAGATCATGTGCCCTCACCAACAAACAAAAGAGTGAATATAGAATAGTCCACACATTCAAGTATGCCTTTGAACATAATTTAAGGACATCACACAATTGAACAAAATTCGCTCACTCTCATAAAGAATTCATGTGCATCCCGTGGTCGTACCATAAGCTTGTCCGTAGTGTACATCTTTACTAATCTAAGCTAGCCAAATCTAGGATCAATTAGGACTTTAAGGTTGTAATGTAGGCTAAGGGACGGGTAAGATATATTTAGGAATAGTGACTAACCTTCCTAAGCACTTTAATACACTACATTCACAAATCGAGCATATATTCTTCTCAACCAATTCACTTGCCACAACCCATATACAACATAGCCTTTTTTTCAATTAAGCACCTCTATATTCCCACTAGCACACATTAGTAAGATTAGGAGGTGTGTGCTTTTCTACATTATTTGAACTATTCCTTTTTTTTCTTGCAATTTGTTTTTCTTCTCTTTATTTTTCTACACACACTCCATACATTAAGGTTCATCGACTAGTGACCTTTTTTCACAACTTTAGTGCACCTTAAAGGCCCTTCCATGGTTCCATTCGAAACTTACTCTCCAATCTCTCACCTTACTTCTTTTAGTAACTAAGTGCCTTAAGAGGTTAAGTTTTAACAATCTCAAATTAAAAACAAAATAGGTGTACGGCTTATAATGTGGGTGCCAAAGAAAAGGTCTATAGGCTCAAAGGGGCTAGCAATGGAAAATTTTATTTGTAAGTGACCAACACATCTATGATCAAGCAAGAAACGCCTACGTCATCTCCTAGACTAGCAAAACTTAATGATTTCGCTTCGATTAACACACAGGGTAAGTTCTAGACTACACAGGATAGCACAGAGAATCACAATTCCTCACACACACATTGCACATGACTCAATCAAGACGATTCTATTCAACTCTCAATTCAAGAAAACACATATAATTGAGAAATTTTAAGCAATATTGCACTATGTGGCATACAAGTCAAACAGCTAAGAAAAAGGCATCACCGAGTAGGCTATTTATTCTACTCAGGCATCACTATTCAAATCAAATATACAGGAAGACAGAGCGCATGCCATAACCTAATGTGCCAGTACCAAACACGTTAATAGGTACCTCACAGCAACTCACTTTCTTCCTAACCTACTCCTAAAAAAACAAAGTACCCGGTTCGAGCTACACCCTTGGAAAAGAACCGGCGCCCAAAGAAAAACCAAGGGATCCTACTTAACTATCCTAAAAAAATCTTTTTGGTATTTTTAATCGGACTTTAGTCCCGCAAGAAAATTGTCCAAAAGATCCATCTTCGGAAAAAATTCGAGCTTTTTCTAATTTTTTTTTTCTTTTCTCAATTTTTTTTTCTTGAGAACCTAGACGATGTCTACAACGAGTTCTAAAAGAAAAACTAATAAAAAAATAGTTCTAAAAGAAAAACTAATAAAAATAGTTTTATACAATTTTACTTCAGAAAGTCGTTTCCTCACCCCACACTTATATTATGCATAGTACTCGATACATGATCACAGAGAAAGATATTAAACAAGGGTGAGAAATACTCCCTGAGACCCTCTCGGGCCTAGCTCGCACATGATCCTCAATATTAACAGTCGGGACGACCCCAGACTTAAGCTCAAACATGCTCCTCAGCTTCAATTTCGGGTACTCAGACTTCTCCTACTCTGCAAAACAAAAACAACACAAAACTTGACACTATAAAAAATAAAAATAAAAATAAAAAATACAGGCTGGGTTGCCTCCCAACAAGCTCATTATTTATAGTTGTGGCACGACTCTGCTCAGGCTAGGCACTTTCTCTTCTTCTTTCTCTCATGGAATTTAGCTTTTTTGCACGCTCTCGGAAGGTCTGCTCTTTCATCTCTGTCTTTTATATAAATTATCTTTACACACTCAGCTTGCAACACCACCTCCTCTAACTCAGTTGTCCCATCATGATCACTACACTTCACATAAGGACCCTGCTCTATCCCCTTCAATTCTACCACAGTAATCATGCACAAGTCCTCATAATGCTTAGGGATATTAAGTGCCTTGTACACATTAAAAGTGATTTCCTCATCGTCAACTATCATATTCAACTTCCCTTCCCTCACATCAATAATCTCTCCACCAGTAGCTAAGAATGGTCATCCCAAAATAATGGGCACTTCCTCATCTGCCTCGTAATCAAGAACAATAAAATCAGCAGGAAGAATAAACTTTCTCACTCGAACTAACACATCCTCAATAATTCCTTCTGGCATAAGTAGTCACCTATCTGCCAACTATGAAGTGATTGTAGTAGGTCTAAGAGCCCCCAATCCGAGTTTCTTGAACAAAGATGATGGCATCAAATTTATACTATCTCCTAAATCACACAGGGCTCTACCAATTTCTTATTTTCTAAGAGATAGAGGAATTGTGAAACTCCCAGGATCTTTCAACTTAGGAGGAAGTTTACTCTGAACTCTAGCACTACACACTTCAGTAAGTACAACTGTTTCAAACTCTGTATGCCTTCGCTTGTTTGCCACAATATCTCTGAGATACCTTGCATACTTAGGCACTTCTTGCAAAATTTTCACCAAAGGCAAATTCACACGCACTTGTCTCAAAATATCTAAGAATTTCTTGTACTTAGCATCATCTTTTTGCTTCTGCAGTCTTTGTGGAAATGGAGGTGGTGGCCTTGTCACAATTACTGGCTCTGATCCTTAGCTCTCTTTCTCATTGTCACGACCCAATTTTCCCTCCGTATGATGTCGTGACGGCACCTAGTCTTTACGACTAGGTAAGCCTAATATTTTGCGGAATAATGAAATAAAAACATAAATTTAACAACTAACTGGGTACCATACTGCTTGGCATGTACAATAACCAACTATTCAAAAATACACTGAAAATTCCCAAAACCCGGAACATCGTGAATCACAAACTACAGAAAGAAGTCTAGTATCTCTATACATCAGAGTTTAACAAAAGAAAACTACAAAAGATAATGGACACGGGAAGAGTAGAAGGGGACTCCGAGTTCAGCGGGCGCGACATATATACCTTGATGTCTCCAAAGTTATCCCGGCTTACTGATAGTGTGGCTGATAAGGAGCATCTGGATCTGCACACGAAGGAAAAAAATATGTGCAGAAGAGTCGCATGAGTACACCACAATCGGTACCCAGTAAGTGCCAAGCCTAACCTCGGTCGAGTAGTGACGAGGTCAGGTCAGGGCCCTACTAGTATATATATAATAAAACAAGGTAGAATGAAATACCGCAATAAAATAAAGACTGAAATTTAACAGGAATGAAATCATAGAAGATAACAACTCAGTACACAGAGATAACAATAGGGGATCTCCCGAGATACCGTATCATAGTCCCAAACGTACATGTGCAGGGGAATCTCCCGGAATATCGTTCCGTATTCCCAAAGTAAATTTGCAGTACAGGGGGATCTCCTGGAATACCGTTCCGTAGTTCCAAAGTAAATATACAGTATAGGGGGATCTCCCGGAATACTGTTCCTTAGTCCCAAAGTAAATATGCAAGACAGGGGGATCTCGCGGAACATCGTTCCGTAGTCCCAAAGTAAATATGCAAGACAGGGGGATCTCCCGGAATACCGTTCCGTAGTCCCAAAAGTAAATATGCAGCTCAAACAATAGAATTAACAGCTACAACATAGAATCCTACAATTTAGACAAAGTACAAGTCAAGTAAAAGCAGGAAATTCACTAAACATGTTGCATGGAGTTCAGATAAGCAGTTAAGGCAAGTAGACATGCTATTCTAAGCTAGTAGGATACTACACATGCTGATGTAACTCAAATAAGAAGGAAACAACTTATTACTTAGCAGAAATCACGTTTTTACAACAATTAGCCCGTGCACGTACTCGTCACCTCACGTACACGGCGCTTACATATCAAAATAGTACCAAATCCTAAGGGGATTTCCCCCACACAAGGTTAGTCAAGCCACTTACATCGAACCAAGCTCAATCAATCGGTCACAATACCTTTCCCAAGAATATCTGGCTCTGAATGGCCCAAATCTAGCCAGAAGCAATTACATATCATAAGTACAACCATAATAGACTCATCTAATTAATGAAATCAATATTAACCAAAAAAATCCGAAATTCGCCCTAAAAAGTCGACCCGAGCCCACGTTTTGGAATCAGGTAAAAGTCACAAAATACGAACACCCATTCACTAACGAGTTCACTCGTACCAAAATTATCCAAATCCGATGTCTAAATCCCAATCAAAACTCAGAAATTCGGTTAGGGAACTCTTCCCCCATTTTCCCAACTTTTCAATCCAAATCCGAAATTAAATGGAGGAAACAACTATAGATTAATGAAATACAAACAAAAACGAGTTAGGAATCGTTACCCCAAAGCTCTCTCTGAAAATCCCTTGAAGAATCGCCAATTCCCGAGCTCCCAAGTCCAAAAATGAATAAATGAATCAAACCCTAGATTTGGCCCCTTTTCTGCTAGTTAAACTGCACCTGCAGCCCATTAACCGCTTCTGTGGTACTGCTTCTGCGGCTAAAGCTCCGCACCTGCGGAATTTCATTAAATTCCCTGGCTCCGCAGCTGCGCACATATATCCGCATCTGCGGATGCGCTTCTACGCTCAATTGTCCGCTTCTGCGAAACTTTGCGTCCTCCCCAAATCTGCTTTTGCGATCTCTCTTCTGCAGATGCAGCTCCGCTTCTGCGCCTTACTCGTCGTACCTGCGACTACTGGCCCTCAAGATTAAAAGTGCACCTGCGACCTTTTTCTCGCTTCTGCGCCACCGCAGGTGCAAAAACACCAGAACCAGTAACTTTAGAATATGCACAAGTCAAATTTTCCATCTATTAAGCACCCGAAACTCACCCGAGTACCCCGGGACCTCGCCCAAACATACCAACCAATCCTAAAACACCATACGAACTTAATCGATCCGTCAAATGACCCCAAATAATGCTAAAATCACGAATCATCCTCTCATTCAAACTTAAAGAACTTAGAATTTTCCAAATTCGATAACCGATGCCGAAACCTATCAAACCACGTCCGATTGACCCCAAATTTTGCACATAAGTCATATTTAACATTACGGACCTACTCCAACTTCCGGAATCAGAATCCGATCCCGATATCAAAAATTCCACTACCGGTCGAAATCTCCAAAAAATTGACTTTTGCCATTTCAAGCCTAAATGAGCTATAGACCTCCAAAACGAAATATGGATGCATTATCAAGCACCTCTTTCAAATACTCCTTTAAATCCTTCAACTCCATTAGGGCCATACGATATGGTGGAACAGAAATGGGCTGAGTGCCCGGCAATAAGTCAATACCAAAATCGATAACCCTATCGGGTGGCATGCCCGGAAGATCCGCGGGAAATATATATGAAAAGTCTCTCGCTATCAGAACTGACTCAACGGTAGGAGTATCAGCACTGACATCTCTCACAAAGGAAAGATAAGCATCACACCCCTTATCAACCATCCGTTGAGCCTTTAGAAATGATACAACCCTGCTAGGAACATAATCCAATGCACCCCTCCACTCTAACCGTGGGAAACCTGGCATAGCTAACGTCACAGTCTTGGTGTGACAATCCAGAATAGCATGATAGGGCAACAACCAGTCCATGCCCAAGATAACATCAAATTCTACCATACTAAGTAACAATAGATCAACTATGGTTTTAATACCACCAATAACAACTAAACATGACCGATACCCACAGTCCACAATAATAGAATCTCCCACAGGCATGGATACATAAATAGGAGAACTCAAATAATCACGAGATATATCCAAATACGGAGCAAAGTAAGATGACACATATGAATAAGTGGATCCCGGATCAAATAAGACTGATGCATCTCTATGAAAAATCGAAACCACATATATAATGACTGTGTCTGAAGCAACCGCCTCCATCCTACCCCGGAAAAACATAGAATCTGGCATGGCATCCCCCTCTAGGGTGACCTCTCCTCGCCCCTCCTCCACCCCTAGTTGGCTGTGCGGATGGAGCGGCAACTGGGGCAACAATCATGGCCTGAGATGTCTGTGGCCCTGGCTGAATCCGTGGAGCTTGGGTAGTCTTTGAAGGTGCACCCCTCCTGAGTCTGGGGTAGTCTCTAACCATATGATGGGTATCACAACAATCAAAGCAGGCTCTCGATGGGTGTGGCTGCTGGGACTAGCTCGAGCCTGGTCGGCTGGACTGACCGCTAAAGGCACCCCATGCAGGAGGTGCACTAGAAAGTGGCAGAGCAAAGTGTGCAACCTGAGTTCTCAAAATAACTGGAGCACCACTAGAACCTGGAAGTGTCGAGTGAACTGGACGGCCCACATAACCTCTACCATGACGAACTGTAGTTGCGGCATGGCCACCACTAAATCGTCTAGTACCTCGAGTCCTCTTGGCTTCCCTGTCCTCTCTCTCACGGCCCCGTATACCCTCTAACCTCCATGAAATCTCCACTACCTGGTGATATGGGGCATCTGTCTCCGACTCTCTAGCCATGCTGAATTTAATACCATAGTTGAGCCCCTCGATAAATCGACAGACTCGCTCTCTAACTGTAGAAACCAAGGTAAGTGCATTTCTGAACAAATCACTGAATCACACAGCATAGTCTGACACTATCATAGTACCCTGGCGCAACTGCTCAAACTCTGTGCTCCATGCATCCCTAAGGGTATGAGGAACAAACTCTCTCAAGAACAACTCTGAAAATTGAGTCCATGTAAGTGAAGCTGCATCGGCTAGGCTACCCTCCTCGTACACTCGCCACCACTAATATGCTGCTCCTAACTACTGGAAAGTAGTGAAAGTAACTCCGCTTGTCTCCATAATAACCCTGGTGCGGATAATACGGTGGCACTCCTCTAGAAAATAATGTGCATCCTCTAAAGCCAAACCACTCAAAGTAGGAGGGTGATACTTCTTAAACCTATGAAGTCTAAGGTGCTCCTCCTCTGATTCTGCTTCCCTAACTGCAGGCTTAACCGGAATAACAGGTTGTACTGGTATAACCTCTAGGACCTGATCAACCTGGACCCGCTGCTCTAGGGTACGGGCCGCGAGAGTCTGAGCTCCTCCCCCAGCCTGTGATGTGGCTGGTGCAAGTGGAATCAACCCCGTGTGAGCTAGAGTACCAAACATGCTCAAGAACTGTGCGAGGGTCTCCTGAAGTGCAGGGGTGGCAACAGGCGCCTCGGGTACCTGCTCCCCAACTGAAGTTACTGGTGGCTCCTCTATTACAGCTCGGGTAAGTGCTCTGGCTACACCACATGCCCCTCCTCGGCCTTTGCCCCCTCCTCTCGCGGCTCTAGAAGGGGGCGCAAGTGTCTGATCGTCAGATCCAGCAGTGCATGTCCTAATCATTTGTGATGGAATAGAAACTCAAAGATACAGTTTTCAAAGTCAACCAATTTGCACGATAAGGAATCATAGATGTGAAGCTTTCCTAACAAACTCGTAGCCTCTCGAAGATAAGTACAGATGTCTCTGTACCGATCCGCAAGACTCTACTAAACCTGCTTATGACTCGTAACACCTATGAACCTAGAGCTCTGATACCAACTTGTCACGACCCCAAATTTCCTCCGTAGGATGTATTGATGGAACCTAGTCTTTGTGACTAAGTAATCCTAGCATTTAATAACAACTTGACAGATATAATTAACAAAATACTATAACAAGTTGGATAAACTCATATAAACTTTCGAAAACAGAATCTCAACAATATGCTCCCTAAGATTGGTGGAACTAAGTCCTAAGCTCTATAGAGTGAACTAAAATGTCTACTATATCACTGTCTGAAAGAAAGTACAACAGGAAATAAGGATAAAGGAAGGTGACTCCGAGGCATGCGGGCGTGGAGCAGGTATACCTTTAAGTCTCCCAAAAACAACAACTCAAATCAACTCTAGCATCCGGCACGGGTAGACGTACCTGGATCTGCACAAAAGATGTGCAGAAGCGTAGTATGAGTATACCACAACGGTACCCAGTAAGTATCAAGCCTAACCTCGGTAGAGTAGTGACGAGGTCATGTCAAGACACCTACTAGGATATAAATAAACAATATGAAAACAAAAGAACGAATAATAATAATGGAAAGCAGATAAATAAGTGATAAGAAACAAGTTAATAGAACGAACTAATGTCGAAGTTTTAAGCATGGAAATAACATAAAGGAATCAACTAAAGAGAACCACAATGATTATATAAGGACAAAAACTGCTAGAACAAGGAAGGACAAAACAACAAGAAATGTTCCAACCAAAACTCATTGTAACATGAGATAAACAACATGAATCACAATAGGATACTGCCTTATGTACAATAAAAATCACAACCGAGGTACCACATCGTATAAATCAAGAATCACAACTGAGGTACTGCCTCGTATTCACATTTCTCAATTTCAATAACAATCTTTCCTTATACCGTCGCGTGAGCCTTACATTTAAATAGGTTTTGAAAATAGTTTTCCCGAAATAACTATACGCACTTTAGCCAACCTTATGATGCCGCGTGGCTTCACGTAGTTCCCCTATAAGCAATAAGCACATAAGTCCCACCTTATACCGCCTCATGCACATTAACTCCAAGACTTATACTGCCGCATGCGCGTCAATATCACATTACAATAACAACTCGCACCATAAGAGCCCATATATCATAACTTGCCTACAATCAACAATATAAATGTTTCCACAACAATAGCCCATGGATCCGCCACAACGTGTACAAGAATATCAACAATAACAATGAATGTAAAATTCTCAACAAGAAAGATGTCTCAACAATTATTAACTTCGTCTCAAAGTGATACGGCTTTCACAACTTCAACACCAATAACTCAACAATAATAAAGACAATGTGTAACCACGAATTAAATACAAATAACTCACAATGGAAGAGATAACATGCCTTCAAATGAGAATAATAGCAACGAAAGAGATAACTTGTAACAATGACTTCAAACAATGATAATCAACAAAGAAAGAGATAACACGTACAATGACTTCAATTAATGATAATCAACAATGAAAGAGATAACATGTAATAATAAAAGAGGAAACAAGTTCAACTAAAGCATGAGAGCAATTTATCAAATAGGATGTAGAACAAGTGTTAAATAAGTCATTTAAGGCATGTAAGGATGGGCTAACACATATAAGAATAGATTGACTATGAGAATTTAGAACATGATATTGCATCTCAATTAAAACATAAAAAGAGTATAAGTAGCCTAAACCATTCCAATACCACGTACAAACCGTGTACCCACTCGTCACCTTGCGTACACGGCTTTCACACAGCACAAATGAATCAATCAATACCAATCCTAAGGGGTAGTTCCCCCACACGAAGTTAGGCAAGATATTTACCTCAACTAGGCTAATTCAACTTTCAGAAATAGCTTTTCCCCTAAAATTTGCCTCCACACGACTCAAATCTAACCAAAATTTACTTAATATCATCAAACAATGCAAGAAAAATCAATTACAATAGATAAGCCATGATCTTTACACTTTTCCCCAAATATTAACAAAAGTCAACCCGGGGCTCTCTCGATAAAAACGTGGGTCCAATGGTATATTCTGACTATCCATGACCCCACGAGTTCATATATGTGATTAGTTTCAAAATTCGAGTCCAAATCGACTCTCAAAACTATCTTATTTTTCAAAAACTTGACAAGGTTTCATAGTTTTTTACTTTGATTCACATTATTTTGATGTTATATTCTATGATATATTGATGGAATATGATTAAGAATAGATTAGAATCACTTACCTAACGTTTGTAGATGAAAATCCCCTCTCTAAATCGCCTCCTACCGAGTCTAGGGTTCTAAAATGAGTGAATGAGAGAAGAATCCCGACTTTCAGCCCTTTGTACCGGCTGCAGTTGTCGGATTTGCGACACAGGGTTCACACTTGTGAACCCTTGCAATTGGGGACCAGGGCTCACATTTGCGAACCTTGACAGCCTCATGCCTCGTCGCAATTATGAGAAAAGGCTTCATAATTGCGAACTGGACACCATCGCAAAAGCGAACCATTGTTTGCAATTGCGAACCTAGCTAAACTCCTGCTGACTTTGCATATGCGAAGGAGTAGTCACAATTGCACCATCTGAGCCCCCACTATCACCTTCACAATTGCGAGGCCGGTGCTCACAATTGCGATAACTGGGCACCAACAACACCAGCAGTTAAATTTCAATGCAATCCATTCTGAAACATGTCCGAAACTCATCCGAGCCCTCGACGCTCCAAGCCAAACACCCACACAATTCTATAAAACATCATACGAACTAGCTCGCACGATCAAAACACAAAACTAACTTCTAAAACTATGAATCTAACACTAAAACGCATGAATTTCAAAGTAAATTTCTAGAACTTCTCAAATTATAACTAAACGTCTGAATCTTATTAAATCAACTCCAAATGATACCAAATTTTGTAGCCACGTTCTAAATAGCATAATAGACCTATTCTAAGTCCTAATATTAAATTCCGAGCTCGATATCTAAAAGTTAACCTACAGTCAAACGTTTCAACTTCAAATTGCCGAATTTTGGCAAATCAGCACAACTCAATCTACAGACTTTTAAAATAAATTTCACGCATATGCCAAAGTCTAAAATCATGATACGAAGCTATCATAGCTATCAAAACACTATTTTAGGATCGTTTTCACAAAAGTCAAAGTTTGGTCAACATTTCTAACTTAGGCTTCTAAGTCAAGAATCAAAATGTCCAAATCAACATGAAAGCTTCCCGAAGCGGAACTAACCAACCCGTCAAGATATAAAATCATAAACACACATGTATGAATCATAAAAAAGGGTAACGGGACGCAATTACACAAAACGACCGATCGGGTCATTACAGAGAGGTTGATGATTGAGGTGGGCCTTAGATCCGAGTTGAGAGTGATATTGTGGATCAGGCTGCATGCTGCAATATGCCTTATAGGTTTTATTATTATTATCGATCGGGACGCACGCTGCGGCAGGCCATACTTGATATATTATTATTTTGATCGGGTTGCACGCTGCAGCAGGCCTTATTGGCTTTTGTTTAGCGCTAGGGCTGGATCCTCCCTTCCAGAGTCTGGCATACCAGCAGTGAGCGCAGACACAGTGATATAACGCGTGCTTTGATGCACCCGTCTAATGCTGAGTGATTTTGTGTGTGTGATGTAGTAGGGGCATTTGAGCCAGGCATCTTGAGTGGGCTGAGAGTGGGGGTCTTGATGGTATCACTATGAGAGAGGTATGTTTAACATATAGGCATAGAGATATATATTCCTCATACTAGACGATAATATAACATTTGATTATTTGATATGTATAGTTGATATATAGGCATAGAGATGTATTTTCCTCATGCTAGACGGTATATGATAATTGATGACTTGACATGTATATTGATATGTTGGCATAGAGATGTACTTTTCTCATGCTAATTAGTAAACAAAAATTGTTATCTGGTGTTGCAAATTATTGAATACAGTTCTTTTGATAAGATTTGAACTTGACTATTATACTTGAAAAGTATGCCTACTTTCTTGTAACTGTGAATGAGCTGAGCTTATATCTCTTGAGTTATTTACCTTTACTGTCCCCGTAGTGTTATTACGAGTTGTTATTTGCTATTGGTGTTGGATACTTACCTTCTTCCAAGCTCGTCATTGCTTTCAACCTGAGGTTAAGTTTGTTACTTATTTAGTATATAGGGACGGTTGTACTCATGCTACATTTCTGCACTTTGCATGTAGATCTTGGAGCTGATGTTGTTGTATATGGCGGAAGCTGGCATTGAAGATGTACATGCATTTTGATTATAGTTGCCACTTGTCCTTGGTAGCTTTATATTTGTAAATTTGTTTATGTATATTTCGATTAGATGATGTATTTAATTCGTACCAACTTTATAAATTTTAAGTCTTAGAAGCTCATGACTTGTACTACCAATCCTTGGAAGTTTTTATAGAAATTCAGTTATTTTACTCATTTACTCTTATTATTCACATTTGAGTTGTGTTGACTGTTACTTGGCTTACCTAGCGGGTTGGGTTTGATGTTATCACGACTAGATTGATGTTGGATCGTGATAATTTGTGTCTTGTCTTGACTTTCTACCGCACTCTAAAAGATAATTAAACTAATTTTTAACATGAAAAATTAGACTATTATTAGAATTAATAGTTAAAGAAACTCAGAATAATTTATAATTTTTTGAATCTTGCTAAAGAAAATTCCCATTGAAACATATTTGTTCAAGCATTTCTTAAGAAAGCTTTGCAAAATATTTTTAAAATTGTGCTATGTAAAGAAGTATTTCAGGGTGTTTTCTAAAAAGACAATCCCATACATAAAATTAATAGGAGACCAAAAGTACTTAGTTATGATAAATGTAAAGGATTTAATAAGCATAAAGATATATTTAGAGGACAACTTTCAACATACTCTTAAACTTAAAGGACTATCTATGTTATTTTTAGTGCTTTTCATATAGAAATTAGTTTTTAGGAAAATAGGTAAAACATGAGTGACTATATTGATATAAAACAAACAGAAGTGATTTTACTAAGTCATTTCTATAACTTGAATGACCATTCAAGAATTAAATCAAACTTATTATAAAGGAGAATCAAATTATTCAACACGAAAATTTCAAGTTGTCCTAGAGAATATAGATGAATTTGGCTTTGTCCTTATTTTTCACGAACCAAAAATCCACCGAAGCCGTGACAACGTCTAACACTACTTGCTAGGTAATCCAACAATAAATAAGTAGAAGCAAACTTAAAATAACAGTTTTGATAATCTCAATAGCAAAATAACATATATAGCTTAAGTCAATAATAACAATGCAACAAAAAATGATCCTACGACTTGGTGTCATCGAGTACATGAGCGCTACAAAATTTAAATACATAGTCTGATCTCAAAATACTGTACTGTCTAAAAGGTAGAACAATAATAATATGAACTAAGAGAAAAGGGACTTCAAGTCCTTCAAACAGAAATAACATATACCTCAAAATCTCCAGAACTGGTACCGATGCCACTCTCTAGCAATCACCTATCTCATCAATACCTGAATCTGCACATAAAGTGTAGAGTATAGTATGAGTACAACCGACCCCATGTATTCAATAAGTAATAAGCATGACCTCGGAAAGAAAACAATGACGAGCTTGGAAAGGTCCAATATTCATTTCTAATAGCCAATAGCAACAACAATAGTATAATAGTGGTGAAAGGAAAAGTAGCTCAAGCAATAACAAGTTCAATCTTTTCACAATAAGAAGGAAAATAAGCATGGTGTGCAACAATAACAGTTAAGGCATAAATTCTTCCATAGAAATTAGCTAAACATGGTTATATCAATTTAAATGTGATTCCACGTTCTATACATCAATTAGAGACATCAAGTACCAAATATCATGAGGGAAGAAATACAACCCTATACCTGCATGATAGGTATGCATGCCAATATCAACAATATCACTGTTAAATCATCAAGAATGTCCAATATCAGCACATATATAGTGCCTCCTACAAATACCCTTCAATCATCACATACAACCACACTCACCACTGTACGGGCATAGGATACATGTCCCTCACCAAGTACATATATGACCCGTGTGCCTGCACCCAGAGGTTACTACCTGACTCCGGAGGGGCGGGTCCTAGCCCAAGCACTGATCGGATCTAAATCAACGATCAATATCACTTAACCCAATATAGGCATGATGAACACATCACCTCACAATCAATACTACTCAGCCCAATGTAGGGTCTGGCGTGTGAGTCACCTCACTATCAATATCAAATCAGCTCTGTGGCCCAAAATCAGTCATCAACCGCTCAAGTCTCAAATGCTCACATCTCACAGTACCCAGCTCAACCCATGTCACATATATAAGAGCATTAACATCATGTGAGATAACATATAAAGAATATACAGAGAAAGATATATAATAATAGATGTAACGTCATTACTGAAAATATGACTACAATTAAGACAAACATCTCATAATAATAAGAATAGCCCTATCATATCTCAAATAAGTAAACACATAGCCTAGACATAATTTTCAACATGGACAATAGCTTACGTAGTCATACAAGTAGAGAAAATATGAAAATAACATGCCATCATAGCAAAATAAGGCACATAATAGCTTAAAGTTTACTTGTATCATGAATAACCCTAGTGTACGAATATACTCTCGTCACATATCATCTACATTACCCCCAACATGTGTCAAATACCATAGCCAACGGGAACTTACCCTAAAACCAGTTTAGACAAGTTACTTACCTCCAAACGTGATAATCAATATTCAAAAAAATCCTTCCTACGTGAATCAATCTCCAAACAGCGTGAATCTAGTCAAAAGGTACACCATGGTGTCAAATAATGCTAAAAGAAATAACATCGGAGAAAAAAGGCTCGATCTTTAATAAAAAACACAAAGTCAACAAAAAAAATATCTCGGACCCACAACCCGAAATCCGACAAAAGTTAAAAATCTTGATCACCCATTCCAGCACGAGTCAAAATATATAAATTTCATCTAAATTCGACTCTGAATCGGGGTTCAAATCTCATTTTTTATTTTCCAAAATTTCTTACAAAATCCCAACTTTTTTCTTTAGATTCATCAATCAAAAGCGAAAATCAAGGATGGAATTACGAATAATAATCAAATACGAGTTAAGATTACTTACCAAATCCAAGTGGGTGACAATCGCCTAAACATTTCATCAATTCGAGCACCCAATCTCAAAATATGATAAAATGAAGCCAAAGCCTCGATTAAAATATTCCGACTAGCAATTTCTGCTTCTACGAACCCAAATTTTACTTTTGCGATACCGCATATGCAGAATGAACCTCGCAGATGCGGACCCAACTTAAAACCCAACATGTCGCTTTTGCGGCAAAATTTTTGCATCAGCGGATCCGCTTCTGCGGATAATACTGCGTACCTGGCATGCGCATCTACGTATGAACCTCCACATCTGCAGGCTCCCCCGATCCCAGTTAGACTCGCTTCTGCGATATCTCTCTCACTTTTGCGACCTCGCACCTGCGAAAAATACTCCGCAGGTGCAGAACGCCAGAACTGCCATCAAATTTAAAAAAAAATTTGATACTCATCCAAAACACACTCGAGGCCCTCGAGACCCGGTCCAATTACTCCAATTAATCCTAATAACTTCTCCAAAGCTATCCAAAAGCTCCAAACACCATAATTAACATCAAAATCAAGAATCGTCGTTCAAGATGAATCTCTTAAGTTCATAAACTTTCAACTTCACACCAAACGACTGATTCAAGCCTATCCAATCCGGAATAAACCCAAACATTTTACACAAGTATGAAATGACAAAACGGACCTATTCCAATTTCCAGAACAATAATCCGAATCTGATAGCCTCATAGTCAACTCCTGGTCAAACTTATGAATTTTTCAAACATTCAAATTTCCAATTTTTGACAATTAGAGCCAAATCAACCTAGGAACCTCCAAATCCAAGTTCTTTCTTATATACTTATAAGTCCAAAATCACCATACAAAGCTATTAGAATCATCAAAACACGAATCTGAGGTCGTTACAACAAAGTCAAACCGTGGTCAACTCTTATAACTTAAGCTTCCAATCATGGAACTAAGTGTTCTAATTCGTTACAAAACCTTCCGAGACCAAGTCAACCATCCTCGCAAGTCAAAAATCGATAAACAAGCATACATGAAGCATCAAATAGGGAAACGAGACTAAAATACACAAAATGACCGATCGAGCCGTTACATTTTTCTATTCTTTTTATCTTTTGTTTTTCTTTTCTTATTTTGCCCGTCAAAGTACTCGGGTTGACAGAGTTGTGGAACGTAGGATGAATAGAAAATGAAGATTTCCTTCTTTTTAGACATTTGGTTTCGAAGTCCATTGCCTCGATTATTCCGGATTTGCATAGGATAGCAGGCTTAAATCTTTTATTTTTACTTGGTGTTTACTTAGAATTAATGAATGAAAGACATTTGTCTTTATTACACATATTTATAACTTAATTTTATTTTAATTTTTAACGATTAAAGTTGAATTATTTAATTAAGTGTATATATCAAGTGTGAATAAGCATTTATCACTTTACACGAGGTTTTTCTTTCCCTATACAACTGGTCCTTGGCTGGTGATCATAAGAATAAATAATAATTTTCAGATCATAAAAATAATAATTCTCTTAAATTGAGGCTACTAAACCGGGAAATTAAAATATCAAGTATTCAAATAATATATATTGTCAAATCGACAGCTTAATATGCAGGCCGCTACCCACAGAATAATCATTATTTGCATTTCATAAGGAGTGGTTACAAGATAAAACAAAAACTTCAACGTTGTCAACTATGATAATTTGTCTACATCTAACTAGCATTTCTCTTACTTTATTTAATCCAAGTAAATGAAGAACATTGCCCTGCAATGGGTATTAGTAGCAATTTTTTTTTTTTTAATTCATTATGTGTTTCTAATTCTCATTCCCTAGGGGAAAAGACTCGTTGACCTGATCTGTCATGGGGAAATGGTCTATCCTGTGAGAGAAATAATTTTGGCATATTAAAAAATTGAGTAGAAGCAAATTTGATTAAATTAACACACTGCACCTGATGATAGAAAATTAAAATATGAAATTGGGGAAAATAAAGGATGTTTGCAAGTATGGTCCCTCGTTTTGATCTCCGTGTGCATTCAGACGCCTACTAATTCTTTACCCTTTATTTAATATTGGATTTTCTGCTCCCATAAAAAATAAAAGAATTCCAAAAATTATTGGGATTTGAGTGGAAACAAAATGCCGGGGACAATCTTAGTGAAATTCTCATCAATTACATCAGGGAAAAAAGTTTCTAAGTTTTTCTCTTAGCCACGAGAGTGTGTGAATATTTAAAATGGATATGAGAACATTTTCAATAATTGCTAACATTTTATGTAGTTATTTTCTGCATAATATTTTATATTATTATTGTTACATGATAATTCATACATTTATTGTTCATCGTATATCAGTTTTTTCAATATTGCTTAACGCATAAATAATTATTGTATTATAATCCTTGCATAATTAACATATGAACTAAACGACAACTTTGGTCATCAGAATAATTATTCTCTTAGGTCGAGGCGACTATACCGAGAGATTGAAATATCAAATATACATTGAAAATTGTTAACCATAGGATAATCATTAGTTATATTTCGTGAGCATGGTTACAATAAAGACTTCAGCATTGCCAACTTTAATAGTTTATCTTTTGCTAAATATGGTTTACATATAATTAGCATTCTTTTTAACCTTATTGAACTCAAGTAAATGAAGAACTTACATTGTAATGTCTACTATAATATTTTTTATATTTGTGAGGAGTTTTTAACATTTTTTGTATAGGGTAAAATATGTTATGCTAAGTAATTGCATAAGAGAGTGACACGTAGTGCCGAAGGCAGAGGATAACTAAAACTAAAGACAACTATTCCATTTGCTACCGGAAAGAATGATGCTCATAAAGATGCAATAAATGCTTGCCACCCGGTAGCATTTAATGGAGAATATTTTACAACATTTAGTACACTGCCCGTTATAAAGAATTTGTCATTCATGCCAGCCGTTACACATCCTTCAATGGCCCTCATAATTGACATTAAAGAAGGGCATGATCCTAGGACCTTGTTCCCTAATGCAACTATAAATAGTGAGCTCTGTTATCACTGTAAAGCACACGATTTTTCTGGCAAACTTATGCTATAATTTATTCAAAGTTTTATACAATTTTACCTTCTTGCTTTTTGATTTCATTACTGTTGTGCCCGGAAGCCTTGCTCCTGGAATTACTGTTTCTGCTATTTCATCTTCATCTCAAGGCTAAGTATTACATATTTCTTCAATTCTTTTATTATTTCAGGATTGAAATAATTTACTTGTCAAGAAACCACGTATAAATTCAACTGTACCATTTTACGGGTAAACAGTTTGGCGCCCACCGTGGGGCCTAGACAGTCATGTAATTAAGTTGATCCTTGCCTCTTTTACTAACGTGTTTTGATTATATGTTCTTAGCAAAAATCACAGAAAATGGCAGATAATGGTGTTACGAACACACACAATCTTGATGCCCAAGAAGACCAGCCTCAGCACGAGGATGCAATTAGTGATACCCGTAATGAAGGGAACGATTCCACGCTAGTCCACGGCAGACGGTACCTACGACACATTCGGGAGGCGACTCCCGATGATGCTGAAGAGGAGCATGTTGTTGAAGCTGTAAGGGTCCTGCAGGAGCAACATGAAGTCATTCTAGGCCATCTCACACGACATGATAAGGTTATGAAAGAACTAAAGCAGGCATTGTTGGGTGCTTCCAATAACGCGAATGGACGAGGTCCAGTTCCTCCCGATGCTCCCGCAAATCAAACAACATAGAGGGTCAACAACAAGACTCCGAGGGGCGAGGTCTACTTTAAGGGGGTCGGGGGGAGCAGATCCGGTCACAATAACGAGAGCGATACCTTCAAAAGCGAGCTCTTGAGGTTTATGAGGGAAGTGAATGCCCGCATGGACCAAATCCAGGGTGCACCACTGGTGCTGAAAGGGTGGGACTCAAAGAAGTATACTCAGTTACCGTATGAACCAAGCACGATACCAGAATTTATCCTGAAGCGGTTTAAAATGCCCGATGTGCTAAAATATGATGGGACTTCGGATCCTCAGGAGCATATTACCACTTATACAATAGCGGTGAAGGGGAACGATTTAGCTCCCCACGAGATTGAGTTTGTTTTGCTGAAGAAATTTGGGAAGACTCTCACGAGAGGATCCTTGACGTGGTATTCGCTGTTACCCGAGCACTCCATAAATTCCCTTGAGATGCTCGCAGATTCTTTCATTAAGGCCCATGTTGAGGCTAGAATGGTGCAGGCCCGAAAGGCCGACATATTCAGAAATGCACAAGGAGAGTCCGAATTGCTATGGGAATTCGTCACCAGGTTCCAAAAAGAAAGAATGTTGCTCCCGGCTAATCCGGTTGAATGGGCGGCTGAAGCATTCACCAAGGGTTTAAATCCAAGAAGTTCTGATGCTTCCCATAAATTGAATGAAATCTTACTTGAGTTCCAAGCGACGACTTGGGTGGATGTTCACAACTGGTACGAGTCCAAGATAAGGATTGAAGATGATCAGATTGGCTTCCCGGCATCGACTAAAGGCCGGGAGAATAATAAAGAAAATTCAAAAGACAATTTCAATACAGATAGACAGTCTTCGAGGGGCCGAATTTTGCCCTACGAACGGGCCGAAGGACGCGACAGAGGTTTTCGATAGGCAGACAGGTTCGTTACCGACAGAAGAACTCATCGCGGTCAGAGCAACAGATCATTGCAGGACAAATAAATGTCAGGTTCTCGGGATCCTTCTCATCCCAAGCTATCAGAATACAACTTCAACGTCAGTATAGTAGAGTTGGTATTGGCTCTGGGGAACATTATAGAAGCACGATTTTTGAAACCGGTGAGTTCTGATCCCAGCCAGAGGGACCCTAATTTGTGGTGCGAATACCACGGGACTAATGGCCACCCCACATCTGCGTGAAGAGGTGGCGACATTACTGAAAAATGTCCATATGAGGGAATTCTTAAGTGACCAGGCCAAGAACAATTACGGTCGCAATCGTGATAACGTGGAGCCCTCTAAAACAGGAGAAGATCCCTCGCTCCAGACGATCAACATGATCTTTGGGGGAACGAGATTAACGGGGTTACCTTCTCGGCAGAAAAAACGATGAATGTATTAGTAACCCATAGTAACAGACTCCGGGAAGTCGCTGAAGATGACATCACTTTCACGGAGGAGGATGCAAATGGATTGTTGCTACCGCACAACGACACATTGGTAATTTCTCTAAATGTATTAGATTTTAGGATCAAACCTGTTCTGGTGGATCCAGGGAATTCGGCCAATATTATACAATGAAGGGTATTGGAACAAGCTAAACTTACCGGAAGCATCATTCCGGCTACAAAACTCCTCGTCGGATTCAACCTCACAAGCGTGACAACCCGAGGAGAAATCCTGCCCCCCACAAATGCTGAAGGGGTAATGAAGACGACTCTTTTCGAGGTTGTGGGCGGTGATATGGGCTACAACATTATCATGGGAAAATCGTGGTTGCACGAGATGAAGGTTGTACCATCGACGTATCATCAGTTGCTAAAATTCCCAACTCCCGAAGGGATTAAACAAATAAAAGACAACCAACCGGTGGCAAGGGAGATGAATGCAATTTCGGTCTCCAGTAGCAAAGGGAAGGAGCATGCGGAATAGAAATTATAGGAACAGGCGCCTGCTCCTGAATCAAGTGAACTAGGGGGAAGAAGCGTCGAAATCTTATCAGGTGCAAAGATACTTCCAGGTACCAGAAGAGACAGACGCAACGACGTCCACAGCGGAAGAGCTCGAGCAAGTTGTATTATTTAAAAAGTTCTTTGAGAGGAAATTCCATTTGGGTACATTACTGCACCCCGATCTTAGGTCTGAATTTATTAAATTTCTTAAGTATAATGCCGATTGTTTTGCGTGGTCGCATGCGGATATGAAAGGTATCCCGACGGAAGTGGCCGTACACAAGTTAAGCTTGGATCCCAGCATCTCTTCGGTAAGACAAAATAAATGACCTATTGTAGAGGCCAGGAATAAATTTATCAAAAAAGAGGTAACTCGCCTACTTGATATCGGTTTGATCCGAGAGGTAAAGTATCCAGACTGGCTAGCTAATGTAGTAGTAGTTCTTAAAAAGAACAATAAATTTCGCATGTGCGTATACTATAAGGACTTGAATAAGGCGTGCCTAAAGGACTCGTTCCCACTGCCAAACATCGATCAAATGATTGATACAACGGCCGGGCACGAGTTAATTAGTTTCCTCGATGCTTATTCTGGGTACAACCAAATTAAGATAAACCCGGAAGATCAGGAAAAGACTTCGTTCATAACGAATTTTAGCACATATTGCTATATAATATAATGTGATGCCCTTCGGGCTATAGAATGCCGGAGCCACTTATCAACGGCTCGTAAACAAGATGTTTGAAAAACAGATAGAGATAACCATGGAAGTTTATATAAATGATATGTTTGTTAAGACTTTGAACACATGTGACCATATTAAGCATTTGCAAGAAACTTTGACATCCTAAGGAAGCATAACATGAAGCTTAACCCCGAGAAGTGCGCGTTCGGGGTCAGCTCCGGCAAGTTTCCCTATGGCACACCCAGAATATGGGGCCAAAAATTGTAGAGGATTAGGATTTTTGGTATCACAAATGGGGATTGAGGTAAACCCCGATAGGATCAAAGCCATCGAAGATATCCCGGGCCAGCTATCAAGCGTGAAAGAAGTTCGAAGGCTCACAGGGAGATTGGTTGTTTTGAGCAGGTTCATTTCCCGGTCATCACAGAAATGCCACTATTTTTTCATGCTACTCAGAAAGAAAAACAACTTCGTATGGACCCGGAATGCCAGTAGGCTTTGGGGATTTGAAAAGGTACTTGTCAAGCCTTCATTTACTATCAAAGCTGGAGGAAGGTGAAACACCGTTGATCTACCTAGAAGTCTTGGAGGTAGCGGTAAGCGCCGTTTTAGTCCGTGAGGACTAAGGTATGCAATCTCCCATTTATTACGTTAGTAGAATTTTAACGGGAGCAAAAACTCGCTACTCGCATTTGGAGAAGTTGGCCTTAGCTCTCGTAGTCACCGCTCAGAAATTGAGGCCTTACTTCTAATGTCACCCGATAGCTGTGGTGACCACCTTTCCCCTGCGAAATATCCTTCACAAACCCGAACTCTCAGGTAGATTTGCCAAATGGGCTGTCAAAATGAGTGAATTCGACATAGAGTATAAACCTAGGATTGCGATTAAGTCACAAGTTTTGGCCGACTTTGTGGCCGATTGCAGTCCTGTATTGCTCCCTCTAGAAACCAAAGAAGCAGTGATGGTGTCAAAATCGACATCGGGAGTTTTTACCTTATTTATGGATGAAGCTTCCAACGTAAAGGGCTCCAGGCTTGGCATAGTATTAACCATGCCTTCGGGAGAAACCCTAAGGCCACTACAAAAAAACTGGAATTAGCTACGAACATCGTCGCTAATTTGTCGCTAAAACGCTCGTAGCTAATATAATTTCTTGATAATCCATTGCTAATTTGTCGCTAAATAAGATTAGCGATGAATTTTTCTGTTTAGCTATAGAATTTGTCCGTCACTAAAACCTGATTTTTTAGTAGTGGGAAGGCCATAAGAACCGTCTCTTTGACTAAAAACAAAGCAGAGTATGATGTTGTGATTGCAGGACTCGAATTCGACCGAGGACTAAATTCTTATGTCATATAAGTCAAATGCGACTTCCAGTTGGTGGTAAATCAGGTCTACGGGATCTTCGAAACCATAGAGGAGCGTATGCAACAATACGTAGTGAAGGTTCAGGCTCTGCTTGCTTGATGCCGGGAGTGGTCAATTACGCATATCCCGAGGGAAAAAAATATCAAAGCAGATGCCCTAGCTAACCTCGATTCAACAATGAAAATGAAGGGATCAGATTCTGGGATGGTAGTGCAGCTCATGCACTCGGCTCAAGACGCATATAGCTACTATGAGGTGAATACGACTAATTTGGTCTGGGACTGGAGGAATGAGATCATTGATTATCTCGAAGACGGGAAGTTTCCCGAAGACTCCAAGGAATCTCGGGCGTTGTATGCCAAAGCAGCGCGATATAGCTTCAAAGGAGGCCAACTGTCCAGGAAATCTTTCCAAGGCCCGCTGGCACGATGCTTAGGAGCCTCCGAAGCTAATTATGTTATGCGAGAAGTCCACGAAGGGATATGTGGAAATCATTCAGGTGCAGACTCCTTAGTACTAAAACTGGTAGGGGCAGGATACTATTGGGCCCCAATGGAACAAGACGCCAAAGCTTTCGTGCAAAAATGCGATAAGTGCCAACGCTACGCACCACTTTACATCAACTAGCAGAACCATTACACTCAGTTCTATCTCCATGGCCATTCATGAAGTGGAGAATGGATATCATCAGACCCCTGCCGCCGGCCCCTGGTAAGGTAATATTTCTTTTGATTTTAACTGACTATTTTTCTAAGTGGGTTGAAGCAGGTCCTTATCAGAAGATCGGCGAACATGAGGTGGTGGATTTCTTGTGGGAGAACATAATTTACAGATTTGGAATACCAAAAGAGATAATCTGCGATAACGGGCCACAATTTATAGGCGCAAAGATCCCAAAGTTCCTTGAAGATTTGAAAATCAAAAGAATCACATCTTCTCCCTACCATCCGAGCGCAAATGGTCAAGCACAATTAATGAACAAAGTGATTATACAAAATCTCAGAAAGAGATTGGAAGCAGCTAAAGGTAGATGGCCTGAGGAACTACCTGGACTGCTATGGGCGTACCGAACAATGGCCAAATTGAGCACATGAGAAACTCCTTTATCCCTTGTGTACGGAGCAGAAGCCTTAATCTCGGTGGAAGTAGGGGAGCCCACCTTGAGATATTTTCAAGAAAGTAAAGAGACAAACAACGAAGTAATGTTAATCAACTTGGAGCTACTCGATAAGCGCATGGACTTGGCGCATATAAGAATGGCAGCCCAAAAGCAGAAAATAGAAAGTTATTATAATCAAAGAGACAACCTCCATTATTTCAAAGTGGGAGACTTGGTTCTAAGGAAAGTAAATCAAAACACCTGGGAACTCAACGTAGGGAAGCTAGGTCCGACCTGGGAAGGCCCCTACCGAGTTTCAGCTGTCACCGAGAAAGGTTTATACGAGTTGGAGAATCAAGATGGAGAAAAGTTGCCAAGCAACTGGAATGTGGCACACCTCAAGAGATATTATTGCTAATGAATATCACCTGTACTGAAAGTATGTGCTACACTCTTTTTCACCTAATTCAGTTTTTGTCTCAATTGGGTTTTTCTGGCAAGGTATTTAACGAGGCAGTAACGGAAAGCATACTACGAAAAATGTTTCAATAACAACAATAAGATCTTTAATAGCAAGGCACACAAGCGAAGAACCACTCCGGGGCGGGGGGGGAATGATATGAGGATACAACAACAATGATTGCCATGTCGACCGGAATATGAAAATCGAAAACATAGTTCATCAAAACCGGGGTTTGTGCAACTAGCCCCGTAGAAACAAGTTGTATATGCTATATGAAAAGCGGAATCATAGTTGTATCATCGAGATGGGGGACTGCGCAACCAACCCCGTAGAAACAAGTTGTATAAGTTAGCCACAAGAAATGGCAATTTCTCATAGTTGTTTCTTGTCTAAACGATGAATTGATTTTGTCATTTGAAAGTTAAACAAATACTTAAAATGCTAGTGTCGTAATGAACATGAGACGTCCTCTTCAAGAGCACCGTAAATATAAGAGGGCCCTCTCTTATAAAAACCCTCATGACAAAGGGTTGATTTTGGAATAACCTATGCCCGAAATCCAAATGCTTTTGAAGGAAAATACACCCGAAAGCCTTGCATAATCAGACGCAAATAGTAAAACTTGCGCAAAACACTTGCATAAGTGTTCAAACTAAAGAACACAGAAAGACTCAAGCAATACTTGAGCAAATGATATTTTTATTCACAATAAATGTGCCAAAATGGCATAGGTACAAAAGTTGTGAAAAGAAATGAAAAGGTAAACTGCTGCATCTCCCGAACCCGAAGGAAGAGAAGCATCCGTGCCCCCAGGGGAAGTGGGTAGATTTGCCGTTGGCTTAATATCTTGACCTTCAACATCTTTTCCCTCCGGCTTCTCTTCAGTTCCCTAGGATTTAGAACCAGAGCTAGAAGAATCGGATGCATCAGGCCCTGCTAGGAGCCCCCTTTTAGCAGGTGACTCTAGCTCAGGGGCTTAGCGATTTCGGTATCAAAGTCAATGACGCCCGCTTTTGCCTCTTCCAAGGTTTTTCTCCTTATGTTGTACATAACATATGTTTTTTTAACAACGAGGGAAGCCGCTCGGCGCTTGAGTTCTTCTTTAAGTTGGATAACCTCAGCAGAAAGGTTTTTTCGGGCGGATCTAATTGACTTGAGGCTAACATCAAGTTCACGAACAGTAGAGCTAAAAATTCTATTATGCTCAATGGTCTTTTTATACTTCTCCTCCAATTGGGAATATTTCACCCCCGCAGTAGCAAGCTCTTCAGTTTTGGAGTTCAAGGCTGCCTCCAAGTTAGTCAATCTCTTAGCAGAGGCAGCCTCGCGATCAGATGCAGCAAGAACGTCACTATAGACTTCAGCCCATTTGGCCTTGGCCTCTTCAAATTGAACCCTCAGTGGGGCAATCTCTTGGCTAAGGGTTTCTACTTCTTACTCGCTTTGCTGCAAACGAGCCTCCAACACAACGGCCTCAGCAGCTATGGCTTCCAGTTCCGAGAGGCGAGCAGTAGTTTGGTCCCGCTCAGCCAAAAGTTGATCCCGCCCGGAGGTAAGTTCTTCTTTTTTCCCAAATCAACCTTTGGAGGCCCTCGGAAGTAAGGAAATTGGCTTGCAAAACAAGAAAGGCGAACTAAAGTTATTACTAAATCAAAGACAGGATAAATAACAAAGGAAATGAAGAGTGTACCGCTGCGGCGTTGTTCATGTCATTGTTCAACAAGCACTCTCCCGAGATAGCCTGTATCTTTTCCCAATCCTTTTCTAAAGCCAAAGGTTTCATATAGTTAGCAAGTCCCACCGGCCGGGATAGCAAATTGCATCCGGTGGAGACCGAGAGAGTAACACTCCTTCTCCTTTGTAGATCGTCTGAGGGGGCTTCATAATTTTGCCTAATATTCCCATAGACTGGGGACTGGGGGAGTGAAACATCCTCTTCTCGGACAGAGGAGGCCGGTGGAGATGATGTAGCAGTTGGTGGAGAAGGGAATGAAGCTGATGGTGTTGAAGGGTGAGAAGCAGTTGTGGTAAATGTAGTGCTGGTTGTTGGTTGCTCGTCAACCGAAGACGGCATGGACTTGGTACTCAGCCCCACAATACCAGGTGCAACAACTAGGATCCGGAAACGGGAGTTGGCATTTTCCACTATTTCATACTCCCCCAGAGAGTCGAGGTATCGTCCTCGGTTGGTATAACTAACTCAACAGATTGAGCAATCTGTTGAGTTGAGGAAGGTCATCGTCTTCTATGCAGAGAAGCTCCCTCATCCCTAGCTTCTCCATCATCATTAATCATCACGGTATCTATGGCCGGCCCGGCTGGAGGGCTCGTCACCACGATTTTCGAAGATGACTCGAGGGCGGCATTCTTCACCCTCTTATTCTTTCCCCCGGCCGTGGAGGAACGCCTTCTTTTTGGTTTCTTGTTCTCCGGACGGGGACTCTGAGAAGAAGCACTTGTACCAGAAGTAGGCCCGGAGATGCCTGTCTGTGAAAAAGCCTTCTACAGCAGCCTTGCCGCATCAGCAGGATCAACCAAAACGTCCTCCTCAGGGACGACAACTGTGCCCTGGGGTAGACCTATATTCAGCAGGAGAGAAGAATTAGACAACATTCTCATAAGAAAAGATAAGGACAAGATGAGTTCAACTTACCATAATTTTTGGCCTTCCACCCATATTTCAGGGACAACTCTTTCCACGTGCGGGTTTCGTGTGTAGTAACATCCAAAGTTTTCTGAACCCATTGGTCCAAGCCCTCAACCCTAGGGGGAACCCACCGAATAGATGAGACAGGTAAAGGGAGAAAAGTTAATAATGACAAGGAATGGTCCTTAACAAAAGCAAAAGCAAACTATATACTTACGAGTGCGGTTCCACAATTCTAGGAAAGACGGAGCTGATGCCGTGATGATGTAACTGGTGGTAACTAAAACAAACCGTTTCATTCACCCACGGTCTTTATCATCATCCATGCTGGATATCAATGGATGGTGGCCCTACTTATTGAAGTTAATCATCCCCCACGGAATATCTTGGGAGAATAAATATTCATCACGTGAGCTAGGGATAACACCTCTCCCATTTCATGGCACAAGCACTGAAGGCAAGCAATCATCCTCTACACGGAGGGACTCACCTATGCCAAACATACTTGGTAGCGGGTCAAAACTCCGCAATAACAGAGTCAAGCTCTCCACTCAGAGAAAATGTCCCCAAAGTGAAGGGATACATATAGAAGTACGTAAAACCCTTCTTGGGTAAGGTTACCCGCTCTGCCAGATCAGGAGCAATGATGTCTAAATCCTGGCAATGACAATCTTCCTTTACAGCAGGAATACTGGAAGGAGAGACGGAAGAAGGATATCTGCTAACGGCCCATGTACGAGGGCTAATAGAAGAAAATTTCTCTTCGAAGTCTTTAATTGTGACAAAACTTCTAGGGATGATGGTGCTCACTGTAGGAGGAGCGGCTTCATCAGCTTTGTTTTTGTTCTTTGAGGAACTGATTTTTTTTTAAGAAGTCATTATATGTTATAGAATAAGGAAAAGCGTTTCTCGTATGAGGAGAATTAAAGAAAGGTTGAAGAACAAAGTACAAATTGAATGAATAGAGTTTGGAGAATTATGGGGTATGAACAAAGGAGATTGATGTATATAAGTAAAGGTTTAGGCGGCTAAATTCGTGGCCATAATTACCTAGATAACCGGTAAAAGTTATGCTGAATCGTGGAATGACGCGTGTTCGGGGCATTAAATGCGGAAAGACGTGCGTCTAATCAACCGTCAGAAATATTTCAGAGGGGGTCAGAGAAATTCCCGCCAAAAAGATTGTTTCTACCAAGTTTCTAGTGACACAAAGTTATGTCACCGGAAAGCAGGGGGACTATCTGTATTGGGTAAAATATGCTATGATAAGTAATTGCATAAGAGAGTGACACGTGGAGCCGAAGGCAGAGGATAGCTAAAACCGAAGGCAACTGTTCCATTTGTTACCGGAAAGAATAATGCTCATACAGATGCAATAAATGCCTGCCACCTACTAGTATTTAATGAAGAATATTCTACAGCATTTAGTACACTGCCCGTTATAAAGAATTTATTATTCATGTCCGCCGTTATACATTCTTCAATGGCCCTCATAATTGACATTAAAGAAGGGCATGATCCTAGGACCTTAAACCCTAGGTGCAGCTATAAATGGTGAACTTTGTTATCACTGTAAAGGACACGAATTTTCTGGCAAACTTATGCTATAATCTATTCAATGCTTTATACAATTTTACCTTCTTGCTTTTTTATTTTATTACAATTTTTTCCGGAAGCCTTGCTCCCGGAATTACTGTTTCTGCTATTTCATCTATATCTCAAGGCTAAGTATCGCATATTTCTTCAATTCTTTTATTATTTCAGGATCAAATTAATTCACTTGTCTAGAAACCACGTATAAATTCAACTATACTATTTTACGGATAAACACTTATATATATATATATATATATATATATATATATATTCTTTTTTTTCCTCACTGAACTAGGAAAATAGCTCATGGCATGATCTGTCATGGGGAAAGGGTCAGTTTTTGTGAGGCATGTTAAAAAACTAAGTGGAAACAAACTTCCATTTAATTAATCGAAAAATGTCATACTTTACCTTTTTACTTGAAAAAATAGTTTAAAGATACTCTATGTTTGAGTTTTCAGTTATAACAACCCATACGTTATACATTTGATCAAATATTGCCCTAAGTCTAACGGAAAGGACACATGGAGGGAGGGCCAGCAACGCAAATACAAAAACCTAGTTCATTTTAATAACCCAATAACATTTCATAAATGTTTGAGGCATAAGATCCTGAGATTGTGTTACAACCTCCAAAAATATAATTAAGTTTTTTTTCTGGTTCAAACGGGAGGACGAAAGTGATTTTCCTGACAATATTTGTATATTTCAATCCAAAATTGACTCTATATCAAATATCAATCAAGTTTGTCAAATATCTCAAGTTTATTATAATAGATATAACGATATAGAAAACAACCCAAAGTTAGAGCTACAACTAAATTGTAATGCCTCGTGGACTCTTAAACCTTAACTACGCTTGTTAAGAGACTATTGACGTAGTGAAAGCATCCCAAAAGGTATTGACAATGTCACATGATGAAGGTTGAAGGCTCGGTTATATATATATATATATATATATATATATAATGAAAGTGTTTGTGTCATCCAGCCGCTACGGAGTCGAGATAGCACTAGCTGCAGAAGTTCAAGCACTTTCTAGCCGCTATGGTGCCAAGAGAGCGACGTGCACAACTCTATAAAATGTCCAAGTCGGGATCTTTAGCTTAAAGCAAGTCAAGAGATTAGGGTTTAATTCTTTGGAGAGACTTTACACCAAGAATCACTACTAACCGTTGAGATAGGGTTTTCGAAACTCATTTACGTTATTCAACATCTATTAACAAGAGTTTTAACATTGAAATCATGGGATTTTGTTAGATTTCAAGAAATCTTCAAGAACTATTCAAGAGCCCAAGACCTAGGGCTAATGAAAACGACTTTCAAGGTAAGTCCTACTACTTTCTACTACCAAAGTTAGAAACTTATTGACATATAATAAATTTAAATTTGTTAGATTGATAGAATTTATGGGTGGAAATGATATGAAACCAATAAGACCTAACTTTGGAGATATAGGTGGAGATTGAAGTTGGGTTCGTTGGTAGAGGCTCTTTACATTTGAATCAGGTGGTGAGTTGAGGTTTCTTCCCCAAGTCAAGGAATAGATTAGAATGCACATATTAAATTACTTGTTTATTTGTCTTACTTTTAAAAATAAACTATATATGTAACACCCCGGACAAATGCTACATCGGCAAAATACGGGAGAGATGCTGGTATATAAGAAAATAAGCCTTAGACCCTAGTAACGCGTTTAAAATTGTAAGGACCTAAACCCAAAGTGAAAAATATTACTAGTGAGTTGGGTTGTTAATATGGTATTAGAGCCACTCCGCATGCAACTAGGACGATGATGGGTCAAGTCTCAACGTTTAACTCAGTTTAGGCGAATCTCAAATCTTTGAAATCATGGTGGAAAAACCTCAGCGAGGACGATGAGTCCCTAAAATAGGGTGTGTGTAACATCTTAAGCAAATCCCACATTGGCAGAACACAGGAGAGATAATGGGTGTAACGACCCAGCCGGTTATTTTGTATATTATAGGCATGTTCCACTATCTATTACCTCTTCTCTATTCATTTATAATTATGTGACTTGCCAGGGTGGCTGGTTTGATTTCGGGGAGGTGATGGAGTGAATTCGGACACTTAGTCCCAAGATTGAAAGTTAAGTTGAAAGAGTTGACCGAAATTTAACTTTTGTACAGACAACTCTAGAATGGTGTTTTGATAATTTCAATGGCTTCATATTATAATTTTGGACTTAGTCGTATGTCATGATGTTAATTTGGAGGTCCGTAGGTCGGTTTGGTGCTTTTTGGCGAAAGTTGGAGGTTTGGAAGGTTGAGAGGATTGATCGAGAGTTGACTTTATTGATATCGGGCTCCAATTTTGATTTCGGAAGTTAGAATAGGTCCATTATATCATTTGGGACTTACATACAAATTTTGAGGTCATTCGGAGTTAATTTGATATGGTTCGATATGAGTTTTAGAAGTTGAAAGTTTATTAGTTTCATTAGGCTTGAATTGGGGTGCGATTTATGGTTTTAGGTGTTGTTTAATGTGATTTGAGCCTTTGAGTAAGTTCGTATCGTATTTTAGGACTTGTTAGTATATTTGGATGGAGTTCTGGGGGCCTCGGGTGTATTTCGGATGGTTGACAGATCATGTTTGGACTTAGAGGAAGTGCTGGAGGTTGCAAGTTTTGGTGCAATCGCACCTGCGAGGAATTGGTCATAGGTGCGAGGCTGGAGAAGCGGCCTGATAATCACAGAAGCGAAGGGAGAGGCTACAGGGGAAGTCTGCAGATGCGGATACTGAGGCACAGGTGTGCATGCGCTGATGCACAAAAGGGACCGCATGAGCGAAAGGTTGCTGGAGGATCAGGGATCGCAGAAGCGGAAGGAGTCTGTAGAAGCGGACTCGCAGATGCGATGGAATGTTCGTAAAAATGGATGGTCGGGCGCTTGGAGCAAGCCACAGATTCGGCTACTATTCCGTGGAAGCAAGACCGCATATGCGGTTAAGTGAGCCACAGGTGCGGGACCACTGGGCAGAACATAAAAATGAGGGTTTGGTAAATTTTGGAGCTCGGGTGAAAGCGATGTTTTGGAGGTTTTTTGCAACAATTGAAGAGGTAAGTAAAGATTATTCACTTTTTGATGATAGATATTGATTACCCATTGATTATTACATCTAGATTATGTGATTTAGGGTAGAATTTGTAGATTTTAGACTATGTTATTGGAGAGTGAGATTTTTTAATTTGAGGGTCGATTTGTCGATGAAATTAGTATGGTTGGACTAGTAATTGATTGTTTTGAATTTATGAGTTTGATCGGGTTCCGGGGTGCGGGCTTACGATTGAATGTTTGGGTTGACTTCTCAATTTTGATTAACGACCATTGCTTTATTATTGAAATTATTTTCTATGGCACTTAGTGATGATATTAAGTTGTATTGGACTAGATTAGAGTCGTTCGAAGGTCGATTCACGTGGCAAGGACTTTTTAAAGTATTGATTTGCGCGTATTGAGGTAAGTTATATATCTAAACTTAGATTTGAAGGTATTTAACCCTGAGAACTATGTTACTTGAAAGGTATTAAGGTGACTTAAGCGCTAGGCGACAGGCATGTGTGCGTGCACCGGAGTATTCATGATTTAAGGTGGCTTTTAGACTATTATGTGATTTGATTGCTATCATGCCTTGTTATATCAGTATTTTCTAAAGCTGTATGATTATTTGAGGTTTGATTCATGCTAGAAATTATGTCTAGGGTATGTGCTATTTTTTTGAGACTTGATAGGGCTATTCTTGCCGTTTCTGAGCTATTTGCCTTAATTGTACTTATACATTCAGTCATGACGCTATACTATGTATAATATCTCTGTCTCAGTACTTTCTTATTTGATTGCTCACATGTTGTCGATGCCTCTTATGTGTAACACTATTGAATTGAATACCGTGGGATGTGGTAACTAAGACTTGACTAGTTGACGACTAAGCATGGGCCATAAAGCCGATTTGGTATTGATTTTGAAGTGACACGTATGCCAAACTCATATTGGGCTAAGTGTTATTGACTTGGGTCGACGCGTGCACCATACCTTGCTATTGGGCTATATGATTATGATTAGCGCTCGGGCAGGATTCGCCCCTCCAGAGTCTGACATGCCAGCAGTGGGCGTAGACACAATGTTCCACTGTGATGTTGTTGATTTGACATGTATATTTGACATGTAGGCATAAATATGTACTTTCCTCGTGCTAGCTGGTAAATAAAATATTTTATCTGTGTTGAGATTTAACTATTATATATGGAAAGCATGCCTAAATTCCTGATATGTGAACGAGCTGAACATGATATCACTGAGCTACTTGCTTACTCTATTTTCTTTTACATCCTGAGCTATTATTAGTTATTAATATTGGTCTCGTATTGTGTCTTTTGTGCTCGTCACTGTTTTCAGCCAAAGGTGAGGTTTGTTACTTATTAAGTACATGGGGTCAGTTGTACGCATACTACACTCTGTACTTCGAGTGCAGATACAGGTTTATCCGGACGAGGTGATTTCCAGAGTTGAGTTGCTACTAGCCTTTGGGAGACTACGAGGTAGCTGTTATGTCATCCGCAATCCTTGAAGCTCTCTTTCAATTGTTTCCATTGCACTGTTCTATTGTTCAGATAATTGTATTATGGATCTTGGCTTTGTATTTTGATATTCAATAGTTATCATGTACTCGTTGACACCAGATCATTGGGATGGTTGTAGGAGTATTGAAGTTGTTTTCATAAGATATTTTATGATATTTTTTGCTGTGAGTTATTATACCATCCTTATTCAATTTCATAGTTATTATGAGATTGGCTTGCCTAGCAAGTAGTGTTAGGTGACGTCACGGCTCCGGCAGGAGTCTGGTCGTGACAAGTTGGTATCAAAGCACTAGGTTGCTTTGGTCTCATTAGTCATGAGCAAGTTTAGTAGAGTCTTGCAGATCGGTATAGAGACGTCTATATTTATCTTCGAGAGGCTGTCAAACTATTAGGAAGCTTCACTTTCTTGCATTCTTTTCTTGTGGATTTGTTCATTCCGAAATCTGAACATCTATTCTTCTACTCTCTCAAATATGGTGAGGACACGATCAGCTGACCCATCACCAGTACCACCAGTTAGGGCCACAAGAGGTCAGGGCTGAGATAGAGGCCAAGTTGGGAATCACACTGCAGCGAGGGTAGCACCTGTGGAGCCACCAGCTGCTCTAGTGGAGGAGCAGGTGCCAGATACTGTTGAGTCAGTGGGTCCAGCCCAGACACCGGCAGTACCTATTATTATACATGGTCATCAAGAGGCTTTGTCTCAGATCTTGAGTATGTATACGAACCTGGCTTAGGCGGTTACTATACCAGTTACAGCAGCTACCTCACAGGCTAGGGAAGAGACCTAAACTCCCACCGCCCATACTCCAGAGTAGCTAGTTCGGGGTCAACATACACTAGGGTTGTTACCAGTTCAACCGGTTGTTGTTGCTGAAGACGAGATTGATCCACCTATGACTGATGCGGGCCAGAGGAGGTTGTGAAGTTTAGGAAGCTTGATCCGCCTGAGTTTGGGGGTAGAGTCAGAGGATGCTCAAGACTTTCTGGATCGGTATCATTGGATTCTTCGCACTGCGGGTATTGTTGATATCGGTGGGGTTTCATTCACTATTTTCAATTGACAGGGTCAACCTACAAGTGGTGGCAAGATTATGAGTTAGCTAGGCCAGCTGGCGCAGCACCACTTACATGGCATGAATTCTTGGTTCTCTTCTAAGAGAAGTTTGTTCCATAGACTTGTAGAGAGAAGTTGCGTAGGGCGTTTGAGCAGCTACGCTAGGGAGATATAACTGTGACTCAGTATGATATGAGATTCGCGGATATGGCCCGTCATGCTATATGGTTGTCCTACTGAGAGAGAGAGAGAGAGAGAGAGAGAGAGAGAGAGAGAGAGAGAGAGAGAGAGGATCAGGAGGTTCATTGATGGCCTAAACTATGGTCCACGCTATAGTTTGGCTCGAGAGCCCGAGATAGATGTTAGGTTTAACTAGGTGGTCGAGATTGCTAGGTGCTTAGAGCAGGTTCACAGGCTTGAGCGCGAGGAGAGAGAGGGCAAGAGGCCCCTGTGGTTTAGGTGATTTTAGTGGCATCTCATTTGGAGGCCTGTCACATCACAGTAGAGGCCGTCCTTATAGGATAGCTCAGATGACTCGTCAGGTTCCTCGTAGCCCATCAGCCAACCACGATTCATACAGTACTTGTCCAGTTTAGTCATCTTTCAGTGCACTCCCAGCTCAGAGCTCATACCTTGCTCCATCAATTCAAGGTTCATCAATACCAGGTTCTTTCAGTGGTTATTCTAGTTCTCAGGTTCCGATGCAGGCCTTACCATCATTCCTAGTTCAAGGTTGTTACGATTGTGGAGAGTTGGGGCTTGTGAGGAAGTATTTCCCCCGTCATTACAGAGGTCCAGTGTAGTATGGAGGCTAGACTATGACTCATGCACAAGTTGCTACACCACCCGCTCAACCAGCTCGGGGTGGAGGCATGCGAGTCGAGGTTGCCCTAGAGGGGGAGGTCCAGTAGGTGGTTGTCACGCTCGATGCTATGCTTTTCTTACCAAGCCAGAGGTAGTTTCTTCCGACGCAGTGATCACATATATTGTTTCAGTGTGACATAGGGATGCTTCAGTATCATTTGACCCTGGTTCCACTTATTCCTATGTGTCATCATACTTTGCTTGTTGTTTGGATATGTCTCGTTATTCATAAGCTATGCATGTTCATGTATATATGCTGATAGGTGATTCTATTATCGTGGACCGTGTATATCGGTCATGTGTGGTAACTATTGGGGGTTATGAGATGACAATTGATCTTTTATTTCTTAGCATATATGATTTTGATGTAATTTTTGGGCATGGATTGGTTGTCGCCATATCACGCTATCCTTGATTATCATGCTAAGACCGTGATGTTGGCGATTCCGAGATTGGAGTGGAGAGGTTGCATGTATTATGTTCCTAGTGGAGTGATTTCATATTTGAAGTCTCAACAGATGGTTGAGAAGGGATGTTTGGCATATTTGGCCTTTGTGAGGGATGTTACTGTTGATACTTCTATCGTTTAGTTAGTTTTGGTAGGGAGGGACTTCCTAGATGTATTTCCAATAGATCTTACGCGCATGCCACTAGACAAAGATATTGATTTTGGTATTGATCTGGTGCATGGCACTCAACCCATTTTTATTTCACCGTATTGCATAACACATATTATGTTGAAAGAGTTGAAAGAGCTACTTGATAAGGGCTTCATCAAGCCTAGTGTGTCGCCTTGGGGTGAACCAGTTTTATTTGTGAAGAAGGATGATACTATGAGGATTTGTATTGACTACTGGCAGCTGAACAAAGTTACAATTAAGAACAAATACCCACTACCGCACATTGATGACTTATTTGATCAGCTTCAGGGAGCTAGAGTGTTATCGAAGATTAATTTGAGGTTGGGGTATCATCAGTTGAAGATTCGGGAATCAGATATATTGAAGATGGAATTCAGGACCCGCTATGGTCACTACAAATTTTTGGTGATGTCATTTGGGTTGATCAATGCCCCAATATCTTTTATGCACTTGATGAACATTGTATTCCGGGCATATCTTGATTCATTTTTCATCATGTTCATTGACGACATATTTGTGTATTGTCACAGCCAGGGGGATCATGAGAAGCAATCTGAGGATCGCACTCTAGACTTTGAGGGAGAAGAAGATATATGCTAAATTCTGCAAGTGTGTGTTTTGGCTTGATTCAGTGCTGTTCTTGGGGAATGTGTTGTCTATTGAGGGGATCAAGGTAGATCCGAAGAAGATTGAGGCAGTTTAGAGTTGGCCCAAACCGTCTTCTGCTAGTGAGATGCGGAGTTTCCTTGGGTTGGCCGGATATTATCTTTGTTTTGTATAGGGATTCTCGTCCATTGCTACATCTTTGACTAGATTGACCTAGAAGGGTGCTCCTTTTAGATGGTTCGATGAGTGCGGGGTGAGATTTCATAAGCTCAAGAATGTATTGACTACAACCCCGATGTTGGTGTTGCCTATAGGTTCTTGATCTTACACCGTGTATTGTGATACATCGCATATTGGGCTTGGTGAAGTGCTGATGTAGGATGGTAGAGTGATTGCCTACGCATCCCGATAGTTGAAGGTTCATGAGAAGAATTACCTTGTGCATGATTTAGAGGGCAACCATTGTTCATGCATTAAAGATATGGGGCACTATCTGTACAACATTCCACGTGAGGTCTATACCGACCATTAGAGTCTCCAGTACCTGTTCAAGTAGAAGGACCTTAATTTGTGGTAGCGGAGATGTTTAGAGTTGCTGAAAGACTATGATCTCACCATACTATATCATCCGCGGAAGGCCAATATAATGGACGATGCATTGAGTAGGAAGGCTGAGAGTATAGGCAGTTTGGCATATTTACTGATAGTAGAGAGCCACTAGCCATGGATGTTCAGGCTTTGGATCGGCTTGTGAGATTGGATATTTCAGAGTCTAGACAGGTTCTTGCTTGCATTGTGGCACAATCATTGTTGTTGGAGCATATCAAGGCTCGCCAGTTTGATGACCCTCAATTGTTGGTGTTGAAAGACATGGTGTAATGGGAGCTAAGGAGGTTATGATTGGTGATGATGGTGCTATTTGGCTTCAAGGCCAGATTTATTTTCAAAATGTTGATGGGTTGAGAGATCTGATCCTTGAGGAGGCTCACAACTCGCGCTATTCTATTTACCCAGGTACCATAAAGATGTACTATGACTTGAAACAACACTATTGGTTGTGGAGAATGAAGAAATATATTGCTGCTCATGTCTCTCGGTGTCTGAATTGTGAACAGGTGAAGTATGAGCATCAGAAATCGGGAAGGTTAATTCAGATATTGGAGATACCTGAGTGGAAGTGGGAGCGCATCACTATGGATTTTGTGGTAGGCTTATCCCGGAACTTGAAGAAATATGATGCAGTATGGGTTGTTATGGACTGGTTGACTAAGTTCGCACACTTCATTCCTGTGATGACTTCCTATTCTTCAGAGCAGTTGGCTCATATTTACATCCGACAGATTAGTTACCTGCATGGCGTGCCCGTTTCCATCATTTCTGATCAAGGCACGTAGTTCACATCATAGTTTTAGAGAGCAGTGCAGTAAGAGTTGGGCACATGGGTAGAGTTGAGTAGAGCATTCCATCCCTCGACGGACAGGCAGTCCGAGCGCACTATCAGATCTTGGAGGATATGTTACGTGCATGTGTTATGGATTTTAGTGGTTCATGGGATCTGTTTCAATCGTTCGCAGAGTTTGCCTACAACAACAACTATTAGACGATCATCTAGATGGCCCCGTATGAGGCCTTATATGGGAGGTGATATCGTTTGCCGATTGGTTGGTTTGAGACTTGAGAGACTAGATTGTTAGGCACTGATTTGGTTTGTATTGCTATGGAGAAGGTTAAGGTGATTCAGGAGCGACTTCGTACAGCTCAGTTCAGACAGAAGAGTTATGCGGACCGGAAGGTCCGAAATATAGCTTACATGGTGGGTGAGGAGGTTTTGCTCATAGTTCTTTCCCATTAAGGTTGTGAGGAGATTCAAGAATAAGGGTAAGTTGATCCCTCGATGTATTGGGACCTTTTGAGGTGCTTGAGAGAGATGGAGAGGTGGCCTACAAATTTGCCTTGCCACCTAGTTTGTCTGGAGTTCACCTAGTGTTTCATGTTTTGATGATTCGGAAGTATTATGGTGATTAGTCACATGTTTTGGACTTCAGCATGGTGAAGTTAGATGGGGATTTGACTTATTATGTGAAGTTGGTGGCCATTTTGAATCGGTAGGTTTGAAAGTTGAGGTCAAAATATAGCGCCAGTGAAGGTGCATTGGAGAGGTCAGCCGGCCGAGGAGGCTACTTGGGAGATCGAGCAGGAGATGTGGAGCAGATATCCTCACCTTTTTGAGGCTCCAGGTATGATTGTAGACTTGTTCGAGGATGAATATTTGTTTAACAGGGGAGAAAGTAATGATCCTGGACGGTCGTTGTGTGTATTATGGCCTCATTCCACTATCTATTGCCTCTTCTATGTTCATTTGTGGTTATGTGACTTGCCGGGTGGGTTGTTTTGTTTTCGAGGAGTTGCTGGAGTGAATTGGGGCACTTAGTCCCAAGGTTGAGAGCTAAGTTGAAAGAGTTGGCTGGAGATTGACTTTTATGTAGAGTAGTCCCGAATGGTGTTTTGATGATTCCAATAGTTTCGTATGGTGATTTTAGAATTAGGCGTATGTCCGAATGTTGATTTGGAGGTCCGTAGTTTGGTTTGGTGCTTTTTGGTGAAAGTTGGAAAGTTGGAGGTTTGACCGAGAGTTGAATTTCTCGATATCAGGGTCGAATTTTTGGTCTGGAATTTGGAATAGGACCTTATGTCATTTGGGACTTACATGCAAAATTTGAGGTCATTCGGAGTTAATTTGATATGGTTCGGCATGCGTATTAGAAGTTGGAAGTTTATTAGTTTAATTAGGCTTGAATTGGGATGCGATTCATGGTTTTTGGTGTCGTTGGATTTGATTTAATGCTTTGAGTAAGCTTGTAACGTGTTTTAGGACTTGTTGGTATATTTGGATGGGGTGTCAGGGACATTGAGTGTGTTTCGGATGGTTGACGGATAATGTTTGGACTTAGAGGAAGTGCTGGAGGTTGCAGGTTGTGGTGCATGCAATCACACCTGCTAGATCGCAGAAGAGAAGGGGGGGGGGGGCTATAGGAGAAGTCTGCAGATGCGGACACTGAGGTACATGTGCACATGCGCTGATGCACAAAGGAGACTGCATGAGCGGAAGGTTGCTGGAGGATCAAGGACCGCAGATGCAGACTCGCAGATACAATGGAATGTCTGCAAAAGCGGATGGTCATGCGCTTGGAGCGAACCGCAGATGCATTCACTATTCCACCCAGATGCGGTTAAGTGAGCCACAGGTGCAGGATCGCTAGGAAGAGCATAAAAATGAAGGTTTGGTTATTTTTCTCATAGTTGGAATTTTGGAGCTTGGTTGGAGGCGATTTTTGGGAGGCGTTTTCCTACAATTGAAAAGGTAAGTAAAGATTATTCACTTTTTGATGATAGATATTGATTATCCATTGATATTATACCTAGTTTATGTGAATTTAGGGTGAAATTTGGGAGTTTTAGACTATGTTATTTGAGAGTGAAATTTGGTGATTCGAGGGTCGATTTGTGGATGGAATTGGATGAAATAAGTATGGTTGGACTCATAATTGAATGTGTGTTCGGAATTTGTGAGTTTGACCTGGTTCTGGGGAGAGGGTCCGAGGTTGACCTTTTGGGTTGACCTCTTGATTTTGATTAAAGACCTTAGCTTTATTATAAGGAATTGTTTTCTATGGCACTTAGTGATTATATTAAGTTATTTTAGACTAGATTCGAGTCTCTCGGAGAATGATTCATGTGACAAGGGCTTTTTGGAGAATTAATTTGGGTGTATTGAGGTAAGTAACATATCTAAACTTGGATTTGAGGGTATTTAACCCTGAGAACTATGTTTTATGAAAGGTATTAAGGTGACATACGCGCAGGGTGACAGGCGTGTGTGCGTGCATAGAAGTATTCATGATATGAGGTGGTTTTTATACTATTATGAGATTTGTTTTCTATCATGCCTCATTATATTCGTGTTTTCTAAATCTGTATGATTATTTGAGTTCTGATTCATGCTAGAAATCAAGTCTAGGCTATATGCTATTTGTTTGAGACTTGATAGGGATATTCTTGCCGTTTCTGAGCTATTTGCCTTAATTGTACACATACACTGAGTCATGATGCTATACTGTATATGATATCTTTGTCTCGACACTTTCTTATTTGATTGCTCACTTATTGTTGATTTCTCTTATGTGTAACACTATTGAATTGAATACGGTGAGATGTGGTAACTAAGACTTGACAAGTTGATGATTGAGCTTGCGCGATAGAGCCGATTTGGTATTGATTTTGAGGTGATGCATACGCCCGAATCATATTAGGCTAAGCATTATTAATTTGGGGTGACGCATGCACCATGCCTCACTATTGAGCTAAATGATTATGATCAACGCTTGGGCAGGATCCGCCCTCTGAAGTCTAACATGCCAGCAGTGGGTGCAGAAATAGTGTTTTATATACGTGCTTGATGATGGGCAGTTATGCTAGGCACCCGTACAGTCCTAAGTGTGATTATTCTTGATGGATCCACTATGATATTGTTGATTTGACATGTATATTTGCCATATAGGCATAGAGATGTACTTTCCTCATGCTAGCTAGTAAATGAAATGTTTTATCTGTGTTGGGCTTTAACTGTTATATGTGGAAAGCATGCCTAAATTCTTGATATGTTAACGAGTTGAACATGATATCATTGAGCTACTTGCTTACAGTGTTTCCCTTTATATCTTGAGCTATTATTAGTTATTAATAATGGTCTCTGACAATTTCTTCTGAGCTCGTCACTGTTTTCAGTCTAAGGTTAGGTTTGTTACTTATTGAGTACATGGGGTCAATTGTATTCATACTACACTCTGTACTTCGTGTGTAGATCCAGGTACATTCAGACGAGGTAATTTCCAGGGTTGAGTTGCTACTAGCTTTTGGGAGACTACGAGGTAGTTGTTGTGTCATCTGTAGTCTTTGAAGCTCTCTTTCATTTATTCCATTGTATTGTTCTATTGTTCAGACAATTGTATTGAGGATCTTGGCTTTGTATTTTGATATTTAGTAGTGCTCATGTACTCGTTGACACCAGATCATTGGGATGGTTGTAGTTGTATTGAAGTTGTTTTCATCATATATTTCATGATATATTCCGTTGTTGAGTTATTAAACCATGCTTATTCAAGTTCATAGTTATTATGTGACTGTTGGCTTGCCTAGCAGCTAGTGTTAGGCATCGTCGTGACTCCGGTGGGAGTTGGGTCGTGACAGTGGGTATATAAAGAAACAATCCTTAAACCCTGGTGATGCATTTTAAAGTCGTGCGGGCCTAGGTCCAAAGCAAATAATTTTATTAATGGACTGCGCTATTACAATATATACAATCAAAAACCTCTATGACATAAAAATATTAGATAGTATGACTTGTTGCAGTTATTTATTTATGTGCAATTTAATGATTATGTGACTTATTGCAGTTATTTGTGTAAGTGCAATTGGTTATTTATGTAAGTTGCTTATACTACTCAAACCTTCAGTTTAAATTTCTTTGGTGTGATGTAACTACTTGATTATATTCAATTTGTTGTATTGCTAGGATTTTCAATTTAGATTTAGATCAGAAAGGGAGAAGTAGCCAACCTCCCCGGGAGTGAGTTCCACAGTGGTCAGGGCTAGCTACACTATACTTGCAGGTGCTAACGCATCAAACTCCAATTCAGTAAGGGAGAAGTGAGCAACCTCCCAAGAGTGTGAGTGATACCAGAGGACATGGTAGGCTATAATCCCTCACTTGTAGGTGTTATTGTTTGTTTGAGAGGTAGTACAATAATCGTTCGTGCGCGTTGCTAGATCTTAATGTACTATCACGACCCAAAACCCCACCTAGTCATGATGGAACCTAACCCCAATATGCTATGTAAGCCACATAATGAATAATACACACAAGTGAAAGATCATTGATATCATCAATGAATAAAATAACTGAATTCTATACAATATTCCAAGGATTGATAGTACAAGTCATGAGCCACTAAGATTTTGATTTACAAAGCTGGTTCGATTAATAAGTACAATATCTATTTGAATATACATATACAGAGTACACATCCTAATCTACCAAGAGCAAGTGGTAGCTTATATCTGGAATTCAGGTACATCTTTAGTACTAGCCTCCATCATCCACATCATCTCAGCTCCAAAATATACACAAAAGATACAAAAGTATAGTATAAGTATAACCGATCTCATGTACTCAGTATGTATTCCCACTAACCTCAGTGAAGTAGTGACGATGGTTTAGGTCAAAGATACTCATTTTACATAACATGTACAACTCAAAGATACTCATATACAACTCATTTTATATATATATATATATATATATATATATATATATATATATATATATATATATATATATATATATATATATATATATATATATATATACATAGTATCAAATTTAAGCATGAAATACAGTTACAATCAATCATTGCACAAAGAGAAGATCTGCGCAAGTCTCTTAAGAGTTTGACATGTAAAAAAAGATTTGCATTCGATGTTAGATAACACATCAACAATTGCATATAGATGAGATATGGACATGCATCATAACCAACTAACAGTTTGGCATATCAAGTAACTTGTCAACAACTCCATATAAAGAAGATATGAATGAAATATCAAATAATGTCAATAGCTTGCATATCGAGAAGATAGCCATGCGTATCAATTACTCATCAACAACTGCATATAGAAAAGATATGCATGAACAAGCAAGTCAAGTTACACGGATTGACATATGAAGAAGATATGTACCGTGATTCATTTCATCAAGTAAAGCTGCATATAGAGAAGATATGCATAAAAGGCATGTATACATTATGGAGCTAGCATATAGAGGAGATGCAGTAAAAATTATGTATACATCCAAGGAGTTTGCATATAAAGAAGATACATAAAATCCAACCACATCAAGCTACATCGTCGGTGCACAGCTGACACCGAGAGCTCAACGTCACATACAGGTGAATGGAAAAAATCAAAGATATAAGCTTCAAGTTGAATCAATACCGCACGATAATAAATGAAAGAATGTGAAGTTTGATAGATGCCCTATAGCCTCTCAAAGATAAGTATGGATGCCAATATACTAACCCTACTAGATTCTTACTCATGACTCATAGAACCTATGAACCTAGAGCTCTGATACCAACTTGTCATGACTCAAAATCTCACCTAGTCGTGATGGCACCTAACCCTAACATACTAGGTAATGCAAACAACGAATAATACAACTCAAGTGAAAGATCATCAATATCAATGAATAAAATAGTTGAATTCCATACAATATCCTAAGGATTGGTAGTACAAGTTATGAGCCATTAAGATTTTGATTTACAAAGTTGGTATGATGAATAAGTACAACATCTATACATAGACAGAGTACACATCCTAAACTACCAATAACAAGTGGTAGCTTATATTTGGAACATAAGTACATCTTCAATGCTAGCCTTTGTCATCCACAACAACTTAGCTCCAAGATTTGCACACAAGGTGCAGAAGTGTAATATGAGTACAACTGACCCAATGTACTTAGTAAGTATCCGGACTAACTTCGGTAAAGTAGTGACTAGGATTCTACTCAAGGATACTCACTTTACATAACATGTAAAGCTCAATAACATATATATGTACACAATAACAATATCGAATTTAAGCATGAAATACAAGTACAATCAATCAGTGCATATAGAGAAAATGTGCGCAAGTCTCTTAACAGTTCGGTATATAAACAAGATATGCATTTGATGTCAGATAACACGTCAACAATTGCATATAAAGGAGATATGCACAGGCATTGTAACCAACTAACAATTCAACATATCAAGTAACTTGTCAACAATTCCATATAGAGAATATATGAATGAAATATTGAATATCATCAATAGCTTGCATATAGAGAATATATGCATGTGTATTGAATATAAAGAAGATATGCATGAACATGTAAGTCAAGTTACACAGACTGATATATGGAGAAGATATGTACCGTGATTCATTTCATCAAGTAAAGCAGCATATAGAGAATATATGCATAAAAGGAATATATACGTTACCGAGCTAACATATAGAGGAGATACGCAATAGAAATCATGTATACATCCAAGGAGTTTGCATATAGAGAGATACACAAAATCTAACCACTGGCCACGTGTGTACGTCATTAAGGAGAAGCATGGAGGACGACCCTAGGGGATGGATCCTTATCCACATGCCACACGGACAACTCACGTGCCTAATCACCGCATGGATAACTCATGTGCCATAATCATAACTACTGCATGAACAACTCACGTGCTATAATTCCAGCAACCACACGGACAACTTACGTGCTAATAATCTAGTCCATCACACAGAAAGCATATACAAGAATATATGTATACAATCAACGAATATCAAATCACATACTCATGGACTGATAAATAGCATGCTATAGTATATGCTTGTGCGAATTGTACAATTGTAGCTCAAGTTAGGAAGGAACGCCATACAACAATGAATATCATGTTCAAATAGGGAATCAAAACCTACACATGATCTTTAGCATGATTCATGAAGTTCACGTAGTCATACAAATGTATAAAGCATGATAGCAAGGAGCACAGTATCCAAATCAAGACATATTGCACCCTAAAGACTACTGTGTTCATGAATCATACATAGCACCTGTATATACACTCGTCACCTCTCATATACGTCACTTTTCACATATTTAAATTAGACAAACAAAGTCATATTCTAAGGATTATGTAATGACCCGACCGGTCGTTTTGAGTTTTGGCATTTTTGTTCAATGGTTTGAAGTCTTGAGTAGCCTTGTATTATGTAATACAACTTGCATGCATGGTTGGTTTTGATTTTTGGGAAGTTCGGGATTGTTTCAGAAGAGTGATTCTCAATTTAGAAGCTTAAGTTGAAAGCGTTGACCAAGTTTGACTTTTATGTATTTGACCACAGATCGGGGTTTTGATAGTTCTGTTAGGTCCGAATGGTGATTCTGGACTTGAGCATATACGCGGATTGGAGTTTCGACGTTCCTAGATTATTTTGAGGCTAATTGCCAAAAGTTGGAAGCTTGAAGATTTGAAAAGTTGATGGGTTTGATAAATAGTTGACTTTGTGGTTATCGATGTCTGTTTGGGATTTCGAAACTTTGAATAGATTTGTATGGTTATTTATGACTTGTGTGTAATATTTCGAGCGTTGTTTAGACGTGTTCAACATAAGTTTGTAATTTAAAATTTTGGATTAGTTCGTAAGCTTAAATTGAGGTGTGATTCGTGATTTTGATGTTATTTTGTGTGATTTGAGGCGATGATTATGTCCGTGCAATGTTTTGGGATTTGTTGGTATGTTCGAATAAGGTCCCGAAGGGCTCGGGTGAGTTTCAGATTGGTTCCGGATGGTTTTGGCTAAGCTGTGATTGCTGGTACTTCTGTTCTAGCATTTGTGAGGTATTGGTTGCAAATGCGACAATCACATTTGCGAGGGATATCTCTCTTTTGCGACATGGTAGGGACTGGCATACCTCATATTTGCGAGGGTAGGAGTCACCATTGCGACTCAAGGCTTCTGAGGCTTGGGAACCTCGGTTTTATGAGGATTTAGTCGCATTTGCGATTATTGGATTTTTCCCTTTTGCGAAGTGGGAGTGTTATGACCCAAAATCCCACCGCAAGTATCGTGATGGCACCTAGTCTCTAAGACTAGGTATCCTAATTACTAACAATGATTAAGCCAGTTTTAACAATGATAATTTGAAACAGAGTCTAATATGAATACCGAGACAAAAGTGAAATAAGACTAAGCAGCAATACTCAAAACAACCTCTACGAACTCTAGTTGAATACATGGAAAGATCTCAAAGATCGAAATACAATACTATTCAAATGATAAGCTGATAGTACAATGAAAGGAAAGGACTCTAAGGGACTGTGATAACCAAGCAGCTCTACCTTGAATCCTCGCGATTAATAAGCTAACTCTGCCCGAGTCCTATATATCTAATACTTGTCTCTACACAAATATGTGGAGAAGTGTAGTATGAGTACACCACAATCGGTACCCAGTAAGTATCAAGACTAACCTCAGTGGAGTAGTGATGAGGTACAAGTCAAGACACCTACCAGTCAAAATAACGTGTGCAGTATAGAAATATAAAGCTAATAATAGAAGGCAGAAATCAGTAAATGGCAACAAGAAAAAACATGTGATATAAACAGTAAAGCAATAAGAACACCGTGAAAGTACTATTGAAACCAAATAAGGAACACAATGACAAACAATTAATCAAGCCGTTCTAACACAAGTTTTGCAATGAAATTACCCGAGATACCTCATCTCTTAGTCACAAGTCACGGGTCTTAACCCACCATCATATGCTCACGGCACCTTGTGCCAACATTTCAAATCACAAACGCACGGACAACTCACGTGCCAATATCTCAATCTGCCGATCATGGTCACAAGCTCGATATCAACATGAAAGCAGACAATACAAGAATACATGGGCATGATCAACAAATGTCAAGTTTCATACTCCTGAACTAGGATAAGTGGCATGCTACAGTGTATGCTTGTGCGAATGTACTATTACAACCCAAGTGAACAAGTAATATCAAATACATCGAGTAGCTCATCGAAGAAACACAGCAAGTCATGTAAGGTACATGACAAACATAAGGAAAAACACACCATCACACAAATATCGCCAATAAACTACCTCCAGGCCATCACAGATCATCCCTGACATTGCCACATGTATCACTACGCCCTGACAATATCATTAACCACTCGTATCACTCTGATAGACACCCGTATCGCTCCGCATAATTGCCACCCTTATTGCTCCGCCCGGACAATAACACAATAGCCGCCCGTATCACTACGTACATTCAACAACAGTGAGATGCCACCCTTATGCCCCGCATAACAACAACGGTGAAATACCACCCTTATACTCTGCATAACAACAACCAAACCACACAATAATTCACATGTGCTAACATCACAACAACACGATATATCAACTCGTGCCACAAATGGCCATAGGCCACAACTTTTACAATGAACCAACAATATCATTATTTCCACAACAAATAGCCCACGGCTCAAACCCAATGTGCATAGAATCTCAATAACAACAAAATGAACAGGAAAGTAACTTAACAAGGAACAATACCCCCTTTAAACACAACTTCGATGAGAATAGATAGATTACTTTCAATTACTTCAATTTCGATTAATTGCTTAAGGATAAACTCGGTAATGAAGGTATTATCATGAAATGACAAACTTCGGATTTGAGTGTATGAAATAGGCTAACAATGAGAGAGACGACATGAAATAGTACCTACGTCTACATGCATGAGAATAACCCAGCAACAAAAGGATATCGTGTAGAAAATATTTCAATTAAGTCACATAATGATAAAAGAGGCAACAACTTCCAATAAAGCATATAAGAGTAAACATGACAAGTAAAGGATGTGACATGTAACGACAACTTCAAATAAGGCATGTGATAGTAAATATGATAAATAAGGGATATAACATGTGCTAACAATTCTAAATAAATACATGAAAGAAGGCTAAGAGTCTAAACCGGACAATTTCCACATATAAAACCCGAGTACGCACTCGTCACCTCGCGTACACAACTTTCACATAACACAAATTAGCACAAATGACTCAAATAATAAGGGGTAGTTCCCCCCCCCCCCCCACAAAGTTAGGCAAGATACTTACCTCAAGGAAGCCAAATCAATACTCTAAATGACCTTCTCGTGTGAAGCACACCTCCGAATTGCTCAAATTAAGCCAAATGACTCAATATCATAAATACAACTCATAGAAAACTATTCTAGATAATAAAGTTGAAATCTTTAAAGAAAAATAAAAAAGATAACTCAAAAAGTCAACCTCAAGATCGTGTCTCGGAACCCGACCAAACTTACAAAATCCGAACACCCATTCAATAACGAGTCCAACCATACTAAAATTATTCAATTCCAACCTCAAATTGCCTTTCAAATCCTCAAAATATAGCTTATGAAGTTTTCACAAATTTCCCCAAAATTTCCAACTCAAAACACTAATTAAATGGTAAAAACAATGATGGATTAATGTATAATGATCAAATCCGAGTCAAAATCACTTACCCCGATTTACTCCTTGAAAATCTCTTCAAAAGTCACCCAGAAGCCGAGGTCTCTAGCTCAAAAGATGAAAAAATGGAACAAAACCCTCGATATGGAAATTAATATCTGCTGCCTAGTGATTTACACATCGTGATCGCGGAACAACACACGCGATCGCGAAGAAGAAACAACACTGCCCCCACAAAGCACTACACGAACGCGATAGCAAGGGTGCAAATACGATGCACCCCCAGCCTACACGATCGCGAAAGGGACCACGCGAACGCGCTGAACAAAGGCTAGGCCTTCCCAGCATGGTCGCCCACTATATGACCGCAAACACACAGACACGAATGTATTGAGTACACAACCACTGATCTGCGATCATAGACCTAAACATGCAAACACAAACAAGGAAATTGTGGCAGCCACAAAATACACTACACGACTACGGCTTACACTATGCGATCACGAAGAAGGTTATCAAATACCAGCTATCAGCAACTCCAAAACAAGAGAATTGGCCCATAGTCCATCTGAAATACACCCGAGCCCCCCGGGACCCCGTCCGAACATACCAACAAGTCCCATAATGAACTTTCAACTTCTACAACTCATGCCGAACCATATCAAATCAACCCGGAATGACGTCAAATTTTGCATGAAAGTTCCAAATGACACAAGGGAGCTATTCCACCTCCCATAATTGAAATCCAAATCAGATATCAACAAAGTCAACTCCCGGTCAAACCTTCCAAACCTTCCACTTTCCAACTTTTGCCAAAATGCATGAAATCAACCTACGGACCTCCAAATTCAAATTCGGACACACGCCTATGTCAAAAATCACCATACGAAGCTATTGAAATCAGAAAAATATCATTCTGGAGTCATTTACACAAAAGTCAAATTCCGATTAACTCTTTTCACTTAAGCTTCTAAAATAAGGATTGTTCTTCCAAATCAATCTCGAATCTTTCGAAAACCGAACTCGACCGCACACGCAAGTCATAATACATAATACTTAGCTGCTCGAGATCTTAAGCCACCAAACGAGATGTTAATTCTCCAAACGACTGGTCGAGTCATTACAGGTAGTCGCTTTTTGCAACCAGTAGCCTGGGAATCATCACAATTGCGAGTATTTTTCTTGCGTTTGCGACATTTGTTGGGTTTGTGGTTGTGAGCATTTGTTCGCTTTTGCGTGGTTTGCATTTGCGATGCAAACTTCTTGTCACAAATACGACATCTGCATCTAGTTATAGCTGTGTATTTTGGGATTTAGATCCATTATTTTATATTTTGAGATCGGGAGCTCAATTGGAGGCTATTTTGATCCATTTGGATTGGGTAATTATTTTTGACTCGGATTTGGTTATTCTTCCATGATTTCATCTTTGGTATTGTCATTTAATTGATGAATCTAAGAGTTAAATTAGGAGGTTTTGGCAAAACTTTTCTAAAATAAATTTTGCGGATTTGAGAATCTTTTTGGACTCAGTTTTGAAATCTAATCACATATTTGGACTCGTGGGTTATGGATACTCGGGATCTACCTCTCGACTAGGGTTTTGACCATATGGGCACAGGGTTGAATTTTTGTTGGCTTTCGGGAATTGGGTAAAGATTGGGACTTTATTGTTTGAAATTGATTCCTTTAGCATTGTTTGATGTTATTGAGTTATTTTGGCTAGATTTGATCCTGTTGGAGGTGACTTTTTCTTTTTAGAGAAAATGCCATTTTAGGGGATTGATTTGGGCTTATTGAGGTAAGTGTCTTGCCTAGCTTTGGTTGAGGAAAGTTTTTATAATAATTGATATTATTTTCTACATGAGGGGGTGATGTATATATGATCTGACGAGTGCATATACATTTTTCATGGTTATTTATTCTCGGGGTGACTTCTAGATTTCTCTAAACCTTGTTTGGTTGTGTGTTCTACTTGATTCTATGCATTATTCTATTAATTGACTATGTGAGCACAATAAACCATGGTAGAGAAATGAGCTATTGGTACCATATTTTGAACATGGTAGAGAAATGAGCAATTGGTACCGTGAGGTTATAGATAGTCGGAATCTACCTTTCGACATGGGCCTTGACCATATGGGCCCAGAGTTAACTTTTGTTGACTTTTGGGGAATTGGATAAAGATTAGGACTTTATTTTTTGGAATTGATTTCTTTAGCATTGTTTGATGTTATTGAGTTATTTTGGCTAGATTTGAGCTAGTCGGAGGTGACTTTTAAGAGAAAATGCTATTTTAGAGGATAAATTTGGGCTTATTGAGATAAGTGTCTTTCTTAGCTTTGGTTGAGGAAATTTTTCTAATAATTGATATTATTTGCTACATACGGGGGTGATGTATATATGAGGTGATAAGTATATATACATGTGCCATGCATATTCAAGCTCATGGCGACTTTTAGATTGCTCTAAACCTTGATTGGTTGTGTGTTCTACTTGATTCTATGTATTATTCTATTTATTGAGTGCGTGAGCATAATAAATCATTCTAGAGAAATATTGAGGCTATTGGTACCATATTTTGAACATGATGAGAAAAGTTTGAGACTTACGCTATATTTTCCTCGTAGGTAGATACACGTACGTTATGAACACACATTCGTACTTGTTCTTATGTCATGCTTTGATTAGGACATGCACACTCTATGACACATATGTGATCCTTTGTATGACCACTTGAACTTGGTTGCTATAATTGATTTAACAGTAGTCATGCCTTATCCGTATTTTTATTGTTATCATGTCCTTATTTGCATCATTGATGAGTTATGAGGATATGCCTCTGGACGATAATTTGTTATCTTGCATTGTTATGATTATGGCACGTTTGGACATATTGAGCAGATTGATTATGACGATGTTATGGCCGAGATCTTGTCGTACAATTTATGATGGTATTGTTGCACGAGGTCTTTGCCGTACGTGTGCGATTGGGGGTGTCAGCACGATGTCTTTGTCATGCGATTGTGTCTATTGTTGTGCACGTGAGGCGAAATAAGGGTTGCATTTTTCTCAGGTTTCCCACGTGGAGAAATAAGGATGGTGATATGAGCATGTGGCAAAATAGGCGTGCCCTTTATTGATATTGCACATGCGGCGAAATAAGGATAGCATTGTGGGGATGTTATGTGATGGCCTGGGGTGATTTTATTAATAATGTCTTTGTGGAGGTACGAGAGTGGCCGTATTGATTGCGCATATGGCTTCTTTATGTATATCATGAATTTTCTTTCATGGTTTATTGTGTTGTTTCTAACATGATAGTCTATGTCTCTATTATTATTTATTGATATGGTTGTCAAGATTAGGGGTGCTTATCGGTCGGATTAGGCGGATATTTATGCTTAACAGTTTGACTTATCGGTCATCGATTTATAAATATAGTAATCCGCTAGCCAACAAATAAGACATCGGGCGAATTGTTATCGGATTAGAGATTATCGGGCGGGTTATCGGCTAAATCAAATAGGTAATAAACAAGAAGGGAACTAGAGATAAGGAAAAAAATTAGGTCCAAATTTATTTCTATAATATTTCCTAATTCATGTGTTGTGACATGAAATATCCAATACAACTAGGATAGTGATGCTAACACAGCAGAATATCCATGGTGATGCCGATATTCTGAAATCTAAATGATGCTAAATTGCTAATCAAAATGGAAGCAGTAATTGTTGAGTTCTCTGTGCAGGGAAATAGATTATATCTACATTTTGAACTATCAGATACCAAGTAAGGAAAATAGATGATATCTATATTTTGAACTGCGGTGCTGCCAGTGTTGATTGAATTGAGATATTAGGGATTTAGGATTTCAAATAGTAATTTATATACATAGGGTTAATTAAAATTATAAATATAAAGAATCTTAATGGGTTAACGATTTATCCGTTAAGGAAATTATGTAATCCGCCCCAAACCGTTAAGCCGTTATTTATAAAAATTCAATCTTTTCACCAACCATTACCCCGATAACCCGATACCAATAAGCCAATTAGCCAATTTTGCGATTTGGTTAACGGTTACAGTTTTGTTTCGAACAACCCCAGTCAAGATGGATTTACCGATGTGGAGTTGATATCTCATGTCTATTGAGTTGTTGATAGCGTACCAGAATGATGTGATGAGAAAGTTGTCATCATGTATTGATGTATTCGCTTCATGAAAAGTTCTCTCGAATGTGTTATTTAGAAATTGATATGGAATTGGATCATGTTGGACACAGGTTAATGGAATTGATATTGATACCAATAAGCCAATTATCCAATTTTGCGGTTCGGTTAACGGTTACGGTTTGGTTTCGAATAGCCCTAGTCAAGATGGATTTACCGGTGTGGAGTGGATATCTCATGTTTATTGAGTTATTGGTAGCGTACCAGAATGATGTGAAAAGAAAGTTGTCATCATGTATTGATGTACTCGCTTCTTGAAAAGTTCTCTCGAACGTGTTATTTAGAAATTGATATGGAATTGGATCATGTCGGGCACAGGTTTATAGTCATGTATTAGTATTGAGCACATATATTATATGTTGCATACTCCTTGTGATCGGGGTTGGTGCAAGTTGTATTTGTTGAACATATATAATTGGTAGAGTTTGTTTATTACCCCATCCCAATTGTGTACCTTTACTGTTGATGTTTGCTATTCTGTAACTGCCTTTTGGAATATTTTCTCTGTATTATATATGTTATTGAGCTGCACAGATTCTGTATGGTGAGTATCTTTAACTTAAAAACCCTGTCACTACTTTTCTGAGGTTAGTCAAGATACTTACTGAGTACATAGGGTCGGGTATAATCACACTATACTTTTGTACCTTGCGTGCAGATTCTGGAGCTGAGTAGCTGTAGAAGACGGAGCTTTGCATTAAAGACGTACAAGTGTTCCCGATTCGGGTTACCATTTGTTCATGGTAGATTAGAACCTTATTTCTGTTTGTGTAATATTCAAACATAAATTGTATTTATTTCCTTTACTAGCATTGTAAAACTAAATAACAGTGGCTCGTGACTTGTACTACCAGTCCTTGGGGTAATTGTATTTAGAATTATGTCACAATTTTATTAATATATTAATGATTTCTCAGTTTGGTAGTAACTTATACTACTTGTCTTACCTGGGGTTTAGGTTAGGTGTCACCACGACTTGATGGAGTTTTGGGATTTGACAAGTTAGTATCAGAGCTCTAGGTTCATAGGTTCTATGAGTCTTGAGCAAGAGTCTTACCGACCGGAATGACTACATCCATACCTATCTTCGAGAGACTACAGGACAACTAGGAAACTTCCTTTCTTTCTTTCCTTATCGTGCGACCTTGTTTCTGCTTGAAGCTTGTATCTTGGATTTCTTCCCATTCACTTGTATGTGATGTGCGCACTCGATATCAGTTACGCACCAATAACTTGTGATGTTACGGGTGGACTGGGGGGCTTATGTATGCTTGATCATCATCTTGATATGTTTTCCAGGCCTAGATATGGATGTGTTGGTAGATCTTTTAGTTGTTCATTTGTAGGATGAAGCAAGTTCTTGTATCTGGTTGACGAGTACTGACTTATAAGGATTGAATGCATAGTGGTTATGACTGTAGTAGGGCCATTAAGAGATATCGGTCGGACGTTAAGCAGGTGGGTTATCTCATGCGAGAAGATTTGAGGTTGTGTGATTTGTATGAGGCTTCTATTCATCGAAATGCATTTGCTACCATTTTGGAGAGCTTGAGGAAGTTTGCACGACCGTCACAAGGGTGAATATGCACATGACAGAGTCTTTGGAGTGTTTTATGATTGGTGTTAAATGAGTTTATGAAGTATTCAGTTAATTAGCAGTGCGATATTAGGGCAGTTATAATGGAAGGTTACTATAGGTTATAGATGATATATTCTATGGCTTCGAGCCAAGTGGGGGAGTTTGTTATCGATGATCGGATTTCATGGTCATGTGTTATATCAGTTTCAAGACTAAGGGATTGTGGATTAGCTATGACTTGAAAAGGAGAACTTTGAAGATGATTTGAGCAAGGGATTAGATGGAAGCATGATGTACTATACTTTATGGATATACGTAAATCTTGGAATGATTTAGGTTTGTTATTCGTTGCGGATGTGGTTTGTGAGGAAAAGGAATCATTTGCCTGCTTCTTTATGGATATTTATGTGGTGGTAGTCGATGCATACTGACTGTACATTGGAGACTACATCAAGGTGAATGATTTTCGAGAAGGCCCTAGTGGGCACAAGACTCATATGTGGTATTTAAGGATTCTCGAATTTATGTATGGCTACGACTTGAAATTTATTTTGGATGGTGTATAGACATGTGATACTTCTACATCATTATTGAATCTACATGGCAATATTATAGAGATTCAAGAAATGGCTTTGGATTCACATAAGTTCCCTTTAGAGCGAGCATTTCGAGATGACTTACTTTTGAGTTTGGAAGTCCACGGGACTTGGTTGAGTTAGAAGGATCAGTTATGATGATTTGATTATGTGCAAATAGATTGCAAAGTGTTTCCGATGATTTGGCCACAACTTGCAGGTGATGTACTATACAGGCATAGGGAGTTCTTTACTTGTTATGATTTTTGTCTTGAGTTAACTCGAAGGTTTTTTGTTGATGGGATGTCTATCCTACTTGTGATTCAAAGCTGATTATGAGATTTTTGTATTTTCACAAGTTAGTATTGATGATTGGGGTGCACCGTGTGGGATTGAGATTTACATGGACAAGGTTGCAGTTCAACATCAAAAGAAGATCATGAGTTTTAGATAGCATGAGAGATCTCAGATGTTTAGAGGGTGCTAGCACTATCTTTTGTCGCCTGAGAAAAGTGTGTTGTAGAAGACACATTGTGTTTTGACTTGCGGGTGCTTGACAAGTATTATGGTAATTGCCTGGTTTTTGGCTATTGAGATTCAAGTTTTTCTACATGGCGCAGAAGATTTATGTGATATTTTCAATGAGATGATTATGTACGAGTGATGTGTCAGTCATTTGAGTGGTAGAGTTGGGATCAGATGTGGAGATTCCTGTATTCTTGAGGTTTAGAGAATGGATGTTCTCAGAGGCAGACTATTCCTTGGTTGTGAATTGTGAAGAGATGTTACTAGTTAGACAGTTTATGGCATGTGTTATGTATAGGTTACTATATACCTTTGGAAGGTTATTTACCTATTTTGGGATGATCATAACTAGATTTGGGGGCCATTGGTAGGCCTAATAAAAATATGCATTCTACATCGGATCGAGTTTGTGTACTCTTGAGCAGGAGTTTCTATGGGTATGTCATCGGACAAAAAGGATGTTATCCGTGCCGTAATTTGTTCCATATGTTGCTCTCGCATGCTATGACAGGTTGTGAAACTGCTTGTCTATTCATACGTATCATGCGGTTCTGTTCAGACCTGGTGACGAGAGTTGGAGCTAGATGGATCTTGGGATGTTCAGTTGCTTATTGTACCTTAGTCATGCTTTTCCCTATCTATGGTATATTGTGCTATCCATTTCTTCATGGTTATGGTCATGCACTTTGCCCGTTTGTTTTTTATATGCATGTGGTTGTTGATTGTGAGTGTTATGGCTAGATGGGTATTTCATGTGGATCGGGCTACATGCCACAACAAAGTTCTGATAGGACATGATTCTTCGTGCTTACTTCGTGTGCTTTGCTTCTTCCTTGTGAGATGGTTTCATAGCGTTGTATTTTGTAGCGGTATTTGTTTAAGGGTGGCGCTCTAATTTTGTTCTCTTTTCATTTTTGGTTATATTTGAGTTGTTGTTTGTTCGGTGCCAATTATGTCATATATGGATTTAGGTGGCATTGTGTGTGTCATGTCGGTCGGGCAGCTTGTACTGGGTTAGATAAGGTTATTGGACCTGGAATTAGAGCAATCAGATTTGGATAAGGTATGTGTAGAAGAATAATGTCATTCGTTAGCTCATAATTTGGCAATGGTCCTTATCGAGCGAGAGAGATCAATGATTTGTTGATTGGTGGATAGTTAAGAGTTTCTACAAAATTCTTTTATTATTTGCAGTGTTATGGGGGTTTGGAACTATGTTCTATTTGATATGTGGTATGTTACAGGCACCGGGTTTGGTAATGAACAATTATTGTGGTCAGAAGTTACTAGTATGAGTACATGAGTTATATGGTACATCATATGATTATATCTTGGAATATGGTTGTGGCTTGATGCAACTTGGTTAGGCTTAAGCAGTGTATATATGTGAGAATCGAGTCTTATAGGGAATTCCTGATGTTGGAGATTGGGTTTTAAGGTTTATAGGCTAAGGTTGAAGAAAGAGTCTTCAGTTAGGTTATGTTGACATGAATATACGGATTGAGTTGATGTGGGATCACTCATGAGGATGTGTATGGTGAGTTTATGCAGTAACTTGATGGCTTTGGAATGACCCTTGGCACGTTCGAGGATGAATGTATGTTTAGGTGGGGGAGAATGTAATGACCCCAATGGTCATTTTGAGCATTGATATTTTCTTTCAATGATTTGAAGTCTTGAATATCCTCATGATGTATTATGACTTGCGTGCATGGTTGGTTTAGATTTTTGGGATGTTCGGAAGAGTGATTTTCAATTTAGAAGCTTAAATTGGAAGTATTGACCAAGTTTGACTTTTGCGTATTTGACCTCAAATCAGGGTTTTGATATTTTTGTCAGGTCCGTATAGTGATTTTCTATATAGGTGTATGTTCGGATTTGAGTTTCGATCTTCCCAGATGATTTTGAGGCTAAATACTGAAAGTTGGAAGTTTGAAGATTCGGAGAGTTGATGGATTTGACAAATAGTTGACTTTGTGGTTATCGATATCTATTTGGGATTCCAAGCCTTTGAATAGGTTTTTAAGGTGATTTATGATGTGTGTAAAATTTGGGATCATTCTGGGTTGTTTAGACATTTTCGGCATGAGTTATAATTTAGAAATTTGGATTATTTCGTTAAGCTTGAATTGAGGTGGGATTCGTGGTTTTGATGTTATTTTGTGTGATTTGAGGCTACGATTAGGTCCGTGTTATGTTTTGGGATTTTGTTGGTATGTTCGGATGGGTCCCGAAGGGCTCGGGTGAGTTCCGGATGGTTTTGGCTAAGCTGTGATTGCCGGTACTACTGTTCTTACATTTGCTAGTTATTGGTCGCAAATACTACCATCGCATTTGCGAGGGAGCTGTCAGTTTTTTGACATGGTGAGGACTAGCGGACCTCGCATTTGCGAGAGTAGGAGTCATACTGGCAGGCTAGGGACCTCAGCAAGGATTTAGTCGTATTTGCGATTACTGGATTTTTTGCTTCTGCATAGTGGAGTCGCATTTGTGATGGGTAGCCTGGGGATCATCTCAATTGTGGGTATTTTTGTTGCATTTGCAACATTTGTTGGGTTTGTGGTGGTTTTCTTTTGCGGGATTCGCATTTGCGAACTCCTGGTCGCAAATGCGATATCTGCAGCGGGTTATATGCTGTGTATTTCGGGACTTAGGCCCATTGTTTCATATTTTGAGATTGAGATTGGGAGCTCGTTTTGAGACAATTTTCAGCCACTCGGATTAGGAAACTATTTTTGACTTGGATTTGATTATTTTTCCATGATTTCATCTTTGGTATTGGAATTTAACTGATGAATCTAAGAGTAAAATTGGGGGGGTTTGGAAAACTTTTTCTAAAACAAAATTATGGGATTTGAGAGTGGTTTTGGGCTCGGTTTTAAAATCTAATCACATATTTGGACTCGTGGGTTATGGATACTCGGGATCTACCTCTTGACTAGGGTTTTGACCATGTGGGCGCAGGGTTGAATTTTTGTTGGCTTTCGGGAATTGGGTAAAGATTGGGACTTTATTGTTTGAAATTGATTCCTTTAGCATTGTTTGATGTTATTGAGTTATTTTGGCTAGATTTGATCCTGTTGGAGGTGACTTTTTCTTTTTAGAGAAAATGCCATTTTAGGGGATTGATTTGGGCTTATTGAGGTAAGTGTCTTGCCTAGCTTTGGTTGAGGAAAGTTTTCCTAATAATTGATATTATTTGCTACATGAGGGGGTGATGTATATATGAGGTGACGAGTGCATATACATTTGTCATGGTTATTTATGCTCGGGGTGACTTCTAGATTTCTCTAAACCTTGTTTGGTTGTGTGTTCTACTTGATTCTATGTATTATTCTATTAATTGACTATGTGAGCACAATAAACCATGGTAGAGAAATGAGCTATTGGTACAGTATTTTGAACATGATGAGCAAATCTTTAGACTTATGCTATGCTTACCTCGAAGGTAGATACACGTACGTTATGAACACACATCCATACTTATTCATGTGTTATGCTTGTATTAGGATGTGTACAATTTGGACTTGGTTGCTATAACTGATTTAGCCGTAGTCATGCCTTATTCGCATTTTTATTGTTACCATGTCCTTGTGTGCTTTATTGATGAGTTAAGAAGATATGCCTTTTGACGATAACTTGTTATATTTCATTGTTTTGATTATGGCACTTGTGGACATGTTGAGCATATTGATTATTATGATATTGTGGCATGAGGTCTTGCCGTGCGATTTGTGATGGTATTGTGGCACGAGGTCTTTTCCTTGCGAGTGTGAATGGGGGTGTCAGCACAAGGTCTTTGCCATGAGATTGTGTTTATTGTTGTACGTGTGGGGAGAAATAAGAGTGGCTTTTTTCTCAGGTTTCTCATGTGGCAAAATAAGGGTGGCGATATGCACATGTGGCGAAATAAGTGTGGCCTTTATTGATATTGCACTTGCGACGAAATAAGGATGGCCTTGTGGGGATGTTATGTGGTGGCCTGGGGGCGATTTTATTAATTATGTTTGTGTGGTGGTATGATAGTGGCATTATTGATTGTGCTTATGGCTTCTTTATGTGTGTCATACATTTTCTTTCATGATTTCTTGCGTTGCTTCTAACATGATAATCTATGCCTTTGTTATTATTTGATTATTTAGTTGTCAAGATAGATTTACTAGTGTTGAGTTGATATCTCATGTTTTTTCAGTTGTTGGTAGCGTATCTGATTTATGTGATAAGAAAGTTGTCATCACGACTTGGTGGAGTTTTGGGTCATGAAAGGTTATTCTTTCAACAAGATTAGCCAAGATGCTTACCTAGTTCGGGTTAACCTTCAACCTTAAAATGCGTAGAAACCTTGATATAGCCCTCCAATCATGCAAATACGAGCCAATCATCAACGAAGAAAGTCAAACAATGCTATAGGAAGCGATCCCAATCCATAAAATTTCGACCTTTGAAGAATTTCCAAAAGAATCAACAAAAGTCAACATGAGCCCTCGTGCCTAAAATCCAAAACCAATACTAATCTCAATGACCCATAACTTGCCGAGTTCAAATCGATACTCAAATCCTCAAAATATACTCTCTTAAAGTTTAGTCAAAAAACCCAAATTCCACCTTGAAATTCCATTTTTAAAGTGTGTAAATTCATGAGAAAATAAGATATATAATCCAATCCAAGTTGAAAATCACTCACCCATAAAATAGTAGTGAAAATCCCCATAAGAAATCGCCCCTCTCCAAGTCTAGGATTCAAAATATGAGAGATTGAGTCCAAAAATACACAACTTAAATCACTGACCGAAGTTACTCTTCACGATTGTGGCAAAAGCCACACGATGGTGATGCACAATCACCCCAGCCTCCAGAACGACTAACGCGAACGCGGCCTAGATCATGCAAATATGAAGGCCAACAACCCTCGCCTCTCCGCGAACGCAGGGATCCAAATGCGAACGCGATAGCCTGCCTTACCCAACTAGCTCCTCCTCGTGATCGCAACATCCCTTACACCATTGCATTTCACCCCTATCAGTTCCCTTCCATGGTCACATTGTAATGACCCGACCCGTTATTTTGATCTCCAGTGCGTCGTTCGGCGGTCTGAGGCCGTGAGTAGCTTCACTTCATGTTTTGTGACTTGTACGTGTGATCGGAATTGAATTTTGGGAAGTTCGGAGTTGATTTGGAGAAAAAATTCTAAATTCGAAAGCTTTAAGTTGGAATAGTTGATCAGGGTTTGACTTTTGAGTAACGACCTCGGAATCATGATTTGAAGGTTTCAATAGGTTCATATGATGGTTTCGCACTTTGGCGTATGTTCGGGTTGAGTATCGGGTGGTCCAGAAGCATTAAGGCGCTTATTGTGAAACGTTGGCGTTTTGAAGGTTTTAGAATGTCCTAAGTTTGATTTGAAGTGGACTTTGATGTTATGGATGCCCGTTTTGGGTTCCGAGCTTTGGAATAGGTTCATATTGTGATTTAAGACTTCGCGTAAAGTTTGGCGTCATTCTAGGATATTTTAGTATAATTTGGACATGTTCGTTGAAGTTTGAAAGTTTAAAAAAAGGTTTAGATCATCGATTCATAGTTTTGATTTTGGTTGGCATGATTTGAGGCTTCGACTAAGTTTATATCATGATTTAGGATGCGTTGGTATGGTTGGATGGGGTCCCGGGGGCCTCGGGTGCGAATCAAATTAGAATCGGGTCGAGTTTTTGACTTAAGGAATTTGCTGAAGCTTAAGGCTTCTGGTGTGATCGCACCTGGAGGTTTTTGGCTGCAGGTGCGAGACCGCAGTAGCGGTTCTGGGTGAGTTGGACAGTGGTCGCAGGTGCGAGGAAGATTTCCGCATCTGCGAGCCCGCAATTGCGACGAGGCTTCGCAGATGCGGAGTTGGAGAGGCGTGGCTGGCTTCGCAGAAACGGATGGTATCATGCAGGCACGAAAGCGTAGAAGCGAGGGGAGGGACCCAGAAACACCCTCGCAGGTGCGAGCTTTGGTTCGCAGGTGCGGTTGGTTGAGGGCCTAAGTGACTTCCGCATGAGCGGACTTTTTTCCGCAGAAGCAGAGCCGCAGGTGCGGTTGGGTTGCCCGCATGTGCGAAGAAGCCTGGGCAGAATATATGTTTTTCAATCGGGATTTTTGCTCATTTTCACTCATTTGTCTCTTTCTTGGGAGAGTTTTCAGGCGATTTGGAGGAGCCAACTTCATTATCTACCTTGAGGTAAGGAACTTCTACACATTGTGATCTAAGTACACGAGTTATATATGGATTTAAACATGGATATGGGTAGAAATTGTGAGATTTTTGGTACAAAACCTAGAACTTGATATTTTTGGATTTTGACCATGAAATTGGACATGGAATTAGGAATAAATTATCTATTTGGGTTCATGGCTTATGGGTAATGATTATCTTTAAGAATATTTGGAATCAGTGCACGTAGACCCGAGGGTTGACTTTGTTGACTTTACGAGCGAGGTGGAGAATTATTATAAATTGTAAAATTATATGCAATGGAGTATATTTTGATTGATTTGCATATTATTTGACTAGTTTCAGATCGTTTGGCTTTGAATTGAAGAGTTAGAGAGGCTTTGGAGCCTGTTATTGAAACTTCGGAGCGGGGTAAGTCTCATGCCTAACCTTGTGAGGGGGAAACTACCCCTTAGGTGATGCAATTGTTACATGCTACTAGTTGTGGGTGCTACGTACGAACGAGGTGACGAGAGTCCGTACGTAGCTAAATCATGTTTATGTCCGGGTAGACTCAGAATTCTATCATGTAATATTTGAATTATTTGAACTCCATTTGCTAGCTTAAATTGAATTTATAATTAAAATTGGTTTAGATATATATATATATATATATATATATATATATATATATATATTAGGTCGAGGATTATCACCTTGAGTTGTTGGCCAATTATTTGAGAAACAGTAAAGGTTATATTCACTTTATGCTCATATATTTGTATTGTAAGCACGTGACTTGTAATTCGATAAATTCCTTCCTTTCTTGTGGAGCGGGCCGAACACCTCGGCAGTATATTGAGATGCATCTCTAGTTCGTGCCGGTCGACCCTTGGTAGTGTACACACCAATCTGGATGGGGTCGTACGACCTCAGCAAAATCGTGCGTTATATCGCTAGCAGTCCGAATATTCAGAAGATTTTTCCTTCTACTGATGCATGGCATTTTATATGGTATTCCTTATCCGTTTGATACTAGCACTTCATATATCTGAGTTGTTGAGATAGAATACGAGATTGAGAAATTTATATCTTTAAAAGAAATTTTGGAATATTATATAAATTACAGTTCTACCCCATTATTACTGTTGTGCTTTACATCTATTTATGATTTATCATACTACTTTATCGGACCTCTAGTAAGTGTCGATGTTAACCCCTCGTCACTTATGACACCGGATTTTGGGGATACTCTAGTGATTGTTGTGGTTCGTCTCACTATTTTCATCTTTTATTTTATATCTTGCTAATATATTAAGTATTCATGTGTTTTAAACGTATTGAATCCTTTACTTAATAAGACTTATGATTTTAAAAATAATAAAATGAATAATTAAGCTAATAGTTCAACGTTGGCTTGCCTAACGGCGACGTTGGGTGCCATCACGACCTATAGTGGGTTTTGGGTCGTGACAGCTTGGTATTAGAGCACTAGGTTCACATAGGTCTCACGAGTCATGAGCGAGTCTAGTAGAGTCTTGCGGATCGGTACGGAGACGTCTGTACTTATCTTCGAGAGGCTACAAGGCTATTAGGAGAAATTTCCTTCTCAATTCATTGTCGTATGATTTGATTTCCATTGAGGCTTATACCTTTATTTCCTTCCTTCTCATTCTTATACGATGTTTAGCGTTCGTATCAATTGGGCATCAAGGAGTTGTAGTGGTACTGCAGACATGGTGCGAGATATTTCTTCCTGCGTATTCGAGCGAGCTATTATCTTCGTCTTGTGGAAGGATGTTCAGTTGTTTTGACCCAGTGTCATTGTTGCCTACAATTTCGAGACTATGCACAGTGTGTTATGATGTTCGTGCGTTGTTATCGCATAGAATTATTGTAAATGGTAGAGTGTTTACGGATGTGTTGCGACAGTGAATGGTAGAGTGTAAATCTAAAAGTGGATTTCTCAATGCATGGTTTAGAGGTTCGACATTTAAATCTAAAGGAGAAAAAGCAATTGGACTATGGATAATTCAGGTCTCGGTTGACGGAGTAGCGAGGTCGGATATTTTTGAACTTGGTCGAAATTCTCATTTGTGATGTGGTGTAATCGTCCTTGTTTGAACGTATTAAGGCTCGTCGGTGTTATGTTCTTCTTTGATCTGCCTCCGGGGTAGGGTTTTGTGAAATGGTGTCTGAGAAGCGGTTATCAGAGATGGAGATGTATGTTAGCTCTTTTAATATTGCTCTCTCTAACTGGTAACTTACTTTCAAATTCTCTTCCCCGATCTTTTGTGTCCTCAGAATTTGCACAATACCGATAATATGACTATATACGATATTAACTACCTACTGACTCATCTCCACCCTATCATCACAGCCACATGTCTGCTCGAGAGGCATCCACCTGTAAAGCGTAAATTTTATTCAATACAGATAGTCCCCCTACTTTTTGGTAATTCAACTTGATGTGACTGGGAAGTAGATCAGACCTTCTCTTTTCTTGGCGGAAAATTTCTCGATGGGATTCGGACACTTGAAATGACGCGCGTCTCTTTGCATTTAATGAGCTTAACATGTGTTTCCCCCATGATTCGATAAATAGTTTCTAGTTACCAAGGTAATGATGGCGTTGCCGAACCGCCTATAAACTTACCCCTTTTTACCAATTTTACTTTACTTTTTTCCCCAACTCTTCATCAATTCTTTGAAATTTCTGCAACTCTATTTTCTCAGAAAAATCTTCAAGCTTGAATATTAAATCTCACTATTTCTGTCACTATGTCTTTTGTTATTTCCTTCTCCGTCCAGTCATCTTCTGCCGCACAATAACACAATCTTGTTGTGACTTCATATTTTTCTTCAACCACCAGTGCCGGGACTTGCATCGGTGGAGGACCATCCAAGAAAAGCAAACCTAAAAGTTCCAATGCCGAACCTCCCTCAACAAATACAATCATCCCTAAAGTATGGTCCTTTAACAAGGATCTCCATGTCCAAAATCCTTCCACTAAACCTGACGATGACAGAAATAGAGAGGTTGGTGAGTATCCTTCATCTATTCGCCCGACCAACATTCCCGTTGTAAAGGAGGACTGTGGCTGGAATAATATTGATGTTTACGTCCCTCTCGAAGTGGAGAGGATAACTTTCAGCAAATTAGGGTATGCTTTTATTTATACATACCCTTATACTATGAGGGTTGGAAAGTAAATTGACCCTGTTATTCTTGAGTTTTTCCAGAACCACCAAGTTTGATTGGCTCAAGTGGGTGCTGTGATATACCATACGATAGCTTTTTTCTGGTATCTGTGCTCCCCGGCATAGGAAGATCTCACCCTTGCACACTTGATCCTCCTTTTATGCTCCCAAGATCTTTTGAGGAGGCGCGATCAAACTTAGAAAACATGGTCACAATTCCATCATCACCAGCGTGGATGATGATAATGACTATGGTTGGATGACAAGATGTATTTCTATCACTCCCGGGGATATTATATCACCATCATCATTCCCAATTCCTGGAGCTTTAAACTACACTAGTACGTTTTATCAAATATCTCTTTAGTTTTAATTTTGAAAAGAGTTTTACTTATTCGTGAACTCTTCTTCCTTCTATTTTAGCTACTCGCTACCCCCTCCCCCCCAGCAATTGAAAACTTTACCCAATAGGTTCAAAAGATTTTGGATTCTTCCTTATTGGAACTCCGCACGTGGAAAGAATTTTGCATAAAAATATTAGAAGTGCAAGAATAATGGTGAGAATACCTTCATTTTTACCTTTTTGTTAACATGTGCCTTTACTCGGTAATAGACGGTTAACCTTTCAAGTTTTATATTATAACCTCAGGCCCTCCAAAGAGGTCATCTATTTGTCTGGTCATTGAAGTCTCGCTAGACCCAAATGTGGCTCAACAATAGCTCTAAGAAGTCCTTAACCGGAAAAGGACTCGTAATGTAACTCTTGCTTCTGGTAAGGCTACACCATCCACCAGCCCCTGGCCCGAGGGAAAGAAAGCTAAAGGAAAGCACTCCTCTAAAGTTTATGCAAAAGTACAGCACCTGGTTACAGAGGAAATTCTTGAAGGACCAGACACCATGGTCCTTGATGAAGAAAACATCGAGGATGATGCTGAAATGGTTTCTTTTCAAAGGAAAAAAAGAAAAAGAAGAAGAACTCCAGTAGTTCATCCGGAGTAAATAGAGAGACTCTTTCAAGAGTCCGAATGGGCTGAAACAGTTGACTCTCTTTTTCGGGATCTGATTGTTTCTACCTGCCATAAGGGTACTGCTCCAAGTGCTACCCCTACTTCTGCTGCACCACTGGTTTCTGTTGTACCATCGGTCACCACTGACCGAGAGCAAGGTGCACTTTCCCCCTGGTCACCTCATTATGGGAACATAGAAAATGTCTTCTCGACTTTAATCCACCTTAATGGTAAACGTAGTGTTACCTTTATAATTTATGACGAATGACATATTCTCTCCAAACTGGTTGGGGTAGCCAATTACTTGAAACCTCTAGCTATGGAGAAATGTTGAAGGAAAATGGATACTCTTTCTGCTGAATGTCTAATAAACAATAGAATGCATCTTTCTACTCAAGTATCTTTTCTGTTTCTTTCTGCTCAGGTACCATTCGTCTTCCTCTCCTCCTCTTTATGCTTAGTTTTTATTCCTGTCTCTAATAATTATAAGATTAACCTTACAGTCTAACCTTCTTGCCTATGAGGGTCTATAAAGAATGATACTTGACAAGGAAGCTCTTCAGTCTGATCGGGGTCAACTTGTTGAGAGCCTTGCAGCCTTAGAGGCCAAACTTGCTCAAATGGAAGAACTCAAGATCTGGCTGGAGCAAACGGAGAAAGAAAAAAGGGCTCATAGTTAGGAAGCCACTTATCTACATACCGAACTTGCTGAGTTAAAGGTTAAATGGGCAGAGTTGCTGGATAGTGTTACTTCTGCTGCTGAATGTGAGTCTATTTCCATGGAAAGGATCAGCAAATTAGAAGATAACTTTTGCTCCAAGACCGAGGAAGCTACTATGGCTGAAGAAAAAAGTTAAACTGGAGGAAAAGATCTGAAAGGTCATGGAAAAAAATCGGGAACATGCAAAAACTAATTATGAACTGGCGGAGACCTACAAGATCTTAAAGGTTAATAACGAGCGGTTGCAGTCTAAAATCCAAGAACTCCGAGCTAGATTCCGAGCTCGACAGGATTCCTTCTTGCTCGAGAAGACTCGGGATGTTTACATCATGCGAAGTAAGGCTCTGGGGGATGCATTAGCATTGAAAATATACATGACTACATTGTCGAAGCTCGTGCTTTCGAAACAACCTTCTTCGAGAATAGACTTGCTCGGCCTACTACTTTAAGTTCTTCAAAAACTTACTTTGAATCCTCAGAGTTTGAAAAGGAAGGTGAAGATATTCCCGAAGATGAGCAACCTTTGACTCCTAAAGATGCAGACCCAGGAAATGCTCTAACCTTAGAAGAAGCTTCTCAACCTTAGTCCTTTGCTAATAAAGTAGATTAATGTATTTTGCAAAGTTGTTGCTTTTTATTAGCAACTCTCGTACCTATTTCAGACTCTCTTTTGGACATGGAATTTTGAAATGAAAAATACTTTTCTTCCTTATCTTCTCGGGGTTATAAGTTAGCAAAAGATATCTCTTTGATCCATGCTTTTCTCCTAAAAAAGTTCGTGAATTTTCGCATCCAGTTGACTTTATTACCGGGTATTCATACTTCCGAATTTTAACCTTTAACTATAAAGGTTTAATAAGAGAGGGCTCTTGTATTTATGGTGCTCTTAAAGATGACGTCTCATATTTATTTCGGCACTTATATCTGATATTTTATCAACATTCAAATAAAGGAAACACCATATCTTTTGTACAAGAAAAAAGAGATAAAAACAAAATGATATTCCATATTTTTCTTCTATTTTCAAAAGTACATTTAAAAAAGTAAGAAATTTACATTTTTCAAATAAACGTTCAGACAATACATGTGGCTAACGTGTACTTCTTATTTTTACGAGACTGGATGTACAGTCCCTGGTCCTGATTTAAGGTGATTCATAATAACTGAACTTTTAAGTTCAAAAAATGTTCCCCGATTTTAGCAGTCTCCAGTAGTACTGCATTATTGGAGTATTTTCAATCACGATCCATGCTTGTAGGAGTATCTCCCCCCAGTGTTTGAATGCAAAGTACGAGGATTCGAACACTGGATTTTCACTTGCAATTAAAAATTTAACTTTGTAGTACGCTTTATGTTATTGTCTCATTAAAACCTTTCTTGAAAAACCCATTTGGATAAAAATTAGATGAAGGAAAAAGGAGTGCAGTGCATACTTTCAGTCTAAGCATCAATCTTCAATAGTAGTACCTTTTAGATGGCTCCCATTCTAGTTGCTTGGTAATTTAAATCCATTTTGATTTTCCAATTGATACGAACCTTTTCCGGTTAGAGCTGAAATCCGGTAAGGTCCTTTCCAATTTGGACCCACTTTTTTCGGCGTTGACTTCCCGGGTATTATGAGTCGCTTTTCGTAGAATCAAGTCTCCGATTTTAAAATAATAGAAATTTACTCTATTACTATAATACATTTCCATTCTTTTCTTCTGCCATCATCCTCAAAAAAGCCAAATCCCGATGCTCATCAAGTAAATCCAGCTATTTCTCCGATGCTTGATTTTGTCATGGTTCATTATGACCATAATACTACTAGTAACTCTTCAGGCCCCGTGCCTTTTGCATCCTCTTACTTCTTTTCGAGGTTTTAAATTATTACCTTATTTGTTGACTCTACTTTACTATTAGCACTTGGATGATACAGAGACGATGTAATCCTTTTATTCTTCAATCCCTCGCAAAGTTTTGTGATTTTGGAGCCAATAAATTGTGGCTTGTTGTCACAAGCAATTCTTTTGGTACTCCAAATTAATAAATAATGTGATCCCAAATAAAATTTATCACCTCTCATTCTCCAACCTTATTGAAAACACATGCTTCAACCTATTTAGAAAAATAATCAGTCGTAATCAAAAGAAATTTTACCTGTTTGGGTCCCTGAGGCAAAGGTCCAACTATATCAATCCCTCATTTCATAAATGGCCATGGCAATACAACTGAATGCAGAAGTTCAGCCGGCTGGTGTATTAACTGAGCATAACATTGACATTTATTACACTTTTACATAAATAATTTAGTATCATGTTCCATTTGGAGCTAATAGTAACTAGATCTCATTAACTTTAGCATCAACGGACTCTAAAAAAAGATCTCCGATATAGTTGTCCATCAATAAGACAATACCGAGCAACCTTTATTCAGAGTGCTTGGGAGGCTTTAGAATCCTCAGGAAATTTGCCATGACTTAAATGATAAACAAATTTAATTCTCCAATCTCATACTAAGTTTGTCGAATTAACTTCACAACAAACATCCACATCTAGGGCTGAATGCTGCAACTGCGTAACTAAATTGGAATCACTGCCCTTCAAATCCGTTGAAGAACCCAAGTCAGCAAATGCATCAACCTCCATTTTCTTCTCTCTTGGAATATGAGTCACGGACCACACCCTGAAGCAGGAAAGCAAAATTTGGACTTTGTTTAAGTATTGCTGCATATGCTCTCCTCTAGAGTAAACAGTTCCATATATCGTACTGACCACAAGCTGGGAATCACACTTTACTTCAACTACCTTGGAGCCTAGCCCCCGGGCTAATTCAAGTTCTACAATCATTATCTCATACTCAGTTTCAATGTTAGTTAAAATTCAGCCGCAAAGTCGGCCAACACTTTTACCGGCCCATTTAGCCAATCGATCCAATAACTCAGATTTATGAAGGAAGTTTCACAAGAAAAAAGTTGTCACAGCGGCTATAAGGTGACATTGAAAGTATGGTCTACGATTTCGAGAGGAAACTATGAGAGCTAGAGCCAACTTTTCCAAGTGCGGATATCGAGTTTCTGCACCTTACAGTATCTTACTAACATAATAAATAGGGTATTATGTATCTTCATTTTTCTAGACTAGGACTGTACTTACCACTACTTCTGACACCGCCAAATACACTAACAATTGCTCTTCATCCGTCGGTTTGGACATCAAAAGTGGGATGGACAAGTATTTCTTCAAAACCTTCAATGCTTGTTGGAATTTCAGTGTTCATGCGAAGTCATTCATTTTTGAATAATGAAAAGAACCGGTGACACTTTTTTGAGGATCTAGATATAAACCTACTAAGGGCTGCCAATCTCCCGGTCAATTTTTGCAACTCTTTTACGCTATTCAGTTGATCGGGAATATCTTCTATGGCCTTGATCTTGTCCGGATTTACTTCATTTCCTTGTTGTGAAATCAAGAAACCGAGAGATTCTTCGGACCTAACTCCAAAAGCACATCTCTCCAGGTTAAGCTTCAAATTGTACTTTCTTAAGATGTCAAATGTTTCTTGCAGATGAGTCAAGTGATCCCCTGTACTAAGAGACTTAACCAATATGTTATCAATATAAACGTCCATAGTTGTACTAATTTGACACTCATACATCTTGTTCACAAGCCTCTGATAGGTGGCTCCAACATTTTTAAGCCCAAAAGGCATCACATTGTAACAATAAGTATCAAAATAAGTAATAAATGATATTTTCTCTTGATCCTCTGGGAGCATACTTATTTGATTATACCTGGAATACGCATCAATAAAACTCATCAACTCATGCCCAGTTATGACATCAATCATTTGATCAATGTTCGGCAATGGGAAAGAGTCTTTAGGGCAAGCCTTCTTCAAATCCTTAATATCAATACACATTCTAAATTTATTGTTCTTTTTTGGTACTACCACCACATTAGCTAACCAATCAGGATACGCAAATTCACGTATTGAACTAATATTAAGCAACCTGGTTACCTCCTCCTTAACAAACATGTTTCTAACCTCGGCTATAGGCCATTTTTTCTTCTTTACCGGAGAAAAATAGTGGTCCAAACTTAGTTGTGAAATGTCACTTTGAGTCGAATACCTGTCATATCTGAATCAGACCACACAAAGTAATTAACATTAGTTTTAAGAAATTCAATAATTTTGCATTTGAGTTTGGGGCTTAACTCTGTTCCAGATAAACCTTCCTTTCCAAGAATTCAATGAACATAATGATTTGTTTGAGTTCCTCTGCGGTTGATTTTGTTGCATCCGTATCTTTTAGTACCTAGAAAGATCCAGGAACCTGGTAAATATTCGGTGTCTCTTCCTCAACACTAACTTACCCCGGTGTTGCGAAACTGACAAAGTAACTGCATTCATCTTATTAGTAGTAGGTTGGTCACCTCTAATCTGCTTGACTCCATTATGTGTTGTAAATTTTAGCAACATGGTGAAAAGTTGATGAAACAACTTTCATATCGTGGATGGATCGCCTACAGAGAATCACGTTGTACCTCATATCACCATCCACAACTTCAAATAATGTTGATTTCATCACTCCTTCAGCGTACATAGGCAACACGATCTCTACTCGGGTCGTCACACTTGTTAAATTGAATCCAGCCAAAAGGTACGTTATCATAACTATGTTACCAGTCAGCTTCGCTTGCTCTAGGACTCTTAATTGAATGATATTACTCTAACTACCTGGATCAACCAACACATGTTTAATTTTAAAATTGAAAATGTTTAAAGATATTACCAGAGAATCATTGTGTGGTAAAGTAAGGCCATCTGCATCCTCCTTACTGAAAGTAATTTCATCATCCTTGTAATGACCCAAAATCCACCTAGTCGTAATGGCACCTAACTCTTGTGCTAGGTAAGCCAAACATAGAATAAGGTAGCTCAAGTGAAAGATCAATAGCAACAAGAATGAAAATAACTGAATTCTATACAACATCCCAAGGACTGGTAGTACAAGTCATGACCCACTATGATTTAGATTAACAAAAACAATATGAAGAATAAATACAATATATGTTTGAAGTCTACATAAACAGATTTGAAATCCTAAACTACCATGAACAAGAGGTAGCTTTAATCTGGAATGCTAGTACGTCTTCAATGCAAGTCTTTGTCTACCACAACTACACAACTCCAAGATTTGCACGCAACATGCATAAGTGTAGTATGAGTATAACCTACCCCATGTACTCAGTATGTTTCTTGATTAACCTCGGTAAAGTAGTGACGAGGTTTTAAGTCACACAACACAATACAGTGAGAGAAACCAACAACCAAAATATTACTACAATACAACCTCTCCATTGCGGCGCACAACCCGATCCACATATATATAATACGATTGCGGCATGTAACTCGATCCACATATAATATTAATACTGTTACGACGTGCAATCCGATCCACATATATATAATATCATTGTGGCGTGCAACCCGATCCATACACACATACACACACAAATATATATATATATATATATATATATATATATATATATATAATATAAGTTCACATGAAACTATTCAACAACAACCAAGCACAGAAATATTCACAACGTAACACCAAGAAAACTAAAACATGGAATTCAACGAGGAAACACAAATCTATACAAGGTGCGATGGGCAACCCAGTACCCCGGAGCTAGTCACTGGCATATAATGACAAGGCTCCCACAAAGCATAAACACACTGCCAATCTGAAAGTAATACAATCCGGCTAAGCAAAGAAGTGTAGGATATGAAATGAGTAAAAATGTACGGCAAGTAAAAACAGGTATCTAGTAGAGGTGTTTAACAAGTGAAATCATATAAAAAGCGGAGGCAAGTAGCAAGTAAAGACATATAGTAAGTGAAGACATGTAGTAAGTGAAGGCATGTAACCTGTCAAGGCATCTAATAAGTAAATTACGCAATAAATAGAGGCATGTAACATGTAAGGGCTAATAACAAGTAAAGGCATGAATTCGGTAAGGACATGTAGCAGAAGTAAATCAAGTAAAAGTATATGAGTAACAGTAACCGATAAGGTAGAAGCACGGATATAATAGAAACAGGCCAAATATGAAACACGGAGGTACCTACGTAAGGAACACAAGTGTGAAAGTAACGTACAATACAACAAACCTTAATAGAAACCAAAGTAGAGTGCATGTAAGTGTTTAACGAACGAGTAACCATAACAGAAATCAAATTCCCATTCCTTTCACACGGCCACAAGCAACCGGTCAATCTTATTTCAAACCGCATGGCAATATTCATCGTACCAACATCATATCAACCACACGAAAATACCATCGTGCCAAACATTGCCCTAAGGCCCCAATTATCATCTCTTATTACGGACAAAGAAGCTCAAGTAGCATGATAATAATAGGTATAGATAGGTGTTCATGATACTACGATCAAATTAAGTATGTAAACAGTCTACAAAATATCACATTAAAGCCTTTTAAGATGGCATTCGTTCTTACATGATTTATAACACATATGACGAAGTCCATTAGTCATAGAATTAAATAAAGCATAAGTCAAGGGATCACCAAGTTCAACAAGGTACAAAGAAGCATATAATTCCCCCCCTCCTCCTCCCCCCCTCTCGAGCCTGGAAACTCTGACACATACATATATGCTTGTCACCTCGTATATGCATCATCCCCGCATGTAGCGACCAATATCATTTAGTAGGAAAAATTCTCTCAATAAAGTTAGGCAAGACACTTACCTCATTCCGAAATAATTACCACAATCCAATATCGTCTCCCTTTGAAATACTCCTCAAAATGATCAAAACCTAGTTAAATATCATCTAAGAAAGTTAAACAATGATAAAGGAAACATCCCCATTCAATAAAGGCTCAATTTTAGCAAAAATCTCAAAAGTCAAGTCAATGTGGGTCCACGTGGTCGAAATCTAAAATTAAGATCAAATCCTGATTGCCATTTCATCCTCGAGCCCGGATATATAATTTATTTCAAAATCCGACCTCAATTTGACGTCTAAATCTTAATTTTATAAAATTCTTAAATTCTTCCAAAACCTCTAATTTCTACCTTGAAATTCATAGATTTGATGAGAATTTCATGGAAAAGCAATTGAAATTGATTGAAAGCATGTTGAAGTTACTAACCAATGAATTTAGGGTGAAATTGCTCTTCAAAAATCACCTCAATGAAGTCTAGGATTGAGAAATGGCATAATGAGGTAAGACCCATTTTTTCAACTTTTACCCAGATGCAGATGTTGTAATTGCGAACTCTTATTCGCAATTGCGACCATCGCAAAAGCGAACCGCTTATCGCAAAATGCAATCAGTGTCCCAGCCCAGTTGTAGTTGCAAATGTGACATAAACCTTGCATTTACGGAGCCCCCAGATACCGTAAATGCGGTGCAAGTTGTGCAAATGTGAAGCTTACTAAAGATTTCTGCGCAAAAATGAATCACAGCCCCCATCTCCCTATTTGCATTTGAGAGTATGACGTCTCAAATGTGAGGCTCTCATTTGCGATCAGGTTCTTGCAAATGTAAGACCTGCAACTTAACACCGGCAACAGACTTGCACCAGCAGTTCCAAAATCCACCAAAACTGGTCCAAAACTCACCCGAGCCCCCGGGCTCCAATCTGAACATGCACACAAGTGTAATAACATCATATAAACTCGCTTGCACCCTCAAATTATTGAAACAACATCAAATAACAAGAATCGGTCATCAAAACTCAAGAATTTCAAGTTTAAAATCAAATTTTATAATCTTTCACATAGTGCGCCGAAACGCCCTTGGGTCACTCGGAACCCTAACCAAACATGCATACAAGTCCAAAATTATTATATGAACCTACCGGAATCATCAAAACACCGATCCGAGATCGTTTATCAAAACGCTGGTCAACTCAAACCTTATTTTAAGTCAAAAATCACGTTTTTTTCAAAATCGCACATAAAAGCTTTCCGAAAAGTGGCACGGGCCATGCACGCAAGTCATATAACATCAAATGAAGCTATGAGAGATCTCGAAATATTGAAAAATGAGGTAGTTCTCAAAACGACCTATCGGGTCGTCACAGTCATTGGGCTCTCATCATCCATCATCAAATTATTTGTGATTCATTTGTACCAGCTTTGAGTACTGGTCACTAAAACAAAAGGGAAAACAGGAACGAAAGTACTTTTGCAAGGTTCACCAAATTAGTCTTTTATATCCTGTTCAAGCAAACCCAAAAATTAGTTCTATTAAAAGCAAAGGGAAACCAGAAACCCAACTATTTTTCACGGCAGTTATCAAGGAAGTTGTGCGTCTGGGAAATTTTTCACAACTCCTTGTAAGTTGTTCCAGCCAACTAAATTCTGCATGAAGAATGGGAATCAACGGATCCGAATTAGATTTTAAAAGAACTTAAATATTGAAAGAACGTTAACTTTGCAATAAAAAAGATGGTTTAAAGAGGCTTTTCGGATGGAGAAATGAGTCATGAATCAGGTACATTTATTTGTGTTGCTAGCCCTCCACATGTCAATTTCGTTATGCTTAAGAGCATATTTGATAAAACGCATAACGACATGATTAGTTATATCTGATGACTCAATTGGAGGGTATATTTGAACTAATTTCCAAAGTATAGGAGACGAATTTGACCTCTTTCCGTTTAATTAACACAGCGCATCTTATGATATTAAACAAGAGTGTGTATGTTTACCATATTTAGGACCAGGAGAGTTTTCCTTGTTCATATTTGTTAGGACTAAGATTTACTACTTGACTTGTATATATATATATTCTTGTTAATCAATAAAAGAAGGCAAGTCATTCTCTTCCACACTTGGCCACCGTATGATTGCGTGTTTTGGCATGGTATCAGATCCAAGGTCGAGCCAAACCATAAGGAACTCGAAGTGACGTAACAATGGCAGGAGATAATGGTAAAGACGCCACCACTACCGGCGTGAGCGGTGGTGGTGACGAAACAAATAAACAAAAGACCATCTCTCCGTACGATATAACATCTAATGATAATTCTGGGATTTTGATAACACATATGGCACTTAAGGGAGAAAACTATGATGAACGAACAAGGTTCATAAGGACCGCCTTGAGGGCGAGGAAGAAATTCGAATTTATTGACGGAATAATGAGGAGACCGGATGAGAAATCTCCAGATTTTGAAGATTGGTGGACCATCAATTCGTTGTTGGTTTCTTGGATTCGGAATGCTATTAAGCCTACGTTGTATTTGCCTATACCACACATGGAAGTAGTTGAAGATTTATGGACTAGTATTAAAGAACGTTTCTCGATCTCTAACGGTCCAAGAATAGAGTAGTTGAAGGCCGAACTTGCAAAGTGCAAACAAAAGGGCACGACCATAGTTAATTACTACAAAAAATTAACAAAACTGTGGGAAGAACTTGCTAATCTTAATCAAACACCGACTTGCACATGTGGTAAGTGCACATGCGATCTTGGTGAAATCTTGAAAAAGAAAAGGGAAGAGGAGAAGGTGCACCATTTTCTTATGGGGTTAGATGAAACAATGTATGAAACAGGTAGGTCGAACTTGCTCGCTCAAGATCCGTTGCCAACATTGACTCGAGCTTACTCAAAGTTGGTACAAGACAAACATGTGAAGATGATGGCGCGAGGGATAGAAAAACATGGCGAAGTTATGGCCTTTTCAGTACAAGGAATATCCCCTTATAGAGGTCAGAATAAAGTGAAGTACAAAAATATGTGTTCCTACTGCAAGCGAACTGAATATGATTCAGAAAGTTACTTCCAGCTTGTTGGATATCCATAATATTGGGGAGACAAACCTCGTAGTGATGGTAAATAAAGTGGATACGATAGAAGAAAACAACAACATTATAGGGGTGGAATGAATAGAGGTTGTGGACATAGCATTGTGTATCGGGTGAAAGTTGCACATGTCACGGGAGGTGACATCTTTGCAGCCGTGACGGGGGCAGAAAAGGTTGGGCCTCCGGGGTTGAGCAATGAGCAGTGGCAAATGTTGATTGCTATGATGAATAACCAACAGATAAGTTCGAATGAGAAGATGACCGGTAAGAAATATTATGTGTTTTGGATCATCGATACATTAGTGACGAATCATATGACATGATGCTTAAAATTATTGCATAATGTGTGAAAAATTACGCGATGTCCTGTGAGTTTGCTTGATGGGAGTAATGTTGTAGCGGCCAGCAAAGATTCAACAAAACTTGAAGGAAATTTGGTCCTAAACAATATTCTTCATGTGCCCGGCTTAATATATAACTTGATTTCTGTATCTCATTTAATCGACTACTCGAATTGTTTAATCCTGTAATGACCCGGCTGGTCGTTTTGAGTATTTTAGCCCCATTTCCCTATTTATTGCCTTCTGTATGTTCAACTATGGTCATGTGACTTGCCTGGGTAGTTGGATTGGTTTCGGGTGAGTTTTGAAGTGAATTGGGATACTTAGTCCCAAAGAGGGAGGCTTAAGTTGAAAGAGTTGACCGGAGTTTGCATTTTGTATAGACGACTCCGAAATAGATTTTTGATGATTCCCATAGATTTGTATTGTGATTTTGGACTTAGGCTTATATCTAGATATTGATTTGGAGGTCTGTAGGTTGGTTTGAGACTTTTTGGCCAAAGTTGGAAAGATGAAGGTTTGAAAGGTTGAGAGGTTTGACCGAGAGTTGACTTTATTGATATTGGGCTCAGATTATAATTTCGGTAGTTGGTATAGGTCTGTTGTGCCATTTGGGGCTTGCATGCAAAATTTGATCTCATTCGAAGTTGGTTTGATGTGATCCGACATTAGTTTTAGAAGTTGGATGTTCATTGGTTCATTAGGCTTGAATTAGGGTGCGATTCGTAGTTTTAATGTTGGGGTGCGAAGCCTGGGGATGTCGAGTCATCGCATTCGTGACTGTACCCTTGTGTTCGCGTAAGAGATTTGGTGAGCTGGTGGAATTTGTTCTTTGCGATCGTAAAGGCTTTACCGCAATCTCGATGAGTAATAGTTGGGCAGATTATATAGTACTCTATTTCTAGGGTTTGGTTCATTTTAACGTATTTTGAGTTGTAGAGCTCGATTTTGGGCGATTTTGTAGGGGATTTTTACAATTCGAATTGGGCTAAGTATTTTTGACACGGATTTGTTCATTTTGCATGATTTCATCTTAGTTTTTATCATTTCTATTTTAGTGAATTAAAGTGAAGAAAAGGAAAAATATTTGTAAAACTTTCTAAAGTGAAAATTAGGAAATTGAAAGATGATTTGAGGTCAGAATTGGATAATATTGGTATGGTTGGACTCGTTATTGAGTGTGTGTTCGTAATTTATAAGTTTGTTCAGGTTTTTAGGTGCGGTCCCGGGGTTGACTTTTAGATTTTCCTTAAAGATTGCAACCTTATTATCTGGAATCGTTTCCTATGGTTTGTATTTATTTTGTTAAGTTATTTTGGCTAGATTCGAGCCGTACGGAGTTGAATTTTCGTAGAAAAGGCTTACTAGTGGGTTGGTTTAGCTTGTATGAGGTAAGTATCTCGTCTAACTTTGTGTGAGGAAAACTACCCCTTAGAAATTGGGTTGATTTGTGTTGTTTGAGTTATGTGAAAGGCGTGTACACGAGATAATGAGTGTGTACACGGGCTTATGTGTGGTATTTTGACCGGACTAGACTCTTAGGGTCTTTCATGCATTAAATTAGAAATTATAATATCATGTTATACCTTCCATTGTTAAATTGCTCTTACATGCTTTACTTGATGTTGTTATCACATGCTCTATCCTTTATTGTCAAACATGTTCTTATAAATTTCCTTTGTTATCTCTCTTATTATCATGTTATCTCTTTTATGTCGAGTTATTCTTATTTTGAGTTGTTATTTCATGATGTCCTACCTTGTTGAGTTATTCCATGTATTTAGATATAGATACTACTTCATACCATATCTTTTATTGTTAAGCTTACGTTGTACTTTTAAAGTGGAAATTGTCGTTCCGTAGAAATACATTCATCTTGAGTTATTGAAGTTGAAGTTAGGAAAGTTAATATCACATTGAAGTCGAAGTTGTTGATTATTGAGATATCTTTACTTGTTGAGTAATTTTTGTTTGTATTCTTATTATTGAGATTCTTGTTCATATTATGGTTGATATGTGGGCTATATGTTGTGGAAACTTTGGTATTGTTGATTTTTGGCAAGTTGTGGCATATGAGAACTTGTGGTGCGAGTTGTTATTATGTTGTGATATTGATGTGCATGCAGTGGTATAAGGATAGGGTGTTAATGTGCATGCGGCTGCATAAGGTGGGATTTGTGTGTGCTGCAAGTAAGAAAATTACTCGTAGCCACGCGGCGACATAAGGTGGGCTAAAGTGCATGTAGCTATTTCGGAAAAAATATTTTTAAAACTATCTAAATGTAACGCTCACGCGGCAGTATAAGGAAAGATTGTGATTGTGATTTTGAAATGAGGATACGAGGCGGTACCTCAGTTGTGATTCTTGTTGTTATCCCTTATTTACCTTGCTTGTATTTGTCTGCATTATTTTCTTGATGTTCTTATCAGGTGTTCCCTCCTTGTTGCCTTTATTTCTTTAAATTCAGTTGTAGCTTACCTTATTGTATTGTTTTACTGTCACTATTTTCTCGTTTTCATCATTAGACTGTACTATATTTGTTCAGTTTTTCTTATCCTAGTATGCGTCTTGACCTAGCCTCGTCACTACTCTACCAAAGTTAAGTTTGATACTTATTGGATACCATTGTGGTATACTCATACTACGCTTCTGCATATTTTTGTGCAGATCCAGATACCTCGACTCAGGCTAGGCATCAGTGAGTGGACCATATAGTTCGGAGACTTCAAGGTATAGTTGCCCGGCACTCGCAGGCCTCAAAGTCACCTTCTGTCCTATTTTGCTACTGTTTACTTTTTATCTAGATAGTGTTGTATTAGAGATTTTATATTATATTCCTGTAGAGCTTATGACTCAGTTCCACCGGTTTTGGGAGTTTTGTTACAGATATTTTATTTCGGATTTGTTATGAGTTCATCGAATTATCTTTTATCTTAGCTACTAAATTCAGTTAAGTATTCATGAATGTTAGGCTTACCTAGTCTTAGAGACTAGGTGTCATCACGACATCCTAAGGTGGATAATTGGGGCCGTGACAGGTCCTTTTCACTAAACTTTATATGTTCTACAGGACTACACTTCATGGATGCTGATTAGAGCGGGTGAGCAAACAAATGGACCCTACTATTTCTAGAACAAACAGAGGGTATGTGATTTAAAGGTTAGTGGTGTAGGCTTGCTAGATCTTTGGTATAGGCGTTTGGGTCATCCCTCTTTACAAGTGGCCAAATTAATTCTTGTCGTAGATTTTTTTTTTATAAAAGTGATGTTTTGGATAAAAGTTGCAATTTATGGCATCGGGCTAAACAAACAAGAGACAAATTTCCTTTGAGTAATAATAGAGCTTCTAGCATTTTTGAGTTGATTCATTATGATTTGTGGGGACCTTATCGCACAACTTCGTCTTGTGGTGCATCATATTCTTTTGACCATTGTACATGATTACTCATGTGCTGTGTGGATTTTTTAATGATTGACTAGAAAGAAGCAGTGAAAACTGGGAAGAAGTTCTTTGCCATGATAGACAGACAATTCGATAAGCGAGTTAAAATATTCAAGAGCGATAATGGAACAAGGTTTACATGTATGAGAAATAATTTTCTTGAGTATGGAATTATTTTTCAAACTTCATGTACAGGAACACCACAAGATAATGGGAGAGTGGAAAGGAAGCATCGTCATATCTTGAATGTAATGACCCGACCAATTATTTTGAGCATCTGCCTTCCGTTCAGCTATTTGAAGTCTTGAGTAGCTTCATATGATGTATTATGTCTCGCGTGTATCGTCGGTTTTGGGTTTTAGGTGCCTCGGGATGGATTTGGAACAATGATTCTCAACTAGGAAGCTTTAAGTTGGAAGAGTTGACAAAGTTTGACTTTTGTGTATTTGACCTCGGATAGTTGTTTAGATGGTTTCGTTAGGTCTGGATCCGTATTTTCGACTTGGGCGTATGCCCGGAATTGCAGTTGATATTTCTAGAAGGTTTCGGCGATATTTGGCGAAAGTAAAAAATTTAAAGGTTTGGAATGTTTCCAAGTTTGATCGAGAGTTGACTTTAGTTGTATTGGATTCGGATTAATGTTCCGAAAATTTGAATAGCTTCGTTATATCATTTGGAACTTGTGTGCAAAATTTGAGGTCATTCTGGGTTGATTTGATATGGTTCGGCATGAGTTTTAGAAGTTTAAAGTTCAAAAGTTGGATTTGAGGTGCTATTCGTGATTTTGATGTTGTTATGTGTGATTTGCGGCCTCAAGTAGGTCCGTTTTATGTTTTCAGACTTTTTGGTATGTTCGGACGAGGTCCCGAGGGGCTCGGGTGAGTTTCGGACGTGGTTCGGTTCATTTTGACTCTTGTTGCATAGTTGAAGAAGGCATGGTGCTGGTGTTTCCATATCTGCGGAAGAATGGACGCAGATGTGGGTCCGCAGATGCAGACGAGTGGTTGCAGAAGTGGAAAAGAAGCTGGGGAGGAAAGATCGCAAAAGCGTAATAGGGAGCGCATCTACGGAAGCGCAGGAGCGGTTGTCTGGAGCGCAAAAGCGGAGTATGTTGTCGCACCTACAGTTGCGCAGAAGCGGGATTTGGTTTTCGCAAGTGCAAAATGGCAGGTTTTAGTGTTTTCTGCAGAAGCGGGTGATTGTCGCAGAAGAAACCTGGTTGTTCGTAGATGCGAAAGTACCTGGGCAGGTTATATTTAATTCGATGTTTTGGTTCTTTTATCACAACTTGAGATTTGGGGCTCGGATTTGGGAGATTGTGGAGGTAATTTTCACCACATGGATTGGGGTAAGTATTTTCTACTCGGTTTTGATTATATTTCATGAATCTATCTTTGATTTTGGCATTTGGACTATGAATTTTAAAGAGAAATTGGGGGAGTTTGTCTAAACTTTCCTAAAGTAAATTTTTGAGTTTTGAACATCGATTAGGAGTCGGATTTGAGTTAAATTAGTATGGTTGGACTAGTAGTTGAATGGGTTGTCGGATTTTGTGACTTTTGTCGGGTTTCGAGGTACGGGCTTGGATTTGAATTTTTGGTTGACTTTGAGTTATTAATTAAAGATTCGACCTTTATCGTTTGGGTTCGATTCATATGGTTTTATTTGATGATTTCGAGTTGCTTTTGGCTAGTTTCGAGCCGTTTGGAGGTTGATTTGAGCGGGATGACGCTTCTAGTGTATCGGTTTTTCTTGTTTGAGGTAAGTGTCTTGCCTAACTTTATTGGAGAAATTTTTCCTACTAATTGATATTGTTTGTTACATGCGGGGGTGATATATATATGAGGTGACAAGCGTATATGCATGTGCTAGGGTTAATCATGCTCGGGGGTAAATTATATGATTGTTGTGCCTTGTAGAATTTTGTGGCCTTCTTGTTTCATGTCTTACTTGACTTGTAGGTTAATAAGAATATAAAGTTAAATGCTAGAAACCATGATTTAGTTTATTATAGTTTGATTAAAGTCTGACGGGCATTTGTGAAATTATTGAGGTGCTAGATTCGGTCGTCATTATACTTAATCACAAATACATTGCTACAACCGTCATTCTCAAAAAATAGAATTCAATGCTTGAGTTGAAGATCATTTTTAGACTTGTTGAAATACTTGAACAATAAGGTTCTTGATATTTTTTGAATTGTTATTGGCTTGAAAGTTGTGATTGATGTTCATTTGGAACATTCCGTTAATCATTCTCCTTGATGTTATTCATGCTTCCTACCTTGCTTGTTATTAATATACATATGCTTGGTGTGGAAGAGTGTAAATCACAAAGGATGATGCCGTGCCATTTTATTTACATTATCATGTGAGGATGAGAATAAAAGCACGAAGGGTGATGCCATACCATTTCATTTACATTATCATGTATTTTATTTACATAATCATGTGAGGATGAGAGAAAAAGCACGAAGGGTGATGCCGTGCCATTTCATTTACATTATCATGTGAGGATGAGAATAAAAGTACGAAGGGTGATGACGTGTCATTTTATTTACATTATCATATATTTCATTATTATCATGTGAGGATGAGAGTACCAGAAGGGTGATGTCGTGCCATTTCATTTACATTATCATGAGAGGATGAGAGTAAAATCACGAATGGTGATGCCGTGCCATTTCATTTACATTATCATGTGAGGATGAGAGTAAAAGCACGAATGGGTGATGTTCTGCCATTATTTTTATATTATCATGTGTTCATGGCACGAAGGGTGTTTCCGTGCAGGCGATGATGAGAGAGATGCATTATGTTGTGATATCCTTTCCTTGTGTATACATTCATACCTTTATCTTGAGTGTTTACCATTGCACCTATGTTTTCTATGTGACTTGTCGTTGTTGTTCTGTCTTTGTCCCCTATCTCAATTTTTTTTGTGTTTTCCATGCCTCTATCTGTTTAACTGGCAAATATCATGCTTTCCTTCTTGTTTGTCATATCTATATCTAGGTCGTTTCTCATTTGTTGCACTTTCGTATAAGCGTTCTACCATGTTAGCTAGTGAAATTTATGTTCTTTAAATGCTATCATTACTTATATGCCTCCTATCTAGTATGTTTCTGTTACCCATATGCATTGTGTTGTTCATTATTGCTACATGTGTATCTCCCACTTTATCGTTATTGGCATTTCTTTCACCTGCTTGGTACTGTTATATGTATATGCTCGGTAAGAAAGAGATAAATGCAGGAAGGGTGTTGCCGTGCCAATTGATTTGACTTACATTCATATATTTGGTGAGAATGAGATAAATGCATGAAGGGTATTGTCGTGACATTCGATTTGATATCTTGAGTACATTTCTCGCACTATGAAAGTTATGAATTTACTACCGTAATTTCTTCTGGTGATTCTCTTACTGCTTCGCATATTTGTTCTTGTACTCTTCTCTGATATATTTTACTATTGTTCTATTGCCAGTCTACTGCACAGGTTATACCTGTGAGTATCTTTTAACTAAAAAGCCTTGTCACTACTTCACTGAGGTTAGTCAAGATATGTATTGAGTACACGGGGTCGGTTGTACTCATACTATACTTCTGTACCTTGCGCGCAGATCTTGGAGCTGAGATGTGGTTGATGACGGAAGCTGGCCCTGAAGATGTTCGTGTCTCCCGCATGTAGCTACCACTTGTCCCTGGGTAGTTTTAGAGTTGAATTATATTTATGTACATTTCAAGTAGAAGTTGTATTTATTTCTATATCTGTTTTGGCAAAAAAAATCCAGTCTTAGTAGCTCATGACCTGTACTACCAGTCCTTGGGATATTGTATGAAATTCAGATATATCATTTGTTGATCACTTTTGTTATATTAGAATTGTGTTAACTATTAATTGGCTGACCTAACATGTTGGGTTAGGTGCTATCATGACTAGTAAATTTTTGGTCGTGACAAGTTGGTATCAGAGCACTAGGTTCGTAGGTTCTATGAGTCATGAGCAGGTATCTAGTAGAGTTTTGCGAATCGATATGATGACGTACATACCTATCTTCGAGAGGCTATAGGGCATTTAGGAAAATTTCCCTTATTTCTTTCCTTATCATGCGGCCTTGTTTCAGCTTAAACCCTGTGATTTTGATTTTTCCCATTCATTCATATGCAATGTTGCGCACTTGGTATCAGCTATGCACCAACGGTTTGTGACACCGGAATGAATTATGAAGGGCTATGAATGCTTGATTATCATCGTGAGGTGTTGTCTAGTCTCAGGAGCAGATAAAGTGATAGATCTTTCAATCGCTCATTTGTGGTACGAGGCGGATTATTATATCTAGTTGGCAAGCACGGACTTGGGAAGACTGGCTGGTGGACTAGTTGTTGTGTTATGGTGGATTCATGGTAATGTGTTTATTTGAGTCGAGTGGGTGGGTTATGTCCTACGTGATAAGTTTGGATCTTGCATTTCGTATGAGGTTTCCATCTTGTGGAATGCATATATTATCATTTCAGGGCATCTGGGGGAGTTTGCTGACTATTGCAAGGATGGGTGTACACTTGGCATAGTCTTCAGAGTGTTCTATGACTAGTATTACATGAAATTTTGAAGTATTCAGCTAAATAGCAGTGCGAGATTGGGGCAGCCAAGAAGATATGGTACAATGGATTTTTGATGATGTGTTCTATGGCTTCGAGCTAAGTGGGGGAGTCTGCTATTGACGATCGAATTGCAGGATCATGCGTTGTATCAGTATTTGTGCTGAGGGATTGCTTGGTTGTTTCTTTGAATAATCATGTGCTGGTGAAGCGCGGGTTGCTCGGTGTGGATTAGTTGTGCATTGAAGTTAAGGTGAGTGGCTATCGAGAAGGTTCTAACGAGTTCCAGGTCATATGTGACATTTAAGTACTTCTAAATTGGTAAATGAATTGGGCTTGAGATCGGTAGCGAATGGTAACCGGATCTGCGATATTTCTATGTCAAGAATGATTCTACATAGAAATATTGGAGAGATGCAAGAAACGGCTACGAATACGCATAAGGTTCCTTCAGAGCGAGCATATTGGATTGAGTTACTTTCGGGTTGGCAGTCTGTATGACTCGGTTGAGTTAGAGGAGATCAGTTCTGATGACTCGATTATGTGTTAATGAGTTCCAAAGAATTCACCATGGCTATGGCCACTACCGGAGTTGATGTTTGCTACAGTTATAGAAGCCATATTATGTATGGTGATGTTCTCCTAGATTGAGTTAAATGAAAGGCTCTCGGTTGATGAGGTGTTCAACTTGCTTATGGTTCAGAGTTGATTATGAGATTTTCGTATTTTCACAAGTTAGCATGTTAGTGGTGGTGTGCCGTGTGGGGTTGAAAGTTACGAGCTCAAGGTTGCAGTTTTGTTTTGAAGGGAAGGATATGAGTTCTTGATGACACAGACGATTTCAGTTGTTTAAGAGAATACTGGCACTATTTGATGTCGCCGGAAGAGAGTGCCACATGTTGGCAGGTACATTGTGTTTTGACTTGTGGGGTATTTTTCTGTAAGATAATGGAGTATGAGTGATGTATCATCCATTTGAGTAGCGGTATTGAGATCGGATATGGAGATGTCGGTATTCATGAGGTTCAGATATTGGATGTTCTCGTAGGCAGACTATTCCTTGGCAAGCGCATTGTGAAGAAATGTTGAGGATTGGATAATTGATGGTATGTGCTATGGAAAGGTGTGATATGGACTTTGGGAAGGTTATTTACCTGTTTGGGAATGATCGAAATTTGGTTTGGGGACTATTGGTGAGCCTAATAAGAATGTGTATCCTGTATCGGATCAGAATTGCTTGCTCTTGTGCAATTGTTACCACATATATATCATCGGGCGAAATGGATGTTATTCGCGCCTTGGCCTATGTTATGTGTTTCTCTCTTGTGCTATGACTGGTTGTGAGGTTACATGATTATTCGCACACATATATTGTAAATCCATTTAGGGCTTATGGCGTTATAGGCGAGATGGCCCTCATGACGTTGATTTGCTTATTGCACCATAGATGTGCTTGTATATCTAAGTATTGTTTATGCCTAATCATCTTTCCACATTTATACTTGTACCCTCTATCGTGCTTGATATTGATGCACATGTGATCAGTGAGCTTGAGCGTTATGGCTAGATGGGTACCCCTATATGGATTGATATGATAGGATCGGGTTGCGCGCCGCAACGGTACTGTGATGATATGTAACTACTTATGCTTATTTCGTGTATTTTGCTTTTACTCTGTTGAAAATAGTTCATAGGAAGATGTTAATATTACCCCATCTGCTTAACTTGCTCAGCAGCCTTCTTATTTAACTTTCTTACTAATATCTGTCATGTCTGAATTATTACTTGTTTGGCATACGGAACCGCGTTGTGTGGTGCTCCATATGGCCTTGGTGTGACTTGTCAGTGGGGCTATTTGTATTGGAGATGTGGTTTCTAGACCTGAGATTTGCACTATCGTATTGGGATGAGGAATGTTTGAGAGAATGATACCATATTTCTGCTCAGAATTTGGGCAATGGACCTTGTCGGACAAGTGAGCTTCTTGACTTGTTGATCTGAAGGGTGGTTATGACTTTCTGTGTGTTTCTTTCATCATCGGCAGTGTACGAAGGTTTTGAACGAGGTTTTATTGGATATGAGGTTTACAATCTGTACCAGATTTGCTTTTGGGCAGCTATGGTGGTCAGTAGTTATTGATGTGAGTGTCTGGGTTATGTGGTATATCATGTGGGTACATCTTGGGGTATGGTTATGGTTTGATTGTCACGGCCCAGAATCCCAACCTCGGGGTCATGATGATGCCTAACATCTACTTGCTAGGCAAGCCCACGTGAAAAAGAAAATTAACTAATTTTAATAATTTATAACAAGATATTAACTATGAAAATGATATAAATCTGAAGTAGAGTAAAATAATATCGAACAACAAAGTCTAAACATAACCCAAAAGCTAGTGTCACGAGTACATGAACATCTAGAGTGCTACAAACATGGTCTGAACAAAATAAACTGTTTTGAAACTCAATAAAAAAGTAAAGATAGGAGGGAAGGGGACTTCAGGGCTGTGGACGTCGTGCAGCTATACCTCAAGTCTCCGTCAGCGACTGAATCCGAGAAAAAGCTATTGAACGCCGCTAGGACCAACTCCAGTATCTGTACAAGAAGTGCAGAGTATAGTATGAATACAACCGACCCCATGTACTCTGTAAATGCCGAGTCTAACCTTGACAAAGTAGTGGCGAGGCTAAACCGGGCCACTTACAATAACACATACGCAATAATAATAATAATAATAATAATAATAATAATAATAATAATAATAATAATAATAATAATAATAATAATAATAATAATAATAATAATAATAATAATAATAATAATAATAATAATAATAATAATAATAATAATAATAATAATAATAATAATAATAATAATAATAATAATAATAATAATAATAATAATAATAATAATAATAATAATAATAATAATAATAATAATAATAGCAGGAAAGGAAAGACAGGAAATGGAAGAAAAGCAATAAACATGTGAAAATGAACTCAAACCTCACTATCAGAGAGCCCAAAATAACAAGTCTCGTAATCTAATATAAAAATGTCGAAGCCAACACAACAATAACAACAAGTACAACAAACACAATCCGTTGCGGTGCGTAATCCGATCCTACTGTATTATCCTTTATCAATATTAGGTACCACATATACAATCTGTTACGGCGCGTAACCCGATCTCACCATATCATCATTTATCAACATCAAGTACCACGTATAAAATCCGTTGTGGTGCGCAACCCGTTCCCACCATATCATCATTTATTAACATCAAGTATCTGCCCTTGTTCCAACATTTCAATTCATTATCTTCCAATTTTCGCTGCGGCATGCAACCCGATCCCCAAATAATTTCAATTAACATAAATAAACCAATAACTAAATTTACAATAATTTCTACATCAAAGAGTTAAAGTATAAGGCAATAAAAGACCACATAATAATCAAAGAATCTTTAAAATTCAAATTTTTCACTTTACAAGTTTATCGGTGTCTAGTAAACTCAACGACTCACGCAAATGAAACTACATCTTAGAATGCAACAAATATTACAAAATAATAGGGCAAGTATAGCATGTGACAATTAAGGTGTGCAAGTAGAATAATTAAGGTAAGTAGCAAATAAGTACGGAGTCATGAAAGGGACGAACAATTTAATACAAGAATAATTAAATGACAAATAACAATTACGGCATAGAAGTCAAATAAAGCATGTAACAATTAAGGTATGGAATAAGGATAAACATGAAAACAAATATCTTGATGGCATATATACACTCATCACCATACATATACGCTGTTTTCTCACGTAATCCACACAACACATAGTTCAAAAATTCAAAATTCCCTTAAGCCAAAGTTAGATCCAATACTTACCTTATACCGCAATCAAATCAAAGCTCAACCGAGGTCTTTCCTCTAGAATTAGCCTCCATACCAATCAAATCTAACCAAATATAGTTCAAACAATTCAAAATAAGCTTTAGAAACTACCCACAAGTGAAAAAGATCCAATCTTTAATAATTTGGAAAAACTCAACAAAAGTCAACCCTGGGCCCGCTTGGTCAAAAGCCCAGATTCGGATAAAAACTCGATTACCCATTCACCCCCGAGCCCGGTTATGTGATTAGTTTCAAAATCCGATCTCAATTTGAGGTATAAATCTCAATTTCTCAAAATCTCCAATTTATACCTAAATCCTTAATTTCTACCATGTAAAAGCATAGATTAAAGGTTAAAATCAATGGGTGTTTATGAAAATGTAAGGAAACAAGTTAAAATCTACTAACCTATGAAGTTGGAACGAAAAACCTCTTTAAAATTGCCTCTAGGCCGAGCTCAAACTTGAAATCAGTGAAAAATGAGTTAAATCCCTACTTTGGGATATTAAGTCACTGGGCGTCAGGCCTTCTTCGCGTTCGCGAAAGGGCCTGACATATTCGGAATGCACAGCAACCAGAATGTCCTATGCATTCGCGATGTACCTCACGCGTTCACGAAGGCTTCGCTCCCTGAACTTTGCGTTTGCGATCCAGGGCTCGCGTTCGCGTACAGTAACGACCCAGTTCCTTCCCAGGCCCCCCTAACCCTACGCGTTCGCGTGAGGCTGGTCATGTTTATGAATGGTAACCCCTCCCATGCTTCACGTTCGCGACCTAGCCATCGCATTTGCGATGAAGAAATCCACCCCCACCCCAATTTACCCTTTGCGATCGCGAGAGTAGCTTCGCGATCGCGAAGAACAATGCACCAGATATCATAAAACCAGTTGAAGATGCAACCTCTAAGTCCAAAATTGACTTGTAGCCTATCCGAAACTCACCCGAGCCCCTCAAGCTCCAAACCAAACATGCACACAAGTGTAATAACATCATACGAACTCGCTCGAGCGACCAAAACACCAAAATCACACCTAGAACTAAGAATCAGACATCAAAATGCATGAAGTTTTTAAAGAAACTTAAGAACTTTCAAATTTACAACCGAGTGTCCAAATCATATCAAATCAACTCCATTTTGCACCAAATTTTACAGACAAGTTATAAGTAGTAAAATGAACCTATGCCAAGTCCCGGAACGAATATCCGGACCTAGTAGCTATAAAGTTAACCTACGGTGAAACTTCGAAATTCTTTAAACCTTCAATTTACTAGTTTTCAACAAATCACATCAAAACAAGTTAGGGACTTCCGAATTCAATTTTGGACATACGCCCAAGTCCAAATCACGATACGGACCCACCGGGATTGTTAAATTACTGATCTGAGTCCGTTTATACAAAATGTTCATGGTAGTCAACTCAAACCATTTTTAAGGCAAAAATTAATATTTTTTTTAATTTTTCGCATAAAGACTTTCCAGAATGAGACACAGACTACGCACGCAAATTGAGGAATACTAAACAGAGCAAATCGAGGTCTCGAAACACAAAAATAAAGGTTAAAACTCAAAATGACCTATCGGGTCATCACATTCTCCACCTCTAAAATAAACGTTCGTCCTCGAACGGACATAGAAAGGTACCTGGACTGGTGAAAAGGTGTGGGTATCTACTCCGCATGTTGGACTCAGACTCCGACGTGGCTGCCTTGATTGGCTGACCTCTCCACTACACTCTAACAGAAGTGTAACTCTTAGACCTCAACTTCCGGACCTGCCATGCTAGAATGGCCACCGGCTCCTCCGCGTAAGTCAAATCCTTATCCAATTGGACTGAGCTAAAATCTAATACATGGGACAGATCATCGCGATGCTTCTAGAGCATGGAGACATGGAACACTGGGTGAACTGCTGATAAGCTAGCTGGAAATGCAAGCTTGTAGGCCATCTCACCAAGTATCTCAAGAATCTCAAAGGGTCCGATATACCTAGGGCTCAACTTTCCCTTCTTTCCGAATCTCATCACACCCTTCACGGGTGAAACTCGGAGCAACACCCTCTCTCCAACCATGAATGAAACATCACGAACTCTACGACGGGCATAAATCTTCTGCCTAGACTGAGCAGTGCGAAGTCGATCCTGAATCATCTTGACCTTTTCCATTGCATCCTAAACCAAATCGGTACCCAGCAACCGAGCCTCTCCCAACTCAAACTTACCAACTGGCGAATGACACTACCTCCCATATAATTCCTCCTAGGGAGCCATGTGAATACTCGATTGGTAGGTGTTGTTATAGGAAAACTCGCAAGCGTCAAGAACTGATCTCAACAACCCCCAAAATCCATAACGCAGGCGCGAAGCATATCCTCCAATATATGAATGGTGCGCTCGGACAATTAGTCAGTCTGAGGGTGAAATATTATACTCAACTCAACCTGTGTGCCTAACTCACGCTGTACGGCCCTCCAAAAGTGCAATGTGAACTGCATACCCGATCGAAAATGATGGACACTGGCACACCGTGAAGACGAACGATCTCGCGGATATATATCTCAGCCAGCCGCTCTAAAGAATAGGTAACTGCTACTGGAATAAAATGTGCCAACTTGGTCAAACTATCCACAATGACCCATACTGTGTCAAATTTCTTCGAAGCCCGTGGGAGCCCAACAAAAAAATCCATAGTAATATGCTCCCACTTCCACTCGGGAATCTCAAGCATCTGAAGCAAACAGTCAGGCCTCTGATATTCATACTTTACTTTCTGACAATTCAAACACCGAGCCACATATGCAACTATATCCTTCTTCATTCTTCTCCACCAATAATGCTGCCTCAAATCCTGATAGATCTTGGCAGTACCTGGATGAATGGAATACCGTGAACTCTGGGCCTCCTCAAGAATCAACTTACGAAGACCATCCACATTGGGCACACAAATCCGACCCTGCATACGTAACACCCTATCATTACCAATAGTAACCTGCTTGGCACCACCGTGTTGCATCGTGTCCTTAAGGACAAGTAAATGAGGGTCGTCATACTGACACTCTTTGATGCGCTCATACAAAGAAGGGCGAGAGATCATGCAAGCTAGGACCTGACTGGGCTCCAAAACAACCTAACCTTACGAACTGATTGGCCAAAGCCTGAACATCTGATGCTAGCAGCCTCTCACCAACTGGAATATATGCAAAGCTATCCATACTTACATCCTTTCTACTCAAGGCATCGACCACCACATTGGCCTTCCTGAGATGATACAAACTGTGATTTCATAGTCTTTCAACAGCTCCAACCACCTCCGCTGCCTCAAGTTGAGATCCTTTTGCTTGAAACAATACTGTAAACTCCAATGATCCGTGAATACCTCACACGACATGCCGTAGAGGTAATGCCGCAAAATCTTTAGTACATGAACAATGGCTGCCAACTCTAAGTCATTAACGGGGTAATTCTTCTCATGAACCTTTAACTGCCGCGACGCATATGCAATCACCCTACCATCCTGCATCAATAATGTACCGAGCCTAATACGCGATGCATCACAATACACCGTGTAGGATCTTGAACTTGTGGGCAACACCAATACTGGGGTTGTAGTCAAGGCAGTCTTGAGCTTCTGAAAGCTTAACTCATACTCATCGGACAACTTGAACGGAGCACCCTTCTGGGTCAATCTAGTCAATGGGGCGATAATAACCGTCCAAACCCAAGAAACTCCTAATCTCTATAGCTGAAGTAAGTCTAGGCCAGTTCTGAACTGCCTCAATCTTCTTAGGATCCACTTTAATGCCCTCACCCGATGCAATATGTCCCAAAAAGGCAACTGAATCCAACCAAAACTCACACTTTGAAAATTTGGCATATAACTTACTATCTCTCAGAGTCTGAACTACAATCCGAAGATATTGCTCATGCTCCTCTCGACTGGGGGAATAGATCAAGATGTCATCAATGAATATGATCACAAAAGAATCAAAATAGAGCTTAGATACCCGGTTCATCAAATCCATAAATGTTGTTCGGGCATTTGTCAAAATAAATGACATCACTAGGAACTCATAATGCCCATACCGTCTGAAAAGCTATCTTAGGGATATCTAATGCACATCCTCATCGAACCATCCTTCTTCTTCACAAACAACACGGGCGCACCCCAAGGCGAGACACTAGGTCTTATAAATCCCTTATCAAGTAAATCTTGCAACTGCTCCTTTAGTTCCTTCAACTCAGGCGAGGCCATACGGTATGGTGGAATAGAAATGGGCTGAGTGCCCAGGGCCAAGTCAATACAGAAGTCAATATCTCTGTCGGGTGGTATCCCCAGCAGATCTGCAGGAAACACCTCTGAAAACTCACGCACAACTAGTACTGAATCTATGGAAGGAACTTCCACACTTGAATCGCGAATATAAGCCAAATAAGCTAGACATCCATTCTAGACCATACGCCGAGTCTTCATATAAGAAATAACCCTGCTGGAAGAATATCCAGGAGTCTCTCTCTACTCTAATCGAGGCAACCCCGGTATGTCTAAGATCACCATCTTGGCGTGACAATCCAATATAGCATGATAAGGTGATAGCCAATCCATGCCCAAAATAACATCAAAGTCTACTATATCAAGAAGTAGGAGGTCTACACTTGTCTCAAGAATCCCAATAGTAATCACACATGAAGGATAAACACGGTCTACAATAATAGAATCTCCCACAAGTATGGACATATACACAGGGGTACTCAAAGAATCATGAGGCACAACTAGATATAACGCAAAATAGGATGCATGTAGGAATAAGTAGAGCCCGGATAAAATAGAACTGAAGCATCTCTATGGCAAATTAGAACAATATCAGTGATAATAGCGTCAGATGACTCTGCCTCAGGTCTAGCTGGATATGCATAAAAATAGGGTTGGGCCCCACCACCCTGGCCTCCACCTCTCGGACGACCTCTAGTTGGCCGGCCTCCACCTCTAACGGCCTGACCTCTACCTCTAATGGCCTGACCTCCAACTCTAGCAGTCGGTCCCCCGCCTCTTGATGGCTGAGTGGGCGGTGAAACAACTGGTGCCGGAACTATGGCATGAGAACTCTGTTATGGCATGCTGCTCAACAATCTCGGGCAGTACCTCCTGATGTTACATGTACCCCCACCCTCAAAACACCCTCCCTGCTGTTGTGGCTGCTGAAGCTGAGACTGGCCCGAACGGGCCGGATAACCACTGTGGTAGCACTGGATCGGAGGCGCACTAATAGGAGCTGATGGTGCACTGTAGGCTAGCTGCCCAGGACGAGATACAAAAGGACCACAACTACCCGAAGTACCGTGGGATGCCTGAAGTGCTGACTGAAATAGCCTAGGAGGATGGCCTCTACCAAAAGTACCCCTGCCTCCAGATAAGGTGCCACTGAAACCTCCAAAATGACGAGGCCTCTTATCTGATACCGCAACCCTCTCCTGACCACGAACCATATCGATCCGTCGAGTAATCTCTACGGCCCTCTAAAAAGAAATATCATCTACAGTCTCCTTGGACATCTGTAGCCTGATACTAAAAGTGAGTCCATCAATGAATCTCCTCACTCTCTCCCTCTCAGTAGGGAGAAAGAAAATGACATGTTGAGCTAGGTCCACAAATCGAGTCTCATACCGGGTGACGGTCATGCCACCCTACGAAAGGCACTCGAACTGCTTGCGATACTCCTCTCTCAAAGTGAAAGGAATGACTTTCTCTAGAAATAGCTTTGGAAACTGATCCTAGGTAACTGAAGGCAAACCAACTGGTCGGGTCAACACATAATATCTCCACCATCTCTTGGCAGAACTGGTCATCTGGAACACTGCAAAGTCGACCCCATTAGTCTCAACAATACCCATGTTTTGCAACACCTCGTGGAAACGGTCCAAGTAATCCTATGGGTCCTCAGAAAGTGCACCACTGAAATTAACAGGAAAGAGCTTGGTAAACGTATCCAGCCTCATCAAGGGCTCAGAAGACATAGCTGGCATATCCCCACCCTGTGCCGCAACAACCAGCTGAACTACCCTAACTAGATGGGTTGTTGGAGTCTGATATAGGGGAGCCATCTGCTCTGGAGTGTGAGTAGCGGGAGTTTGTGCTCCTCCCCCAGCCTGAGAGACAGTTGGTGCCACCGGAAATGCATCGGTCTGGGCCACACTCTCCATAAGGCCCACCAAGCGGACTAGAGCATCCTGAAGCACTAGAGTGGCTATGAATCCCTCTGATACCTAAGCTGGTCCTACTGGTACGGTCTGAGCCGAGATCTCCTCCTCATGATCAATCTGAGACTCCACTGTGGGTGTTACTGCTCGAGCTCTAGGCTGAGCCCTACCTCTACCTCAGCCTTTGGCTCGACCTCAGCCTCTACCCCTGGTAGTAGTTGCAACATGGGGCTCCAGCTCCTGCCCGGCTATAGATGTTATGCGTGTTCTCTCCATCTGCGAGAGAACAAGAATGAAATGATTCAAACATCAATGATATAACAAAATCGCACGATAGGGAAAGAAAGAAGTGAAATTTTTGCTAAAACTCCATAGCCTCTAGAAGATAAGTACAGACGCCTCTGTACCGATCTTCCAGACACTACTAAGCTTGTTTATGACTCGTGAGACCTAGGAAACCTAGTGCTTTCATACCAACTTATGACGATCCGGAATCCCAACCTCGGGGTCATGATAGTGCCTAACATCTACTTGCTAGGCAAGCCGACGTAAAATAGAAAATTAACTGATTTTAACATTTTATAACAAGATATTAACAATGATAACAATATAAGTCTAAAGTGGAGTAAAATGATACCGAACAACGAGGTCTAAACATAACCCAGAAACTGGTGTCATGAGCAAATGAACATCTAGAGTGCTACAAACATGGTCTGAACAAAATACACTATTTTGAAACTCAATAAAACAGTAAAGATAAGAGGGAAGGGGACTTAAGGGCTGCGGACGCCGTGCAGCTGTACCTCAAGTCTCCATCAGTGACTAATTCCGAGCAAAAGCTATTGAATGCCACTAGGACCAACTCCGGTATCTGCACAAGAAGTGTAGAGTGTAATATGAGTACAACCGACCCCATGTACTCTATAAGTGCCGAGCCTAATCTCGACGAAGTAGTGATGAGGCTAAAGTGGGCCACTTACAATAACTTGTACGCAATAATAATAATAACAATAACAATAACAATAACAATAACAATAACAATAACAATAATAACAATAATAATAATAATAATAACAATAATAAAAATAATAACAATAACAATAACAATAACAATAACAATAACAATAACAATAACAATAACAATAACAATAACAATAACAATAACAATAACAATAACCACAATAATAACAATAACAACAACAATAACAATAACAATAACAATAACAACAACAACAATAAGAATAACAATAACAATAACAATAACAACAATAATAATAATAACAATAACAATAATAATAATAACAATAACAATAAATAATAATAATAATAATAACAATAAATAACAATAATAATAATAATAATAATAATAATAATAATAATAATAATAGTAGTAATAGCAGCAGCAACAAGGACGAAAGTAGTGAGGCGTTCACAGAGACATTCAGGGCAAAAGCCGGTGAATTGTTCATCTGGGTGACGGTCGCAACTGAAGGAGGAGCGCGGTGGTTGCAGCAGCGGCGGCGGCGGCGGTGGTTGTGTTGGGTCTACACTGGTGGGATTCATTCCCGGCGAATTCTATGGTGCTGTGTGCAATGCGCACTCTGCTCATATTAGTTACAGCAGCATTATGTACCAGGGCGTATAGAAGTGAGGAGAAAACCGAAATTTGCAGAAATTTGTGTTCACAACGGGCAAGTAAGAGAGAGAGCGAGAGAGAAAGAGAGAGTGAAGAAGAAGACTAGAATGTGTTGGAGCAGCAGCAGCAGCAGCAGCAGCAGCAGCAGCAGCAGCAGCAGCAGCAGCAGCAGCAGCAGCAGCAGCAGCAGCAGCAGCAGCAGCAGCAGCAGCAGCAGCAGCAGCAGCAGCAGCAGTAGTAGTAGTAGTAGTAGTAGTAGTAGTAGTAGTAGTAGTAGTAGTAGGAGGAGGAGGAAAGGAAAGACAGGAAATGGAAGTAAACCAATTGACTTGTGAAAATGAAATCAAACCTCACTATCAGAGAGCCCAAAATAACAAGTCTCGTAATAATAATAATAATAATAATAATAATAATAATAATAATAATAATAATAATAATAATAATAATAGGAAAGGAAAGACAGGAAATGGAAGTAAACTAATTGACTTGTGAAAATGAAATCAAACCTCACTATCAGAGAGCCCAAAATAACAAGTCTCGTAATCGCATCTAAAAATGTCGAAGCCAACACAACAATAACAACAAGTAAAACACACACAATCCGTTGTGGCGTGTAACCCGATCCCACTGTATCATCCTTATCAATATCAAGTACCACATATACAATCTGTTATGGCGCGCAACCTACTCTCACCATATCATCATTTATCAACATCAAGTACCACGTATACAATCAGTTATGGTGCGAAACACGATCCCACCATATCATCATTTATCAACATCAAGTATTTTCCCTTACGCAACCATTTCAATTCATTATCTTCCAATTTTCGTTGCGGCGTTCAACCCGATTTCCAAACAATTTCAATTAATATAAACAATCCAATAACTCAATTTACAATAATTTCTACATCAAAGAGTAAAAGTACAAGGCAATAAAGGACCACATAATAATCAAAGAATCTTTAACATTTGAATTTTCTACTTTACAAGTTCATCGGTGTCTAACAAACTCAACGACTCACGCAAATGAAACTATATCTTAGAATGCAACAAATATTACAAAATAATAGGACAAGTAAAGTATGTGACAATCACGGTGTGCAAGTAGAACAATTAAGGCAAGTAGCAAATAAGCACGGAGTCATGGAAGGGATGAACAATTTAATACAAGAATAATTAAATGACAAATAATAATTACGGCATAGAAGTCAAATAAATCATGTAACAATTAAGGCGTGGAATTAGATAATTCATGAAATAACGAGAAAAATGGAAACAAATATCTTAACAGCGTATATACACTCGTCACCTCGCATATACGCTATTTTCTTACATAATCCACACAACACATAGTTCAAAATTTTTTAATTCCCTCAAGTCAAGGTTAGATCCAACACTTGCCTCATTCCGCAATCAAATCAAAGCTTAACCGGGGTATTTCCTCTGTAATTAGCCTCCAAACCAATCAAATCTAACCAAATATAGTTCAAACAATTCAAAATAAGCTTGAAACTACCCACGAGTGAAAATGATCCAATCTTTAATAATTTTGGATAAAGACAACAAAACTCAACCCTAGGTCCTCTTGGTCAAAACCCGAGATTCGGACCAAAACCCGATTACCCATTCACCCTCGAGCTCAGTTATGTGATTAGTTTTGAAATCCGACCTCAATTTGAGGTAAAAATATCAATTTTTCAAAATCTCCAATTTCTACCTAAATCCCTAATTTCTACCATGAAAAGGTATAGATTAAAGGTTAAATTCAATGGATGTTTATGGAAATGGAAGGAAACAAGTTAAAATCTACTAACCGATGAAGTTGGAATGACAAACCTCTTCAAAATTGCCTCTAGGCCGAGCTCAAACTTGAAAATGGTGAAAAATGGGTTAAATCCCGACTTTGGGATATTAAGTAACTTGGCGTCAGGCTTTTTTCGCGTTTGTGAAGGGCATGACACGTTCGCGATGCACAGCAGCCAAAATGTCCTTCGCGTTCGCGATCTACCTCACGCGTTCGCAAAGGCTTCACCCCCCTGGCCTTCGCGTTCGTGAGCCAGGGATCGTGTTCGCGTAGAGTAACAGCCAAGTTCCTTCCTAGCCCCCCCCCCCCCCCAAACCCTACGATTTCGCAAATAATAACCCTTCCTATGCTTCGTGTTTGTGACCTAGACCTCACATTCATGATGATGAAATCCACCCCCACCCCAATTTACCCTTCACAATCACGAGAGTAGCTTCGTGATCGCGAAGAACAACGCACCAGATATTAGAAAACTAGCTGAAGCTGCAACCTCTATGTCCAAACTTGACCTGTAGCCTATTCGAAACACACTCGAGCCCCTCAATGTGACGACCCCAAATCCTAACCTGTCTTGATGGCGCCTATCGTGGTACTAGGCAAGCCGACTGTTACACCCTATATTTTCGTATGTAAAAATGCGTCGTAAGCAAACTAATGTAGGACAAAAAAATAAGATAATATTTAAAAATATATAAAGTAAGTTAATCATGTTACCTCTGAGGTTACAAATATTGAAGATCATGAACAACAAGTACAAAGAGGGTTGGACAGTTCAGAAGCTAAAGCAATTAAATAAAACAATGTTTCATCGAAAGTCGACAAGTTGGGAATGTTATAACATGTACCTTTGGGGTGAGACTAGGGTGATTAACATGATAAAGAGATTATGTTATGATTTATATTAGTCGTATTACATCCGTGTGTTATGTTTTTAAGTCAAGCGAGTTGTGGAACAAAAGTCGATGAAAGTCATCACAAGTTACATTCATAAGTTTTACTGAAACTTTGAGTCAAATGTAACTGCAATTTTCTCCCAATATACTTAGAGTTATGGTGTGTTCCACCCATCAAATTAAAGATCTATGAGTCTATTTTTCAACGCATTAAACCATTTGTCAATACGACATCGGAGTAGAGAGATATGAACAGTTTTGCGATACTGCGCAAGCTGCTAGGTGACAAGTAGGTGTGTCACCTACTTGCTTAAATGAAAGCCCAAAAATGGGCCATTTCGGGTCGTCCAAAGAGGCCTTTTAAGGGCCTATTTTCTTCATATATTAGACTTAAAATAGAGCATAATAACCAGACATAAGCTCTGCAAAGAATCCTCCCAAAAATTTCCCACAAACCCTAATTGATTTTCTCTCCCTTTCAAGTTCCAATTGGAGGTAAAACTTAGAGTTTGAAGAACCAAGATAGGAGCTGAGTTATCCAACAAATAAGGTGAGTTTACTGCTCTCTTTCATCCATTTTTTCTGCTGTAAATTCATGGTAAGTCGTTCTATACTTGTAAGAACTCACGGGACGGTGATCGGAAGCCGTGAGTTCGAGTTATTCACTTGTAGCGGACTGTTTTGTGGACTGTTTTGTGTTGCTGTTGGGCTGCGTGTTTTATTACTATTTTGTGGAGTTTTGGAGGAGGAAGGGGGTTTATAAACACCATATAAATGTAGGGTGGTTGGCTGGTCGTTCGTCATAACATTTTCGGGTCGTTTGACACTACTACGGTGGTCGTTTTGTGTACGAAGAGATTGGGGTGTGTTGGGCTGTTTTGTAGTATTTGATGGTGTATATAGGGCTGGAAAATGATGTATATATGTTGTTATTGTTCTGTCCTTGTATTGTTGGTGTTATCTTGAAGTTGGAGGAAGGGCATATTATAGGGGAGATGCTGCCCGTTTTAATACAAAATAGGTTTGTCGTTCGTTGTGCGATAGTTGTACCTTTCGTAACTTAACGATAGTATTATTATCATTCTTGTAGATTAAGGTGTGAAGAGGTGAGTTCAACTTGGTGATTGAAAAGATTGTGATAAGGTATGTTAAGGCTAAACCTTCCTTCATTTTGGCATGATCTCGTAGCTACATGTGTTAGTAATGAGACAAAAAGAGAAGTTCATATTCATGAATTTATTCACACTATTCTAGTCTCATAAGTTACAATATTATTCCTTATCGAGACTCTATATTCAATTTTAGTATTGTCTTCTTCCAGTCAAGAGAGCAGCAAGCCTATATATACAGTATTACAGTATTTTCATTACCATCGAGCTATAATCGATGGGCAGGCCCCTATTGGGCAACCTCTGATCAGATGGAAAGTTATATACCGAGCCTACTGTGGCCGAGCGCCTATGAGCGAGCCCAGCATGGTCGAGATACATAGCCTAGTATGGCCGAGCGCCTATAAGCGAGCCTACTATGGCAGAGCAGTTATATATACCGAGCCTTATAAGGCCGTACAATTATTTTACTTACTATATTGAAGGAGTTGAGTCAGTATCAGCAGGTAAGTATATCTCCAGATCATCTTTGACTCCCAGTTAATTTCAGTTATCATATTATCAGTTCAGTTTCAGATTTCAGTTATTTTATTGCCTTACATACTCGGTACATTATTTCGTACTGACGTCCCTTTTTTGGGGGCGCTGCATTTCATGCGTGCAGGTTCAGACAGACAGACGGGTAGACCTCCTCAGTAGGTGTTTCCCGAGTTCCGCCTGATCGGTAAGCTCCACGTCTTTCGGAGTTGCCAGGACTAGAGTTTTGTGTACATCTTATGTATATCTGTATATATGTTATGGGTAGGTCGGGGCCCTGTTCCGATCACAGTACATCTATCAGTAGAGGCTTGTAGGCATATCCTGTTGGTTAGTGCAGTATGTTGGGTTTGTATAAATTGGTGGTTTGTCAGCTGTAGTAGCTATGACGGCCTTGTCGGCCTAGCTTTATATTGATATTTAGTTAGTGCTAGTTTCCATTCAGTTTTATATTTTGCTTCGCAAATTGTCTTGCAAGGTGGCCCCATGGCCAAAGTATGACATTATGTGTTCAGAGTCCCTTAGTCGCAATTTGGTACGCCAGGTTAGGTGAGGCACGGGGTGCTTGTCTCGCTCCTAGGTTCGGGGCGTGACAAACTTGGTATCAGAGCAGTTCTGTCCTAGGGAGTCTACAAGCCGTGTCTAGTAGGGTCTTGTTTATAGATGTGTTGTGCACCACATTATATAAGCAAGGAACTACAGGGCATTTAGGAGTTGGTTACACTTCTTTGAAATCTAAATCGTGCTATAGAACTGAGTTATAGGAAATTTGAATTAAACTTATGTGTTGGTGTTTGCATGCACAGATGACGGTGACTAGGAAGACTACGGCTAGCCAGAGGAGAGATACAGTAGTAGGTGAGGGGACCAACAGGGTACCCCCAGTAGATGGGGCCCAGTCTGAGGCTCAAGGGGAGACCCCTACTCAGCCATTACCGGCTCCTCCACCAACTACGGAGATTCCTAGGGAAACCGCACATCCAGTTCCCCCTCCACTTCCATCAGATCAGGACTTAAGGAGTGCGGTGCATTTGTTGACACAGTTGGTAGCTACCCAGCAACATGCTAGGGCATCAGCTAGTGCAGGAACTTCTGAGGGGTCTGGGAGTTCAAGGGTCCAAGAGTTTATTGCTTTGAGTCCCCCAGAGTTCACGGGGACAGATCAGAGGGAGGACCCGCAGGATTTCATAGATCAGCTTCACAGGATCTTTCATGTTATGCATGCCACGGAGAAAGAGGCAGTTGAGCTAGCAGCTTTTCGACTCCGAGATATAGCCATCCTTTGGTATGAGGGATGGGAGAGGTCCAGGGGACGTGATACACCTCCAGCTATTTGGGAGAATTTTTCAGATGCTTTCCTTGACCAGTACTTACCGCGGGAGATCCGACAGGCTCGAGTCGATCAGTTTCTAGCCCTCAAGCAGGGTAATATGAGTGTTCGAGAGTATAGTCTCCGTTTTGACTCATTGGCCAGATATGCACCATCCATAGTTTCTACTATGCGGGACAGGATTCACAGGTTTATAGCAGGGTTAGCCCCAGAGTTAACCGAGGCATGTGCCACCGCTGCATTGCAAGATAGTATGGATATCTCCCGGATTCAGGCATTCGCCCAGAATATAGAAAGGGGTAGGCGTCGGCAGCAGGGTACAGAGAGGGCTGAGCAAGGGCAACGTAAGAGGATGAGATTTCCCAGGTCTCAGGAGCAATCTCAGGGTAGTTATAGGACCCAGTACTTCGGACGGCCACCTAGGCCTCCGCCACCTCAGTTACAGGGTTACGGGTATGACCGCTATACTCAGTCAGGACCAGGTGAGAGCTCACGGGCGTCGGGTTTGCAGCGACAACGAGGTTCTGCGCAGACATGGTCATTTCCTCTGCGGTGTGACATCTGTGGTAGAGGACACTTGGGTCAATGCCGAGCAGGTTCTGATGCTTGTTATACATGTGGGCGTCCGGGGCATATGATGCGAGATTGCCCAAATAGAGATTCTGGGGAATGGCACAACCAGCGAGTTCAGCAACAGGATCGTCTATGTCCGTGCATCCTTCAAGGCGTGAGTCTCAGTCTTCGGCTGGTAGAGGTCGAGGCAGAGGTAGAGGTTCCAGTTCAAGTGGTAATCAGAACCGTATCTATGCTTTAGCGGGTCGACAGGACCAGGAGTCTTCACCAGACGTTGTGACAGGTATATTAACCATTTGCTCTCACGATGCTTATGCTTTGATAGACCCAGGATCTACTTTATCGTATATTACCCCATTTGTCGCGAGGAAGTTTGGTATAGTGCCTGAAATACTAAGTGATCCTTTTGCGGTATCTACACCGGTCGGAGAATCGATTATTGCTAGACGGGTTTACCGAGGTTGTACGGTGACAATTTGTAGTCGTCAGACCTCAGCTGACCTAGTTGAGCTAGAGATGATGGACTTTGATGCTATCATGGGCATGGACTGGTTGGCAGCTTGCTATGCCACAGTTGATTGCCGAGCAAAGGTAGCCAAATTTCATTTTCCGGGTGAGCCAGTCCTTGAATGGGTAGGTAATACACCAACACCCAGAGGTAGGTTTATTTCCTATCTGAAGGCGAGGAAAATGATCGCAAAAGGGTGCATTTATCATATTGTGCGAGTTAGAGATGCAGATGCTGAGATACCTACACTTCAGTCTATTCCCATAGTCAAAGAGTATGCAGATGTGTTTCCAGATGAGCTTCCAGGTATTCCTCCAGAGCGAGAGATTGATTTTAGCATCGATTTGCTTCCAGGAACTCAACCAATATCCGTCCCTCCGTATAGAATGGCACCTGCCGAATTGAAGGAGTTGAAGGAGCAGTTAAAAGATTTGCTGGAGAAAGGTTATATTAGGCCCAGTACCTCACCTTGGGGTGCACCGGTACTATTTGTGCGGAAGAAAGACGGCTCGCTGAGGATGTGTATCGATTATAGGCAGTTGAACAAGGTAACTATTAAGAATAAGTATCCACTTCCAAGGATCGATGACTTGTTTGATCAGTTGCAGGGAGCTAGATGCTTTTCCAAGATTGATTTGAGGTCGGGGTACCACCAGGTCAGAGTTCGGGAAAAAGATATTCCGAAGACAGCCTTCAGGACCCGATATGGCCACTTCGAGTTCCTTGTCATGTCCTTCGGGTTGACTAATGCACCCGCTGTATTTATGGACTTGATGAATAGCCTATTCCGGCCATTTTTAGATCTGTTCGTGATAGTATTTATTGATGATATTCTGGTTTATTCCCGTTCAGAGGATGAGCATGCGGACCACCTGCGAGCGGTACTCCAAACCCTCCGTGATCGTAAGTTATATGCTAAGTTTTCTAAATGTGAGTTCTGGTTGAAGTCTGTAGCATTCTTGGGGCATATTATATCAGATGAAGGGATAAAGGTGGACACTCAGAAGATTGAGGCCGTGAAATCTTGGCCTAGACCTACCACTCCGACAGAGGTTCGTAGCTTTCTAGGCTTAGCAGGATACTATCGGAGGTTCGTAGAGGGTTTTTCTTCCCTTTCGGCACCATTGACGAAGTTGACACAGAAAGAAACTAAGTTTCAATGGACAGAGGCTTGTGAGCGGAGTTTCCAAGAGCTTAAGAACAAGTTGACCTCAGCTCCAGTTCTAACACTTCCAGAGGGTCTAGAGGGTTATGCCGTGTATTGTGATGCATCAGGTGTCGGGTTAGGATGTGTCCTGATGCAACATGGGAAGGTAATTGCATATGCTTCAAGGCAGTTGAGGAAGCACGAGAGGAATTATCCGACCCACGACCTCGAGTTAGCTGCGGTTGTCCATGCACTTAAGATATGGCGGCATTATTTATATGGTGTTCATGTTGATATATTTACTGATCATAAAAGCCTACAATATATTTTCAAGCAGAAAGAGTTGAATTTGCGACAGAGGCGATGGCTTGAGTTATTGAAAGATTACGATGTTAACATTCTCTACCATCCAGGGAAAGCTAATGTTGTAGCAGATGCCTTAAGTCGCCGATCTATGGGTAGCTTAGCACATGTAGAGCCCGAGAAAAGACAATTAGCTAGAGAGATTCATCAATTGGCTTCGTTGGGGGTTCGGTTAGTAGATTCTGAGGATGGTGGAGTTGTAATCCAAAACACTGCAAAATCATCCCTCATAGCTGAAGTCAAGGAAAGGCAGTACGAGGACCCAGAGTTGGTCGAGTTGAGAGAGCGAGTTCCGCAGCAGAAGAAGCCATTGTTAGAGCTCAAGGGAGATGGGGTTCTCAGATACAAGGGTCGTTTGTGTGTTCCAGATGTAGCAGGGCTACGAGACAGGATTATGTCAGAGGCACATTATTCATGGTATTCCATCCACCCTGGATCGACGAAGATGTATCATGACATTAAGGATATGTACTGGTGGAATGATATGAAGAAGAACATTGCTGAGTTTGTCGCCCAATGTACTAGTTGCCAGCAAGTGAAGGTAGAACACCAGAAGCCCGGAGGGCTAATGCAGACTATAGAGATCCCGACATGGAAATGGGAGGCGATAAACATGGACTTTATCATGGGTTTACCTCGTTCTAATCGTAAGTTCGATTCCATATGGGTGATAGTCGATAGGCTCACGAAATCAGCTCACTTCCTACCAGTCAGATCTACATATACAGCAGAAGATTATGCAAAGTTATATATTAAGGAGATAGTGCGGCTACACGGAGTACCAGTTTCTATTATATCTGACCGTGGGGCTCAGTTTACAGCACATTTTTGGAGGTCATTTCAGAGAGGTCTAGGGACTCAGGTGAATCTCAGCACAGCTTTTCATCCACAGACTGATGGACAAGCCGAGCGCACAATTCAGACGCTCGAGGATATGTTACGAGTATGTGTGTTGGATTTTAAAAGAAGTTGGGATGAACATCTACCTCTTATCGAGTTTGCATATAATAACAGTTACCACTCCAGTATCCAGATGGCTCCGTACGAGGCTTTGTATGGGCGTAAGTGCAGATCTCCTATAGGGTGGTTTGATGTTGGAGAATCTGGGTTACATGGGCCAGACCTGGTTCAGCAGGCCATAGAGAAAGTAAAGGTTATCCGGGAGCGACTGTTGACAGCTCAGAGTCGTCAGAAGTCATATTCTGACGTGCGGCGACGAGACTTAGAGTTCAGGATTAATGACTGGGTATTCTTAAAGGTATCACCTATGAAGGGCGTGATGAGGTTTGGCAAGAAAGGAAAGCTTAGCCCACGGTATATTGGGCCTTATAGGATCATTCGGAGAGTGGGCCAACTAGCTTATGAGTTAGAGTTGCCCTCAGAATTGGAGTCTGTCCATCCGGTTTTTCACGTATCTATGCTACGGAAGTGCATTGGCGATCCTACCCGAGTGGTGCCCACGGATGATGTACAGATTACAGAGGACTTGTCATACGAGGAAATTCCAGTTGCCATCCTAGACCGACAAATCCACAATCTACGAAATAAGGAGGTAGCTTCCGTAAAGGTTTTATGGAGGAGCAAGAATGTAGAAGAGATGACGTGGGAATCGGAGGAAGAAATGAAGTCTAAATACCCCCACCTATTTCAAAATGAAGATATGGTTCGAGATGGGACGCTACAACATAGCTCTATGTAGGCTAGCAGGTCATCAGGTAAGCTTTTATTTTTCACTTTCAATATTTATGATTTACGGTCGGTGAGGCAAATTGCTGCTATTTATAAAGATTGGCCATGTGTGGCATGCATAGTATGTTTCTGGCTACGTGCAGGTTGGTTTTAACCTAGTGTACGAAGGATACTCTGGAAAAAGTTTCCAAAGTCTCCAAGAGTAAACATTCGAGGACGAATGTTCCCAAGGGGGGAGTGATGTTACACCCTATATTTTCGTATGTAAAAATGCGTCGTAAGCAAACTAATGTAGGACAAAAAAATGAGATAATATTTAAAAGTATATAAAGTAAGTTAATCATGTTACCTCTGAGGTTACAAATATTGAAGATCATGAACAACAAGTACAAAGAGGGTTGGACAGTTCAGAAGCTAAAGCAATTAAATAAAATAATGTTTCATCGAAAGTCGACAAGTTGGGAATGTTATAACATGTACCTTTGGGGTGAGACTAGGGTGATTAACATGATAAAGAGATTATGTTATAATTTATATTAGTCGTATTACATCCGTGTGTTATGTTTTTAAGTCAAGCGAGTTGTGGAACAAAAGTCGATGAAAGTCATCACAAGTTACATTCATAAGTTTTACTGAAACTTTGGGTCAAATGTAACTGCAATTTTCTCCCAATATACTTAGAGTTATGGTGTGTTCCACCCATCAAATTAAAGATCTATGAGTCTATTTTCCAACGCATTAAACCATTTGTCAATACGACATCGGAGTAGAGAGATATGTGCATTTTTGCGATACTGCGCAAGCTGCTAGGTGACAAGTAGGTGTGTCACCTACTTGCTTAAATGAAAGCCCAAAAATGGGCCATTTCGGGTCGTCCAAAGAGGCCTTTTAAGGGCCTATTTTCTTCATATATTAGACTTAAAATAGAGCATAATAACCAGACATAAGCTCTGCAAAGAATCCTCCCAAAAATTTCCCACAAACCCTAATTGATTTTCTCTCCCTTTCAAGTTCCAATTGGAGGTAAAACTTAGAGTTTGAAGAACCAAGATAGGAGCTGAGTTATCCAACAAATAAGGTGAGTTTACTGCTCTCTTTCATCCATTTTTTCTGCTGTAAATTCATGGTAAGTCGTTCTATACTTGTAAGAACTCACGGGACGGTGATCGGAAGCCGTGAGTTCGAGTTATTCACTTGTAGCGGACTGTTTTGTGGACTGTTTTGTGTTGCTGTTGGGCTGCATGTTTTATTACTATTTTGTGGAGTTTTGGAGGAGGAAGGGGGTTTATAAACACCATATAAATGTAGGGTGGTTGGCTGGTCGTTCGTCATAACATTTTCGGGTCGTTTGACACTACTACGGTGGTCGTTTTGTGTACGAAGAGATTGGGGTGTGTTGGGCTGTTTTGTAGTATTTGATGGTGTATATAGGGCTGGAAAATGATGTATATATGTTGTTATTGTTCTGTCCTTGTATTGTTGGTGTTATCTTGAAGTTGGAGGAAGGGCATATTATAGGGGAGATGCTGCCCGTTTTAATACAAAATAGGTTTGTCGTTCGTTGTGCGATAGTTGTACCTTTCATAACTTAACGATAGTATTATTATCATTCTTGTAGATTAAGGTGCGAAGAGGTGAGTTCAACTTGGTGATTGAAAAGATTGTGATAAGGTATGTTAAGGCTAAGCCTTCCTTCATTTTGGCATGATCTCGTAGCTACATGTGTTAGTAATGAGACAAAAAGAGAAGTTCATATTCATGAATTTATTCACACTATTCTAGTCTCATAAGTTACAATATTATTCCTTATCGAGACTCTATATTCAATTTTAGTATTGTCTTCTTCCAGTCAAGAGAGCAGCAAGCCTATATATACAGTATTACAGTATTTTCATTACCATCGAGCTATAATCGATGGGCAGGCCCCTATTGGGCAACCTCTGATCAGATGGAAAGTTATATACCGAGCCTACTGTGGCCGAGCGCCTATGAGCGAGCCCAGCATGGTCGAGATACATAGCCTAGTATGGCCGAGCGCCTATAAGCGAGCCTACTATGGCAGAGCAGTTATATATACCGAGCCTTATAAGGCCGTACAATTATTTTACTTACTATATTGAAGGAGTTGAGTCAGTATCAGCAGGTAAGTATATCTCCAGATCATCTTTGACTCCCAGTTAATTTCAGTTATCATATTATCAGTTCAGTTTCAGATTTTAGTTATTTTATTGCCTTACATACTCGGTACATTATTTCGTACTGACGTCCCTTTTTTGGGGGCGCTGCATTTCATGCGTGCAGGTTCAGACAGACAGACGGGTAGACCTCCTCAGTAGGTGTTTCCCGAGTTCCGCCTGATCGGTAAGCTCCACGTCTTTCGGAGTTGCCAGGACTAGAGTTTTGTGTACATCTTATGTATATCTGTATATATGTTATGGGTAGGTCGGGGCCCTATTCCGATCACAGTACATCTATCAGTAGAGGCTTGTAGGCATATCCTGTTGGTTAGTGCAGTATGTTGGGTTTGTATAAATTGGTGGTTTGTCAGCTGTAGTAGCTATGACGGCCTTGTCGGCCTAGCTTTATATTGATATTTAGTTAGTGCTAGTTTCCATTCAGTTTTATATTTTGCTTCGCAAATTGTCTTGCAAGGTGGCCCCATGGCCAAAGTATGACATTATGTGTTCAGAGTCCCTTAGTCGCAATTTGGTACGCCAGGTTAGGTGAGGCACGGGGTGCTTGTCTCGCTCCTAGGTTCGGGGCGTGACACCGACATTTAAAACTATTTCCAACACCTTTAACAGAGAACGAATTAAAGCAGTTTAAACAATACAAGTTTTCATAAACGGGATAAAAAACCAAAATACAACGCGGAAGTTCCCAACCATCGGGGTGTCACAGAGTACATGAGCATCTATACATCACAAGTCTGGAAAATACTGTGTATGATAATCTGAAACTAAATATAATAAGTGGAAAGATAGGGAACGAGAAACAAGGTCTGCGAAACGCCAAGCAGCTACCTCAATAGTCTCCGACATTCTGAACTCCACAACTCAACAACCGCCGTGACCGGAAGCACTGGGTCTGCACACAAGGTGCAGGGTGTAGCATGAGTACAACCAACTCAGTAAGTAACAAGACTAAATAAAGAACTGAAAGTGGTGATGAGCTTCACAATTATAGTTCATTTACAGTGATTTCAACATAGGAAAGTATGCATGCTCTCAAGTTCGATAAATTAGATCAAACAGTTACTCCATGACAAGTTTAAGTGAAACAGAGTGTAATATCTTTCATAAATTTCAAGACAGTGATACATGGCAGCTAAGTACAACAATAATGAAATCAAATGCATCCTCTCAGGGCGACAGTCACTCAGCCCTCCTATTCGCTCAGTACTCGGCACTCGCACTCAGTAGGTACCTGCGCTCATTAGGGGTGTGTACAGACTCCGGAAGGGCTCTTTCAGCCCAAGCACTATAATTCGCACAAACAACTCACGTTCTGCACGGACAACTCACGTGCTATAGTATAATATCTGGAACCTCACGGACAAATCACGTGTTGCACGGACAACTCACGTGCTATAGTATAAATATCTCACAATCAATCCCTCGGCCTTACTCAGTCATCAATCTCTCCAGTCTCTCGGGCTCTCAGTAATCATGAAAATGATATAATGTACCAACGAGGAACAATAGAGACTGAGATAAAATAAACAAGTAAAATTGTGACTGAGTACAAAACATCAATTTAGCAGATAATTCAACATGTACACGACCTCTGTGGGTCCCTATAATGCCAACACATAGTCTAAACATGATTTCTAACATGATTTGTGGTTCAATTTCTCTACTACATGGAGAATATATAGATAACAACAGATTATTCAACTTTATGGTTCCATGGAATTTGACCAAGTCACAATTCGTACGGTGCATGCACACACACCGATCACCTAGCATGTGCGTCACCACAAAACCAAATACATGGCGCGTAATACGGGAATTTGTACCCTCATAACCAAATTTAGAACTGTTACTTACCTCAATCCGATCAAATCTCTACTCCAACACACCCTTGCTTCGCGAAACGGCCTCTGAATGCCTAGAATCTAGCCATAAAAAATTCGATATAATAACTACGGGCTAAAGGAATCAACTCCATAAGAAAATGCTAAGCTATTATTCAAAATCAAAAAGAGGCTCAAAAAGCGGCCCCGTGGGTCCATGTTGCGCAATTCCATAAAAGTCACAAAATTCGAAAGCCCATTCAACCACGAGTCCAACCATACCAACTTTATCAAAATCCGACACTGAATCGACACCCAAATCCCCAGATTGAACTCTCCAAATCCCTAGCCTCAAACTCCCAATTTACACCTTAAATACACACCAACTAGGTGGGAAAATCAATGGGGAAGCAAGATTAATGATCAAAAATGAAAACAGGGGACTCACCTCAAGAACCCCTCGAAAAGCCTCTCAAGAATCGCCTAAACCGCACTTGAAAATTTTGAAATGAAGCCAAAATCGCGAACCCTTGTTTTAATAATCTGCCCAGGCTTTTCGCTTTTGCGGACACTTAACCGCTTCTGCAGTGTCTCAAAAGCGCCATCACCCACAAATATGCGGTCCATATCGCTCCTGCGGTCCCTCACTCTGCTTCTACGGACTCGCTTCTGCGAGCATCCAAGCCGCTTCTGCGGTCCCAGCTCATTTACCCACTTCCGCTTATGCGGTCCTCTTGCCGCATCTGCAGTCACGCAGATGTAGGACTCCCTATCGCACCTGCACACCTTCCGCTTCTGCGCACCTCTCGCACCTGCGACCACCTGCACGCTCCCCTCCAAATCTCGCACATGCGCAAGCCAGCCCGCACCTGCGTTCAAAGCTCTGCAAGTGCGGTTACACCAATAGAGGTCCATATTCAGCAACCACTCAACTTCAACTTTTGATCCGTTAACAATCCGGAATCAACTCGAGGCCCCTGGGACCTCAACCAAACATACCAACAAGTCCTAAAACCTCATACGAACTTAGGCGAGCCCTCAAATCACATCAAACAATTTCAAAAACATGAATCACACCCCGATTCAAGCCTATTGTAACTAAGTAAATTCTACTTCAACAAACGACGCCGAAACCAATCAAAACACGTCCGATTGATCCCAAATTTTGCACACAAATCACATTTGATATTACGGACCTACTCTAACTTCTAGAATCAAAATCTGACCCCGATATCAAAAGTCCACTCCTGGTCAAATTTCTCAAAAATTTAACTTTCGCCATTTGAAGCCTTATTGCACTACAGACCTCCAAATCACAATCCGGACACGCTTCTAAGTCCAAAAATTACTTGTTGGAACTAACAGAACCATCAAAAATCCATTCTTGAGTCATTTAGTCAAAGATCAGCATCTGGTTAATCATTTCAACTTATGTTTTCAACCTTAAGACTAAGTGTCTCATTTCTTCTTGAAATCACTCCGGACCCGAACAGACTACCTTGGAAAGTCACATAACATCTATAAAGTACAAAATGAGCATTAAATGGGGGAATGGGGCTACAACTCTCAAAAACGACCGGCCGGATCATTACATCCTCCCCCTCTTAAAGAAATGTTCGTCCTCGAACGGGTCTAGAAACGTACCTGGAGTCCTAAATAGGTGTGGATATCCGTTCCTCATCTCATGCTCGGTCTCCCAAGTAGCCTCCTTAATTGGCTGGCCACTCCACTGCACCTTCACTGAAGCTATGTCCTTTGACCTCAACTTACGAACCTGCCGACCCAAAATGGCCATTGGCTCCACATCATAAGTCAAATCACCATCCAACTGAACTATGCTGAAAGCCAAAACATGAGACGGATCACCGACATACTTCCCGAGCATAGAAACATGAAACACTATATGCACACTCGACAAACTAGGTGGTAAGGCAAGCTTGTAAGCCACCTCCCCAATCCTCTAAGTACCTCAAACGGCCCAATATAACGAGGTCTCAACTTGTCCGTCTTCCCAAACCTCATAACACCCTTCATGGGTGAAAGCTTGAGCAGTACCTTCTCCCCAACCATGTAAGCAACATCATGGACCTTCCTATCGGCATAAGTCTTCTGTCTAGAATGTCATGCGAAGCCGCTCCTGAATCATCTTAACCTTGTCCAAAGCATCCTGGACCAAGTCAGTACCCAATAGCCTAGCCTCACCAGGCTCAAACCAACCCACTAGAGATCTACATTGTCTCCCATACAAAGCCTCATACTTAGCCATTTGAACGCTCGATTTGTAGTTGTTGTTGTAGGAAAACTCCGCGAGTGAAAGAAACAGATCCCAAGAACCTCCAAAATTAATGACACAAGCGCGTAGCATGTCCTCCAATATCTGAATAGTGCGCTCGGACTGTCCGTCCGTATGAGGGTGAAATGCTGTGCTCAACTCAACCTAGGTACCTAACTCACGCTGCACGGCTCTCCAAAACTGCAATGTGAACTGCGTGCCCCGATCTGAAATGATGAACACTGGCATGTCGTGGAGGCGAACAATCTCTCGGATGTAAATCTCAGCCAACCGCTCCAAAGTATAAGTAGTCCTAACTAGAATGAAGTGCGCGGACTTGGTCAGATGATCCACAATCACCCAAATAGCATCGAACTTCCTCGAAGTTCGTGGGAGACTAACTACAAAATCCATGGTGATCCTCCCGGTCTCTGATGCTCATACTTCACCTGCTGACATTTAAGGCACCGAGCTACAAAACCCACTATATCTTTCTTCATTCTTCTCCACCAATAATGTTGCCTCAAGTCCTGATACATCTTAGCAGCTCCCGGATGAATGGAATACCGCGAACTGTGGGCCTCTTCAAGAATCAACTCACGTAGCCCATCTACATTAGGCTCACAAATCCGACCATGCATCCTCAATACCCCGATCATCCCCAATTGTAACATAATTGGCATCACTGTGCTGAACCATGTCCTTAAGGACAAGCAAATGAGGGTCATCATATTGGCATTCTCTGATGTGATCATATCAAGAAGACCAAGAAACCAGACAGGCTAGAACCCGGCTGGGCTGTGAAACATCTAATCTCACGAACTGGTCGGCCAAGGCCTGAACATCAACTGCAAATGGTCTCTCACCAGCAAGAATGAATGCAAGGCTGCCCATACTCACTTCCTTTCTACTCAAGGCATCGTCCACCATATTGGCCTTCCCGAGATGATACAGAATAGTGATATCATAGTCCTTTAGCAGCTCCAACCATCTCCGCTACGGACCATCTCTATCTGCCAAGCAATGTCAACCATCTCATCAAAAGTAGAACCAGATACCCTCTCCCTAGTCATAAGCAACCGCAACTTATATGTGAGGCCATCAATGAACCTCATGATCCTATCCCTATTAGTGGGAACCAACCAAACTGTGTAGCGAGTTAACTTAGAAAACCTCATCTCGTACTGGGTCACAGACATGCCATCCTGCCGAAGCTGCTCAAAATGTTGCGCAACTCCTCTTTGCGAGACTGTGGCATGAACTTCTCCAAGAAGAGAATGGAGAACTCCTGCCATGTAAGTGGTGATGCACCGACCGGCCTACGCCTCTAATAAGCCTCCCACCATTTGAAGGCAGCCCCAGAAAACTAAAAAGTAGTAAACGAGACCTCATAGGTCTCCAGAATACCTGTTGTATGAAGAATCTGCTGGCACTTGTCCAAGAAGCCCTGGTCATCCTCCAACTCTGCACCGCTAAATGATGGAGGTCGAAACCTCCCAAATTTCTCAAGTCTCCTCTGCTCATCATCAGTTATAACGGGGACCACCGGGGCCTATGCAGCTACAACCGGCTGGGCTAGTAATACCTCTGGTGTCTAAAGTCCCTGCATCACCTACTCTGGAGTACGGGCAGAGGGGGTATGAGTACCTCTCCCGGCCTGAGAAGTGGTTGGCATGACCTAAGCCGATACCACCTGAGCAAGGCCAGTGCAAACCGTCAATATCTGGGCCAAAGCCTCCTAAAGGCCTGGAATCAAAATGATGCACAGCTGGTGTCTGAGCTGGCCCCACTGGCTCAACTACATCTGGAACCTGCTCCTGAGCTGGAGCAACTGGTGGATCTGCAAGTGCTGCTCTAGCTATTGTACAACCTGCACCTCTACCCCTACCATGACCTCGGCCTCTCGTGGCCCTAGCTGGTGGTACTGGTGGTTGTCCATCCTATCCGGTAGCTCATGTACTCACCATCTGTGAGAGAATAGAACAATAGAAACTTAGTGAAAGGAATCAACAAATCCGCACGATAAGAATACAAGAATGTGAAGTTTTCATAGGTCTCTGTACCGATCCGCAAGACTCTACTAAACCTGCGCATGACTCGTGAGACCTATGTAACCTATGCTCTGATACCAATTTGTCACGACTCAAAATCCAAACCTATCGTGATGGCACCTATCGTGGTACTAGGCGAGACGACATTTAAAAATATTTCCAACACCTTTGACAGAAAATGAATTAAAGTAGTTTAAGTTTTCATAAACGGGGTAGAAACCCAAAATACAACGCAGAAGTTCCCAATCACCGGGGTGTCACAGCGTACATGAGCATCTATAAATCACAAGTCTGGAAAATATGCTCTATGATAATCTGAAACTAAATACAATAAGTGGAAAGATAGGGAAGGAGAAACAAGGGGTGAGAAACGCCAAGCAGCTACCTCGATAGTCTCCGAGAATCTGAACTCCACAACTCAGCAACCGCCGAGACCGGAAGCACCTGGGTCTGCACACAAGGTGCAGGGTGTAGCGTGAGTACAACCAACTCAGTAAGTAACAGGACTAAATAAAGAACTAAAAGTGGTGACGAGCTTCACAATTATAGTTCATTTACAGTGATTTCAACATAGGAAAGTATGCATGCTCTCAAGTTCGATAAATTAGATCAAACAGTTACTCCATGACAAGTTTAAGTGAAACAGAGTGTAATATCTTTCATAAATTTCAAGACAGTGAAACATGGCAGCTAAACGCAACAATAATGAAATCAAATGCATCCTCTCAGGGCCACAGTCACTCAGCCCTCCTATTCGCTCAGTACTCGGCACTCGCACTCAGTAGGTACCTGCGCTCATTAGGGGTGTGTACAGACTCCGGAAGGGCTCCTTCAGCCCAAGCGCTATAATCTGCACGGTCAACTCACGTGCTATAGTATAATATCTGGATCCTCATGGACAACTCACGTGCTGGATGGACAACTCACGTGCTATAGTATTAATATCTCACAATCAGGCCCTCGGCCTCCCTTAGTCATCAATCTCTCCAGTCTCTAGGGCTCTCAATAATCATGAAAATCATCCCCAACAGAAATGATATAATGTATCAATGAGGAACAATAGAGACTGAGATAAAATAAATAAGTAAAAATGTGACTGAGTATAAAATAGCAATTTAGCAGATATTTGAACATGCGCACGATCTTTGTGGGTCCATACAGTGCCAACACATAGTCTAAACATGATTTCTAACATGATTTGTGGTTCAATTTCTCTACTACAGGGAGAATATACAGATACCAACAGATTATTCAACTTCATGGTTCCATGAAATTTGACCAAGTCATAATTCCTTCGATGCACTCCCACATGCCTGTCACCTAGCATGTGCGTCACCTCAAAACCAAATACATGACACGTAAAATGGGGTATCGTACCGTCAAAACCAAATTTAGAACTATTACTTAACTCAAACCGAGCAAATCTCTACTCCAACACACCCTTACCTCGCGAAACAGCCTCTGAATGCCTCGAATCTAGCCTTAATCAATGCTATATAATAAATATGGGCTAAAGGAATCAACTCCATAAGAAAATGCTAAGCTATTAATCAAAATCAAAAATCAGCTCAAAAGCCGGCCCCCAGGCTCACGTCTCGAAATTCGATAAAAGTCACAAAACACGAAAGCCCATTCAACCATGAGTCCAACCATACCAACTTTATCAAAATTCGACACCAAATCATCACCCAAATCCTTAAATTGAACTCTCCAAATCCCTAGTCTCAAAATCCCAATTTACACCTTAAATACACACCAAATAGGTGGGAATATCACTAGGGAAGCAAGATTAATGATAAAAAATGAACACAAGGAACTTACCTCAAGAACCCCTCGAAACGCCTCTCAAGAATCGACTAAATCGTGCTTGAAATGCTTGAAATGCTTGAAATGTAGCCAAAATCGCGAACCCTTGTTTTAATAATCTACCCAGGACTTCCGCTTCAGCGGACACCTAACCGCTTCTTCGGTGTCAAAAAAGCGACATCACGCATCTGCGGTCCATACCGCTCATGCTATCCCTCACTCCTCTTATACAGTCCTAGCTCATCTGCCCACTTCCACTTCTACGGTCCTTCTGCCGTATCTGCGGTCCTTCTGCCGCATCCGCGGTCACCCAGATGCGGAACTCCCTATCGCACCTGCGCGCCTTCCGCTTCTGCGCACCTCGCACCGCACTTGTGGCCACACAGGTGCTGAAAAGTCCTCGCACATGCGACCAACTGCACGCTCCCCTTCTAATCTCGCACCTGCGCAAGCCAACCCGAACCTGCGATCAAAGCTCTGCAGGTGCGGTTACACCAGCAAAGGTCCATCTTCAGTAATCACTCATCTTTAACATTTTTATGCGTTATCTATCCGGAATCAACCCAAGGCCCCCGGGACCTCAACCAAACATACAAACAAGTCCTAAAACCTCATACGAACTTAGGCGAGCCCTCAAATCACATCAAATAACTTCAAAAACACGAATTGCACCCTGATTAACGCCTATTGAAACTAAGGAAATTCTACTTCTACAAATGACGCCGAAACCTATCAAAACATGTCCGATTGACCCCAAATTTTGTACACAAGTCACATTTGATATTACGGATCTACTCCAACTTCTGGAATCGGAATCCGACCCAAATATCAAAAGTCCACTCCTGGTCAAATTTTCCAAAAATTCAACTTTTGTCATTTCAAGCCTAATTCCACTACGGACCTCCAAATCATAATCCGGACATGCTCCTAAGTCCAAAAATTACCTAACTGAGCTAACGGAACCATCAAAACTCTATTCCGGAGTCATTTACTCAAAGATCAACATCTGGTCAATTATTTCAACTTAAGCTTTCAACCTTGAGACTAAGTGTCTCATTTCATTCTGAAATCACTCCGGACCTGAACCGACTACCCTGGAAAGTCACATAACAGCTATAAAGTATAAAATGAGCAGTAAATGGGGGAACGGGGCTACAACTCTCAAAAATGACCAGTCGGGTCGTTACACTCAAGATCAAACCAAACATGCACACAAGTGTAATAAAATCATACAAACTCGCTCGCACGATCAAAACACCAAAATAACACCTAGAACTACGAATTGGACATCAAAATGTATGAAATTTTCAAAGAAACTTAAGAACTTTTAAATTTATAACCGAGCGTCCGAATCATGTCAAATTAACTCCGTTATGCACCAAATTTTACAGATTAGTCATAAATAGTAAAATGAACCTATGCCAAGTCTCAGAACCAAAATCTGGACCCAGTAGCTATAAGTCAACCTACGGTCAAAGTTCAAAATTCTTTAAACCTTCAATGTACTAGTTTTCAACAAATCACGTCAAAACAAAGTTAGGGACTTTTGAATTCAATTTCGGGCATATGCCCCAGTTCCAAATCATGATACGGACCTACCGGAATTGTCAAAATACCGATCGGGTCCATTTACACAAAATATTGACTATAGTCAACTCAAACCACTTTTAAGGTAAAAATTCACGTTTTTTTAATTTTTCACATAAAGACTTTCCGGAATGAGACACGGACTATGCACGCAAATAGAGCAATGCTAAATAAAGCAAATCAAGGTCTCGAAACACAAAAATAAAGGCTAAAATTAAAAATAACCTATCGGGTCATAACATTGATACAACGTGTTCAGACTCACACAATGTGTAGATGCGAGATTCGGGTCTTGTAATGAATTTCGGATGTTGGGAATTGGGTTCTAAGGTTTACGGACTAAGGTTGAAGTAAGGATCTTCAGTTATGTTATGTTGGCAGGCTTATATGGATCGGGATGACATGGGATCATCCCCGGCTATGTGCATAGTAAGGTTACACCATGATTTGATGGCCTTAGACCGACTCTTGGCACATTCGAGGATGAACTTATGTTTAAGTGGGGGAGGATGTTACAACCCGACCAGTCATTTTGAGCATATGCATTCCATTCAGCTATTTAAAGTCTTGAGTAGCTTTATATGATATAGTATGGCTCGTGTGAATCATCAGTTTTAGTTTTTAGGTGCCTCAGGATGGATTTGGAAGAATGATTCTCAACTAAGAAGCATTAAGTTGGAATAATTGACCAAGTTTGACTTTTGTATATTTGACCTCGGATCCGTGTTTTGATGGTTCCGTAGGTCGGTATTGTGATTTTGGACTTGGGTGTATGCCCGAATTCGCATTTGGATATTTTTAGAAGGTATCAACGCTATTTGGCAAAAGTTAAAAATTTGAAGATTTGGAATGTTCCCAAGTTTGACCGATAGTTGACTTTGATGGTATCAGATTCGGATTGTGGTTTCGGGAATTTTAATAAATTCGTTATCTCATTTGAAACTTGTGTGCAAAATTTAAAGTCATTCCGGGTTGATTTGATATGGTTCGGCACGAGTTTTAGAAGTTTAAAGTTCAAAAGTTGGATTTGATATGCGATTCGTGGTTTCGATGTTGTTATGTATGATTTGAGGCCTCGAGTAGGTCTGTTTTATATTTTGGTACTTGTTGGTATGTTCGGAGGGGGTCCCGAGGGGCTCGGGTGAGTTTCGAATATGGTTCGATTCATTTTGCCTCTTGTTGCATAGCTGAAGAGGGCCTGGTGCTGGTGTTTCTGCATCTGCGGAAGAATGGACGTAGATGTGTGGCCGCAGATGCGGACCAGTTGTCGTAAAAATGGAAAAGAAGCTGGGGAGGAAAGATCGCAAAGCGGAATATGGAGCGCATCTGCGGAAGCGCAAGAGCGATTGTCTAGAGCGCAGAAGCGGAGTGTGTTATCGCACCTGCAGTTGCAAAATGGCGGGTTTCAGTGGTTTTCATAGAAGGTGGTGAGTTGTCACAGAAGCAACGCCGCAGAAGCATCCTGGTTGTTTGCATATGCAAAAATACCTAGGCAGGTTATATTTAATTCGAGGTTTTGGTTCTTTTATCACAACTTGAGATTTAGGGCTCGGATTTGGGTGTTTTTGGAGGCTATTTTCACCACATGGATTGGGGTAAGTATTTTATATTCGGTTTTGATTATATTTCATTAATCTATCTTCAATTTTGGCCTTTGGACTACGAATTTTAAAGAGAAATTTGGGGGGGGGGGGGGGGGGGTTGTCTAAACTTTCATAAAATGAAATTTTGAGTTTTGAAGATCGATTCGGAGTCGGATTTGAGTGATATTTAATGGGTTGTCAGATTGTTTGAGTTTTGTCGGGTTTTGAGGTGCGGTCCCGAGTTTGACTGTTTGGTTGACTTTTTGTTATTGATTAAAGATTCAATCTTTATCGTTTGGGTTTGATTCATATGACATTATTTGATGATTTCGAGTTGCTTTTGGCTAGTTTTGAGCCGTTCGGAGGTTGATTTGAGTGGGATGGTGTTCTAGTGTATCGGTTTGGCTTGTTTGAGGTAAGTGTCTTACCTAACTTTGTTGGAAAAAATTTTCCCACTAATTGATATTGTTTTCTATATGCAGGGGTGATGCATCTATGAGGTGACGACTGTATACGCATGTGCTAGGGTTAATCATGCTCAGGGGTAAATTATACGAGTGTTGTGCCTTGGAGAATTTTTTGAGCCTCTTGTTTCATGTCTTACTTGACTTCTAGATTACTAAGAATATGAAGTTAAATGCTAGAAATCATGATTTAGTTTATTATAATATGATTAAAATCTAACGGGCTTTTGTGAAATTATTGAGGTGCTAGATTCGGTCGGCATTATACTTAATCATAAATACATCGTTATGACATTCATTCTCGAGATATTGGATTCAATGCTTGAGTTGAAGATCATTTTTGAGACTTGTTGAAATACTTTAACAATAAGGTTCTTGATGTTTGTTGAATTGTTATTGGCTTGAAAGTTGTGATTGATGTTCATTTGCAACATTCGGTTAATCATTCTCCTTAATATTATTCATGCTTCCTACCTTGATTGTTATTGATATACATGTGCTTGGTGAGGAAGAGTGTAAAGCACGAAGGGTTATGCCGTGCCATTTCATTTACATTATCATATAAGAATGAGAGTAAAAGCACGAAGGATGATGCCGTGCCATAGCATTTACATTATCATGTGAGGATGAGAGTAAAAGCACGAAGGGTAATGCTGTGCCATTTCATTTACATTATCATGTATTTCATTTACATTATCATGTGAGGATGAGAGTAAAAGTACGAAGGGTGATGACGTGCCATTTCATTTACATTATCATGTGAGGATAAGAGTAAAAGCACGAAGGGGGATGCCGTGCCATTTCATTTACGTTATCATGTGAGGATGAGAGTAAAAGCATGAATGGTGATGTTGTGCCAATGCTTTTATATTATCATGTGTTCATGGCACGAAGGGTGTTTCCGTGCAGGCGAGAACGAGAGACATGCATTATGCTGTGATATCTTTTCCTTGTGTATACATTTGTTCCTTTATCTTGAGTTGTTACCGTTGCAACCTATGTTTTCTACGTGACTTGTTGTTGTTGTTTTGTCTTTGTCCCCTATCTCAATTGTTATTGTGTTGACCATGCCTTCTATCTGTTTAATTGGAAAATATCATGCTTTCCTTCTTGTTTGTCATATCTATATCTAGGTCATTTCTCATTTGTTTCACTTTTGTATATGCCTTCTACCATGTTAGCTAGTGAAATTTATGTTCTTCTACCTTAAATGCTATTATTACTTCTATGCCTCCTATCTATATTGTAATACATATGCACCGCGTTGTTCGTTATTGCTACCTGTGTATCTTCCACTTTATAGTTATTGTTATTGACATTTCTATCACCAGGTTGGTACTGTTATACATATGCTCGGTGAGGAAGAGATAAATGCACGATGGGTGTTGTCATGCCAATTGATTTGACTTACATTCATACATTTGGTGAGGATGAGATAAATGCCCGAAGGGTGTTTTCGTGCCATTTGATTTGATATCTTGAGTACATTTCTCGCACTATGAAAGTTATGAATTTACTACCGTGAGTTCTTCTGGTGATTCTTTTACTGCTTCGTAGATTTGTTCTTGTACTCTTCTCTGTTATATTTTGGTATTGTTCTATTGCTAGGCTACTGCACAAGTTATATCAGTGAGTATCTTTTTACTAAACAACCTCGTCACTACTTAACCGAGGTTAGTCAAGATACTTATTGAGTACATAGGATCGGTTGTACTCATACTACACTTCTGCACCTTGCGTGCAGATCTTGGAGCTGAGATGCGGTGGATGATGGAAGGTGGACCTAGAGATGTTCGTGCCTCCCGGATGTAGCTACCACTTGTCCTTGGGTAGTTTTATATTTGAATTATATTTATGTACATTTCAAACAGAAGTTGTATTTATTTCATATCAGTTTTTGCAAAATATCCAGTCTTAGTAGCTCATGATTTGTACTACCAGTCCTTGGGATATTGTATGAAATCCAGATATATCATTTGTTGATCACCTTTAGTTTATTAGAATTGTGTTAACGATTAATTGGCTGACCTAACGGGTGGGTTAGGTGCCATCACGACTAATGGACTTTGGGTCATGACATGAATATAGCCCGGGCCATGTGCTTTCAAGGTAACGTGCCAATTAATTGTTGGGAAAAATGTGTTTTGACGGCTTGTCACTTGATTAATCGAACTCCATCTTCAATCTTTCTTGGAAAGACACCTTATGAATTATTATATAGTCGAGTACCTGAGTATGGACATCTTCGAGTATTTGGCTCGCTATATTATGCTCGAAGCTTAGGGAGGAAAGGTGATAGATTTTCTAGTAGAAGTCGTAGGTATGTCTTCGTGGGATATCCCTATGGAAAGAAGGGTTGGAAAGTGTATGATTTAGAGAAGAAAGAATATCTTGTTTCACGAGACATTGATTTCTATGAGACTGAATTCCCTTTTGCCCCATCAACATATAACACTATCAGGGACGAAAATAAAGAAATGCATGCGGAGGAACTAGGAGAAGATAAGGAGTCTGAAGCGAGGGGGCACTATATCAATCCAAGCTCGTGAAGACGAGCTTGACGTGGAGGATCACCACCAAGCCGAGATAGAGAAAAATGTTCACCAGGAGATGGGGGCCAAAATCGAGGAAGATGAAATACTAGAGGAGGAGCAGTTGGAACGCGGACAATGCCAAAAATACACACTGGTATGATTGAGTGATTATGGTACTAATGTTGTCCAGAAATGAGTCCATCTCATCCTCCATCCACTTCATAGAATCACTCATGTACGCCTTATCCTTTAACACAATATTTGAATTGCGATAAATGCTTTGTACAACAAAGGTCTTTTCTTGTAGAAATCACTGCAGCTCATGAACCAACTCATTTCTCTGAGGCTGTACAAGATGGCAAGTGGACAGAAGCAATGACATTAGAAATATAGGCGCTAAAGAATAACGGAACATAGGTAATAGAGGATTTGGCTCCTAACAAAAAGGATCTCAGTTTCAGGGGGGTTTACAAGATAAAGTACAACTCTGATGAAACAATTGAGAGACACAAGGTCTCACTAGTTATTCTCGGAAATCATCAAGTAGAGGGGATCGACTATAATAAAATGTTTATCCTAGTGGAAAATATGGTGATTGTAAGTGCAATTTTGGCTGTAGCAGCAGCAAACTGTGAGTTACATCAAACGGATGTACATAATGCCTTCCTGCATGGAGATCACATGAAATTGCCTCCTAAGTTTTGAGCTGCATATCCACAAAAAGTGTGCAGACTTTGCAAGTCCCTTTATGGGTTAAAGAAAGCGTCGAGGTATTGGTTTGCTAAGTTGTCATCTGTCTTGGAGGACTATGGGTTCAAGTATTCATACTCTGGTTACTCTCTTTTTACTCGAAAAAAGGGGTGAAGTTCGAGTAAATGTCTTTGTGTATGTTGATGATCTGATTATCTCAATCAATGAGCTCGAGGCTATCTGCGACTTCAAAACATATCTTGGCAAATGCTTTCACATGAAGGATTTTGGTAGAATGAAATATTTTCTGGGAGTGGAAGTCTCCAAAAATTCGGAAGGCATCTTCTTAAGCCAACGAAATTATGCCTTGTATATTATCTCAGCGGTTAGGTTATTATGTGCTAAGCCTGAGGGAATGCCTTCGGAACAGAATCATTGGCACATTGGCGGGTGGACGGGCGCTTAATGACCCTGAGCGCTATCGTCGTTTGATAGGTCAACTTATTTGTCTGTGCTTTAGTGAGACAGAACTGTCCTACATTATTCATATTTTATCTCAGTTTATGCAGCAACCAAAAGAGGAGCATTAGATGCAGTTTTACGGGTTGTTCGCTATTTGAAAGGGAATATGAACTGTCCTACTTCAAGAAGTCATGGACAATATAGATATTCATATTATCTGTCGGTTAGTCTATTTTTTATCCGTATTAAATATGGGTCGAATTGGATAATTTATCCGTTTTTGCATTACACGATCCAACCAGACCTGCCTGTTTGCCACCCCTAGTTAGGACTAGTTTTTCATATTTATTAGAACTAGTTTTCCATATTTTTTAGGACTAAGATTTACTACTTGACTTGTGTACATATTTTTATTAATCAATAGAAGAAAACAAGCCTGTTGGTCACTGTATGCTTGCGTGTTTTGGCATATGACAAAATTAAAAAATACAGGGTTGTGGAAATGAAGGGTTTTTTCGGATATGATTCCTCAATTTGATTTCCATGTGCATTCGGACTCTTACAAATTTTTTAACCTGTATTAATCTCTGTTTTTCTGCTCTCCACAAATTAAAAAGAATTCCAGCAACTAATATTTGAATTTTTAGGGAACAAAATATCATGGACCATCCCCTATATTTATCATCAGGCAACAGGGAAAAAAAATATTTTTTCTTTTCTTAGTTATGGGGTGAGTAAATATGTTATTAAAAAAAATGATTGTGACAATATATTTCCTGAAACTGTAGTTTTCCTGATGGAAACTTGGGGAGTTGAGCTTACTTTAGCTACGTTTGGAGAATGATGACCATATTTTAATGTGCGTAAACTAGTGCATGCAGGATTTTTTGTAATCGTTGTTCATATTTAAAGAAGTAAATAAACAAATTGTTTATCCGTAAAATAGTACAGTTGAATTTATACGTGGTTTCTAGATAAGTGAATTAATTCGATCCTGAAATAACAAGGAAATTAAAGAAATATATAATACTTAGCCTTGATAGGAAGACGAAATGACAGAAATAAATACTTTGGTTGTGAAGCCTCCAGGCACAATAGTAATAAGAACAGGAACAAAAAATAAGAAGGTAAAATTGATTAGAGTTTTGAGTAGATTGTAGTATTAGTTTGCCAGAAAATTCATGTCCTTACAATAATAACATAGCTCACTATTTATAGCTACGTCTAGGAAAGAACGTCCTAGGATCGTGCCCTTCTTTAATGTCAATTATGAGGGCCATTGATGAAGATGTAACGGTGAGAATAAATGCCAAAATTCCTTATAACGTGCAACGTACTTAATATTGTGGAATATTCTCCATTAAATGCTACCGGACGAGGAGTATTTATTTTATCCTTATGAGCGTTATCCTTTCCGGTGACAGACGGGACCGTTGCCTTCGGTTTTGGCTATCCCCCGTCTTAGGTTCCATATGCCCCTTTTTTGGGCGCCCACGTAGCATAGCATATTTTACCCTATACGGATAGTCCCCCTGCTTTCCGATGATACAACTTTGTGTCACCGAAAAGTTGGTATAAACACTCTTTTGGCAGGAACTACTATGATCCCCTCTGGATTCCATCATTCCTAGAAGTCTTGTTACGACAAAATACTTCGAAGAAAAATTCCCTTCAGCTCTCCCTCGTACATGGGCTGTTGGTAGACATCCTTCTTCCATCCGTTCTTCTAGTATTCCAGTTGTGAAGGAAGACTACTGCTGCCATGATTTGGATATTGTTGCTCCTAATCTATCAGAGCGGGCGACCCTTCCCAAGGAGGGTTTTACATATTTTTACACGTATCGTTTTACTTTGGCTGCGTTCTTTTTGAGCGGAGAGCTTGACTCCGTTATTGCGGAGTTCTGCCTCCACTATCAGGTATGTTTGGCACAAGTAAGTCCTTCTGTGTGGAGGATGATTGCCTGTCTTCGGCGCTTGTGCCAAGAGATGGGAAAGGAGCTATCTTTAGCTCATGTGATGAATCTTTATTCCCCCAAAATCTTCCGCGGGGGGATGATAAATTTCAGCAAACGTGGTCACTATGCTCTGTTATCTAGCATGGATGATGACAACGACTATGGGTGGATGGAATGGTTTGTTGCAGTTTCCACCAACGACATAATTCCGGCAATAGCTTCATCCTTTCCGAAAGCATGGAACCGTACTCGTAAGCTCCTTGTTTAAAATTTCTTTTATTATGTATTCTTCTATACCCGTATTGATCCTCCATCTTTCGTCTGTTTCAACAACTCGATGGGTCCCACCGGCGGTTGAAGGCTTTGACTAATGGATCCAAAAGATCTTGGATGCCACAATGCCTGAAACCACCACATGGAAAGAACTAGCCCTTAAATACGGGTGAAAGGCCAAAAACCATGGTAACTCAGACTCACCTTGTTTCAGTTTTTTTATGTAAAGACATTGATTGACCCCTTCTATCTTTTCTCTGAAATCAGGTCTACCCGCGGGTTCTATTCTTGTCCCCGAGGAGGGCGTTTTGGCTGATCCTGCTGACGCGGCAAGGCTGCTTCAGGAGGCGCTTACTCGAAGAGGTGTCTCCGGGCCTACTTCGGGCACAAATGTTTTTCACGGAGTCCCCGGTCGGAGGACAAACAACCAAAAAGAAGAGGCTTCTCCGCGGCTAGGGAAAAGAATAAGAGGTCTAAGACTATTGCCCCTGAGTCGTCTCCAGTAGTTGTGATGACTAGCCTTCCTCCCGGGCCGGTTATAGACACTGTGATGATCGACGATGATGAAGAAGCTAGTGATGGGGGAGCTTCTCTACATAGAAGGCGACGATCCTCATCAACTAAAAAGAATGCTCAACTTGTTGAGTTAGTTAAACCATCTAAGGATGATGTCTCGGTGCTTTGGGGGGAATATGATATGGTGAAAAATTCCAACTCTCGCTTCCATGTCCTAGTCGCCACGCTCGGTATTTTGGTACTGAGTATCGAGTCCCTTCCGTCCTCGGCTGATGAGCAACCAGCAACAAGCATTGCATTTGTTACAGCTGCTTCTCACTCTTCAACTCTATCAGCTTCATCTCTATCTTCACCAACCCCAAACAACTGCTACATCATCTCCACCAGTCGCACCTGACCACGAAGAAGGTGTTCCTCTTCCCTAGTCCTCAGTTCATAGGAATTTTGGGCAAAATTATGCTGCCCCTTCTGAAGATCCACAAAGGAGGAGAAATGTTACTCTTTCGGTCTCTACCGGATGCAACTTGCTATCCCGGCCGGTGGAGCTTGCTAATTATCTGAAGCCTTTGGCTTCAGAGAAAGATTGGGAAAAGATTCAGGCACTCTCGGGAGAGTATTTGTTGAAGAACGCCATGCACAACACCGCAGCGGTACATTCCTTTCTTCATTTGTTATTTCTTCTATTTTTGCCTGAACATATCCTGAGTTTTGCCTTTCTTGCTTTGTAGGCCAACTTTCTTGCTTCTGAGGGCCTTCAGAGGTTGATTCGTGAGAAGGAAGAAATTACCTCTGCACTGGATCAGCTTTTGGCAGAGCAGGAGCAATATATCGCTTGCCTCTCAGAACTGGAAGCCAAAGCCACTGAGGTCGTTGTATTGGAAGCTCATTTGTAGCAAAGCGAGCTAGAAGTGGAGACCCTTAGCCAAGAGATCGCCCCACTGAGGGTTCAATTTGCAGAGGCTAAGGTCAAATGGGTTGAAGTTCATAACGATGTTCTTGCTGCATCCGATCGTAAGGCTGCTTCCGCTGAAAGATTGACTATCTTAGAGGCAGCCTTGAACTCCAAAACTGAAGAACTTGCTGCGGCGGGGGGTAAATATACCCAGTTGGAGGAGAAGTATAGGAAAACCATCGAGCATAATAGGCTCTTTGGTTCAATTATCCGCGAACTTGATGTTAGACTCAGGTCTGTTAGATCCGCCTGAGAAAGCCTTTCTGCCGAGGTAACCCAACTCAAGAAGAACTTAAGTGCCAAGAGGCTTCCCTCGTCATTGAGAAAAATTAGGCTATGTACAACATGAGGAGAAAAATCTTGGAAGACGCCAAAGTTGGTATTATTGACTTTGATTCTATAATTGCTAAGTCCCGTGAACTTGAGTTGGCCGCTAAAAATGATCTCTCGGCTGAGCCTTCTGCTTCCAGTTCTTCCGGTTCTGGTTCCAAAACTTCGGGAACTGAAGAGGAAGCGAAAGACAAAGATGTTGAAGGCCGAACTGGCGAAGGACAAAATGTTGAGCCATCGACGGATCTATCCACTTCCCCTGAGGGCGCAGACACTTCTCTTCCTTCAGGTTACAGAGATGCTGCAGTTTAGTTTTTCTTTTCTTTTTCCAATTCTTGTATCTATGCCATTTTGGCATGTTATTGTAAATAACAACATCTTTTTGCTCAAGTATTGTTTGAGTCTTTCCTTCGTTTGAACATTTATGCAAGTTTTAATCTTTGCATTCTCTTCTTTTTGCTTAAGAGATTTGCGTAAGTTTTACTTTTTGCATTTTATTATGTGAAGCCTTGGGTGTATTTTTTCCGAAAGCATTTTGATTCCGGTCATGAGTTCTTCCAAAATAAATCCTTTAACGTGAGAGTTTTTATAAGAGATGGCCCTCTTATGTTTACGGAGCTCTTGAGGAGGACGTCTCATGTTCATTATGGCACTAGCATTTGAAGTACTCGTTTAACTTTCAAATGACAAAGTTAATTCATCGTTCAGACAAGAAACAAGATAAAAACAAAAGGACTTCATTTTATTCCTTCTATTTTCAAAAAGTACATAAGTATTTGTTATTCTGAAAAAAGAAATTGCCATTACTTGTGGCTATGTACAACTTGTTTCTACAAGGCTGGTCGTGCAGTCCCCGGTCCTGATGATACAACTATATTTCCAATATTTGCTTCCCGGTCGGCGTGGCAGTCATTGTTGATGTATCCTCATATCCCCCCCCCCCAAGTGTTCAAATGCGAAGAATGTGTATTGAAACACTAGAAGCCTTGTACCTTCAAGGATCCCATTAATGAATTTCTAGATAATCCTTAACTCGGTAACACACTTTACTTTCCCTTAGGAATTCATGCTATCGAGCGAAGGACTATCTAACAACCCTCTAGTGGTTTATATTTTTGAACGGTCGGGTAACCTTTACTCGATAGAAAACTTAGCTTCTCGGTGGAAATTTTGCTGTAGAGCAAAATATTATCTAACCGTCCCAGAGTGGATCTTTGCTTGTGTGCCTTGCTATTAAAGGTCTTATTGCTGTTGTTGGAGCTTTCTTCGTAGTATGCTTTCTGTTGCTGCCTCATTAAAAACCTTGCTAGAAAAAACCAACTGGGACAATGTGGTATCATGATACATCGTCCCAGAGTGGATCTTTGCTTGTGTTCCTTGCTATTAAAGGTCTTATACTCTGCTTCATTGTTAGTTAAAGGGACCGTTCTAATGGCTTGCCTTAGGGTTTCCCCCGAAGGCGTGATTAATACTATTCCAAGTCCGGACCCTTTTACGTTGGAAGCTCCATCCGTAAATAGGGTCCAAACCACCGATATCGATTCCGACACCATTACTGCCTCTTTGGTTGCTAGAGGCAGTAATCCCGGACTGACATCGGCCACAAAGTCAGCCAAGACTTGTGACTTAATTGAAGTCGTTGGTTTATATTCTATGTCGAACTCACTCATTTCGACGGCCTGTTTGGCCAATCTAACCGAGAGTTCGAGTTTGTGAAGGATGTTCCGCAAGGGAAAGTGGTCACCACGACTATCGGGTGACATTGGAAGTAGGGCCTCATCTTCCGAGTGGCGACTACGAGAGCAAGGGCCAGTCTCTCCAAATGGGTGTAGCGAGTTTCTACTCCAGTTAAAATTTTACTAACGTAATAAATTGGATATTGCGTACCTTCATCCTCACAGACTAAAAATGCAATTACTGCGACTTCCGAGACCGCGAGGTAGACTAACAATGTTTCACCTTCTTTTGCTTTCGAAAGCAATGGAGGGCTTGACAAGTACTTTTTCAAATCTCTCAAAGACTGTTGGCACTCTAGGGTCCATTCGAAATTGTTTTTCTTTTTTAGGAGTGCAAAGAAATGGTGAGATTTTTTTTATGACCAGGAAATGAACCTGCTCAAAGCTGCTAATCTCCCTGTGAGCCTTTGGACTTCCTTCACGCTTGACAATTGGTCCGGTATGTCTTCGATGGCCTTGATCTTATCGGGGTTTAGCTCAATTCCATTTTGCGGTACCAGAAATCCTAGAAACTTACCAGAGCTGACCCTAAACGCGCATTTCTCAGGGTTAAGTTTCATATTATGCTTCCTTAGGATGTCAAAAGTTTCTTGCAGATATTTAAGTTGATCACATGCATTTAAAGACTTAACGAGCATATCGTCTGTATAAACTTCCATAGTTTTTCCTATTTGTTTTTCAAACATCTTATTCATGAGCCGTTGATAAGTGGCTCCGACATTTTTCAACCCGAAGGGCATCACATTATAGCAATATGTACCAAAATTTGTTATAAACAAAGTCTTTTCCTGATCCTCTAGATTCATCTTAATATGATTGTACTCGGAATAAGTATCGAGGAAACCCATTAACTCGTGCCCGGCCGTAGCATTAATCATTTGATCGATGTTTGGCAGTGGGAATGAGTCTTTCGGGCACGCCTTATTCAAATCTTTATAATCTTCACACATGCAAAGTTTATTGTTCTTCTTAGGAACTACTACTACATTAGCTAGCTAGTCTTGATACTTTACCTCTCGGATCGAACCGATATTAAGTAAGTGAGTTACCTCTTCCTTGACGAATTTATTTCTGGTTTCGACAATAGGGCATTTCTTTTGTCTTACCGGAGGTACGTTGGGATCAAAACTTAACTCGTGTACGGCTACCTCCATCGGGATACCTGTCATATCCGCATGCGACCATGCAAAACAATCGGCATTAGATTTAAGAAATTTAATAAAACCAGACCTAAGCTCGGGATACAGTCTTGTCCCCAAGTGGAATTTCCTTTCTAAGAATTCTTTGAACAATGCAACTTGCTCAAGCTCGCTGTGGATTTCGTTGCATCCGTCTCTTCTGGAACCTGGAAAATATCTCGGCACCTGATAAAATTCTAACATTTCTGCCCCCAAGCTAACTTCATCTAGTTTGGGAGCGAGTGCCGGTTCCTGTAATATCTATGTCGCGTGTTCCTTTTCTTTTCTACTGGATATCGAAATTGCATTCATCTCCCTTGCCACCGGCTGGTCACCCCTTATCTGTTTAACTCCTTCGGGCATTGGAAACTTCAGCTATTGATGATATGTTGATAGTACAGCTTTTATTACGTCCAACCACAGCCTTCCCAGAATAATGTTATATCACATATCACTATCTACCACTTCAAAAAGAATTGTTTTCATTACTCCTTCGGCGTTTGTGGGTAACAAAATTTCTCCTCGGGTTGTAACGCTCGCGAGGTTAAATCCGGCGAGGAGTTTTATCGTAGGAATGATGCTTCCGGTGAGTTTAGCTTGCTCCAATACTCTCCATTGTATGATATTAGCCGAACTTCCTGGATCAACTAGAACACGTTTAATCAAAAAATCTAGCACATAAAGAAATTACAGTGCATCGTTGTGCGGCAGCAGCAATCCATCTGCATCCTCCTCTGTGAAAGTGATATCGTCTTCGGCGACTTCCTGGAGCCTTTTTCTATGGGTTATTGATACTTTTGTCCTTTTTGCTACCGAAAAGGTGACCCCGTTGATCTCATTCCAGCCCGAAGATCATGTTGATCATTTGGCACGGGGGATCTTCCCCTGCTTTCGAAGGTTCCACGATGTCCCGGTTACGACCATAATTGTTCTTAGCTCGGTCACTCAAGAATTCTCTGAGATGATCATTCTTCAACAGTGTTGCTACTTCTTCTCGGAGGTGTCGGTATTCCCTTGTCTGGTGGCCATTCGTCCCGTGGTATTCACACCACAAGTTGGGATCTCTCTGGTTAGGATTAGATCTCATTGGTTTCGAGAACCGTGCTTCTTTGATATTTCTCATGATTGACACCAACTCCACTACAATGACGTTGAAATTGTATTCTAACAGCTTGGGGTAGGAAGGATCCCGCGCCCCTGACGCTTCTTGATCCTGCAATGATCTATTATTTTGACCGCGATCAGTCCTTCTATCGATGGAAAATTTGTCCGCTAACCAGAAGCCTTTGCCGCGGCCTTCAGTCCGTTCATAGGGAAAAAACCGTCCCCTCGAAGACCGTTCGTCCGTGTCGAAATTATTTTTTGATTTTTCTATGTTCTTTTCTCGTCTTTTTGTCGATGATGGAAAGCCAACCTGATCATCTTAGATCCTTATCTTTGATTCGTACCGGTTGTGAATATCCGCCCAAGTCATTGCTTGAAACTCAAGCAAGCTTTCCTTTAATTTCCGGGAAGCGTCTCAACTTCTCGGATTCAATCCCTTAGTGAATGCTTCAGGCGCCCATTCATCCGGGACAGCCGGGAGAAACATTCTCTCCTTTTGGAATCGGGTAACGAACACTCGTAGTAACTCAGACTGTCCTTGCGCAATCCTAAATATGTCGGCCTTTTGGGCCTATACTTTTCTGGCCCCGGCATAAGCCCTGATGAAAGAATCTGCGAGCATCTCAAAGGAGTGTATGGAATGCTCAGGTAACAGTGAATACCACGTCAAGGCTCCCCTTGTGAGAGTCTCTCCAAATTTATTCAGTAAAATAGATTTAATTTCGTGAGGAGCTAAATCATTTCCCTTCATCGCAGTTGTATAGGTGGTAATATGCTCTTGAGGGTCTAAAGTTCCATCATACTTTGGCACATCAGGCATTTTAAACAGCTTCGGGATTAATTCTGGTGCCGCACTTGGCTTGTACGGAAATTGAGTATACTTCTTTGAGTCCATACCTTTCAGCACCGGTGGTGTGCCAGGGATTTGGTCCATGCGGGCGTTCACTTCCCTCATAAACCGTAAGAGTTCATTCTTGAAGGGATCATTTTCGTTATTGGGGTCGGATCCGCTCCCCCCAACCCCATCAGAGCCAACTTCGCCTCTCAGGGTGTTATTGTCGACCCTCTGCGTTATTTGATTCGCGGGAGCACCGAGAGGGACCGAATCTCGTCTATTCACATTATTCGAAGCCCCCGACAACGTCTTCTTCAACTTCGTCATAACCTTATCTTGTCGCGTGAGGTGGCCTAGAATGATCGTCTGTTTTTGTTCTTGTAGGACCCTTACCGCGTCAATGACATGTTCCTCCTCAGCATTATCGGGAGTTGCCTCCCAAACATGTCGAGGATATTGCCTGTTATGCACTGGCGTGGCGTCATTTTTCTCATTGAGGGTGTCACTGATTGAGTCCTTGAAGTGAGGTTGATCCCCTCGAACCTCGAGATTGTGCGTGTTGTTAACACCGTTATCTGCCATTTCTTATAATTTCTTCTAAGACAAAATAACCAAAATATGTTAGTAAAAAAGGCAAGGATCAACTTAATTGCACGGCTGTCTAGGCCTCACGGTGGACGCCAAACTATTTACTCGTAAAATGATATAGTTAAATTTATACGTGATTTCTAGATAAGTGAATTAATTCGATCCTGAAATAACAAGGTAATTGAAGAAATATATAATACTTAGCCTTGATAGGAAGATGAAACGATAGAAATAAAGACTTTTGTTGTGAAGCCTTCGGGCACAATAGTAATAAGAACAAGAACAGAAAATAAGAAGGTAAAATTGATTAGAGCTTTGAGTAGATTGTAGTATTAGTTTGCATGGAAAATTCATGTTCTTCCAATGATAACAGAGCTTACTATTTATAGATACGTCTAGGAAAGGAGGTCCTAGGATCGTGTCCTTCTTTAATGTCAATTATGAGGGTCATTGATGAAGATGTAACGGTGAGCATAAATACCAAATTCCTTGTAACTGGCAACGTACTTAATGCTGTAGAATATTCTTCATTAAATACTACCGGGCGAGGAGTATTTATTGCATCCTTATGAGCATTATCCTTTCCAGTGACAGGTGGGACCGTTGCCTTCGGTTTTGGCTATTCCCCGTCTTAGGTTCCACGTGTCCCTCTTTTAGGCGGCCACTTAGCATAGCATATTTTACCCTATACACATATAATTCACTAAAATACAAAGGGTGTCATTATTTTATTTGTATACCCTATATATATATATCGTCTTGATAAAACGGTATCACGTGACAAGATATATTCCCCTGTGTGCATATGGCTAGTGGAGTAATTATTGTGTAAGTTGGATGGCACTCATCGCCTTCTTGCACGTTTATATAATGACTGAATCAATCGACTTACATTATAATTTCAAATTTGATCATTTAGTGATTCCAATAAAATGTGCAATACTCCTTTTCTACGATGTGAACTGCTTCAAATCCGTCATAATAAAAAACAATATATTATGGCATTCTTTATCATAAAGTTGACCTCATGAAAAATGAGCTTATATTTTTTAGATTACGTTTTTTCATGAACAAGTTCCATACGAAGACTTAAACAATAACTAAATACAAAGAAAGAAAACGAGAACTGCTCTGTTCACCATCTTTTGAGTCTACTAGAGCAGCTACAGCGTCGTGGTGTAATAATGTTTTTTTTAAAAACAATAATTGACTGAAAATGCATAAAACCCTCGACACCTTCTTTTTTTTTTTAAATGTATATATTTCGGTTAGAAAAACAACTGGAGAATTTTTGTTTTCCAGCTTGATAGCATCATTGTTAAAATGAAATAATTTCTGCCATTATTACTTAAAGAAGTAGCTAGAACGTGCTAATGTGATAGTTAATTACCAAATAAACAAAATTAAACACAAAACTTATAGTTAACCTTTCCCCAAGGCTTTAAGCAGGACTTGATAAAACTTCGAACCAAGAACCTTAAGGTCAAACTAAATTTTTTTTTTTTTTTTTTTTTTTGGTCTCGAACCAAAAAAGGGGTTCCACTGTATTAAGAAAAAGATTCGCCCACAGTCGATGTTTTTATCAATTTAATAAATATATAATATACGTAATTTATGAATTTCTGTCACTTATAATATTTGTAGTATATATATATATATATGTTGTGTTAAGAGTTTCTTCATCACTAATACAGTTAACGTTATAAAAATGCTTACACTGTATTTTAAAAACGATAGATATAATTTAGAAATTCTGAAGTCTGAACATAAGAAAGTTACAAATGTGTTCCTCGAGGAAAGTGATCCCTTGTTCTATTCTGGACTAATTAGAAAATTACACATATAAATATCATGTATGATATAATATTCATAATCGTGTTGGGGAGTTCGGTGGAGGTTGAAAAGTAAGCTGGTTTAGTCGGTACATGTGAAATGTGCGAACACAAACCATATTAAGTTGTTTTTTCAGTTATTCGAGTAATGTGCAAATAATCTTAAAATATAAATTATTCAAATAAAAATTATATATAATAGTTAGATATTAATTAAGAATCAGGACATGAAACTACTTCTCAAATTCTTTTTTTTCTTTTATATTTATAACAACTCAATCCCTTGATTTTAGTACTTATATTTCATTTTGTTGTCAAGATTATGTTGTGATATGTCTTGTTTGAGCATGTTAGATCATATTATTTTAATAAAATTCTTACTATCATTTTATTTTTCATCTCAAATTCAAATAAGTCTTATTCTTCTACATTTTTATATAATATTTTCTTTTTATTTTTTGCTTATAGTTATTGTATTATTTAGTACTTAATATTATGAAATTTTCATGTGATCTTTTATTATCTTACCATTGACTTAATGTATTGCTTATTACTCTTTTAATAATTATCGATAAATATAAGAAAATTTATCCTTGAAATTTAATGTATTGTTATGTTTTATCCTCTTACTCGGAACTTTTTTATCATTTAAATCAATCAATAATATTTTTAAATATTATTTAATTATTTAATTTATTTAATTTTAAATTAGTTCAAAGTATAAGTATATCATCACACTATCTCTATTTTCCTCTTTATACATTTTCTTACCTACTATGAAATTTTAGTTAGTTTTTTACATTAATATTTTATCTATAATCAAATTAATAACATATTTTATATAAATTGTAACCTTGAATTAGTCTAAAATATTAATACATAAGTTCTTTGATTATTATGTTCCAAATCTATTGCGTTTTCTTATAATTCTTTTTTGTACTACATGCAATTACATTTTCTTTATATTTTAGTATCAAGATACAAAATTGACTTTTAATTTTTCTTTGTAAAATTATCTACATAATTTATTTATTTTATATTTATAAAATTTTAATTTGTGATCAAATTTATTTATTTTATCTAGTAAGACTTTAATTTTATGGTCCTATCTATAGTTCGAGTGTTCTCATCATAATTTTAAATTTCTAATTTCAAGTTCAAAAAATATTTCCCTTCTATTTTTAATATTATCGACTCGATTGGTCGTTTTGAGCACTAGCCTTAATTTTCATGTTTCGAGATCTCTTATAGCTTCCTTTGATATTTATCAATTTGCGTATGTGGTCCGTGTTGTTTGCTGAAAATTTGTACGTAATATTTTGAAGAAAATGTGATTTTTGGCCTAAAACGAGACTTGAGTTGACCACGGTCAATATTCTCGGTAAACGACCACAGATCAATATTTTAACGATTCTAGTAGGGTCATATGATATTTTTGTACTTGCACGCATGTTTGATTGGGGTCCGGGGTGACCCAAGCGCATTTTGACGCGTTATGTGAAAGATTATAAAAAAACAATGAGTTTTCAAGTTGAAATTCTTCAGTTTTGATGTTCAATTCGTGCTATTTGATGTTGTTTTGAAGATTTGAGATAGCGAGTAAGTTTGTATGATGTTATTATACTTATGCCCATGTTCGATTCGGAGCCCGAGGGGCTTGGGTGAGTTTGTGCATTGCAGATGAGTTTGAAATAGCAGGTGCATGTGATGACCCGATAGGTCATTTTGAGATTTAGCCTCTATTTCCGTATTTCGAGACCTCAATTAGGTCCGTTTAGTATTTTTGATTTGCGTGCGCAGTCTGTGTCTCATTCCGAAAAATCATTTTTTGGAAAACTGAAGAAAATGTGAAATTTTACCTTAAAATAACTTGAGTTGACTATGGTCAACATTTTATATAAACGGTCCCGGATCAGTATTTTGACGGTTCCGGTGGGTCCGTATCATGATTTGGAACTTGGGCGTATGCCCAAAATTTAATTTGGAAGTCCCTACCTTATTTTGACTCATTTTGCCGAAAACTAGCATTTTTGAAAAGTTAGAAATTTCTAAGTTTGACCATAACTTGACTTCTTATCTATCGGGTTTGGATTTTGATGTTAAAACTTGGAATAGTTCTGTATTGCTATTTGAAACTTGTCTGCAAAATTTGGTTCAATTCGAAATTCATTTGGCATGATTCAGATGCTTAAACGTGATTCTAGTGTTCTTGAGTTTCACTTTGAAAGTTCATTCGTTTTGAGGATTGATTCATAGATTTAGATATTATTTTGGTGATATAATTGCGCGAACAAATTCGTATGATGTTATTACACTTGTGTGTATATTTGGTTTGGAGCCCAAGAGGTTCGGGTGAGTTTCAGATAGGCTACGGATTGATTTTTAGACTTTGGAGATAGCTGATGCCTTCTCTGTTGCTGGTGTGGTCTGCAGATCTCGCAATTGCGAGGTCATGCTCGCAATTGCGAGCTTCGCTTTTGCAAACAAATGTTCGCATTTGCGAGTATGGACTAGACTGGGTAGCCTCGCATTTACGAGGACAATGTTCGCAATTGCGAATGAACAATGGCCGCTTTTGTGAAGGCAGAGTCGCATTTGAGACTCAGTGTGTTCCTGGGTAACCTTCGCATTTGCGAAGGATTGGTCCGCATTTGCGAAGGCTGGAAGATCGCATTTGCAAACCAAATGCCGCATTTGCAACCTCTATAGCTCTGAGACAGGGTTCGCATTTGCGACCCTTGTCTCTCATTTGTGATGCTCTCAATTGCGAACAAGACATCGCAATTGCAACATTCGCAGTTGAGTAAAAGATGGGAAAAATGATACTTAGCTCATTTCTTACAATCTCATAACCCTAAACACCCTAGAGGCGATTTTTCAAGAGACCTTTCTTCCTAAATTCATTGGTAAGTGATTTTAATCCATTTTTTTTTTCAATTACCCATTACATTTTATGAGATTTCAACATCAAATTTAGGATTTTCATGGTAGAAATTAGGGATTTAGGTAGAATTGGAAATTTTTATAAAATTGAGATCTAGACCTCGAATTGGGGTCGGATTTTGAAACAAATCACATAACCGGGTTCGAGGGTGAATGGGTGATCGAGTTTTGGTCCGAATCTCGATTTTGACCAACCGAGCCCGGGGTTGACTTTTGTTGATTTTTTTGAAAATGATCTAAATTGAACCTCTTTCATTTGTGAGTAGTTTCTAAAGCTTATTTTGAATCATTTGGTCAATAATTTGCTAGATTTGGTTGGTTTGGAGGCTTGTTTAAAAGGCAAGGCCGTGGTTGATTGATTGCTTGAGTTGTAGAGTGAGGTAAGTGTTGGGTCTAACCTTGATTAGAAGGAATTAGGAACCCTTGAACTACATGTATGTGAATTTCATGTCAAACAGCGTATATGTGAGGTGACGAATATATATGCGCCATTGTGATGCTTGCATCTATGTTTTCGTTACTTCATAGTATATCTTGTTACATGCCTTAATTGCTACAGGCTTATTTGACTTCCATGCCATAATTGTTACTTGTCATTTAGTGATCCTAGTATTAAATTGTCCACCCCTCCCATAATTCCATTCTTATTTGCTACATATCTTTAATTGCGTTTCTTGCATATCCAAATTGTCCTATGTCTTGTTTGTCTTATAAGTTTGTAACAGTTGTTGCCTCCAATTTTGTAGTTTCATTTGTATAAGTTGTTAAATTGATAGATATGGTGGAGTTGGTAAAGTTGAGACATCCGAGTTATTCAAGATTCTTTGATTATTATGTTATTCTCCATTGCTTCGTACAATTGTTCTCTTGATGTAGAACTTCTTGTAAATCTTGGTTGTTGAATTGCTATTGTTAATTAAAATTATTTGGGGAGAGGGTTGCACACCGCAACGGAAATTAAAAGGTAATGAGTTGAAATGGTGGAATAAAGACGGATTATGATATTGATAGTTGATGATATGGTGCGACCGGGTTGCACGCCGCAACGGATTGTATAAAGTTATATTTGTTTGTGACTGTTGGTTTTGCCTCGGTAATTGAGATGACTTTATATGACTATTTATTCACGAATCTCTGTTAGTTGGATTTTGTGTTCGTTGTTATGAATCAACTGCTTTATTTCCATTCCTATCTTTTTCTGTTACTATTATTATTGTGTAAAGGTTAATGTAAGTGACTCGCCTTGGCCTCATCACTACTTCGTCGAGGTTAGGCTCGCCACTTACAGAGTACATGGGGTTGGTTGTACTCATACTACACTCTGCACTTCTTGTGCAGATACCGGAGTTGGTCCTAGCGGTGTTTAGTAGATTTGCTCGGATCTAACTGTTAGTGGAGACTTGATATATAGCTGCATGGCGTCCGCAGCCCTGAAGTCCTCTTCTACATCATTTAGCTATTTATTTTGATTTAGACAGTTATGTTTATTTCAGACCATTATCTGTACTATTCTAGACGCTCATGTATTTGTAACACCAGTTCGGGGGATTTGTATTTGGATTTCGTCACTTATTAGCTTATTACCTTATTTCAAACTATTCAGTTTCATTATTGTCATTTAATTTGGAAATTGTTAAAAATGGTTAATAGATATAGCTAACATTGTCTTGCCTAGTACGCAAAATGTTAGGCACTATCACGGTCCCGATGGTGGGAATTCCGGGTCGTGACAAGTTGGTATCAGAGCACTAGGTTGCCTAGAGAGTCATTTGACACCGTCATCACAGGTATTGATCTGGTTTTCCATAGAGATGCTTCAGTTCTATTTGATCCGGGCTCACTTATTCCTATGTGCATCCTATTTTACTTCATATCTAATTGTGCCTCGTGCTTCTTTGAGTGCTCCTGTATATGTGTCCATTCCTGTGGGAGATTTTATTGTTGTAGATCGTGTTTATCGCTCGTATGTGGTTTCTATCGGGAGCCTAGAGACTAGTGTAGATCTCCTACTTCTTGATATGGTGCACTTTGATGTTATCTTGAGTATGTATTGGTTGTCATCTTATCATGCTATATTGGACTGTCACACCAAGACGGTGACCTTACCCATGTCGGGATTGCCCCGATTAGAGTAGAGGGGGACTCTTGGCCATTCTATTAGCAAGGTGATTTCTTATGTGAAGGCTCGACATATGGTCGAGAAGGGGTGTCTAGCATATTTTGCCTACGTTCATGATTCTAGTGCGGAGGTTCCTTCCATGGATTCGGTACCTATTGTGCGTGATTTTCCAGAGGTATTTCCCACAGACCTGCTGGGGATGCCACCCGACAGGTATATTGACTTATGTATTGATTTGACTTCGGGCACTTAGCCCATTTTTATTCCACCATACCGTATGGCGCCACCTGAGTTGAAGGAACTAAAGGAACATTTACAGGATTTGCTTGCTAAGGAATTCATTAGACCTAGTGTCTCGCCTTGGGGTGCGCCCGTGTTATTCATGAAGAGGAAGGATGGTTCGATGAGGATGTGTAGAGACTATCAACAGTTGAACAAAGTGACTATCAAGAATAAGTACCTGTTGCCGAGGATTGATGACTTATTTGATCAGCTTCTGGGTGCCAAAGTATTTTTGAAGATTGATTTGCGATTTGGCTACCATCAGTTGAAGATTAGGGCATCAGATGTCCCTAAGACAGCTTTTCGGACTCGGTATGAGCCTTATGAGTTCCTAGTGATGTCATTTGGTTGACAAATGCCCCGACATCATTCATGGGCTTGATGAACCGGGTATTTAAGCCCTACTTGGATTATTTTTTAATCGTATTCATTGATGATATCTTGATCTACTCCTACAGTCAAGAGGAGCATGAGCAGCATCTTAGAGTTGTACTTCAGACTCTGAGGGATAGTCAGTTATATGCCAAGTTTTCAAAGTGTCAATTTTGGTTGGACTCAGTCACCCTTTTGGGGCATGATGTATATGAAGAAGGCATTAAAGTAGATCCTAAGAAGAATGAGGCAGTTCAGAACTGGCCTAGACCTACTTCAGCTATAGAGATTTGGAGCTTCCTAGGTTTGGAGTGGTTATTATCACCGGTTCATGGAGGAGTTTTCATCCATTGCAGCCCCATTGATTAGATTGACCTAGAAGGGTGCTCCATTCAGGTGGTCGGATGAGTGTGGGTTGAGCTTTCAGAAGCCCAGGACTGCCTTAACTACAACTTCGGTGTTGTTATTACCCACAGGTTTGGGATCCTATACGATGTATAATGACGGGCTCGCTGCAGTATTGATGCAGGATGGCAGGGTTATTGCATACGCATCGCGAAATTTGAAGGTTCACGAGAAGAATTACCCTATTCATGACTTGGAGTTGGCAGACATTGTTCATGCCTTGAGGATTTGGAGGCATTACCTCTATAGCGTGTCATGTGAGGTGTTCACGGATCATCAGAGTCTTCAATATTTGTTCAAGAAAAAGGATCTCAATTTAAGGCAGAGGAGGTGGTTGGAGCTGTTAAAAGACTATGATATCACCATTTTGTATTATCCCGGGAAGGCCAATGTGGTGGTCGATGCCTTGAGTAGAAAGGCTATGAGTATGGGTAGCCTTGCGTATATTCCAGTTGGTGAGAGACAACTAGCATCAGATGTTCAGGCCTTGGCCAACTAGTTCATGAGTTTAGAGGTTTCCGAGCCTAGTCGGGTTATAGTTTGCACGGTTTCTCGGTCTTCCTTGTATGAGCGCATCAGAGAGCATTAGTATGTGACCCCCATTTGCTTTTCCTTAAGGACACGTTGCGGCACGGTAATGCCAAACAGGTTACCATTAGAGATGATGGGGTTTAGCGGATGCAGGGTCAGATTTGCGTGCCCAATATAGATGGGCTTCGTGAGTTGATTCTGGAAGAGGCCCACAGTTCACGGTATTCCATCCATCCGGGTGCCGCCAAGATGTACCAGGATTTGAGGCTCCATTATTGGTTGAGAAGGATGAAGAAGAATATAGTGTCATATGTAGCTCGGTGTTTGAATTGTCAACAGGTAAAGTACAAGCATCAGAGGCCTGATGGTTTGCTTTAGAGGCTTGAGATTCCTGTACTAGTTAGGCTCCCATGGACTCAGAAGAAATTAGACGATGTATGGGTCATTGTGGATAAGTTGACCAAGTCGGCGCATTTCATTCCAGTAGCAGGTACCTATTCTTCTGAGTAGTTGGCTGAGATCTATATCCACGAGATCGTTCGTCTTCACGGTGTGCCGGTGTCCATCATTTCATATCGAGGTACGTAGTTTACATCACACTTCTAGAGGGTTGTACAACGTTAGTTAGGCACACGAGTTGATCATTTCACCCCAGACAGACGGACAGTTCGAGCTCACCATTCAGATATTGAAGGATATGCTTCGTGCTTGCGTTATGGATTTCGAGGGTTCATGGGATCAGTTCTTGTCGCTGGCGGAGTTTTCCTACTATAACAGCTACCAATCGAGTTTTCAAATGGCTCCCTATGAGGCACTATATGGAAGGCGGTGACGTTCGCCAGTTGGCTGGTTTTAGCCAGGAGAGGCTCGGTTGTTGGGTACCGATTTGGTTCAGGATGCCTTAGAAAAGGTCAAGATGATTTAGGATTGACTTTGCACAGCTCAGTCTAGGCAGAAGAGTTATGCCAATCGTAGAGTTCGTGGCATTGCTTTCATGGTTGGAGAGAGGGTTTTACTTTGGGTTTCACCCATGAAGGGTGTGATAAGGTTCGGAAAGAAGGGCAAGTTGAGCCCTAGGTATATCGGACCTTTTGAGATTCTTGAGAGAGTGGGCGAGGTGTCCTACTGGCTTGCATTTCCACCTAGCCTATTATTAGTACATCCGGTGTTCCATGTGTCCATGCTCTGAAAGTATCACGGTGATCCATCCCATGTATTAGATTTAAGCTCAGTCCAAATGGACAAGATTTGACTTACGAGGAGGAGCCGGTGGCCATTTTAGAACGACAGGTCTGGAAGTTGAGGTCTAAGAGTTATCCTTTAGTTCGAGTGTAGTGGAGAGGTTAGCCGATTGAGGCAGCTACGTGGGAGTCCGTGTCCGATATGCGGAGTAGATACCCACATCTTTTCACCAGTCCAGATACTTTTCTATGTCCGTTCGAGGACGAACCTTTATTTTAGAGGTGGAGAATATAATGAACCGATAGGTCATTTTGAGATTTAGCCTCTATTCCAATATTTCGAGACTTCGATTAGCTCCATTTAGCATTACTTGATGTGTGTGCGCAGTCCGTGTCTCATTCGGGAAAATATTTGTGTGGAAAGCTGAAGAAAATGTGAAATTTTGCCTTTAAAATGACTTAAGTTGACTACGGTCAACATTTTATATAAAGGGACCCGGATCAATATTTTGACGGTTCCGGTGGGTCCGTATCTTGATTTGGGACTTGAGCGTATGCCCGAAATTTTATTTGGAAGTCCCTAACTTATTTTGACTTATTTTGCAGAAAACTAGCATTTTTTTAAAGTTGGAAATTTTTAAGTTTGACCATAAGTTGACTTCTTAGCTAACGGGTTCATATTTTGATGTTAAAACTTGGAATAGTTCTGTATTGCAGTTTGAAACTTGTCTGCCAAATTTGGTTCAATTCGAAATTCATTTGACATGATTCGGACGCTTAAACGTGATTCCAGAGTTCTTGAGTTTCACTTTGAAAGTTCATTCATTTTGAGGATTGATTCGTAGATTTAGATGTTATTTTTGTGATTTGATTGCATGAGCAAGTTCATATGATATTATTACACTTGTGTGCATATTTGGTTTGGAGCCCGAGGGCTCGACTGTGTGTCGAATAGGCTATAGATTGATTTTTGGTGTTTGGAGTTAGCTGATGCCTTCTCTGTTGTTGGTGTGGTCTGCAAATCTCGCATTTGTGAGGTCACACTCGCAATTGCGATCTTGATTTTTCGAACAAGTGTTCGCATTTGTGAGCATGTGCTGGACTGGGTAGGCTCACATTTGCGAGAACAATGTTCGCAACAACGAATGAACAGTGGCCGTTTTTGCGAAGGCAGAGTCGCATTTGCGACACAGTGTGTTCTTGGGTAACCTTCGCATTTGCGATAACAATGTTCGCAACTGCGAATGAACAGTGGCTGATTTTGCGAAGGCAGAGTCGCATTTGCGACTCAGTGTGTTCCTGGGTAACCTTCGTATTTGCGAAGGATTGGTCCGCATTTGCGAAGGCTGGGAGTTTGCATTTGCGAACCAAATGTTACATTTGCGACCTCTGTAGCTCTGAGACAGGGTTCGTATTTGTGAACCTTGTTTCTAATTTGCGATGCTCGCAATTGCGAACAAGACATCGCAATTGCGACATCCGCAGCTGGGTAAAAGATGGGGAAAATGGGACTTAGCTCATTCTCACAATCTCTCAACCCTAAACACCCTAGAGGTGATTTTTCAATAGACGTTTCTTCCTAAATTCATTGGTAAGTGACTTTAATCCATTTCTTTTCAATTACCCATTATATTTCATGAGATTTCAACATCAAATTTAGTATTTCCATGGTAGAAATTAGGGATTTAGGTAGAATTAAGAATTTTTATAAAATTGAGATCTAGACCTCGAATTGGGGTCGGATTTTGAAACAAATCACATAACCGGGCTCGGGGGTGAATGGGTGATCGGGTTTTGGTCCGAATCTCGATTTTGATCAAGCGGGCTCGGGATTGACTTTTGTTGACTTTTTCGAAAATGAACTAAATTGAACCTCTTTTATTTGTGGATAGTTTCTAAAGCTTATTTTGATTCATTTGATCAATAATTTGCTAGATTTGGTTGGTTTGGAGGCTTGTTCAAAAATCAAGGTTGTGGTTAATTGATTGCTTGTGTTGCAGAGTGAGGTAAGTGCTAGGTCTAACCTTGATTTGAGAGAATTAGGAACCCTTGAACTACATGTATATGAATTTCGTGTCAAACGGCGTATATGCAAGGTGATGAGTGTATATACACCGTTGTGATGCTTGCATCTATGTTTACATTACTTCATAGTATATCTTGTTAGGTGCCTTAATTGCTACAGGCTTATTTGACTTCCATGCCATAATGGTTACTTGTCATTTAGTGATCCTAGTATTAAATTTTCTGCCCCTCCCATAATTCCATACATTTTTGCTACATGTCTCTAATTGCTTTTCTTGCATATCCAAATTGTCCTATGTCTTGCTTGTCTTATAGTTTTGTAACATTTGTTGCCTCCAATTTTGTAGTTTCATTTGTATGAGTTGTTAAATTGATAGATATCGTGGAGTTGGTAAAGTTGAGACATCCGAGTTATTCGAGATTCTTTGATTATTATGTTATTCTCCATTGCTTCGTACAATTGTTCTCATGATGTAGATCTTCTTGTAAATCTTGGTTGTTGAATTGCTATTGTTGATTGAAATTGTCTGGGGTGCGGGTTGCACGTCGAACGGAAATTGAAAGGTAATGAGTTGAAATAGTGGAATAAGGACGGACTATGATATTGACAGCTGATGATATGGTGGGATCAGGTTGTACGCTGCAACGGATTGTATAAAGTTATATTTGTTCGTGACTATTAGCTTTTCCTCGGTAATTGAGATGAGTTTGTATGACTTGTTATTCTGGACTCTCTGTTGTTGGATTTTGAGTTCGTTGTTATGAATAAACTACTTTATTTCCATTCATATCTTTTTCTGTTATTATTATTATTGCGTACGGGTTAATGTAAGTGACCCACCTTAGCCTCGTCACTACTTCGTCGAGGTAAGGCTCGGCACTTACAGAGTACATGAGGTCGGTTGTACTCATACTCTACTCTACACTTCTTGTGCAGATACCGAAGTTGGTCCTAGAGGTGTTCAGTAGATTTGCTCCGATCTAGCTATCAGTGGAAACTTGAGGTATAGCTGTACGGAGTCCGCAACCCTGAAGTCCCCTTCTACATCATATAGCTAATGTTGGCTTTCCTAGCAAGTGAAATGTTAGGCGCCATCACGGTCCCTAGGGTGGAAATTCCTAGTCGTGACAGTGCTTTTCAGTTGTTGTTGTTCGGTTGCAGATCTCGCATTTGCGAGGTCTGGCTCGCATTTGCTGTCAAATGATCGCATTTGCGAAATAGGAGATGGGGTTGGGGTCCTACATTTGCGAATAATTGTTCTCTTTCGCGATAAGGTCTGTGCCTTTTGCGATCATCGACTCGTATTTGCGATACTTTGTTGGGTGGAGCAGCTTCACATTTGCGATGCTTGGCTCGCATTTGCGAGGGGGCTGTCCTTCACAAATGCGATGGTTTTTCGCATTTGCGATGTTTGCATAACTGTTGCACTGGGCGCTTTTGCGATTAGTATTTTGCAAATATGGGCTTCGCAATTGCGAACAAGAGATACCAAAAGAGGTGAAAATTAGGACTTAGTTGATTTCACTTTATTTTTGAACCCTAAATACTCTAGAGGCGGTTTTCATGAGAGCTTTTCTTCCCAAAATCATTGGTAAGAAACTTTAACTAGTTCTTAATCAATTTCCATTAATTTTTATTCCTTTTTGACAACAAATTTAAGAATTTCATAGTAGAAATTAGGGGTTTTGGTTAGAATTTAGGGATTTTCAAAATTGAGATTTAGACCTTAAATTGAGGTTGGATTTTAAAACAAATCAGATAACCGGGCTCGGGGGTGAATGGGTAATCGGGTTTTAGTCTGAATCTTGATTTTTGACCAAGCAGTCCCAGGGTTGACTTTTTCAATTTAGCTAAAGATTGAACCTTTCTCATTTGTGGCTAGTTTCTAAAGCTTATTTGAAATTGTTTGAACGATATTTGGCTAGATTTGATTGGTTTGGTGGCTTGTATGAAAGGAAAATCCATGGTTGATTGTTGAGTTAGTTGCGCAAAGAAGTAAGCGTCGTGTTTAACTTTGACTTGAAAGAATTAAGACTTGTTGGTCTATATGTTACATGAATTATGTGTGAGGGTGTCGTATATGCGAGGTGACGAGTGTATATGCACTGTAATGGGTTAAAGCATGCGGGTTAGGATATTTACCTTTACGTTGTTATTTATTCCATGTTATATTTCGTTATATGCTTTGATTGCTACATGTCCTTACTTGTTATCTAATCTTTAATTGCTATTTGTTTCGATTTTCCTCACTCAATACATGCTTACCTTCTATATGTTCCTACCTGTATTAATTGTATATCTTTATTGTCTCATGTTTTTACTTGCCTTTATTGTCTGTACATTACTTGTTGCACCTTATTATGTTATTCCGATTTTTGGGATTCCTTAGATATTCTTGTATTGGTGATTGTCAAGTTTTATGAATACGAGGAATTGGTTGTTCTTTATTTGTACTAGTAGTTCCTTGATGTTCTATACGCTTTATTTTCTTTTGTACTGAGATTACGGAATTGTGTTGTGTTAAGTTAATCATATTAATGAGTTGATATTGGAAATGGGTTGCGCGCTGCAATAGTATTGAAATGAATTAATAAAGGGAATGAGTTGCACGCATCAAAAAATATTGATGTGATATTGGGATCAGGTTGCACGCCGCAACAAATATTGTGATAAATATTGGGATCGGGTTGCGTGTCGTGACAGAGTAAGATCCGTTATAACTGTTGGTAGTTATAGTACTCTATTTTTGTACTGTGATATGAGGTTACAAGATGATATTATTATGGGGCCCTCTGATAGTTGACCTTCGGGTCCCGTAATTATGAGTCTGTTTTCTTTTATCATTATTATTCGTACATGTTATTAGTGAGTGTCCTGTCATAGCCTCGTCACTACTTCGTCGAGGTTAGGCTCGACAGTTACAGAGTACATAGGGTTGGTTGTACTCATACTACAGTTGTACACTTCTTGTGCAGATCCCGGTATTGGTCCCAACGGTGCGTAGAGGAGTTCGCTCGGATCTAGCTTGCCCAGGAGACTTGAGGTAGAGCTGCTGGCATTCGCAACTCCCTGAAGTCCCCGTCTACCTTATTTTCACTATTTATTTTATTTCAAACAGATATATTTCACTCACACCATATTTATAGTATTCTAGTTGCTCGTATGCTTGTGACTCCGAATTTCTGAGATTAGTATAGTCTGTGTTATTTACGGATTTATCACATGTATTTAAGATTTTAACAATCACTAGTTATTATTATTCTGTTTTAAATTATTAAAATTGGTTAATTCTATTATTGATATCAGGTTGCCTAACAAGTGGATGTTAGGCGCCATCACGCCCTGACAAGTTGGTATCAGAGCACTAGGTTGCCTAGGTCTCAAGAGTCATGAGCAAGCTTAGTAGAGTCTGGAGAATCGGTACAGATATGTCTGTACTTATCTTCTAGAGGCTATAGGGCTGTAGGAAATCTCACTTCTTTCTTTGTCTATCGTGCAACTTTATTATATCACTAAAGTTTGAATCATTCTATATATGTTCTCTCACAGATGGTGAGGATACATACATCATCTAAGGCCAAGCGGGAGCCGGAGCCCCAGGTTTCAACCACTACCAGGGGTAGGGGTCGGGGCCGAGATCGATCTACAGGCAAAGGCAGAGCTCAGCCTAGAGCCCGTACAACAACACCTATTGCCAAGCCTCAGATCGGGCAGGAGGAAGATATCATTGCTTCAGCCATGCTAGTTGGACCAGCTCAGGTCCTAAATTGGTTCATAGCTATCCCCGTACTTCAGGATGCTCTAGTCCATCTAGTGGGCCTTATGGAGAGTGTGGCCCAGGCCGGTGTGCTCCCTATGGCACTAGTCATCTCTCACGCTGGGGGAGGAGCCCAGAAACCCGCTACTCACACACCAAAGTAGATGGCTCATGGATATCAAACTCCAGTAGTTCCAGTAGTTGGAGTAGTTCAGCCTGTCATTGCTACACAACCCAGGGAGAGATCGATATGTCGTCCGAGGGGCTAAAGAGGTTGGATAAGTACACCAAGATCTTTCCTATTCATTTTGGTGATTCACCTTATGAGGACCCACAGGATATCTTAGACCGTTGCCATGAGGTGTTGCACAACATAGGTATTGTGGAGTCCAGTGGAGTTGACTTTGCAATGTACTTTCAGATGCACGATTCTGCCAAGAGATGGTGGTGGGACTGTGTTCGAGGCAGACCAGCAGGTTCTCCTCCACTCACTTGAGATCAGTTCTCGCGGCTATTCTTAGAGATGTTCGCCCCTTTTACTTTGAGAGAGGACTACCACAGTCTTTTTGAGCGTCTACAATAAAGTAGCATGACTGTTACCCAATACGAGACCAGATTTGTGGACCTATCTCGCCACGTAATTGTTTTGATTCCAACTGAGAGGGAGAGGGTGAGGAGATTTATAGATGTCCTTACTTATGGTAGCAGGATGCAGATGTCCAATGATATTGAGGATGATATTTCTTTCACTCGGGTTATAAAGATTGCTATACGGATCAAGAGGATTTGTGGTCAGGGAAGAGAGGTGGCATCTTAGAAGAGGCCTCATCATTTTGGTGGTTCCAGTGGTTCCTCACCTGGAGGCAGGGGTTCATTTGGTAGAGGCCATCCTTCTAGGCTGATTCAGTCAGTGCTTTAAGTAGCACACGGTGCTTCGGGCAATCATGGTCCTTATGGGTCTCATCCTAGGCAGCTAGTATTTAGCACACCTTTACCTCCTATTAGCACACCATATCTATAGAGTTACTACGGTGGTCATTCGGGTCATCAGGGATCGTCTCAAACTCAGCAGTTATGCCTTTCGCGGGGTTGCTTTGAATGCGGCAACGCAAGTCATATTAAGAGGTGCTGTCCTAGGTTGAGGAGCAGCAGACCACAACAGGGTACATATGCCATGATTTCGGCACCGGTTTCTCCACCACCCGCTCAACTAGCTAGAGGCGGGGGTCAGACATCTCGAGGTGGTGGTCAGGCTGTTAGAGTTGGAGGCCAGCCAATTAGAGGTTGTTCGAGAGGTGAAGGTCAGACCGTTGGGGCTCAGCCCCGTTGCTATGCATTTTCAGCTAGACCTGAGGTAGAGTCATCTGATGTGGTCATCACAGGTATTGTTCTAGTTTTCCATACATATGTATCAATTTTATTTGATCCGGGTTCTACTTATTCGTATGTGTCATCCTATTTTGCTTCATATTTGGATATGTCTTATGATTCGTTGAGAGCTCATGTTTATGTGTCTATGGTGGGGGATTTTGTTATGGTAGACTGAGTCTATCGTGCTTGTTTGGTTACTATCAGTAGTTATGAGACTAGGGTAGATCTTCTGTTACTCAGTATGGTAGACTTTGACGTGATTTTGGGCATGGATTGGTTGTCGCCATATCACACTATCTTAGATTATCATGCTAAGACTATGACATTAGCCATGACGAGGTTGTCTGATTAGAGTGGAGAGGGACTCCTGGTCATTCCACTAGCAGGATCATTTCATATGTGAAGGCTGGACGTATGGTCAAGAAAGGGTGTCTAGCGTATTTAGCATATATTTGTGATTCTAGTGCGGAGGGTCCTTCCATGGATTCAGTTCCAGTTGTACGTGAGTTCCCAGAGGTGTTTCCTATAGACTTGTCGGGCATGGCACCCGACAGAGATATTTATTTTTGCATTAGCATGGTTTCGGGCATTCATCCCATTTTTATTTCACCATATCGTATGGCCCCAATTGAGTTGAAAGAATTGAAGGAGCAGTTGTAGGATTTTCTTAACAAGGGATTCATTAGACCTAGTGTCTCTCCTTGAGGTGCACCAATGTTGTTTGGTGAAGAAGAAATACGGCTCTATGAGGATGTGTATTGACTACAAGCAGCTGAACAAAGTCACTATCAAGAACAAGTATCTGTTGCTAAGGATTGATGACTTATTTGACCAGCTTCAGGGTTCCAAGGTGTGTTCAAAGATTGATTTGAGGTCAATATATACCAGTCCAGGCGTACAAAATCTGATATTCATTCATCATATACATGTATTCTTGTATATTTGCTTCTGTGTGGTATGATTTGGACTGGATGCCTGTGACCACACCAGGTGGATTGTGTTGTTATGCCTATGACCATGCTAGGCGGATTCTGTTATTATGCATGTGACCACGCTGGGTGGATTCTGTTGGTGTACATGTTACCACGACGGGCAAATTATGGTATTAAGTTTGTGACCACGCCGGGCTGATAGCACGTTGAATTGGCTATGCTACATGTGGATATGGATCCATCCCCCTAAGGTCACCCTCTCATGTGCCTTTTTGATGGTGTACATGCAGATTTGAGGAAATTGATCTGTTGTTTCGTACGGATATGGTAATTTTGAGGAACTCTAGCCAGTGTTTGTTCTGGATTTTGCATTTCATCTTTACTTGCAAATTTCCGTGGTTATTTACCTGATTTATTTGCATATCATCTTTATATGCTGGATCATTAACTGAGCAGAGTACTTGAGTATTTGTGCACACACGCAGATGGTTCTTTATGTGCTTTATGACTTTATCATATGACTGTTCTGTACTTGTTGAATTTATGAAACTGCATAGGTTATAGAAAGTATCATTTAAAATTCCTTCTTCTTTTACCTCGTCGAGGTTAGTTATGATACTTGCTGAGTACATCAGTTTGGTTGTACTCATGCTACACTCTACACTTAATTATGCAGATCCAGGTGTCGGAACCAGTCATCAGTAGCCGAGGCTTGTGGCAGAGTTGATCACTGAGAGACGAGGTAGAACTGCATTCTCCACCACTGTCTTGGTGTCTCTTTTCTTATGTATTGTTGTCTTTATTTTAGACAATATTGTTATTTAGCTTCTCAGACTTGTATTTCATTGTAGAGCTCATGACTATATATTTACCAGTTTTGGGGGATACATCATGTATTGGTACTATTATTCTATATTAATGATTTATACTTGTGATATTTATGTCATATATGTTATTATGGTTCGTTATTGTTATATCCAGCTGGCCTAGCAGGCGTGTTAGGTGCCATCATGATTGGTTGGATTTTGGGTCGTGACAATGAGGTATCAGAGCCCTGGGTTCATAGGTATTACGGGTCATGAGAAATTTTAGTAGAGTCTTGCAAATCGGTATGGAGAAGTTTGTACATATCTTCGAGAGGCTACCGAACTTTTAGGAAAATATCATCTTCTTGCATTCTTGTTGTGCGGATTTGTTATTTCTGAAGTTTGAACCTTTACCCTTCTATTCTCTCACAGATGGTAAGGACACACACAACCGGATCAGGCGGATGGGCACCAGTACCACCAGCTAGGGTCACGAGAGGTCGGGGTCGAGTTAGAAGCCGAGGTGGGGCTCGCACTGTAGCAAGGATGGCACCTGTGGAGCCAGCAGTTGCTCCAGTGGAGGAGCAGGTATCGGATACTACTAAGCTGGTGGGACCAGCCCAGACACTGGTGGTACCTATTAAGATACCTAGTCTTCAGGAAGCTTTGGCTCAGATCTTGAGCGTGTGCACGAGTCTGGTTCAGGCGATTACTATACTAGTTGCACCAGCTACTTCACAGACTAGGGGAGGAGCCCAGATTCCCACCGCCCGTACTCCAGAGCAGCTAGCTCAAGGCCATCAGACACCAGGGGTGTTACTAGTACATACAATTGTTGTTGCTCGATCCTAGGCTGATCCATCTATGACTGATGCGGAGCAGAGGAGGTTGGAGAAGTTTAAAAAGCTTGATCTGCCCAAGGTCAGCGGAGGAGAGGCAGAGGATGCTCAGGATTTTCTGGATCGGTGTCATCGGATTCTTCGCACTACGAGTATTGTGGATATCAATGGAGTTACTTTCACTACTTTTTAGCTAACATGGGCTGCCTACAGATGGTGGCAAGATTATGAGTTAGCCAGACCAACTTGCTCAGCACCACTTACGTGGCATGAGTTCTCAGTTCTCTTCTTAGAGAAGTTTGTTCCATAGACTCGTGGAGAGAAGTTACATAGGGAGTTTGAATAGCTACGCCCGGGGGATATGACTATGACTCGGCATGAGATGAGATTTGTATATTTGGCACGTCATTCTATATGGTTGGTTCTTACTGAGAGGGAGAAGATCAGGAGGTTCATTGATGGCCTCAACTATTGTTTGTGTTATAGTTTGGCTCAAGAGGCTGAGACAGATGCTAGGTTTGACCAGATGGTTGAGATTGCTAGATGCTTAGAGCAGGTTCATAGGCTTGAGTGTGAGGAGGGGGAGTCCAAAAGGCCTCGTGGCTCAGGTGGTTTCAGTAGTGCCTCATCTGGAGGCCAGTCACACTACAATAGAGGTCGTCCGCATAGGCCCACTCAGGCAGCTCGTCATGTTCCTTATGGTGCTTCAGTTAGCCACAGTTCACACAGTGCTCGTGCAACTCAGTCATCATTCAGTGCGATGCCAGCACAGAGTTCCTACTGCGTTCCATCTGGTCAAGGTTCTACAGGAGCTATTCAGCTTATTAGGTTCTTTTGAGGTAGGGTTGTTACAAGTGTAGGGACTTGAGTCATCTCAAAAGGGATTGTCCCAAACTTCTTGGCAGGTTTCCACAGTTGAGTTTGCAGCCTATGATTTCAGCACCAGCAGTTTCACAACCCGCACAGCCAGCTAGGGGTGGGACTCAGGCAGTTTGGGGTTTGCCAAAGGGGGAGGTCGATCAGGTGATGGTCAAGACCATTGCTACATATTTCTAGCTAGGACAAAGGCAATTGCTTCCGATGCCATGATCACAAGTATTGTTTCAGTGTGCCAGCGGGATGCTTCAGTGTTATTTGACCCTGGTTCCACTTATTCATATGTATCATCATACTTTTCTCATTATTTAGATATGCCCCATGATTCTTTATTTATGCATGTTCATGTATTTACATCGATGGATGATTCTATTATTGTGGACCGTATGTATCGGTCATGTGTGGTGACCATCGGGGGTTATCAGATAAGAGTTGATCTTCTACTGCTTAGCATGGTTGATTTTGACGTGATTTTAGGCATGGATTGGCTGTCCCCATATCACACTATTCTGGATTATCATGATAAAACTGTGACATTGGCGATGTCGGGTTTGCCGAGGTTGGAGTGCAGAGGCTCATTGGATCATGTTCCTAGTAGAGTTATTTCATATTTGAAAGCTCAACGGATGGCTGAGAAGGGATGTCTAGCATATTTGGCCTTCGTGGGGGATGTTAGTACTGATACTCCTACGGTTGAGACAGTTTTGGCAGTGAGAGATTTCCCAAATGTGTTTCCTGCAGAGCTTCCGAGCATGCCACCTGACAGGGATATTGATTTTGGTATTGACCTAGTGCCGGGCACTCAGTCCATCTCCATTCCTCCGTATCACATGGCACCAATAGAGTTGAAGGAATTATAGGAATAGTTACAGGAGTTGCTTGATAAGGGATTCATCAGGCCCAGTGTGTTGCCTTGGGGTCCACCGGTTCTATTTGTGAAGAAGAAGGATGGTACTATACTGATTTGTATTGATTACAGGTAGCTGAACAAAGTTACAGTCAAGAACAGGTACCCACTACTGCGTATTGATGATTTGTTTGACCAGCTTAGGATGTTAAGGTGTTCTCGAAGATTGACCTGAGATCAGGATATCATCAATTGAAGATCCAAGCTTCATATATTCTGAAGACGACATTCAGGACCTGCTATGGTCACTATGAGTTTCTGGTGATATCTTTTGGGTTGACCAATGCCCCAATAACCTTTATGCGCTTGATGAAGAGTGTATTCCATCCGTATATTGATTTATTCATCATGGTATTCATTGATGATATATTAGTGTATTCTCACAGCTAGGAGGATCATGAGCAGCATTTAAGGATCGTACTTTAGACCTTGAGGGAGAAGAAGCTATATGCTAAATTCTCCAAGTGTGAGTTTTGGCTCGATTCGGTGGCATTTTTGGGAGATATGGTGTCCAGTGAGGGGATCAAAGTAGATCCGAAGAAAATTGAGGTAGTTCAGAGTTGTACCAGACCATCTTCAACTACTGAGAACTGGAGTTTCCTTGGTTTGGCCGGATATTATTGCCATTTGTGGAGGGTTTCTTTTCCATTGCTGCACCTTTAACTAGATTGACCCAGAAGGGTTCTCCTTTCAGATGGTCCGACAAGTGTGAGCTGAGCTTTCAGAAGCTCAAGACTGCATTGAATACAACCCCAACATTGGTGTTGCTTACAGGATTGGGATCTTACACCATATATTGTGATGTGTTGCGTTTTGGGCTTGGTGCGGTGTTAATGCCGGACAATAAGGTGATTGCCTACGCGTCCCGGTAGTGGAAGGTTCATGAGAAGATTACCATGTGCATGATTTAGAGTGTGTAGCCATTGTTCACACGCCGAAGATTTGGACGCACTATCTGTACGGCATTCCATGTGAGGTCTATACTGACCATCAGAGTCTCCAGAACCTGTTCAAGCAGAAAGACCTTAATTTGCGGCAGCGTAGATGGTTAGAGTTGCTGAAAGACTATGATATCACCATATTATATCATCCAGGGAAGGCCGATGCATTGAGTAGGAAGGCTGAGAGTATGGGTAGTTTTGCATATTTACCAGTAGCAGAGAGGCCTCTAGCCATAGATGTTCAGGCTTTGGCCAATCAGATTGTGAGATTGGATGTTTCGAAGCCTAGTCGGGTTCTTGCTTGCATTGTGGTACAGTCATCGTTGTTGGAGAGTATCAAGGCTCATCAGTTTGATGATACTCACTTGTTGGTGTTGAAAGACACTGTGCAACGGGATGGTGCTAAGGAGGTTGTGATTGGCTATGATGGTGTTATGCGACTTCATGGCCGGATTTGTGTTCCAAATGTTGATTAGTTAAGATATGTGATCCTTGAGGAGGCTCACAGTTCACGTTATTCTATTCACCTAGGTGTCATGAAGATGTACCGTGACTTGAAATAACATTATTGGTGGTAGAGAATGAAAAAAGATATTGTTGCTTATGTCTCTTGGTGTTTGAATTCTCAACAGGTAAAGTAGGAACATTAGAAATCGGGAGGGTAAGTGGGATCGCATCACTATGTATTTTGTGGTAGGCTTACCACGGACATTGAAGAAATATGATGCAGTCTAGTTATTATGGATCAGTTGACTAAGTCTGCACACTTCATTCCAGTGATGACTTCTTATTCTTCAGAGCGGTTGGCTCAGATCTACATCATGGAGATTATCCGTCTGCGCGACATCCCCCTTTCCATCATTTCTGACCGAGGCACGCAGTTCACATTGTAGTTTTGGAGAGCGGTGCAGCAAGAGTTGGGCATACGAGTAGAGTTGAGTACAATATTCCATCCTCAACCGGACGAACAGTCTAAGCGCACTATTCAGATCTTGGACGACATATTACGTGCATGTGTTATCACTACTAAAAATTCTGCAAAAACCGACCAAGGTCGACCGACCAACTTTGGTCGGTCAAAAAACCGACCAAAAAACCGATCAAAGTTAGTCGGTTTTTCAAAATATTTTTTTTAATTTTTTTTTTACGAAACGTCGGTTTACTTTGGCGCAAAAATGCGGGAAACTATTTTTGAGTCCCGCAAAATTTATGTTTCAAGAAACCGACCAACTTTGATCGGTTTTTCAATTAAAATAAATAAAAATTAATATTAAAAAAATGACCAACTTTGGTCGGTAATTTTACTTTTTAATAAAACCGACTAACTTTGGTCGGTTATTTTCGTGCGAAAGTACAATTAAAGAGTATAAATCAAATAAAAGACAGTCTTAAAACAAAATGTACCAATGGTCTAGTGGTAGAATAGTATCCTGCCACAGTACAGACCCCGGTTCGATTCCCAGATGGTAAATCTTTTTATTACATAATTAAAATACCGACCAACTTTGGTCGGGTTTTTTTTGCAATGTTTTTTTTGAATTTAATTGACCGACCAAAATTGGTCGGTAATTTCCGAACAACTTTGGTCGGTATTCCTTTCCGACCACAAAAATACCGTCCACATGTAAATGGTCGCGTTTTGGTCGGTTTTTGGCCATTATCGACCAACGTTGGTCGGTTTTTTTGGTCGGTTTTTTTGCTCAGTTTTTACCGGATTTCTAGTAGTGTATGGATTTTGGAGGTTCATGAGATCGGTTTCTACCGCTCACAGAGTTTGCCTACAACAACAGCTATCAGTCCAGCATCCAGATGGCTCCTTATGAGGCCTTATTTGGGAGGTGATGTCATTCTCTGATTGGTGGTTTGAGCCCGGAGAAGCTAGATTGTTAGGCACTGATTTGGTCTGTGATGGTATGTAAAAGGTTAAGGTGATTCAGGAGCGACTTTGTACAGCTCAGTATAAACAGAAGAGTTATGCAGACCGGAAGGTTCGAGATGTTGCATATATGGCGGGTGAGAAGGTTCTGCTCAGACTTTCTCCCATGAAGGGTGTGATGAGGTTCGGGAAGAAGGGCAAGTTGAGCCCTAAGTATATTGTTCCTCTAAAGGTGATGGAGAGAGTTGGAGAGGTGATCTACAGACTTGCCTTGTCACCCTATCTATTGGGAATTCACCCAATGTTTTATGTTTTGATGCTCCAAAAGTATTATGGTGATCTGTATCATGTTTTGGACTTCAGCACAGTTCAGTTAGATGGAGATTTGACTTACGATGTGGAGCCCGTGGCCATTTTGGATCGGCAAGTTTGAAAGTTGAGGTCAAAGAATATAGTATCAGTGAAAGTTCAATGAAAAGGTCAGCCGGTAGAGGAGGCTACTTGGGAGACCGAGTATAAGATGCGGACCAGATATCCTTGCCTTTTTGAGACTCCATTTATGATTCTAGACCCATTCGAGGATAAACGTTTATTTAAGAGGGGAGGATGTAATGACCCGGCTGGTTTTTGTGTATTGTAGCCCGGTTTCCCTATTTATTGCTTCTTCTATGTTCATTTATGATTATGTGACTTTTCTAGGTGGTTGGATTTGGTTTCAGGATGGTTTTGGATTTGGTTTCGGGATGGTTTTAGAGTGAATTGGGACACTTAGTCCCAAGGTTGAAGCTTAAGTTGAACAGAGTTGACCGAAATTTGATTTTTGTGTAGATGACTCCCGAATGGAGTTTTGATGGTTTCGATAACATCATATGGTAATTTTGGACTTAGGCATATGTCTGGATTTGGATTTGGAGGTCCGTAGGTTGATTTGGTGCATTTTGCCAAAAGTTGGAAGGTTGAAAATTTTGACCGAGAGTTGACATTGTTGATATCGGTTTCAGATTTTGATTCCAGGAGTTGGAATAGGACCGTTGTGTCGTTTGGGGCTTGTGTGCAAAATGAGGTCAATCGGATTTGATTTGTTGTGCGTTGTCATGAAATTTGGAAGTTGAAAGTTTATAAGTTTCATTAGGCTTGAATTGGGGTGTGATTCGTGATTTGTGTATTGTTTGATGTGATTTGAGGCTTCGAGTTTGTTCGTATCGTATTTTAGGACTTATTGGTATGTTTATGTGGGGCCCCGGGGGCCTTGAGTAGTGTTTTGGATGGTTGACATATCATGTTTGGACTTAGAGGAATTTCTGAAGTTGAAGGTTCTGCTGCAATCGCACCTGCGAAAAATTGGCCGTGGGTGCGAGACCGCAGAAGCGACCTGGTAAGCACAGAAGCGAAGGAGAGAAAGCTCTAGAGGAAGTCCACAGATGCGGACATTGAGGTGCATGTGCGCTTGCGCCCATGCGCAAAGGAGACTACATAAGCGGAAGGGTGCTAGAGGACTAAGGACCGCAAATGTGGAAGGAGTCCGCAGAAGCGGACTCGCAGATACGATTGAGTGTCCACAAAAGCGGATGGTCGGACACTTGGAGGAAACCGCAGATGCTGCCACCTTTCCGCAGGAGCGGGACCGCAGATGCAGTTAAGTGAACCACATGTGCGGGATCGCTGGGCAGAGCATATAAATGAGGGTTTGGTCATTTTTCTCATAGTTGGAATTTTGAAACTCGGTTAGGGGAGATTTTTGGGAGGCTTTTTGTTACAATTGGAGAGGTAAGTGAAGCTTCATCACTTTTGTTTATATATATTGATTACCCTTTGATTATTACACCTAGTTTATATGAATTTAGGGTAAAATTTGAGGATTTTGGGTTATGTTATTGGAGAGTGAGATTTGAAGATTTGAGGTCAAAATTGGATGATTTTGATATGGTTGGACTCGTATCGTAATGGGTGTTTGGAATTTGTGAGTTTAGTCAGATTCCAAGGTACGAACTCGGGGTTGATTTTATGGGTTGACTTTTTTATTCTGGTTAAAGATCTTAGCTTTATCATTTGGAATCAATTCCTATGACTTTTATTGATTACATTAAGTTAATTTGACTAGATTCAGGTCGTCCGATGGTTGATACAAGCGGGAAGGGCTTGTTAGAGGAGTGATTTGGCTTACTTGAGGTAAGTATCTTACCTAAACCTGGCTGAGGCACTAGTTTTCTGAGTTATTTGTGATAGCTGCGTGTTGTGGGTGCGCATATGTGTGGGGTTGAGCCATGTAGGTTGTGATGTTTCTCATATTTGTAACCTTGTTGCGAACTGTTTGATTTATATTTGAGGTTACATAGAGGCTAATTCCCTGAATGAACTTGATAATTGCTATTTTCGTGATGAAATTGCCTATTTAAGCTATGATAGCACACTTTGCACTTGCCTACACTTTAGCAGGTCATTTATACTAGTTCAGGAGCAAGAAATATGATATTCATTTATCATATACATGTTTTCATATATATTTGCTTCTATGTGATATGATTTGGACTGGATGCATGTGACCATGCCGGACGGATTATGTTGTTATGCCTATGACCACGCCAGGCGAATTTTATTATTATGCATGTGACCACGTCGGGCAGATTTTATTGTTGTGTTTGTGACCACGTGGGGCGGATTATGATATTGAGCCTGTGACCACGTCGGGCTGATAGCACGTTGAATTGGCCGTGTTGCGTATGGATATGGATCCATACCCCAGGGTCACCCTCTCATGTGCCTTCTTGATGGTGTACACACGCATTTAAGGAACTGATCAGTGGTTTGGTACGCATTTAAGGAACTGATCAGTGATTGCATTTCATCTTTACTTGCAAATTTTCGTAGTTATTTACCTGATTTATTTGCATATTATCTTTATATGTTAGATCATTAACTAAGCGGAGTACTTGAGTATTTGTGCACACACGTAGATGGTTCTTTCTATGCTTTATAAATTTATCACATGACTGTTCTGTACTTGTTGAATTTATGAAACTTCACAGGTGATAGCAAGTATCATTTATAATTCTTGCTTCTTTTACTTCACCAAGGTTAGTTATGATACTTGTTGAGTGTATTGGGTCGGTTGTACTCATGCTACACTTTATACTTAATTGTGTAGATTCAGGTGTTGGACCCAGTCATCAATAGCTGAGGCTTGTGGCAGAGTTGATAATTGAGAGACGAGGTAGAACTGCATTCTCGGCCGCAGTTTTGGCGTCTCTTTTCTTATGTACTATTGTCTTTATTTCAGATACTATTGTTATTTAGCTTCTCAGACTTGTATTCTGTTATAGAGCTCATGACTCTGTATTTACCAGTTCTGGGGGATTTATCATGTATTAGTACTATTATGCTATATTAAGAATTTAGACTTATGATATTTCTGTCATTTATGCTATTATGGTTCTTTATTATTATGTATGGCTTGCCTAGCATGTGTGTTAGGTGTCATCACGACTGGTTGGGTTTTGGGTCTTGACAATGAGGTTACGAGATGACGTTATTATGGGGCCCTCTATTTTTTGACCTTCGGGTCCCATACTTATAAGTTTACTGCTTTATCTATATTTTTGTTTTCTTTTATCATTATTTTGTGTATAGGTTATTAGTGAGTGTCCTATCATAGCCTCGTCACTACTTTGTCGAGGTTAGAATCGACACCTACAGAATACATGGGGTCGATTGTACTCATACTATACTTCTACACTTTTGTGCAGATCCTGGTATTGGTCCCAGCGATGCGTAGAGGAGTTCGCTCGGATCTAACTTACCTAGGAAACTTGAGGTAGAGCTGCTCGCGTTCACAGTCCTTGATGTCCCCTTCTACCTTATTTTTACTGTTCATTTTGTTTCAAACATATATATTTCATTCAAACCATATTTCTAGTATTATAGTCGCTCATGTACTTGTGACTCCGAATTTCTAGGATTAGTATAGTCTGCATTATTTACGGATTTATAACATGTATTTCAGATTTTACCAATCATTAGTTATTATTATTTCGTTTTAAATTGTTGAAATTAGTTAATTCTATGGTTGACGTCGGTTTGCCTAGCAAGTGGATGTTAGGCGCCATCATGGCCCCATAGTTCGGATTTCGGGTCGTAATAATTTTTGTTGTTACGTTATCTAATGTATAGTATTATCATGTTTTCATATGGGCTTCTATTAACTTTTCACTGTATTTAATATCATTATCCACTATTATTCTATAATGTAATATATATAGATATGTAATTTTTTAATCTTGAAAAAAGGATTTACTTTATTTTAAAATATTTTTCGGAATCCTTAAATTGTTTAAATTTTTCAATAATATTTTTCAGCATTGTATATTTATTTATTTTCCAAACTAATTCTTTGTATAAATATTCTCACATTATCTCTAGTTAACTTTTATTATTTTTTATTTTTTATTTTATCTATTAGACTTGAGTAATGTGCTCTTATCCACAATATGACCTTTCTTATCACAATAGATAGTAAAAACTTTTTTATCTCAATTTAAATAAGTTTTATCCTTCTTTTTTCTCTATGATGAAATTTTAGATTTTTTTTATTTTTTCTATTTGTTTCTTATATTTTTATTATATTATTCAATACGGAATAGTATTATATTATTATATGAATTTTCATTAGCTTTTGTATTTAATATCCGTCTCTACCACTTTATTTTAATATAATACAGATAAAAAAAATCAATAGTAACTTTGACCTTATTGCTCATATTCTAAATATGATTTCTCTTATCATATTAAAAATAATTTCATCTCAAATTCAAATAAGTCTTATCCTTCTCTTTTCTAAGTTGGATCGTATTTTCAAAATAGCATCTTATGCTTTCAAATATAAACTAACTGCACTCTATTCGGATATTAATTAGAAAAAAAAATTATTTTCTTATTTGTTTGAACATATTATATCTCATTGATGTAATAATATTTTCACTATCATTGTATTTCTCTACCTAATATTTTAAAAAATATAAAAAATTATAAAATGAAAGAAAAGAGATCCTGTTCAATCTTAATTGATTTTTACCATAAATAAAATTCTACCAAATCTAGTTTGTCATAATCATTATTAGAATTGTCTAAATCTATTTAAGTTAACTCTCAAAAGTCCCAAGTAACATTTTTTCAATACACCACTTAGCTTAACCACATGACCCTTATTTCAATATTATATAGATATAGACTAAAGCATATGTAATTAAAATGATAGCCAAAAGGTCCACCACATTCATCTTCCACATTACATGCCCAATAAGCTTGCCAATATATAATGGAAAAAATTGCCACACTGAAAGGTATTGGACATAAATGACATTCAGCATAGCCATCTATAGCCACATTCAGCAATAGCCATCTATAGCCAGCGGCACAATGCTTCATTATTGTATTTCCATAGCCACAGTTTTAAGAAGATGTCAAAAAACAAAATCCATAGCCACAACCAGTGACATGATCAATTCAAATTGATATGATGTCTCCGCCTACCTCTGCTCCTGCATTTTATCAAATATCTTAATTTTAAATTTGGTTTGAGTGGAATATATAAAATTAACACAAGTCTTGTATATTCGAATTTGAAGCCAGTTACACTAACTTTAATCTATTTGATTAAAATTAGAAGTTACATTATTCAATTTTTGCTTAATGAAGCAACATGAACACTGAGAGTTCATATAATCAATTTTAACTTGTTTAGAATTGAAGTATTAGTTGTAACAGTAATTCTGTAAATAAAATCTTCAGAAGTTTCAAGTTCAAAGTTAACTTTAAGCACCGGAGGGTAAGAAAAAAAGGACTTAAAAATAGTTGATGATGATCCAGTTGAGCAATGTCGGATCTAATGTTGTAGTTAGTAAGGTTTGTGCCTTAGTCCCCCAAATTTGGGAAGTCTCACTTTTTAGAAATAATAAGTTTATGGGTATTTAAAAATAATATTTAGTACTTTTAGTACAAAAATCGACTTTCTCATATAAAGGAAAGAAATCTTTTTTTGCTATGTAAATAAAGTAACTGTTTGGCTTACTTAAAAATGGGTAACATGAATAATTAACGTGAATTAGAATTGATTTGATGAGGAAAATAGTATAAGTAGAAGATATTACTCTAATCGACATACTCAATTAAATAAAAAGACTTTTCTTTCCAAATGATTATATTGCTTATAGAGTAATATTAACAATTCCTATAAGAGTTGTCTCAGTGAAAGAAGTTTTTTAAAATTAAAATCGATAAAATCTTTGCAAAGATCAATAATATCTCAAGAAAGATTAAATGGGTTGGCTATATTAGTTGAAAAGATATTTTTTGAAAAAATTGATTATAAAAATATTATTTACAACTTGCATCTCAAAAATCTAGAAAAATAGACTTCAAATAGAGATATATATTATAACCATTTTTTTTAAAATATAGGCCTCATATCAAACTTTGATTTTAGACCACACATATGTTTGAGCCGCGTGCTTGAGCCGTTGAAGATTCAAAATATCTCTTATGATGCATCATGACTGCTACTTAAATGACTCAATAAAACTGTATGTAGTCCTAACAAGTTTGTTAGGAAAAATATATCTCAAATGTGTACCACCTTCCATACATAATATCTAGACAATTATAATTCATTTGATCTAACTTATAGGGTGTGTTTGGTACAAAGAAAAATATTTTTTATGAAAAATATTTTTTAAAAAATGAATGATTTTATCACTTATTTTTCTTTGTTTGATTGGTGAGTAAAAAATAATTTTGCGGAAAATATTTTCTAGTATTTGGTTAGAGAGTAGAAAATATTTTATAGAAAAATAATTTTTAAGATACTCTCCTTATCCCTTTCCCTCAAATTGCATTCCCCCTCTCCTCCCTCCAAATACCTAACATTTTCAGGACTCTATTTTCTTCAAGAATTTAACTATTCTTGTAAGAATTCACACAAACCTAAAGGAACAAATGTACTGCTTTACTTTTTCATGCAAAAATAATGTTATAATGTGTGCTCCATAACTAAAAAAAAATACTCTTTTTCTTGTTGAAACAAAATAAAAGTACTCGTTCTACAACATGAAAAGAAAGTATTTATTTTGTGAAAATGAAAGAAAATACTTTTTCTACATCATGAAAAGCAATTACTAATTTTGTTGAAATGAAAGAAAATACTTTTTACTACATCATTTTATTGAAATGAAAGAAAATACTTTTTATACATCATAAAAAGAAAAGTATTTTTTTTGTTGAAATGAAAGCAAATACTTTTTTTACATCATGAAAAGAAAATACTCATTTTGTTGAAATAAAAAAGAAAGAACTATATCAACAACATGAAAAGAAAGTACTCTTAATAATATTTCTGTAACGACCCGACCGGTCGTTTTGCTTTCTAGACCCCCGTTTCCTAATTAAGACTACCCGTATATGCTTTTACTATTTTATGACTTACGGGGATGGTTGGTTTGGGTTTGGAAGGGTTCTGGTTAAAATCGAAACACTTAGTTTCTTAATAGTGGCCTAGGATTGCCAAGTTTAACTTGAGTCAACATTTTGAGTAAACAACTTCAGAATCAGAATTTGATGATTCCAATAGGTTCGTATGATAATTTTGTACTTGGGTGTGTGTTCGGATCGGGTTTCGGATGGTCCGGGAGCATTTCGACACTTAATGTTGAAAGTTGGCATATTGAAGGTTTTCTTGTTCTTTAAATTTGGTTTGAAGTGGACTTTGGTGTTATCGAGGTATGTTTGGGATTCTGAGCTTGGAAAAATATCAATATGGTGATTTGTGACTTGTCCGTAAAATTTGGTGTCATTCTAAGTTGTCTAAGTATGATACGACGTGTTTGGAGTTAGTTGAAGAAGTTTGAAGTTCATAAGTTGATCAATTCGGTTTTGGGGTGCGATTCTTAGTTTCGATATTGTTTTACGTGTTCTGAGGGTTCGAGAAGGTCCGTATTATATCTATGGACTTGTTATTGCGGTTGGGTGGGGTCCCGGGTGGCTCGGGTGAGTTTCGGACCACCCGAAGTTAAGTTCAAATTTCTGCCAAATGTTGTTCTGGTTTCTTTCTTCGTGAACGCGGAGAAAGCCTCGCATTCGCGATGAAGGAATTGGGCTGGGGGAGATTTTGTTCTTCGCGTTCGTGAAAAAGAGCTCGCGATCGCGATGCTCTGGGCCACTGGCTATCACGTTCGCGTGAGATAGCTCGCATTCGCGTAAAAGGCCTGGGCCTGGGGGCTAGGCAGGTGAAATGCCCTTCGCGTTCGCGTCGGTTGGCAGGGCCTGTGCTTTGCATTCACGAAGGCTTTCTCGTGATCGCGTAAGAGGTTTCAGGGGCTTGGGCAATTTAATTTGCCTTTGCGATCGCGAGGGCTTGTTCGCGATCGCTAAGAAGGCTGGCCTAGGCAGTGTTTTAATTTAAAACGGGATTTAGGCCATTTCTTACATTTTCACACATCTCTTGGCCGATTTTGGAGATTTTTAGAGAGAGATTATCACCTAGCATCTTGAGGTAAGTATATTCTACAAAATGGGAGTTAAATACATAGATTATGGATAGATTTTAACATGAAAATTTTAGAAATTTTAGTATTTTGTTGAAAAATCTAGGTTTTGATAAAAATGGGATTAGACCATAAAAATAGTTATGGAATGTAGTAGAAATTATATGTTTGTGTTTGTGAGGTTATGGGTAACAATTATTTACAAAAAGTTTGAAATCCGGGCTTGTTGGCCCGGGGTGAATTTTAGAAATCTTCCAAATTGGATTGGGAAATTACTCTAATAGTTAAATTATGAACTTTTGAGCAAATATTGATTAGTTTGTACCACCTTTGGCTAGTTTCAGATTTGCTAGGCACCGACTTGAGGCTTTAAGTGTGATTTGTGCACCGAAAAGTTGAAAACGAGGTAAGTCTCTTGCCTAACCTTATAAGAGGAAATTAGTCTTATAGGTGTTTAAATTGTTATTTGCTACTAATTGTGGGTGCTACGTATGCAGGAAGTGATGAGAGTCCATACATAGCTAAAATTCATGTTATGTCTAGGTAGACGTGGGACTTTATTATGCAACACTTGCACTATTTGAACTCATCTTGTTAGTTTAATTGCTTATATTAATAAGTAAAATTTGATTAAAGGTTATGTTAGACCAAACTCTATGACTTAGAGATTTGGCAGAATGTTTAATTATTGATAAAAAATTTATATTCGTTTATGGGCTTACCTTGAGGTTGTAAACGCATAATTCATAGTCCGAAGAGTTTTTCTATTCTTGTGGATCGGGCCGAATGCCTCGACAATATTTATGTAGAATGTGATGTATCCATGTATCGAACCGTACGACCTCGGTAGTGTATGTGCATGATTGTTATGGATCGGGTCGTACGACCTCGACATAACTCGTGCGTGTTGTCGTTAGGAGTCTGATTATACTCGATATATCCTTCATGACTCAAAAATTATAATTACTTGTTGGCCCTTACTTGTTGAGACTAGCATGTGATATTTGGGGACTTTTAACTTGTTATTTTGTTAAACAATCACTTAATTATTGCATGTTATTCCTATATTGCCGTTGTATTTCATGGCTATTTATAATTCTTGCACATTATGTATATTGACCAATAGTAAGTGTCGATGTCGACCTCTCGTTACTACTTCTTTGAGGTTAGACTAGATACTTACTAGTACACGTTGTTTATGAACTCATGCTACACTTCTGCACAAATTGTGCGGGTTCTGAGGCAGGTACATCTGGTGTTCGTCCAGGCGTGCATCCGCATTACCCGGAGGCTTAGCGGTGAGCTGCTTCCCATGCTCCGTTCTGCAGCACCCGGATCCTTCTCTTGTTGTATTTATTATTTCTGCCTATTCTGTTTCAGACTGTAGTTGTAGGGAGTTTAATATATTCTACTAGATGCTTGTGCACTTATGATACCGGGTTTTGAAAAATTCTAGTAGATATTCGTGGCTTTTAATTATTAAATTCACTACTTTACTCTTATGATTAGTTTATGCTTTACATTACTACGATCACCTATTATTTATTCGTTATTAAATAAAAATCAACGCCTTTAAAAATATTAAAATGAGCAATTAAATGGATAGTTCACCGTTGGCTTGCCTAGCGGCGACGTTAGGTGCCATCATGGCCTATAGTAGAAATTGGGTCGTGAAAGCTTGGTATCAGAGCACTAGGTTCACATAGGTCTCACAAGTCATGAGCATGCCTAATAGAGTCTTGCGGATCGATGCGGAGACGTCCGAACTTATCTTCGAGAGGCTATAGGGTGTTAGGAAACTTCTCTTTCTTCATCTCCTATCTTGCAGTTGATGTTATGCTAAGTATATTTCTCTTATTCTCTCACAGATAGTGAGAACGCGCGCGGTAGATGCTCCTGGCGGTGGAGGAGCCGCTCCCCCTGTTGCTACAGGCCGAGGCAGAGGCCAAGGGAGAGCTCCAGCTCCCGCTAGAGGAGGAGGGTGTCCTAGAATTGCTCTCGTTGTGCCACCAGTGGATCCAGTAGAGGATCCTGTCATTAAGGAGCAGGGTGAGAGGCCTGCAGCTGAGCCGGCCCTGGCAGATTTCATATCTGTGCCGGGATTTTAGGGGGTCATGGGTTATATGCTGCGGTTCATGGACTCTATGACGCAGGCTGGTTTACCTCCAGTAGACCCAGCCACATCTCAGGCGAGAGAGGGAGCACAGACCCCTACCGCTCAGGCTCCAGGGCACGTTGCGGCCGTATATCAGATCCTAGGTGCATTACCTGCGGGCAGGGGTCATCCAGTTGCAGCGGCTATACCGTCGAGCCACATAAGCTGTTGGTTAGATGGACCAGACTATATCCTCCTGCCTTTGGCGGTGAGCGACATGAGGAACCCCATGATTTTATTGATCATTACAGAGACAGGCTTTACAATATGAGAGTATTTCAGTCCAATGAGGTGGACTTCACCACATTTCAGTTGGTGGGCAGGGCCCGTAGATGGTGACAATCCTATCTTCTTAGCAGACCATCGGGGTCGCCTCCCTTGACTTGGGACCAGTTCACACGTCTCTTTCTGGAGAGATATATTCCCCCCTCTCAGAGGGAAGAGCTACAGAGTCAGTTCGAGTGGCTCCGGCAGGGTCAGATGTCTGTGACCGATTATGAAGTGAGGTTCTCTGAGTTGTCTCGCCATGCACTTATAATACTCCCCACCGATGCAGAGAGAGTGCGGATGTTTATTGCTGGCTTGCATTACGGCATTCAGGATACTATGGCCCGAGAGGTTAAAATGGGGACTCCTTACGAGCAGGTTTTGGAGATATCTCGGTGGATTGAGGGTATTCGCAACCAGGGCTGATTGTATACGACGGGGTAGAAAAGGCCTCGGCATTCTGGAGGATTCAGCGGTGCCCCGTCTGGGGGGCAGGGGCAAGTTCATGAGGGGTCAGCACAGCCCAGTTATTCAGCACAACTGCCTTCTCGGGGTGCACTAATGAGGCCCTATTTCAGCCCCATTCCAGAGAGCCCCTACCATCCACCGGTTATTCAGGGTTCTTCCTGTGGGTATTCAGGTCCCCAGGGTCAGACTTAGGGTCAGTCATCTTCCACACTGAGAGGTTGCTATGAGTGCAAGAAGCTTGGTCACATGAGGAGATTTTACCCCAGGCATCGGGGCAAGGCAGTATAGCAGGGCCATCAGCCTATGATCACCACACCGGCCGTCCTTCTTGCAAGAGGCGGAGGTCAGGTGGGTAGGGGTCGCCCTAAAGGTGAAGGCCAGTCAGGTGGCGCTCCAGCTAGGTCCTATGCTTTTCTAGCCAGAGCAGATGCAGTAGCCTCAGATGTTGTGATCACAGGTATTATTTCTGTCTGCGGTAAGGATGCTTTGGTACTATTTGATCCAGGGTCTACATATTCATATGTTTCTTCTCTATTTTCTCATTATCTAGATGTCTCTCATGAGTCCTTGGGTGCTCCTGTATATGTGTCCATGCCAGTGGGAGATTCTGTTGTTGTGGATCGGGTTTATCGGTCCTGTATTTTGACTTTATGTGGTTATAAGACCAGAGCGGATCTTCCATTGCTCGACATGGACGACTTTAAGGTCATCCTAGGCATGGACTGGTTGTCTCCGTACCATGTCGTTCTTGATTTCCATGCCAAGACTGTTACCTTGGCGATACCAAAGTTTCCTAGATTAGAGTGGAGGGGTTCATCTATCTGTACATCTAGTTGGGTTATCTCTTTCTTGAAGGCTCGGCATATGGTAGAGAAGGGTTATTTGTCTTATCTGGCTTATGTTCGGGATATTTCTACAAAGACTCCCATCATTTATTCAGTACCCGTGGTGCGGGAGTTCTCCGATGTGTTTCCGTCTGATCTACCAGGCATGCCACTAGATCGTGGTATCGATTTTAGTTTTGATATGGCGCCAGGTACCCAGCCTATCTCTATTACACCGTATCACATGGCTCTGAAAGAGTTGAAGGAACTGCTTGAGGAGTTGCTCGCGAAGGGGTTTGTCAGACCAAGTGTGTCGCCTTGGGGTGCACCGGTGTTGTTTGTGAAAAAAAAGGATGGGAGTATGCGGATGTGCATTGATTACTGCCAGTTGAACAAAGTTACCATTAAGAACAAGTACCCGTTACCGCGTATTGATGATTTGTTTGACCAGTTGCAGGTTGCCAGGGTGTTCTCTAAGATCGACTCGAGATCTAGGTATCATCAGCTGAAGATTCGTGCTTCGGATGTTCTGAAGACAGCTTTTCGGACTAGATATGGGCATTATGAGTTTCTAGTGATGTCTTTCGGCTTGACCAACGCTCTGTCGACGTTTATGAATTTGATGAACCGAGTGTTCAGGCCATATCTTCGCTCATTTTTCATTGTCTTCATTGTCTTCATTGATGACATATTGATCTACTCGCGCAGTATGAAGGAGCACGAGCAGCATTTGAGAGTTGTGCTCCAGACCTTACGGGAACAGAAGCTATATGTTATGTTCTCTAGGTGCGAGTTCTGGTTATATTCTGTAGCATTCTTGGGACAAGTTGTATCAGGTGAGGGTATTAAGGTAGATCCCAGGAAGATCGAGGTAGTCCATAGTTGACCTCGTCCCACCACAACGACCGAGATTAGGAGTTTCATGGGGTTAGTAGGTTATTATCGTCGGTTTGTGGAGGGCTTCTCATCTATTGCGGCACCTTTGACTAGATTGACCCAGAAAGGTGCTCCGTTCAGATGGTCCGATGATTACGAGGCGAGCTTTCAGAAGCTCAAGACCGCATTGACTAAAGCACCGGTGTTAGTGTTGCCTTCCAGCCCAGGGATGCATATTGTTTATTGCGATGCTTCACGTGTTGGCCTGGGTTGTGTGTTGATGCAGGAGGGGCAACTTATTACATATGCTTCACGTCAGCTAAAGCCCCATGAGAAGAATTACCACGTACATGATTTGGAGTTAGCCATGATAGTTCATGCTCTCAAGATCCGGAGGCATTATATTTATGGGGTGTCCTCTGAGGTTTACACCGATCATCATAGCTTGCAGCATTTGTTTAAGCAGAGGGATCTTAATTTGAGGCAGCGCAGGTGGCTTGAGTTACTGAAGGAATATGATATTACCATCCTTTACCATCTGGGCAAGGTGAATATGGTTGCAGATGCCTTGAGCAGAAAGGCCGAGAGTATGGGTAGTTTGGCATTCATTTCCGCAGAGGAGAGGCCATTGGCTTTGGACATTCAGTCCTTGGGTAACAGACTTGTGAGGTTGGATATTTCAGAGCCTAGTCGAGTTCTTACATATGTTGTGGCTCAGTCTTCATTACTTGATTGGATCAAGGCTCATTAGTGCGATGATCCGCACTTGCTGGTTCTTAGAGAGATGGTACTACAGGGTGGTTCCAAGGAGGTTTCTATCGGTGAGGTCTTCATTACTTGAGTGGATCAAGGCTCGTTAGTACGATGATCCGCACTTGCTGGTTCTTAGAGAGACGGTACTACAAGGTGGTGCCAAGGTGGTTTCTATCGGTGATGATGGTGTTCTGCGACTCCAGGGTCGCCTATGTGTTCCTAATGTTGATGGCTTAAGGGAGAAGATTCTAGAGGAGGCACACAGTTCTCGGTATTCCATTCATCCAGGCGCTACGAAGATGTATCGCGATCTGAGGCAGTATTATTGGTGGCGGCAAATGAAGAAGGACACAGTTGAGTATGAAGAGAGATGCCTAAATTTCTAGCAGGTTAAGTATGAGCACCAGAGGCCAGGGGCCTACTCCAGCAGATAGTTATACTGGAGTGGAAATAGGAGCACATCACTATGGACTTTGTAGTTGGGTTTTCGCAGAAGTTGAGGAAATTTGATGCCGTTTGGGTCGTTGTCGATAGGCTGACCAAGTCAGCATACTTTATTCCAGTGATGACTATGTACTCTTCAGATAGATTGGCCCAGATTTACATTCAGGAAATTGTCCGGTTGCATGGTGTGCCTGTTTCCATCATATCAGATAGAGGCCCTCAGTTCATTTCGCATTTATACAGAGCAGTAAAGAGCAAGTTGGGCACCCGGGTAGAGCTCACCACAGCCTTTCATCCGCAGACTGATGGGCAGTCGGAGCGGACAGTTCAGATTATGGAGGATATGCTCAGAGCGTGTGTGATTGACTTTGGAGGACAATGGAATTGATTCTTGCCATTGGTCGATTTTGCTTATAACAACAGTTATCAGTCAAGCATCGAGATGGATCTATTTGAGGCTTTATATGGTCGGCGATGTCATTCGCCCAGCGGGGCTAGGTTATATGGCACTAATTTAGTGAAGGATGCCTTGGAGAAGGTAAAGCTGATTCAGGAGCGACTTCGCACAGCACAGTCCAAAAAAGAAGAGTTACGCAGATTAGAAGGCACGTGATTTATCATTTATGGTGGGCGAGAAGGTTCTCTTAAAAGTCTCTCCGATGAAGGATAGCATGAGGTTTGGAAAGAAGGGCAAGATGAATTTGAGGTTTATTGTCCCATTTGAGGTGTTGAGGCGAGTTGGGGGGGGGGGTTGTTTATGAGCTTACCTTGCCTCCCAGTCTATCGGGAGTTCATCTAATTTTTCATGTGTCTATGCTTCGAAAGTGCGATGTCGACAGGTCTCATGTGTTAGATTACAGCACGGTTCAGCTAGATGAGAGCTTGGGTTATGAGGAGGTGCCAGTTGCCATTATTGACATGCAGGTTCGCTAGTTGAGGTCTAAGAAGAATTCTATGGTAAAGGTCCAATGGAGAGGTCAACCAGTCGAGGAAGCGACCTGGGAGACCGAGGAGGACATGAGAAGTAGATATCCATACTTATTCAGCACTCCAGGTATGATTCTAGACCCGTTCGAGGACGAACGTTTGTTTAAGAGGTGGAGAATATAATATCCCGACTGGTCATTTTGCTTCCTAGATCCCCGTTCCCCTAACTAAGACTCCCCGTATATGCTTTTACTATATTATGACTTGCGGGGATGGTTGGTTTGGGTTTGGAAGGATTCGGGTTAAAATCGGAACACTTAGTTCCTTAATAGTGGCCTAAGATGGCCAAGTTTGACTTGAGTCAACATTTTAAGTAAACAATCTAGGAACCGGGATTTGATGGTTCCAATAGGTTCGTATGATGATTTTGGACTTGGGCGTGTGTTCGGATCGGGTTTCGGATAATCCGGGAGCGTTTAGGAACATAATAGGTTCGTATGGTGATTTGTGACTTGTCCGTAAAATTTGGTGTCATTCTAAGTTGTCTAAGTATGATTTGACGCGTTCGGAGTTAGTTGAAGAAGTTTGAAGTTCATAAGTTGATCAATTCGGTTTTGGGGTGCGATTCTTAGTTTCGATATTGTTTTACGTGTTCTGAGGGTTCGAGAAGGTCCGTATTATGTCTATGGACTTGTTATTGCAGTTGGGTGGGGTCCCGGGTGGCTCGGGTGAGTTTCGGACCACCCGAAGTTAAGTTCAAATTTCTGCCAAATGTTGTTCTGGTTTCTTTGTTCGCGAACGCAGAGAAAGCCTCGCATTCGCGATGAAGGAATTGGGCTGGGGGAGATTTTGTTCTTCTCTTTCGCGAAAAAGGGCTCGCGATGCTCTGGGCCACTAGCCATCGCGTTCGTGTGAGATAGCTCGCATTCACGTAAAAGGCCTGGGCCTGGGGGCTGGGAAGGTGAAATGCCCTTCGCGTTCGCGTCGGTTGGCAGGGCCTGTGCTTTGCGTTCACGAAGGCTTTCTCGCGATCGCGTTAGAGGTTTCCAGGGGCTTGGGCAGTTTAATTTGCCTTTGCGATCGCGAGGGCTTGTTCGCGATCGCTAAGAAGGCTAGCCTAGGCAGTGTTTTAATTTAGAACGGGACTTAGGCCATTTCTTTCATTTTCACACATCTCTTGGCCAATTTTGGAGATTTTTAGAGAGAGACTATCACCTAGCATCTTGAGGTAAGTATATTCTACACAATGTGACTTTAATACATAGTTTATGGGTATATTTTAACAAGAAAATTTCAGAAAGTTTAGTATTTTTTTGAAAAACTTAGGTTTTGATCAAAATGGGATTAGACTACGAAAATGGTTATGGAATTGAGTAAAAATTATATATTTGTGCTCGTGAGGTAATGGGTATCAATTATTTAAAAAGAAATTTGAAATCTAGGCACGTGGGCCCAGGGGTAAATTTTAGGAATCTTCCAACTAATAGTTAAGTTATGAACTTTTGAGCAAATATTGATTAGTTTGTACCACCTTTGGCTAGTTTCAGATTTGCTAGGCACCGACTTGAGGCTTTAAGTGTGATTTGTGCACGGGGAAGTTAAAAACGAGGTAAGTCTCTTGCCTAATCATGTAAGAGAAAATTAACCTCATAGGTATTTAAATTGTTATTTGCTACTAATTATGGGTACTACATACGCACAAAGTGACGAGAGTCTGTACGTAGTAAAAATTAATGTTATGTACAGGTAGATGTAGGACTTTATTATGCAATACTTGCACTATTTGAACTCATCTTTTTAGTTTAATTGCTTGTATTGATAAGTAAAAATTTGATTAAAGATTATGTTAGATCGAGCTCCATGACTTAGAGATTTGGCGAAATGTTTAATTATTGACGAAAAATTTATATTCCTTTATGGTCTTACCTTGGGGTTGTAAACGCATAATTCGTAGTTCGAAGAGTTTTCTTATTCATGTGGATCCGGCAGAATGCCTCGGCAATATTTATAAATAATGTGATGCATCCATGGATCGGGTTGTACGACCTCGGTAGTATATGTACATGATTGTTATGGATCGGACCGTACGACATCGGCATAACTCGTGCGTCTTGTCACTAGGTGTCCGATTATACTAGATATATCCTTCATGACTCAAAAATTGTAATTACTTGTTGGCCCTTACTTGTTGAGATTAGCATGTGATATTTGAGGACTTTTAACTTGTTATTTTGTTAAACAATCACTTAATTATTGCCTCTTATTCCTATATTGCCGTTGTATTTCATGCCTATTTATAATTCTTGCACATTATGTATATTGACCACTAGTAAGTGTCGATATAGACCCCTCGTCACCAATTCTTCGAGGTTAGACTAGATACTTACCGAGTACACGTCGTTTATGTACTCACGCTACACTTCTACACAAATTGTGCAGGTTCTGAGGCAGGTACATTTGGTGTTCGTCCAGGCATGTATCCGCATTACCCGGAGGCTTAGTGGTGAGATGCCGTTCTGCAACACCCAGAGCCTCCTCTTGTTGTATTTATTATTTCTGTCTATTCTATTTCAGACAGTAGTTGTAGGGAGTTTTGTATATTCTACTAGATACTCGTGCACTTATGACACCAGGTTTTGAAGCATTCTAGTAGATATTCATGATTTGTGATTATTAAATTCACTACTTTACTCTTATGTTTAGTTTATACTTTACATTACTACGATCACCTACTATTTGTTTCGTTATTAAATAAAAATCAAAGACTTTAAAAATATTAAAATGAGTAATTAAATAGATAATTCACTGTTGGCTTGACTAGCGGTCACGTTGGGCGACATCACGGCGTATAGTGGGAATTGGTTTCTGACAATTTCTATTTAGAGTGGCGGGTGGGCAGGGGGTGGGCTGGGTGTGTGTGTGTGTGGTGGGGGTAGGGGTAGGGGTGGGGTGGGTAGGGTGGATGGGTGGGTTGGTGGGGGTTTGAGGGGATGGAGAATAGGGTGAGGAAGGTTAAAATAAATTCTTGGAGAATATTTTCCTTCAACTGAAGGAAAATGAGTTCATGAGGAAAATATTTTCCAAAATATTTAAGTCAACCAAACATGAAAAAATTGAAAAGCATTTTTCGAAAAATATTTTCCTTCTTACCAAACACATCCATAGTCTTGAATTTTTAAAATAGGTTGGGGGGGGGGGTCAATAATTCCAATGATTTACGGCTCAACCAAGATCCAGTGCACTTAGCTCAAAAATTCAACTGTATACGGTTAAAACCGAGCCCACCCAATTTTTCTATCTGACCGGGACCAGAGCCCACCCAATTTTTCTATCTGACCGGGACCAGGGAGCTGCATTGAGGGTCGGCCCCATAGTGGATCAGACCAAGGTACGAGAACAAAGTACCAAGTTTGTGATTCGAGGTACCTGTAGAGATCGAGGCCAGCAGCGATCGAGACCGAATAAGAAAGGCATCGAGCAAGATCGAAGATAACATAATAACGGAAAGGCGAAATATCCGTGACTGGTCGAAGATCATGGCGAAAATCTCGAAACGGATCAAATTAGGAATGGTTAATTAGCTAATCATGAGATTTCCTTCTGTAACTAGAGTTATACCATAAGTAGAATTTCTCTACTATATAAAGGGGAGTATTAACCATTTGTAAGGACACATTGTTCATAGATATCAAAGTTATATAATTCTCTTTCTCGTTTATACTATTGTTCGTCAGTTTGTTATATTTTGATTGTTCTTACATCAACCAGTTCGAGGGTATCCAAAATTGAGGGTTGAGTTCCATTCTAACACTGGTTTGCTTTACTTTATAGTTTATTTCTATTATTAATCTTCATATTTATCAATTGGTATTAAGTGAAATTATGTGTCCTTAGAACAATATTATAAGTTTAATTGTTATCCAATTTTAAGGATAAACAGTTTGGCACCCACCGTGGGGCTAATGATAATAGTGACTGCTTAATACTGATTCCGATAACACATACTGCTTTACACTTGTTCTCGTAAGAATCTTTGTTTTCAGGATAAATATGTCAAACTCATAAGTAGCGCCTACACACGGTGATAACGGCCTTGGATTTCACTGGAAAAATGATAATATAGCCGCCCCAAGGATCAAGGCACCTCAGGCTGACCTCGAGGAGCACCAATTGCTAATCCCGTCGATGTCAGTTCACATGTCGAGGTACGTAGGGCGGAGAAGATGGTGGAGTTAGCCTCCAATTGATATTCAAAATGTTACAGGCTCAACAAGACGCTATAGCACAACTACAAAATCAGTACCGAACACCGAATAGGATCGAACCAGAAGTCATCCACCGGACCGAGCCTATGCCGGAAAGGTCGAACGCCAACGAATCGGGGACCGACCCCGCCATTATGAAAATGCTCGAAGAGCTCACTAAGTGAATTGAATCATGAGAAAAGAAAATCAAGGCAAATGACAAGAAAGTAGAGACATACAACTCCAGGGTTGACCAAATACCGGGGGCAGCGCCGATTCTAAAGGGTATGGATTCAAAGAAATTCTTACAGAAGCCTTTCCCTCCAAGTGCGGCTCCAAAACCCATTCTGAAAAAATTCCGAATGCTAGAAATTCCTAAGTATAATTGGACCATCGACCCTAATAAGCATGCCACTTCTTATACATACGCAATAAAAGGGAATGACTTGGAAGACGATGAGATTGAATCTGTTTTATTGAAGAAATTTGGAGAAACCTTGTCAAAAGGAGCAATGATATGGTACCACAATTTGCCGCCTAATTCTATCGATTCCTTTGCCATGCTTGCAGATTCCTTCTTAAAGGCATATGCCGGAGCAATAAAGGTTGCAACTAGGAAGTCGGACCTCTTCAAGGTGAAACGAAAAAGACACCAAAATGTTGAGGGAATTCGTATCTCAGTTCCAGATGGAACGCATGAAACTGCCACCGGTCACAGACGATTGATCTGTTCAAGCCTTTACTCAGGGTTTGAACGAACGAAGTTCGGTGGCATCACGACAGCTAAAGCACAATTTAATTGAATATCCAGAGGTAACCTGGGCCGATGTATATAATCGGTACCAGTCAAAGATCAGGGTCGAGGATGACCAATTGGGGACCCCTTCCGGTTCCGTTTATCCAAACACGCCTATCGGCAGAACTCAAAGGGATATCGACAGAGAACCCCGGTCGAACAGAGATCGGTATCAACCATACAATGCAGATCATAGAAACAGCGGCCCAGGACGCAATCCCATCCAAAATGATCGAAGGAACGATCGAGGACAGAGCTCTCGAGGGCTCATAAGCAAAAGTGGCTTCGATAAACATGTCGATCCCACATAAGCACCACGGTTATCATAATACAACTTCAGCATCGACGCATCAGGTATTATGTCAGCCATTGGGAGTATCAAAGATGCTAGATGGCCCAGACCCCTACAAACCGATCCATCCCAAAGAAACCCCAATCAAATATGCAAATACCATGGTACACATGGTCATAGAACCGAAGACTGCAGACAACTAAGGGAGGAGGTGGCCCGTCTATTCAACGAGGGTCACCTTCGATAATTCTTGAGCGACCGAGCTAAGAACCATTTCAAAGACAGGGATGTGATCAGGAAAAACGAGTCAGAAGAACCATAGCACGTGATTCATATGATCGGTTGTGGGGTCGATATTCCACAAGGGCCCGTGTTCAAATGCACTAAAGTATCAATCACCAGGGAAAAATGAACTCAAGACTATGTGCTAGAAGGCACTTTATCATTCAATGATGAGGAAGCAGAAGGGATCTCACAACCCCACAATGATATTTTGGTAATCTCTATCCATATGAATAAAATTCAGGTTAAATGTGTTTTAATTGATCCAGGAAGCTCGGCCAATATTATTCGATCGAAGGTCGTGGAGCAGCTCGGCCTACAAGATCAGATCGTACCCGTAACTCGGATTATCAATGGCTTCAACATGGCGAGTGAAACAACTAAAGGCGAAATTATCCTACCAGTAAATGTAGTCGGAACTATTCAAGAAACAAAGTTCCATGTGATCGAGGGAGATATGAGATACAACGCACTGCTCGAAAGACCTTGGATTCACAACATGAGGGCGGTCCCCTCAACCCTTCACCAAATACTGAAGTTCCCAACACCGGATGGAGTAAAAATGGTGTATGGGGAACAACATGGTGCCAAAGAGATGTTCACGGTCGACGAAGTAATACCAGTATCGACACTTTCATCAACAAAGGGATTGCAGTCCAAAGGAAAACAGGAAGCTAAATAGCAACCACAACCATCAGCCTCAACTCAGTCGGAGAAGCAGGGAACGGACTACGGCGGTGACTACTAGATCCCTCGATCCTTCATAATCCTCGAGGATTCCGACGCCACCAAATCGACAGTCGAAGAGCTGGAGCAAGTCATACTGATCGAGCATCTACCCGATCAAAAGGTATACCTGGGTACGGGGTTAACCCCCGAGCTCAGGGAAAAACTCATTATATTTATTATTAATAATATGGATTGTTTTGCTTAGGTCCCACCTAGATATGATAGGGATCCCGCCAGAGATCACTACACATCGACTGAGCTTGGACCCGAAGTTCCGCCCGATAAAACAAAAGAGAAGGCCCCAGTCCGAGATAAAACATGCATTCATCAAGGACGAGGTAGCCAAACTTCTCAAAATAGAATCCATTCGGGAAGTAAAATATCCCGAATGGTTAGCAAACGTAGTCGTAGTCCCTAAAAAGGGAAATAAACTTAGAATGTGTGTAGACTATAAAGATTTAAACAAAGCATGTCCTAAAGATTCCTTTCATCTGCCGAATATCGATCGTATGATCGATGCCATAGCCAGCCACAAGATCCTTAGTTTTCTCGATGCCTACTCCGGGTACAATCAAATACAAATGAACCCGGAGGATCAGAAAAAGACTTCGTTCATCACTAAGTACGGCACCTATTGTTATAATGTAATGCCGTTTGGACTAAAAAATGCTGGTGCAACTTATCAACGCTTAGTAAATTGAATGTTCGAAGAACAAATAGGTAAATCAATGGACGTTTATATTGATGATATGCTAGTTAAGTTCCTACGAGAAGAGGACCATTTGACATATTTGTAGGAGACCTTTGATATACTAAGGAAACACTACATGAAACTCAACCCGGAGAAATGTGCATTCGGGGTCGGCTCGGGCAAGTTCCTCGGCTTTATGGTATCAAATCGGGGGATCAAAATCAACCCCGATAAGATCAAGGCAATCGAGAACATCACAGTCGTGGACAATGTTAAGGTCGTACAAAGATTAACAGGGCACATAGCCGCCCTAGGCCGATTCATCTCGAGGTCTTCAGATAGAAGTCACAGGTTCTTCTCACTGCTCAAAAAGAAGAACAATTTTGCATGGACCCCGGAATGCCAACAAGCATTGGCAGAATTAAAGCAGTACCTCTCGAGCCCGCCACTGCTTCATACTCCAAAAACGGACGAGCAACTCTAATTGTACTTAGCAGTCTCGAAAATCAAGGTAAGTGGGGTCTTAGTTCGAGAAGAGCAAGGTACGCAATTTCCTGTTTACTATGTTAGTCGAACTTTAGGTGAGGCCGAGACCCGGTACCCACACTTAGAAAAATTAGCTCTTGCCCTAATAAGCGCCTCTAGGAAATTAAAATCGTATTTTCAGTGTCACCCGATCTGTGTGGTGACTACTTATCCTCTTGGCAATATTTTGCATAAGCCTAAACTTTCGGGCCGATTGGCTAAATGGACCATCAAGATTAGTGGGTACGATATCGAGTATCGACCCCGAACGGCCATCAAGTCTCAAATCTTAGCGGACTTCATAGCCGACTTTACGCCAGCCCTCATACCCGAGGTCGAAATGGAACTATTATTAAAGTCGGGTACATCATCGGGGGTGTGGACCCTCTTCACATACGCCGCTTCGAACGTGAAGGAGTCCGGGCTAGGCATCGTTTTGAAGCCGCCCACGGGTAATACAATTAGATAAGCTATCAAAACCTCCAAGTTAACTAACAATGAGGCCGAGTATGAGGCCATAATTGCAGGTCTCGAGATAGCTATAGGTTTGGGAGCAGAGGTCATCGAGGCCAAATGTGACTCACTGCTTGTGGTAAACCAAGTCAACAGAACCTGCAGAGGTACTTGGACAAATTGCAGGTGACTCTACATCGGTTTAAAGAATGAACCCTACAGCATATGGCTCGAGAACAAAACAGCAAGGTCGATGCCCTTACAAATTTAGGGTAATCAGTCAAAGACGATGAGATTAGCTCGGGGACTGTCGTAGAACTTTCAAGGTCAGTAATCGAAGAAGGCCACACCGAAATCAACTCCACAAGTATGACCTGGGATTGGAGGAACAAATATATCGAGTACCTAAAGAACGGGAAGCTTCCATCGGATCCTAAGGAATTGAGGACTCTACGTACAAAGGCCGCACGATTCACATTGGCCGAAGATGGAACACTATATAGAAGGATGTTCGATGGACCATTGGAAATATGTTTGGGACCAGGAGATACCAACTACGTCCTACGAGAAATCCACGAGGGCACCTGCGGAAATCATTCTGGTGCCGAATCATTGGTTCACAAAGTCATCAGAGCAGGATATTATTAGGCCGATATGGAAAAGGATACAAAAGAGTTTGTTCGAAAGTGCGACAAATGTCAAAGGTATGCACCCATGATTCACCAACCCGGAGAGCAACTCCACTCAGTCTTATCCCCATGGCCATTCATGAAATGGGGAACGGATATCGTCGGCCCTCTACCATCGGCCCCAGGTAAAGCTAAATTTATTTTATTTATGACTGACTATTTCTCTAAGTGGGTTGAAGCACATGCTTTCGAGAAATTAGAGAGAAAGAAGTCGTAGACTTCATCTGGGACCACATTATATGCCGATTTGGAATGCCTGCCGAGATCGTATGCGCAATGGAAAGCAATTCGTCAGCAGCAAAGTGACAAAGTTTCTCGAAGATCACAAAATAAAAAGGATCCTGTCAATGCCATATCATCCTAGTGGGAACGGACAAACCGAATCGACAAACAAGACCATCATTCAAATTCTAAAGAAAATATTGAACAACGCTAAGGGAAAATGGAGAGAAATATTGCCCGAAATCCTTTGGGCGTATCGAACAACACCAAAATCCAGTACGGGGGAAACACCATTCTCTTTAGTATATGGCGTCGAAGCTCTGATCCCGGTTGAAGTCGGGGAACCCAGCGTCAGGTTTCGATATGCAACGGAAGAGTCAAATCACGAGGCTATGAATACAAGCCTCAAATTGCTAGATGAAAAATGAGAAGCCGCCCTCGTTCGAATGGCCGCACAGAAGCAGCGGATCGAAAGGTACTACAATCGAAGAGACAATCTTCGACACTTTAAAATCGGGGACTTGGTTCTAAGGAAGGTCAGTCTCAATACTTGAGACCCAAATGAAGGAAAATTTGGCCCGAACTGGGAGGGACCGTATCAGGTCCTCGATATCATCAGAAAGGGATCCTACAAACTTGGCATGGTGAACGGCGAACAATTACCAAACAATTGGAACATATCACTCCTCAAATGATATTACTGTTAAGGCACGACCTTCTCCACTTTCGTTTATATTTTATACTAACCATTTGCAAGTGTTTTAATCGAAGACATCAAAGGATTCTTCAAACACAAAATCCTTAGGTCTGAAAGCACGCGTTGCACTCTTTTTTTCTTAGACCGGTTTTTGTCCCAAATGGGTTTTTAAGGCGAGGTTTTTAATGAAGCAACCATTGTTCGTGCTAAACTTAGAGCAATTCAACAGTATTCGAGGCTCCTTTACAATCAACCTCGAATACTGGGGCGCATCACCCTAGGATAGTTACAAGGAAAATACTTTTTACTGACAGGGTCTCGATAGGTAAATTTTGTAAGGGTCAAACGGTCGAACGAACCATGCCCATGTAGATTACTCGAGCCCTAATGGCAAACATGTACGCATATTAATCTATTGAAAAAAGTATTTTTCCTTGCCAGATATTTCATGCCTTAGAGAAATGTTTACTTTACAATGTCATGATTGTGATCTATTGTGGAAACTGGCTTAAGGGTCGGTCACAACTAAAGCTCGAACAATTGACCCCGCACTCGGGGACTGCCATCCAAAAAATTGACATGATCGAATTACTAAAACCTCGAGATCGTAAGACCTTAAAAAGGCAACCCTCGATTTTATAAGCCATGGCCACCCCACTCGAGGACTGATACTTTGAACAAGTCGAAGTATAATAGGGGAACAAGCCCAAAAGGAGAATCCCAATTTAAAGGCTACGGCCAAATTAACACTGTTCGGAGACATCCGGTTTCTGTTATAAAACATGCCTTCAAATATTTTCATAAACCGATTAAAAAGGTTACCCTCGGCTGAATTACTAAGGGTCTCGATAATATCGACCCTCGAAAACCCTATGGATACAAAGTCATTCGAACTCTCGAACAAATTCTTTATTTTATGCTAGGGCATTACGAAAAAAGAGTCTCGATAATATCGACCCTTGAAACCCTAAATGGGTACGGAATCGTTCGAACTCTCGAGCAAATTCCTTATTTCATGCTAAGGTAAAACAGATTTTATATGATTAAACAATAAACTTTTCAAGTCGAAAAGAGGGAGAAAGCCATTCTTTTTACTATGGCCGTATCGGCCTAATTGAAGAGCCTAAAGGGCCATTTTATTTCTGAGTTCAAGAAATCATCCTCACTCAAATAAAACCTAAGGGTCATCCTACTCCGAGTTCGAGCAAGTACTCACTCGACTAAGACTACACTAGTCCGACTTCGGTCTAGTTGCCTAAAGTCCCAAACTTATGAGCAAAATCGCCATAAGCCATGAAGGCATGAATGAAATAGAATTTTCACAAGGCAGGAAATAGAATAAAGACAAGTCAAAAAGAAAAAAGATCTTTTATATATATATATATATACGAAGATATTTACAAGGACCAATCAGGGACCCGCACAAAAAATTAAAAAAGAAAAAACCCAAGATTCCTAATTTTCCTCAGGGGTAGCTTCTTCTCCATCGAGGTCGTCCCCATTCTCGGACTCTCTCTTGCTGCCATTAAAATCATCATCATCGCAAGAGGCCAGCGCTCCAGAATCAGCTTCATGCTCTCTCGCCTTTATTATCTCTTCGGTAAGATCGAAACCTCAGGCGTGGATCTCCTCGAGGGTTTCCCTTCGAGATTGGAATTTGGCGACTTCAGCAATCCAATGTGCTCTAGTTTGAGCGTTCTCGACTGCCTCTCTCACTTGAACTTGAGCGGCTTCAGCATCGGCCCGGTAGACGGCCACGATCGCTTATGCCTTGGCCTTTGCCTTTTCGGCATCAGATTTGGCCTTTGCAAGTTCGGAAACCGACCGAGCCTCGAGTTCCTCTATTTTCTTTGCATGGGCTGAGCTCTTCTCCTTCATGCCTCGAAGCTAATTTTCAACCAACGACAATTAGGCTCGAGCAACCTCTTTTTCAGCAGCAAAGCGGTCCATACTTTCTTTCTACCCCAAGGTCTCCGCCTTCATCATGTCGACCTCCTCGCGGAATTGCTCGATCCTCTCGACCTTCTGCTGCAGCTGTGAGATTGAAATGTTAGCCACCATTCTAGAATCGAGCCCATGAGCTTTTAAGATTTTCATTACCTGCTCGATCAGGTCGGTCTGATCTTTATGAGTCGTGGCCAACTCGGCTCGGAGGTCCTTGATCTTTTCTTCTTTTTGCCCACCGAGAAGGTTGAGGGCATTCCTTTCCTCGGTAAGCCTTTGAATGTCGGCCTCGTACCGACTCAGCTCAGTTTGAGACCTAGAAAATGCTTCCCGATGAAGCGTTGACGCCTACGTAGAAAGAAGAAAAGAAGTTAGACATGAAGAGAAAAATGAACACAAGGGTAATACCAACAAAGGGAGTTAAGGCTTATCCGATTCAGAGCTTGCTGCGCTTCGTTGAAAAATCTCGATGCCTCCCCCGAGTCCTTCCTCGAGACCTCCAAGTCGCTCAGGCCAGTAGCATCTTCGACCCCAGTAAAGTAATCACGGAAGGGGTCCTCCCTTCCGTAGGCTCCTTCGATGGAGGGGGTCTTCAAGGCCCGAGCCTCTTGAATCATCTCCTTAGAAAACGAGGGGAGCAGCGTGGAGCCTCCAATTTCTATTGCTCCAAGTGGATCACTTAGGGCGTTCTCTCCATCTCGAGGGGCCTCGAGACCAGCCCCTACAGTTGTACCCACCGTTGGCTCATTATGGTGGGAGGCATCTTCAATCCTCGATGACTCGGGGACTTCGCCCAAGTCTCTTCCCAAGACTCCCTCAACTCGAGATGGAGTCTCGGCAGCCTTCACCGATTCAGTGGTCTTTGGGGCCTCGGTGCTCATTCCCACTCAGGCCACCAGCCCGGAGCCATCTTCTTCCTCTTCTTCGTCTTCCTCCCTTAAACGCCGAATAGAGTCTTCAGTCAGAAGGATGATATTCTTCTTTGGCTTACGAGCCGCCTTCTTCTTAGGTTCTGGATCCTCTGAGGTTGAGGTCTTTTTCCTCTTTTTGTCCTTCGCCGGTTTCGGTGCAAGGATCGAGGTCTCCTCCTCACCGGATAGGGGCCTTATGATCGCATCCTTACCTAGGCCTTTACATGAGAAAAATTGAATAAGTAGAAGAAGGGCATCTTAACCGAATAATCAAATAGACAAAAGTGGGCTTACCATGAGTCTTGGCCTCCCATCGGCCCTTTGATAATTCGCGTCATGAGCGCTCGGCATATGTAGAGGTTGAGGCCAGGTTCCGAACCCAACTCTCGAGGTCGGGAGTCGCATGGGGCATCCAAGCAACCGCTATATCATGGAAAAAGACATTGATGAGAAAAGACAAAGGAACAAATAATACATGAAAGCTAACAGTGAGACGGTACTTACGATTCATGTTCCATTTCTCAGGAAATGGCATCTTCTCAGCTGCGATTAGGTCGGAAGTCCTGACTCGAACGAACCGGCCTATCCAGCCTCCATCCTTGTCCTCGTCTATGCTCGAGAATAGCACTTTGGTAGCCCGGCATTGGAGTTTTATTAACCTGCCTCGATATAGGCGGGGGCTATACAATCTGATAAGGTGATCGATGGTGAAAGGGAGCCCCTCGATTTTTCTCACGAAGAATCGGAGTAGAATAACAATTCGCCAAAAGGAAGGATGGATTTGGCCTAGGGTTATTCGATATCGATGGCAAAAATCAACGATGACGGGGTCGAGGGGGCCCAATGTGAAAGGGTAAGCATAAACACTTAGAAACCCTTCCACATGGGTGGTGATGTCTTCTTCGGGGGTCGGAATCACCACCTCTTTGCCCTCCAAGTTGCAGTCTTTCTTTACCTGCTTAAGGTATCCCTCAGTTATCGAGCATATATACCTCGTCACTGGCTCGCATCAACCAGGATTCGACGAGGCTTTATCGATCTTGAAATCGGAGTTTAGTGCGCGCACCCCAGGAATGCATTCCTCAAGACGGGGTTCCACCAGCGTTTTCCCGCCGGCCGGTTGGGAAGATGAAGCAACTTCTTTTTGTGGTACCATTTTCGATATTTTTGCCATTTTTATGTAAGTTTAAAGGAGAGGAAGATAACAGGACTTGGCGTTTGAGAAATGATTAACATCAAACCTTGAAGATTTGTAAAAACAAAGAACTTAAGAAATGTAAAAACTTTGGAGATTAGAAGGAAGTGAAAGTAAAGTTTGAATCAATGAGGAAGTGGTCTATTTAATAGATTCACAGCGACGGTTCAAAGGCACTAGTGGCCGACCACCAACTGACACTCATTAATAACTTGGGCAACTATACCGACGGGACGTTTCAGTCATTTCTGTCGCTTACATCACGACGGTGACGTCATGGCATGTCGAGGTAAAAATCGAAGGCTCAATTCGTTTCTTGTCATTACACTCCAAAAAATGAGGGGACTATATGTATACGGTTAAAACCGAGCCCATCCAATTTTTCTATCTGGCCGGGACCAGAGAGCTGCATCGAAGATCGTCCCCGCAGTGGATCAGACCAAGGTATGAGGACAAAGTACCAAGTTCGGGATTTGAGGTACCTGTCGAGATCGAGGCCAACAGTAATCGAGACCGAATAAGACAGACATCGAGCAAGATCGAAGATAACATAATAACGGAAAGCCAAAATATCCGTGACTGGTCGAAAATCATGGCCAAAATCTCGGAACGGATAAAATCAGGAACGGTTAATTAGCTAATCATGGAATTTCCGTCTGTAACTAGAGTTATACCATAAGTAGAATTCCTCTACTATATAAAAGGGAGTATTAACCATTTGTAAGGACACATTGTTCACAGATATCGAAGTTATATAATTCTCTTTCTCGTTTATATTATTGTTCGTCAGTTTGTTATATTTTGATTGTTCTTACATCAACCAATTCGAGGGTATCCAAACTTGAGGGTTGAGTTCCATTCTAACACTAGTTTGCTTTACTTTATAGTTTATTTCTATTATTAATCTTCATATTTATCAATTGGTATTAAGTGAAATTACGTGTCCTTAGAACCACATTATAAGTTTAATTGTTATCCAATTTTAAGGGTAAACACCAACATGTACTCATCATCCGGTCACTTGAGATCATCACCGGTGATAGGAGGAAATTCATGTCAAAAAGAAGTATATCACAAGTTAAAACTGTGATCCAAAGTGGGAATAACAAAAAGACTATGAATGCTGCAAACACATTGGAAAAATATGCAGCTTTTGATTTTTTTTCTCAAAGAACAACCTAATCTTAAACCTAAATACACAGCAACTTTTGTTTTTTTTTAAATTAAAAAGTTTATTAGAGATTACAATTACAGTTATATCCAACGTAAAATATATTTACGAAGGGAGAAAAATGTGAATGATATTTCAATGGGGGTTTCGTATTTTTAATATAGTATAGACACCGATCCGAGGTCGTTGTCACAAAATATTGACCGCAGTCAACTCTAGTTATTTTTAAAGCCAAAAATTATGTTTCTTCAAATTTTCACATAAAAGTTTTTCAAAAAAGTGATACGGATCACGCACGCAAACCAAAAAATATCAATCGAAGCTAAATGAGGTCTCGGAATACGAAAATAAGGGCTAGTACTCAAAATGACGTATCAGGTCGTCACAGTGTAATAATAAAATTTTAAAAAAGTATTTCTATAATAGGGTCTGTTCGATTTTTTCGGTTATATTTTTGCTTAAAATCAAAACCAAATCAAATTTGGTCGGTTTTTAAAATTTAAAATAAAAACTAAGAGCCCGTTTGCACATAAGAATTTTTTCACTTTTTTTTGAAACGAGTGTTTGGCCATAAAATTTTTAATTTTCATTTGAAGATGAATTTTAAAATTTTTTGAAATTTTGAAAAACTCCAAAAATGTTTTTTCAAAATTTTCACTCAGATCACTTACAAACTTCAAAAACAACCCAAAATTATATTAATGTACAAACCAACTCTAATTTTTAAATATCATTTTTACTTGAAAAATAAATTCTTTTTTTTTTTTGAAATTTTACAATTCTTATGTCCAAACGCCCACCAAATCAAACCAAAATATTATCCATTTTTTGTGTTGGTTTGAGCATAGGTATGTCCAAAATCATACTTTTTCATTTTTTTATTTTCGGAAAGAATCACATCTTTCCATCTGTAGGCTCTTCCCAATTACAAACAAAAGAAAGAAAAAAGCTTCTCGCCACAGACCACCGTCAATGGAGAACCACCTTAACCAGCCTCTTTACCTTTTTTTTGTTCTGCTCATCCTTTGATTGCGTGGGTTTTTAAGTCTCAATTTCTTTCTTGTTCTCTTTTTCATGTTTTATTTTTGTCGGTGAGATCACTATTTTGTGTCTGTAGTGTTAACTATTTTGAGCTCATCCTATTTTGTTCTATCAACCAGCAGCATCTTCTTCTTCTTCTTTTTTTTTTTTTCCAAATAAATCATTCAGTAGCATCTTATACATGATAGGTTAATAATTTAGTCCTTGATTGGTCTGGTAAAACTATTACGGAGAAATGAGTGATGCTGATTTAGGGTGAAAATGAAAATAGTGTGGGTGAAGAAGAAGGGGGAAGAGGGGTGGTTTCTGGAATTTTTTTAATAGAAGAGAGGTTTTTTAAAAATGTTGTTTCTTCACGTGTTGCATTCTAATTCGTTAGTTTGCTAGGTCACAGAGTTTGATACTCAGGCACCTTATATCTGTGAGAAATTATTAGCTAGGCATCTAATGGGAACTATTTGGTTGAGTTCAAGTATTCAATAGGTACAAACCTTAATTTAGGTATTTAGATAAAATTTGTTGCGAATATATATGAGTTGTGTTAAGTGTTTCTTCATCCCTAATACAATTAATGTAATCAAAAAGCTTATAATATATTTTGAAAATATAATTTAAACGTTTTGAGCATAAGAAAACCACAAATGTGTTCCTCGAGAAAAGTGATCATTTGTTCTATTCTGGACTAATTAGTAAATTATACATGTGAATATCATGTATGATATAATATTCATAATTGTGTTCGGGAGTTAGGTGGAGGTTGAAAAGTAGGCTGGTTTAACATTAAAGACTAGAAGCATATGTAATTACAACTCAGTATAATGGAGTTTGAGGAAGGTAGTGTGTACACAGACTTTATCTCTATCTTGGGGTAAAGAGACTGTTTTCGATAGACCCTCGACTCCATCTCTTCAAAAACTCTCCACCTTGCTCTTGGGTGACTCGAACTCACAACCTCTTGGTTGGAAGTGAAGGGTTCACCAATAGAAACATCCGTAATTAATCTTAGCAAAAAACAAATCTGTAATTAAAATGATACCCAAAATCTAAGCAGGTCCACCACATGCATCTTCCACTTCACATGCCCCAATAAGCTTGCCACAGTATCAATGGAAATAATTGCCACATTTAAAGGAATTGGACATAAATGACATTCAGCTGCACAATGCTTCATTATTTTTATTTGCATCTATAGCCACAGTTTTAACAAGATGTACAGAAAAGAAAATCCATAGCCACAATTAGTGACATGGTCCATTCAAATTGATATGATGTCTCCACCAACCCCCGCTCCTGCATTTTATCAAATACCTTAATTTTAAATTTGGTATGAGTGGAATATATAAAATTAACACAAGTCTTGTATATTCGAATTTGAAGCCGGTTATGCTGACTTTAACCTACTTGATTAAAATTAGAAGTTATATCATTTACTTTTTGCTTAATAAAGTAACATGAACCCAATTTTAACTTGCTTAGAAATAAATTGTTATTCGTGGGTCTTTACAAATTTGTTTTTAGTTTTTTAATCCTATTTTTTTTTTTTTACACATAAGACATTTACTTTTGCACACAAGAGAACATTTTCTTAATTTCATTATTGTAAATGATCATGAAAGCCCATTCCTCTAAAGGTGTTAGTTATCTTTGTTGTAACAGTACAACAACAATAACAACAACAATCCAGTAAAATGTCACAAGTGAAATATGAGGAAGGTAAAATATAAACATATCTTACCCTTACCTCAAGGAGGTAAAGAGACTATTTCGGATACACCTCGACTCGACGGAAAAGGACTTAAAAATAGTGGATGATGATCCAGTTGAGTCATTGAATATTCAAAAATATATCTTATGACACATCACATACGACTGCTACTTAAATGACTCAATAAAACTGTATGTAGTACTAACAAGTTTGTTGGAAAAATATATCTCAAATGTGTCACACCCTCTATACATAATATCTACACAATTATAATTCATTTGATCATCTCATAGTCTTGATTTTTCAACATAGGTGGGGGTGTCAATAATTCCAATGATGCTTACAGCTCAATCAAGATCCACTGCACTCAGCTCAGAAATCCAACATGTCCTTAAGGTCCGGGCACCGGAGATCATCACCGGCGGCCGGAGGAAATTGATGTCAAAAAGAAGTATATCACAAGTTAAAGCTGTGATCCAAAGTGGGAATAACAAAAAGACTACAAACTTGGTGGAGAAATTGGTTTCTTCTAGCAAAAGTGGGAATCTTGATGTGAGAGCAGTGATCACTTTGAGGAAGAAAATGAAGGAGAAAATCACAGACAAGATTGAAGATCAGTGGGAGTCTTTTATGAATGGGATTGGAAGGGGAATCTTGATTCAGCTCATTAGTGAAGACATTGATCCTGGTTTGTAATTTTTCTTGGATATACAAATCTCTCTGCATAAACTTTACTTGTTGCGTTGGTAGTGTCTTTGGTTTCTGATTCTTTGACTTTATTATTGTATGAGTTGAGTTCTATTTTATCTTTTTCTTTTGATCTAATTTCTCAACTTTATTTCCAACTGTCTAGACTGCTGGTAATAGGTATGGTTTGGTTTGGTTCATTGACTAAAGCAAGTACTATAGCAACCCCCCTCCCCCCTATCTTGCACTCCAAACTAGGAGTACAAAGAAATAGAACTAAGAGAAAACCTTCAATCTTCTCAAAAAATTATTTTGCTTCTTTGGGGGGGCCGGGGGAGCAACATGAAGGAAACAAATTACCCGCACTTAGATGTTTGCACATGACTAATAGATGCTTATGATTTGTTTGCCATAATAATAAACTCTCACTAACCAAAAGGCCAGGAAAATATAAACTCTCAATAACTATAAGTCCAGGCAATAGTATCTCTCGCCGACCAAGTGGACAGGCAACAGTAAACTCTCACTGACTGTAAGGCCAAGCAAATATAAACTCTCACTAACCATAAGGTCAGGCAATAGTATCTCTCACTGACCAAGTGGCCAGGCAATAACAACATCTCACTGACCAAGTGGCCAGACTACAGAAAATATATGTATACGATGTTGTATATCATGTATATAGTAGAATGTACGGAGGTACGCATGTAACTCTCTATCTTTGTCAACCACCATGGAATAACATAAAGCGGATGGGGGAGCAACATGAAGGAAACAAATTACCCGCACTTACCGCACTATGGTTAATTAATATACACACTGACCTGTTCAGTCACTTAACCATGATAAGTTAATATGGGTTGGTGTAAACACCTGGTGCATGAGATGGAATATATTGTCGTTCATTCTTTTTGCGCCTTTTTCCTTATACTTTTTATTGTTTAGCTTTTCTGGATGCCTTTTAGTTCATTTGTCTTGTTTCCTGTAGTGAAAACTTTAACTGGCAACACAGCACTTAGTGCATAATGAATCCATTTATTGTGACTGATGGAATGGACTATAGGGCATCAATTCCATTCCACTTGACACTTTTACATGAGTAGTATTCTAAGGTTAATGGAGTACTAACACTGTTTTCTGCTCACAGTTACCAAGTCGGGAAAGATTGCGGAATCTTATGTGCGAGGTTGGTTGTCCAAGCCTTCTGACCATCCATATATAGTTGAATATGCTGCCAATTTCAGAGTACCACGCGATTTTGGACGTCCTGGAGCTATCATTATTACCAATTTCCTTGACAAAGAGATACACTTAGTGCAGATTGTTGTTCATAACTTTAATGAAGGCCCTATATTCTTTAGTGCTAATACATGGATTCATTCTCGAAAAGATAATCCAGAGAGTAGAATTATCTTCCAAAATCAGGTAAGCGATACTTTTAAATGATTTTTACTTTTCATTTTGTAAAGCAGATATTGGTGCTTGATCAAGGATGCTCCTGCATTAGCAGGCATATCTACCATCTGAAACACCACCTGGCATCAAGGATCTTCGACGTGAAGACTTGTTGATCATTCGTGGAACTGGGAAAGGCGAGAGGAAGCTACATGAACGAATCTATGATTATGATGTTTATAATGATTTAGGAAATCCCGACAAAAGTGAGGATCTTGCTAGGCCACTGATAGGTGGCAAAGAGAGACCTTATCCTAGGCGTTGTCGGACTGGTAGAAGTCCAACTAAAACAGGTACTGAGAAATCTGTTGAGGAGAAAAATTTTCGTGCCTCAATTCTGTGACATACCTTTTTTCTTGATCTTTGGATGCTGACAGATCCACTAGCAGAGAGTCGAATAGAGAAACCTCATCCAGTTTATGTCCCTAGAGACGAAACTTTTGAAGAAATTAAGCAAAATACTTTTTCTGCTGGAAGGTTGAAAGCTCTGTTACATAACCTGGTACCACTAATTGCTGCCACACTGTCAAGCTCAGACATTCCCTTCACAAACTTCTCCGACATAGATAAACTCTATAACGATGGGTTTGAATTGAACGATGATGAACATTCACAGAAGAATAAATTTCTTTCTGATACTTTGGATAAAGTATTTTCTGTCAGCAAAAGGTTGCTCAAATATGAGATTCCTGCTATAATCAAACGTAAGCACACATATTAAATTACTTTTTCATCAGTATATGTTTTTAGCTGTATCATTTAGCATTATTAAGACTGAAGAATCCTGTTTTATTCACAAGATTGACAATATATGCCATCAGAAACCTGCTATCTCTAATTTCTTTCCGACTGTAGTTTCTGGAGTGATATTTCATAAACTCTGCATCTTTCTGATTTTTGTGACACAGGGGATAGATTTGCTTGGTTGCGAGATAATGAGTTTGCGCGACAAGCTTTAGCAGGGGTTAACCCTGTGAATATTGAACTTTTGAGGGTAATTTTTGTTATTATTTTGGTACTAAATAAATTGTAAGCTTTCTTTAGATATTCAGTAAGTAAGCTTTGCGGTATTCAACAGGAATTTCCAATTGTTAGCAAACTAGATCCAGCTGTTTATGGCCCCCCTGATTCAGCTATTACCAGGGATCTTATAGAACAAGAGCTTAATGGACTGACTGTTGAAGAGGTAATAATTTTCCAGTGTACTTTGTTGCTACTTTGCTCTAACTAGGAAACTGAATTCACCAGACTGGCTATGCACCTGGTAGTAGTTTCTCAAACACAGTGATCATTTGTGGTGGCTCTTTTCATGTTTAAACCAGCTCTAATTTCATCTCAAAATTTTCTGCTCAGGCAATTGAAGACAAGAGATTGTTTATACTTGATTATCATGACATGATTTTGCCATTTATCGGGAAGATGAACAACTTGCCAGGGAGGAAAGCTTATGCATCAAGAACACTTCTCTTCCATACATCCAGAGGTGTTCTAAAGCCGATTATCGTTGAACTTTCACTGCCTCCAACACCTTCTTCACCTAGGAACAAGCGTATATTCACCCATGGACATGATTCAACCAGTCACTGGATCTGGAATCTAGCCAAAGCACATGTTTGTTCAAATGATGCTGGCATTCATCAGTTGGTGAACCACTGGTAAGCTTAGAGCCCTTCCCTTTTTTTTTTTTTTTTTTGTAAACATATTTACGTAGCTTTCTTCCAATGTTAGTTCTCATTGTGCTTTCATAATATCTAATAATCTTCTCCTTTGGGCACATCGACATTGACCATGTGTTGAAATAGATTTGAAACTGAAACTGGACGATTGGAAAGACATAGCAGAAAGTTTTTCTCTAGCTTTGACCCTATTAGTCGGGGATCTCACTGTGCATGTAAATTGAATTCTCAGGTTAAGGACTCATGCTTGTATGGAACCGTATATCATTGCAACCCATAGGCATCTTAGCTCTATGCACCCAATTTACAAGCTACTTCACCCACATATGCGCTACACACTGGAAATCAATGCGCTTGCGAGGCAGAGTTTGATAAACGGGGGTGGAGTTATTGAAGCATGTTTTAGCCCCGGAAGATATTCAATGGAAATAAGCTCTGCAGCTTACAAGAGCATGTGGCGGTTTGATATGGAAGCTCTGCCTTCAGATTTAATAAGAAGGTAAATTTCCTAAAGCAAGACATCTCTTAAAACCTTGAACTACTGTTTCATCTGATTATTGCAACTTCTCAACTAATAAACACAATGTTGACTGCTTTTAAGGGGAATGGCCGTGGAGGATCCATCAATGCCTTTGGGGGTGAAACTTGTGATTGAAGACTACCCTTATGCAGCAGACGGCCTTCTCATATGGTCTGCCATAAAAGAATATGTGGAGTCGTATGTTGAGCACTACTATTCCGAGCCTAATTCTGTCACTTCAGATGTTGAGCTCCAAGGGTGGTGGAATGAGATCAAGAGCAAGGGACACCCTGACAAGAAAGATGAGCCTTGGTGGCCAAAGCTTGTTACTAAAGAAGACTTGTCTGGCATACTCACCATAATGATTTGGATTGCCTCAGGCCAACATGCAGCAATAAACTTTGGGCAGTACCCTTTTGGAGGTTATGTACCTAACCGTCCTACCCTTATGCGAAAGCTCATCCCACGTGAAGATGATCCCAGCTATGAGAACTTTATTCTTCACCCTGAGTTCACTTTTCTGGCATCTTTGCCTACTCAACTCCAAGCTACTAAAGTGATGGCCGTTCAAGATACCTTATCGACTCATTCAGCAGACGAGGAATACTTGCATCAGGTGCACGAACTTCAAAGATTCTCCGTAAATGATCATGAAGTTTTGAGGATTTCTGAAAGATTCTGTGCCAAATTAGAGGAGGTAGAACACACCATCAACCAAAGAAACAAGGATAATCGTCTTAAAAACCGAAGTGGTGCTGGCATTCCTCCATATGAACTGCTGCTACCTACTTCTGGTCCGGGTGTTACCTGTCGTGGTATTCCCAACAGCATCTCTATCTGACAGGTTGATGAGCGCACAGCTCACTCACTGTATAATTCATATCTTCCATGTTTATGACTTGCTAGGGATCATCTGGAACTTGGTGGCATACAATTTGTGGTTAATATTCATTCTTTTAACACTTGTAGAAATATTTTGCAGGTCTTGGAGACTAATATAGTGAGGGCTTTTAACTCTTGAGAAGCACCATGTAATTAGAAAATAACTAGTGAATGTGTTCGTGCTTCGCACGGTATAATAGGGAATTTAGAATGACCTTATAAATCATGTCTTGATAGAGATAAATTTTTGTTTAATTAGAACTAAGTATGTTTTTTCGCTACTAAAAAACAATTAAAAAGGAAAATAAAATGACAATGAGTCGACAACATAGGAATTGATAAAAAGAAAACATAATTTCTTTTTGGGTTAAGAAATCAATAAAACTCCAGGAATTAGCATTAGTTCATACACATGTTATTCATGGAAAAAAACTCATTATTCAAAAATCAATTGAAGAACTAAATGGACAATATGAAAGTATTCACAAATTTTAATTAAATTCCATGCATATATCATATACAAAAATTTCATAGTCAACAACTAAACTCAATATGGGAGAAAGATCCTAAGTTTCCATGAGTATCAATGATAATTTCTTGAAAACTCTACTAATAATTTCAAATGGCTACTATTGTCATCAAGAAAAGTAAAATGCTAGATCTGAAGGAACCTGAGAAGACCAATGCACTTCCCTGGATGAGTCTGTTTTTCTTTCCCAAATGATTCTTCTTTTCCTTTTTCCCTCTTCTTTCAATTTTATTCCTTACTTCTTTTTTCACCCCGTAGTTATTATTTCATTACAAAAATATAGATCACGTTTTTCACAAAAATCAAAATTATATTATCAATGGACTATTAAAGGAGTATAATTGGTCGAAAAGTGCATGACAAACATAGTTAAATTCTTCATACATTATTTTCCACTTGCATTTATAACAAAAGAGAGAATTTTTTTTCCTTTCCAAATTACAAAAACATTTGACCAAATTCACAGCAAGGAAACATTCAATGGTTTTTTCTTTTAAATTATGTATCATTCAGAATTATATTTTTTACAGACAGAAACTATACTACTTGAAGATCAAAGGAAGAAATAAGAGGAGAGAAAACAAAAAGGAGGAGAAAGAAGAAGCAAGTTACTCTAGTGACTCATGCAATTACAATTACCATTTGTCATAATAGACTTGAAAAATTCACGTGAGAAACAACTTTAATAATATCTGCAAAAAACAAAACAATCCAAATCTAGTAAATTCATACACCAACTAACTTGCGAACACCAACAAACTTAAAGTCAATAAATACGAACAATTATAAACCAAAGAATTGAAGGGACAAAGAAACTCCATAAACTAACAGAAAAAGCTTTAAACGAAGATCAAAAGCACTATATTTTCAACTATAATCAATGTAAACATGAAACAAAAATAGGAAAGAGAAATAACATTTAATATAATTTTTAGCATTTATAGTTGGAAAAGGTCCCAAATACATATTAAAAAAACACAATAGAAAAATAAAAGATATATACTAATTGCAGAAGTTCATGAGTACGGGTAAAGTGAGCAAGTGTTGAAGACATTACTTTTCGAGGAGAAGCTTCATGACCATTTGAGAAGATGTATGTCTTAGTAACATCCGAATCACCATCTTTAGCCTTTTGTTTAAGATGAGGTCACGACTACAATGACCAATAGAAAAACTGCAAGGAAAAAAAATTAAGATAATAATTTAGGATATAAAAGAACATGAAATAAGAAATACAGAATAGCAGTATACATAACCATTTCGGAAGAAACTTTTTAAAAGATCTCTTCCCATTGAAAAGGATCCATAACCACTCCAAAAAGATAGAAAGGCCTTAACGTATAAGAATTTAAAAGGTCATAACACTATGCTGAAGCCTTAACTTACGCTGAAGCATTGTAAAACTTGGGGACACAAAAAGGTGTGAGAAAGAGTAATTTAATGATATCAATTTAAGGGCATCAAGGGTAAAAAGCTTAACGGACAGAAGAAGAGAGTACAATTAAGAGGAAGAAATTGGCTTTTGTCTTTCCAAGAAGATATATGGGGCTAATTTTCTCATTTAACTTTTTGTTGTTTGTGTCTTCCGCAACACATTTACCATTCAGATGGAGTAAAGAACGTGTGGGTAAAAATAAAACACTTATCTGGCATGTAGAATCTCAAACCTCAAGGGCTAAAATATCTTAAAAAGTTTTGGGAGGTTATACCCATTAGACAAATTGTTGTAAAAGAATTTTCATTCCAGAGAACAACCAGAAAGACGGGTAAAGAGCAAGTGATCCTTGATGGAAGCAAGTATTTCACACGTTTAATCAATAGTATTGTTTACCCGAAAAATGGATAGGGTTGAATTTATACATGGTTCTAAGGATACGTGGTATAACTTGGTACAAATCGGAAAAATAAGTAGAAATATATCGAATATTGACCGTAAAAATGAATGAATATAAACCCAAATTGAATAGAGAATGATTTATAAATGAACAAGATGAATCAATGTCAAAAGCCCGAAAAAGGATAATCTTTACTATATGTGTGTAAATCTCAATAATCTTTGAAATGTGAGAGTGTATCAATGTATGGATGTCCCCTTCCAGATATGATAGCCTCTCTTAATATTGGATATAATTAAAAATACATAGTGAGGATCCCATGATAGATTAGTTAATTAGCTTTTCCTTAATTTCCGCCGAGATTCTCTCCCCTAGTGCGGCTACAACGGCTCTTTGTCTTTTGGCTCAATCTTAGTTGGTCTTGGTATTGGTCGGTCTCTGGGTCTCGAGCTCGATAATGACTCGAGCTCGGTATTGATCGGTCTCTGGATCTTGAGCTCGATAACACCACTTCACATCATAGCTCGATATTGACTCGAGCTCGGTATTGATCGGTCTAGATCTTGAGCTCGATAACCCGGCTTCACATCTCATCTCGATATTATAATGACGACCTTCGGTCCATCATGTTCCAATCTTGACTAATTACACGAAGGGCAAACTCGGTTTTCACCGTATACAGATAGTCCCCTCGTTTCTCAGAAAGAAATGTGGCAAGAAACAATATGATTTTTCAAATTTTGACTAGATACACACTGACGTCTGCATCGAGCCCGATTATGACGTATGTGACAAATGTCCCGTCGGTCCAGTTATCAAGTTATTAAATGTGCGTTAGACGATGGTCGGTCGCTGCCAATTTTGAACAGTCACTGTGAAATCTATAAATAGCTCCCCTTCTTCATCATTTCAAACCTTTACCTTCAAATCTTTTCATTCCGACCTTCATAGTTCTTTGCCTTCTCCACAGTTCTCTATTTCCAGTTTTAGAAATTTCTTTGCTTGTTCTTCACCAAACACCATAATATTCCAATTTCCCATCTTCTTTGTTCTTGAAAATTTAGATGGCCAAGATATCTAAAATCATTCCTCAGAAAGATGTTGCTTCCTCCTCTCAGTCGGTCGGTGAGAAACTGGTGGTGGAGCCACGCCTCGAAGAACTCATTCCCGGGGATGTGTTATTGACTCCGACTTTAAAGTCGAGAAACCCTCATCGGTTAATGGTCGATGTGAGCTGGTATCGAGATATATATGCTCGATACCCCAAAGCCTTATTGATTTGGTAAAGAAATATTATGGTTGGGAAAAAAAAGAAGTTGTGATATCGGCACCGGAGGAAGCGGTCACTACCCACGTGGAATGGTACTTGAGTGTTTACACTTATCCTTTTATGCTGCGTCCCCTCGATCCGGTCATCATCGACTTCTGCAAGAAGTACCAGGTGACCCTTGACCAAATACACCCTTCTTTCTGGAGGATTAATATTGCCCCGTTTCTTTGTGAGCAACATCGACAGGCTTCCTTTCACCCTCGACCACCTCATAAGCTTATATAGCCCTCGTCTTTACTGAGGTGGGATGATAAAGCTTCAACGCCGGGCCACCAAGGCATTCAACTCGAGTATAGATGAAGACAAAGATAGATCTAGATGGGCCGGTTTGTTCGAGTGACCTCGGACCTAATCTCGGTTGAGAGTATGCCATTTCCCGAGAAATAGAATATGAACCGTAAGTGTGATTTCATTTTCAGTTTTTGTTGTTTTTACTTCTTCATCTTTTCTTATCAGTGTTTTTCTTGACACAACCATTGCTTGGATGTCGGGTGCGGTTCCCCATCTCGAGAACTGGGTCAGGAGCCTGTTTCGACGTCGACATATGCCGAGCGCGCATGGCACGATTTGTCAAAGGGCCGGTGTGAGGCTCGTACTCATGGCAAACCTTCTTCTTGGCTCACCAATTTGCTTATTGTTCAAGTATTTTTTCAGGCATAAGTTTTATTTACTTTTCTTTCTTTGTAGGTCACGGAAAAGATGCGGTTATGAGACCCCATCAGGTGATAAAGAAGTTTTACTACCTATCTCAAAACCGGAGAAGGTGATTAAGAGAAAAAGATCCTCGGACTCTGAGGGTCAAAAACCCAAAAAGAGAGTGGCTCGTAAACCCAAGGTGAACACTATCCCTTTGACTATGGAGTCGGTCCTAAGTTTAAGGGATGAAGAAGAAGAAGAAAGTGATTTCGGGCTGTTGGCCCATGCACGGGCTAGCACCGATACTCAGAATACTTCGGTATCAGTGGGAGTTGATACTGCTCCCACCAGGCTTTACGAGGTCGATGAGTTATCCTTAGCCCCAAGTTCCCGAGCCGAGGGGGACCGAGGATATTTTTCCTCGGGGTAAAGAGACCGTCGAAGAAGCTGCGGATGCCAGTGTGCAAACCGAGCTTGAGGCTCCCCAGGATGGAGGCGGCGCTAAAAAAGACCTACTCGGGGCGATAGAGACCAGGGATTCCCCCTCTTTCCCTTCGTTTTCCCAATCGATGATACGTGACGCTCAAGCTGTGGAGACTTGTCACGAGGAAGGAGTCCATGAAGGGGAGGATCCTTTTCATGGTTATTTTATCGGGGTAGAAGATGTCACCGGTCCGAGTGACTTGGAGGCTCCGAAGAAGCGCTCGAGCGAGGTGGGAGAGCCTTGCCTATTTAACGAAGCCCAACAGGCCCTAAATCGGGTAAGTTCATACTTTCTTTGCCAATTTTCATACTTGTGTTTTTCTTTCCTTGTATAATTTCTTCTTATTTTTGTAGGCTTCTGTGCTTCATCAAGAGGTGTTTTTCCAATCCAGAGGGGAGCTGAGTCGGTACGAGGCCGAAGTTCGAAGTCTCACTGAGGAGAGAGATGCCTTAAAGCTTCTCTGTGAGCAGAGAGAAGGAGAAGTAAAAGGACTTTGGGCCGAGCTGGAAGCATCTCGGAAAGAACAAGCTGAACTGGTCGAGCAGGTACAAAGAATCTTTGAATTTAATGATATTGACTCGGGAGTGATGGCTAATAATTCGGTCCCACAGGACGAGCAAAAGTTCTATGTGATTAGGAAGCTTCGTACTGAAGTGGACGTAGTGAAATCGGAGGCCGAGGAATGTAAGAAGAACATGAACCGCCTCGCCTCAGAAAAGGAGACCGCCTGGACTCAGCTGGCTTCGGCTGATGCCCAACTCCGAAGCTTGAAAGAGAAAGCCTTGGTGCAAGCTAAGAAAATCGAGGAGTTCCAGTCTCAGTTGAGCTCAGCAAATTCTGATCGAGAGAAATTGGCCACAGAACTTGCAGCAGCCAAATCGGAGGTCGAGAAAACCATGGCCAATTCTGATGCAATGGTGGTCGTTTATCGATCTGATGCTGAAGCTTCTCAAGTTCGAGTAAAGGAGGTTGCTGAGGCTGCTCAGGCTCGGGCAAACTGAGTTGCCAAGCATACTAAATGCCAGTCTCGAAGGGAGACTCTCAAAGAGATTCGTGCTCGTAGCTTCGATCTAACAACCGAGATCGAGAAAGCTAAGGAGCTTGAAGCCGAAGCCAAAGTGTTGGACTTTCCTGATGATGATGATATCGGGAGTGCGAGCGGATCTGAAAGTGAAGGGGGGCCTCGAGGGCGAAAATGCTGCTCCCGGAGATGACTAAGCCTTTTAGTATTTTTGTGTTTCTTATAAGACCGTTTTGGTCTTTTGTAAAGAAATTTGATCGGGCTATGTTGCCCTTGTAAATGATGACATGTATATAAAAACTTTCTTCCTTTTTGCCTTATAGAATTGTCAAGTTGTATTTTAAGGCCGGGGTTCAGATAATTTGATCAAAACCGAACTAGTGTGGCCCTTAGGCCTTTTGATCGAGTAAGTGCTTGCTCGAACACGAAGTAAAAAACAACCCTTAGGATTTGTAGCCGAGTGAGGGTTTGCTCGAACTCGAGTTATGGTAGCCCTTAGGCTTTGTGGTCGAGTGAGTATTTACTCGAACTCGGAGTAAAATAATAGCCCTTAGGCTTTTATGGTCGAGTGAGTGTTTGCTCGAACTCTAATTAAGGTAGCCTTTAGCCTTTGTAGTCGAGTGAGAGTTTGCTCGAACTCAAAGTAAAAAATAGCCCTTAGGCTTTTATGGTCGAGTGAGTGTTTGCTCGAACTCTAATTAATGGCAGCCCTTGGGCTCGATAGATAGTCCCCGAGTGAGAATGGTTGCTCGAACCCGAGTTATGGTAGCCCTTAGGCTTTACAATCGAGTGAGGATTTGCTCAAACTCGAAATAAGAGTAGCCCTTAGGCTTAGTGGTCGAGTGAGGACTTGCTCGAACTCGAAATAAAGTAGCCCTTGGGCTTTGTAGTCGAGTGAGAATGATTTCTCGAACTCAAATTAATGGCAGCCCTTGGGCTCGATATATAGTCCCCGAGTGAGAATGGTTGCTAGAACTCGAGTTAGGGTAGCCCTTAGGCTTTATAGTCGAGTGAAGATTTGCTCGAACTCGAATTAAGAGTAGCCCTTAGTCTTAGTGGTCGAGTGAGGACTTGCTCGAACTCGAAATAAGGTAGCCATTGGGCTTTGTAGTCGAGTGAGAATGATTTCTCGAACTCGAATTAATTGCAGTCCTTGGGATCGATAGATAGTCCCCGAGTGGGAATGGTTGCTCGAACTCGAAGTAAAGTTTCCCTTAGGCTTGATATATTCTTAGAAATCAGATACAATATATTCCTGGAGGGACCTCTTTTCATTCTTGTGTGAAATAATCTTACATGCGAAAATGTTTTATGCTTAAGGGTTGAACAATTTACGCAGGCACGGTTCATTTGACCATTTGGCCCATACAATAATCTTGTCTTCTCGAGGACCTTTTAACGTAAATCGTTTTCTTTGCTGCAACTGATATCTGAGGGTGACACCCCCAGTATTAGAGGTTGATCAGATAGAGAAGCCTCAGATACTGATGATGCAACATTTAACACTGAACCGCTATTCTAAGTTACCTACAATTGTTAGTTTTGAAGCATCAAAAAGAGAAACGAATGGGGGTCGTACTTCAGCAGTAGTAGCACTTTTAGGTGAGTTACATTCCAATTGTTAGGCCCGATAGCCTTGGTGCTTCCTGACGGGCCTGTCAAAGTCGTTTTTTGTCATGACCCCTGATTATTTCGACCTTGATCATTTCTTCTTTCCTTTGTCACATGGTTCCTACCGGGTCCGATGATCCTCATATCTTCGTTTTATGGCCGATATCAATCTCTGCTTGACCCTGGCCCGAGATCGGTGTCTTTCTTGGTTCTTTCGAGGTTCCTGGCAGGATAAATATGCTCTGAAGGGACTCCGAACTGACCATCTTTGACTCTGATTTTCGATTTATACCTATTGTGCACATCGACCCATGTAGTGGCAGGGTATTCTATTATGTTTTGCTTCAATTGTTGTGAAGCCATCGAGCTTCATTCATTCAGTTCTTGAGAGAAAGCTTGAACAACCCAATCGTTTGTGACCTGTGGTAGATCCATTCGCTTTATTTGGAAACAAGATACGAACTCCCTTAGCATCTTGTTATCTTTTTGCCTTACCTTGAAAAGGTCCGACTTCCTGGTCTCGACCTTTATGGCTCCGGCATGTGCTTTTACGAAAGAATCTGCAAGCATAGCAAAAGAATCGATAGAGTTAGGTGGTAAATTATGATACCATACCATTGCCCCCTCTCACAGGGTTTCCCCGAACTTCTTCAATAATATGGATTCGATCTCGTCGTCTTCTAGATCGTTCCCTTTAATGGAACATGTATCAAGAGGTAATATGTTCGTTGGGGTCGGGCGTCCTATTATATTTAGAAATTTCAGGCATGCAGAACTTCTTGGGGATCGATTTGGGAGCCTCGCTCGGGGGGAAAGGCTTTTGTACGAATTTTTTGAAATCCAAGCCCTTCAATACTGGTGGTGCCCCCGGGATCTGGTCAACTCTGGAGTTATAAGTTTCTATTTATTTGTCGTTTGCTTCAATCCTCTTTTCTCCTGACTCAATTCGTTTTGTTAGTTCCTCGATCATCCTAATAATTTCGGGATTAGTCCCCGATTCTTGTTCATTCGATCTTACTACAGTTGGCCCCGTTTTGTGGGTGATTTCTCGGGGTGGACCGGGATCAGCCCTGCTTGGTGTCTGGGTTTGGCTCTGCATCTGAGCTATTGCTACCTGTTAGGCTTGCAGCATTTCGATAATCATATGCAGGATGATCCCGTCTTCTCCAACATTTTAGGTATTTCGAACTGCAGATCGAGTTCCACCATGAATGTTGATTTCGGGGTCGGAACATTGGATTGCCTCGATGGACACATGTGAATTAATGTCAATTGGATATGCGGCCCGAGTTCCAATGGGATCAACGAATGGCCTTTCATCCCGGTCGTCAGGTTGTTGTTCTCATCTTGAAGGCCAGCTTCGTTGTCGATAGATAAGGCCATTAATTGAGAGTTTGTCGTTTTTAACCTGAAATCAAAGACACTTCCAAGAGCAAGTGTAAAATGGTGTGTTTTGCAGAGATTTGTACCAAATAACCACTGTTATCCTCAGCCCCACGGTGGGTGCCAAACTGTTTACCCGAAAAACAGATAGAGTTGAATTTATACGTGGTTCTAAGAATACGTGGTAGAACTTGGTACAAATCAGAAAAATAAGTAAATATATCGAATATTGACTGTAAAAAGGAATAAATACAAAACCAAATTGAGTAGAGAATAATTTATAAATGAACAAGATGAATCAATATCCAAAGCCCGAAAAAGGATAATCTTTACTATATGTGTGTAAATCTCAATAATCTTTGAAATGTGAGAGTGTATCAATGTATGGATGTCCCCTTCCAGAAATGATAACCACTCTTAATATAGTGGAAGAATCCTATTTTGGATATAATTAAAAATACATAGTGGAGATCCCATGATAGATTAGTTAATTATCTTGACCTTAATTCCCGCCGAAATTCTCTCCCCTAGTGCGGCTACAACGACTCTTTGTCTCTTGGCTCGATCTTGGTCGGTCTCTGGGTCTCGAGCTCGATATTGACTCAAGCTCGGTATTGATCGGTCTCTGGATCTTGAGCTCGATAATACCACTTCACATCATAGCTCGATATTGACCCATAGCTTGGTATTGATCGGTTTAGATCTTGAGCTCGATAACCCGGCTTTACATCTCATCTCGATATTATAATGACGACCTTCGATCCATCATATTCCAATTTTGACTAATTACACGAAGGATAAATTCGATTTTGACCGTATACAAGTATTATTGTAAACGATAATAGCATGAGCCGTAGAATCAGTCACAAACATAAAACCATTGTACTTGTTACACAACATGAACAAAGTCACTAGCTTTGTATCGTGCTTTGAAATCTAATTAAGTAATTAAATCTCTGCCATGAATTGACCACACAATTCAATATGGTTTATGTAATGTAGTCAAGAACTAAAGAAATTAAATTGGAGTTTTATTGCTGAATTGGAAAATTTACAAGCAATAATACAACTCAAAGATTACAACCAGTAACTAAGAACTAGAAGGAACTCCATCGATATCTTTAAGCATACCTTAAATAAGAAAGAATTGAATGAGGATGAGAAGAGAGAAGGAAAGAGATCGAGAGAAGAAAAGACAAGGGAGAGATAGGCAGAAAGAGAAGGGAGAGAATTAGGATAGGAAAGATTGAGAGAAGGGGGAATTCTTCATATTTTCATTTTTCGTCCTTCACTGCTGCAGTTCGGACTATTTATAGGCTGGTGCTAAACTGATTTCTCAACTAATTTCACTAACAACTAACTAATCTTGATTTCTTAAGTACTATTTCTCCTGTACATGACAGTTTAGAGCAAGCAAAAAGTCTTGTGGTCAAATTTTTTTATGTTATTTAGCTTGTAGCCAGATATAAGAGGGAGTGAATTGTGTCTTGTTCAAATTTTCGCAAGTTGGTTCTATAACCTGAGTATTTCAGACAAAACCTCCTTGCTCAAGGGAGTAAAAACTATGACCTAACCTCGTAGAGTTTGCCTCAAATTTTACTAACTATAAAGAGCGATTTTAGTTGACAAGTTAATAACCAAATGGACTAACTATAGTATCTTAAACCCTACAAGCAACCCAACTGTAGCTACCTCTTTTCAGACTATAAACTCTAGCATAGAACTAAAAAATCTTTTCAAAATTATTCAGCTATGATTACACTTCTCAATAAGCAAAATAGGTTATAATTAAAGAACAATGACTCAACCCTAAACAACTAAAATGTTTGAGTAACTACGTCTTCTGGAACTGGTTCTTCAGTTAAACAACTTGAATTTCTGAAAGCACCTCTTGTTATGAATTGCTATTTACCTTGAGTAATTCGTTGAAACTGCGAGAATAGTGGTAGAAATATTAACTTTAAATAACAGCAGTATTATGCTTTATATGGGAATAGGGTTGATCGAAAACTTCTTTAATTAATGATCAAAAACCTAGAATATTTTAGTTAAGGAAAATACTAGATTTCCTTATTTGTTTTTAATTCCACACACCTTCAAATTTTTCCACACGCTTTTTCTTTTATGTAAGTGTAATATATTAATGAAATCTTATTGACCATAAATTCCTCCTACCGAAGTAATACTTGTAGCCTACGAAATAAATCCTTTAAGAAATTCGATTTGCACTAGGAAATAACTTTTAGCTTCTTATCAGCAGATTTCAAAAGACTTGGTTCTTTTACAATTGTTTGTTAATCATCAAAACTAATATAAGCTGTAACTTTTTCATGGAACTGGATGTCAAGGGAAGAAACATAATCAATAGTGATAAGTTATAATATCCATATTTGAGAGTGAGTGTTGCCAGGAGATGAAGACTTGACACATATAGGGGATATGGAGTTTCTAGAATGATTAGTCACCATATTCAAGTCCTTACGGAGGAAAACATGGGGGCCTCTATTATAACTAACACAACCTTTCTTTTTGTAGGTACCATCATTACACAAAACGTTAACTTGAGAGCCTGTCATATAAGAATATTTCTAAGGACACTTCCAGCTTTTACAAAATTATATACGATGGAACAATCTCCATTTTTTCCAGCATGTGATCTAATGAAATATTGTCCCGTGAATTCAATAGATGTAATACAAGTTTGCTCAAGGAATTGGCTCAATGCAACAGTGTTATAGATCCAGCAGTGGCATATATACAAGGTTATGTTGATGAGAAACTATCAGTTCTTTCCAGAATTATTCAATGGAACAGTAAGTGTAATGACCAAGAAGATGCAAGTTATTTTAGGATTGTTTGCATCAACTTATACGTCCAGTTTTGACTTGGTTCCAATATATATGTTATAAGGAGTATAAGAATATGTTCAGTTTGGATATTTTATTTTGCGGCTTGGAATGGTGTAACGATCCGATTGGTCATTTCGTATAATTGCGCCCCCCTTTTCATGCTTCACACATGTGTGTTTATGGTTTTATGACTTTCGGGGTTGGTTAGTTTCATTCCGGAAACCTTTGGGGTTGATATGGACCCACTACTAGAAATTCGGCAAAAACCGACCAAGGTCGACCGACCAACTTTGGTCGGTCAAAAAAGGTTTTTCAAAATATTTTTTTTAATTTTTTTTTTACGAAACCGACCAACTTTGGTCGGTTTTCTTTGGCGCAAAAATGCGGGAAACTATTTTTGAGTCCCGTGAAATTTATGTTTCAAGAAACCGACCAACTTTGGTCGGTTTTTCAATTAAAATAAATAAAAATTAATATTAAAAAAACCGACCAAAATTGGTCGGTTAATTCGGCCGGTCATTTAAAAAAATCGACCAACTTTGATCGGTAATTTTACTTTTTAATAAAACCGACCAACTTTGGTCGGTTATTTTTGTGCGAAAATACAATTAAAGAGTATAAATCAAATAAAAGACAGTCTTAAAACAAAATGTACCAATGGTCTAGTGGTAGAATAGTATCCTGCCACAGTACAAACCTCGGTTCGATTCCCAGATGGTGAATCTTTTTATTACATAATTAAAATATCGACCAACTTTGGTCGGAAAAAATCAACCAACTTTGGTCGGTTTTTTTTTTGCAATATGTTTTTTTGAATTTAATTGACCGACCAAAGTTGGTCGGTAATTTTCGACCAACTTTGGTCGGTATGCCTTTCCGACCACAAAAATACCGTCCACACGTAAATGGTCGTGTTTTGGTCGGTTTTTGGCCATTACCGACCAACGTTGGTCGGTTTTTTTGATCGATTTTTACTGGATTTCTAGTAGTGATCCTTTGATTCTTGACTTACAAGTTTAAATTAGAAATGTTGACCAAACTTTGACTTTTGTGAAAACGACCCCGAAATTATATTTTTATGGCTCCGATAGTTTCGTATCACGATTTCAGACTTGGGCGTGCGCCCGAAACTGATTTCGGAAGTCCGTAGGTTGATTTGTGTTGATTTGCCGAAACTTGGCAATTTGAAGTTGAAAAGTTTGACCGTAGGTTGACTTTTAGCTATCGACCTATGAATTTGATTTTGGGACTTGGAATAGGTCCATTATGGTATTTAGAACTTGTCTGTAAAATTTGGTGTCGCTTGGAGTTGATTTGATAGGATTCAGATGTTTAGTTGTAATTTTAGAAATTCTTGAACTTTACTTTGAAATTCATGCGTTCTAGTATTCGATCCATAGTTTTAGATGTTATTTTTGTGTTTTGATCGCACGAGCAAGTTCGTGCGATGTTTTCAGAGTTTTGTGGATGTTTGGTTTGGAGCCCCGATGTAACAGCCCAACCCGCTAGTGATATTGTTCGCTCTAGGCCTAGGCCCTTATGGGTTTAAAATGCGTCACTAGGGTATAAGGCTTGTTAACTTATATACCCAGCATCTCTCTTGTGTTTTGCCAATGTGAGACTCTGTCTAAAGTATGGGGTGTTACATACACCCCCTCTTATGGACTCAGCGTCCTCGCTGAGGTTTGCCCCACCGAATGGAATTCACCTAGACTCAGCACTAAGATTTGCCTCGCCTAACCAGAATTTTCCTAAACTCAATTGAACTTTGACCCACTATCGGCAAGGCTGACACAAGAGTGGCTCTAATACCATATGTAACAGCCCAGCCCGCTAGTAATATTGTCCGCTCTAGGCCTAGGCCCTCATAGGTTTAAAATACGTCACTAGGGTATAAGACTTGTTAACTTATATACCCAATATCCCTCTTGTGTTTTGCCGACGTGGGACTCTGTCTAAAGTCTGGTGTGTTACACCTGAGGGTTCGGATGAGTTTCAGACATGTTTCGTAATGGTTTGAACTGAAATTGGACTACTGGTGCTACTGGTGCTCAGGTATCGCAATTGCGAGCACCAGCATCGTAATTGCTAAGGTGACAGTGGGGGCTCTGATGTCGTAATTGCGACTCCCCCTTCGCAATTATGAAGACTACTAGATTTTGCCTTAGTTCGCATTTGCGGACATTTGTTCGCTTTTGCGATGTCCTCCAGTTCGCAATTGCGAAGCCTCTATCACAATTGCGATGAATGCTGAGGTTATTAGGGATCGCAAATGCAAGCTCTTGTCCGCAATTACGAAGGTTTGCAAATGCGAACCTTGTATCGTAAATGGGACATCTGCAACTGGTTAAAGGGCTGGGAGACGAGATTTTTGAAAACATTCTCTCATTTTTGAATCCTAGACTCGGTAGGAGGTGATTTGGAGAGGGGACTTTCACCTATAAACCTTGGATAAGTGATTCTAATATATTTCTAATCATATTCCATCAACATATCTTAGATTTTAACATCAAAATCATGTGAATCAAGGTGAAAATTTGTGAAACTTTGTCAAGTTTTTGAAAAATAAGAAATTGAGTTTTGAGAGTCAATTTGGACTCGGATTTTGAAACTAATCACATATATGAACTCGTGGGGTCATGGGTAGTCGGAATCTACCATTGGACCCGGGTTTTGATCGGGTGTGCCCCGGGTTGACTTTTTGGAAAAAAATGTAAAGATCTTAGCTTTATCTATTGTAATTGATTTTCCTAGCATTGTTTGATGTTTTTAAGTCGATTTTGATTAGATTTGAGCCGTGTGGAGGAGAATGTTAAGGGAAAAGTTGTTTTCGAGTGTTAAATTGTCCTAGTTGAGGTAAGTGTCTTGCCTAACTTTGTGTGGGGGAACTACTCCTTAGGATTGGTATTGATTGATTTAATTGTACTATTATAACGACCCGATCGGTCATTTTGAGAATTAGCATCACGTTCGGTGGCTTACAGTCTCGAGAAACTTTGTACTATGTATTATGACTGGCGTGTGTGGTTGAGTTCGGATTTCGTATGATTCGGGATTGATTTAGAATAAGGATTCTTGTTTTAGAAGCTTAAGCGGTAAGAGTTGACCAGAGTTTGGCTTTTGTACAGACGACTCTGGTATGGTATTTTGATGATTCCAATAACTTCGTATGGTGATTTTAGACTTAAGCGTGCGTCTGGATTTGGAGGTTTGTAGGATAATTTGATGCATTTTGGCAAAAAATTAGAAGTTGAAGTTTTGGAAGATTGCGAGGTTTGACTGGGAGTTGACTTTGTTGGTATCAGGTTCGGATTTCGATTCCGGGAGTTAAATTATCTTTGTTATGTCATTTTGGAGTTGTGTGCAAAATTTGGGTTCATTCCGAGTTGATTTGATATATTTCGACACGAGTTTCAGAAGTTGGAAGATTTGAAAATTCATAAGTTCAATTCGAGGTGCGATTCATAGTTTCGATATTGTTTGGTGTGATTTAAGGCCTCGAGTAGGTCCATGTTACGTTACGGGACTTGTTGGTATATTAGACGGGGTCTCGAGTGGCTCGGATGGGTTTCAAACGAGTTTCGGATCATTCGGTGCATGTTGGGTGAAGCTGGTTTGGGCAGAGCTGGGCATGAGGTCGCAGAAGCGGAGGTTTTTATGCACCTGCGCAATCGCAGGTGTGGTCCCTGAGCGCTGAAGCGCGACTGCAAAAGCGAATTTTCCTATCGCAAATGCGAGGGGTGCTGGCCAAGCTGTTTTTGCAAAAGAGTGTAATTTTATTGCAAAAGCGACGTCGCAGGTGCGAGCAATGCTGGGCAGAATGTTTAAGTGTCGAGGGTTTGACATTTTAATCATTTTTGGAGTTGTAGACCTCGATTTTGGGAGATTCTAGAGGTGTTCTTCACAAGTTTGATTTGGATAAGTGTTCTTTATCCGAAATTGATTATATTTCATGATTCCACACTCATTTATATGATTAAATTAGTGAATTGAACGGATAATTTTGTAAAATCTTTCAAAATGTAAAATGACGATTTGAAGGGCGATTCGATATCGGAATTTGATAATTTTGGGATGGTTGGACTCGTATCGGAATGGGTGTTCGTATTTTGTAAAATTTTATCGAGTTCCGAGGTGCGGGACCGAGGTTGACATTGTAGGTTTAGTTAAAAACTGAAGTTTTATTATCCGAAATTATTTCCTATGAGTTTTATTTATGTTATAAAATGATTTTGGCTAGATTTGAGCCGTCCGGAGGTTGTTTCACTCGATAAGGTCATTTTAGAGTATCGGTTTAGCTTCGTCGAGGTAAGTATATTGTGTTATGTGAAAGCCGTGTACGCGAGGTGAAGATTACGTACTCGAGCTTGTATGTGAAAAATCTATCGGTCTAAACTCTTTGGCATCTCTTATGTACTTATTTGGAATTGCTAGCACATGTTATATCCTTTATTCGTCATGTCTACTATCACATGCCTTACGTGAAGTTGTTGTTACATGTCACATTCTTTACCTGTCGAGTTGCTCTTATATGCTTTATTTGGAGTTGTTACCACTTTTACCATTACATGATTTCTTTTATTGTTGAGCTGCCATTTCACATAGATATTTTCACTATTGAGGTTATTCTTAAACAATTAATTGGAATTGAAGTTATCGAAAGACATTAATCTATTTTACCTGAAGTTGTGTTTAAAGGAGGTGTTTTTCTTTGTTGAGTTACTTTTTCTGTTCATGTTGTTGTTATTGAGATTCTATACACGTTGTGTTGAGTTGTGGGCTATTTGTTGTGAAATTATTGATATCGTGGAATCTTTGGAAAGGTTGTGGCCTACGGGCACTTATGATATGAGTTGATTATGTTGTGTTGTTGTGATGATAGTACACGTGAATTATTGTGTGATTGGGTTGTTGTTATGCGAAGATAAGGATGGCATTTCACTGTTGTTATCATACAGGGCATAAGGGTGGTATCTCACTGTTGTTGAATGTACGGAGCGATACGGGTGGCTATTGTGTTAATGTCCGGGTGGAGAGATAAGGGTGGCTATTGCACGGAGTGATAAGGGTGGCTATTACACGGAGTGATACATGTGTCTATTATATGGAGTAATACGGGTAGCTATAGGAGAGATAAGGGTTGCTAAAGATATTGTCAGGGCGGAGTGATACATGTGGCTATTATACTGAGTGATACGGGTGTCTATTGGAGAGATAAGGGTGGCAAATGTTAGGGATGATGTGTGATGGTTTGGAGACATTGTGTTGGTGAATTTTGTGTGATGATGTGACTTTCATTGTGTTTGTTATACCCTTTCTGTGACTTGTCTTGTTGTTTCGATGAGCTATTCAATGTCCTTGTTATTACTTATGGTTTTGGGCTGCAGTAATGCACTTGCACAAGTATACATTGTAGCATACCACTTATACTAGCTCACGAGTACGAAACTTGATATTTATTGATCATGCCCACATATTCTAGTATTATCCATTTTCATGTTGCTATGGAGCCTGTGATTATGACGGACGGATTGTGATGGTGAGCCTGTGATTATGCCGGGCAGATTGTGGTAGTAAGCATGTGATTATACCGAGAAAGTTGTGATTGTGAACATGTGATTATACCAGGCAGATTATGATTGTGAGCATGTGATTATGTCGGGCGGTTTGTGATTGTGAGCATGTGATCATGTCGGGCGGATTGTGACTGTGAGCCTATGAGTATTACTGGGCGGATTGTGATTTTGGCACGTGAGTTATCCGTGCGATTGTGATTTCGAGATGTGGGTATGAGGTGCTGTGAGTATATGATGGCGAGTTGAGACCCGGGACTTGTGACTATGATATGAGGTATCATAGAGTGATTTTGTTGCAAAACTTGTGTTAGACATCTTGATAAATTATTTGTCCTTTGTATTTCTTATTTGGTTTTAAATGATGTTTTCCTGGTATTCTTATTGCTTTACTACCTATATGCACATGTCGACTTTGTTTCCATTTACTGATTTCTTCTTTCCATTATTAGCTTTATAGTGCTATACTGCACAATTTATTTTGTCTAGTGAGTGTCTTGACTGTACCTCGTCACTACTCCACCGAGGTTAGTTTTGATACTTACTAAGTGCCGACCGTGGTGTATTCATACTACACATTTGCATATTTTTATGTAGAGCCAGGTATTGGAGATATCGGACTCGGGCAGAGTTAGCATATTGGTCGCGAGGATTCAAGGTAGAGCTGCTTGGTCGTCGCAGTCCCTTGGAGTTCTTTCCTTCTTTGTACTGTCAGCTTGTATTTGAACAGTATTGTATTTCAATCCTTAAGATCATTCTATGTAATTAACTAGATTTCGTGACTCTGTATTACCAGTCTTGGGAGGTTGTTATGATTATTGCCGCGTAGGCTTATTCCGTTTTTGTCTAGGCACTTATATTAAACCATATTTTGAATTATCATTATTAAAAATTGGCTTAATTGTTATAGAAATTGGCTTACCTAGTCTTAGAGACTAGGTTCCATCATGACACTCTACGAAGGAAAATTAGGGTCATGACAGCTATGTGAAAGCCGTGTATGCAAGGTGACGAGTGGGTACACAGGTTGTATATGGTAATTGACTGGTTTAGGATACTTAGACTCTTTCCACGCTTTAATCGAATTGTACTATCATGTTCTAAATTCTCATAGTCAATCTATTCTTATGTGTTTTAGTCTATCCTTACATGCCTTAAATGATTTCGCTAACACTTGTTCCACTTTCTAATTGATGAATTGCTCTCCTGCTTAGTTGAACTTGTTGCCTCTATTAATGTTACATGTTATCTCTCCCTTTGTTGATTATCATTATTTAAAGTTATTGTTCATGTTATCTCTCTCATCATTGATTACCATTATTTGAAGTTATTGTTCGTCTTATCTCTTCCATTATTGATTGTCATTACTTGAAGTTATTGTTTATGTTATCTCTTTCCTTGTTGATTTGCATTATTTGAAGCCATTGTTACATGTTATCTCTTCCTTTGTGAGTTATCCTTATTTAATAACGTGGTTATACATTATCTCTCATTGTTGAGTTATTGGTGTTGAAGTTGTAAAATCCGTTATCACGTTGAGGCGAAATTGTTATTGTTGAATCATCTTCCTTGTTGAGCATTTTTCATTTATTGTTGTTGTTGATATTCTTGTACACGTTATGGTGGAGTCGTGGGCTATTGTTGTGGAAATATTGATATTGTTGATTGTTGGCAAGTTGTGATATATGGGCACTTGTGGTGCGAGTGGCTGTTATAATGTGATATTGACATACATGCGGCGTTATAAGGCTTGGGGTTAATATGTATGCGGCGGTATAAGATGGGACTGATGTGCATGTTGCTTGTAGGAGAACTACGTGAAGCCATGCGGCATCATAAGGTGGCTAAAGTGCGTGTAGCTATTTTGAAAAAACTGTTTTCAAAACCTATTTTAAATATAAGGCTCACACGGCGGTATAAGAAAAGATTATGATTGAGATTATGAATTGTGAATACGAGGCGGTACCTCGGTTATGATTCTTGATACATATACACGAGACGGTACCTCGGTGATGATTCTTATTGTACATGAGGCGGTACCTCATTGTGATTCTTGTTATTTATCTCATGTTGCAAAGAGTTGGTGGGAACATTTCTGTTATTTTGTTCTTCCTTGTTCTAGCAGTTGTTGTCCGTATATGATCATTTTGGTTCTCTTTAGTTTCTTCTTTATGTTATTTCCATGTTTGATTCCGGTATTAGTTCATGTTGTTAACCATTTCGTATCAGTTATTTCTCCGCTTTCCATTATTTATCCTTATTACTTTTTCATACTGCTTATTTACATCCTACTTGGTGTCGTGACTTAGCCTCGTCACTACTTTATCGAGGTTAAATTTGATACTTACTAGGTACCATTTTGGTGTACTCATACTACGCTTCTGCACAATTTTTGTGCAGATCCAGGTACGTCTGCCTGTGTCAGACGCTAGAGTTGATTTGAGCTGCTACTTTGGAGACTTTAAGGTATACAGGCTCCAGTCCGCAGGCCTCGGAGTCACCTTCCCTTATTCTTATTTATTATTGTATTTTTCATTCAGACAGTGATGTACTAGATACTTTAGCTTACTCTGTAGATCTTATGACTTTGATCCACCGTTCTTGGGGAGTGTATTGTTGAGATTTTGTCTTTCGGAAGTTTATATGAGTTATTCAGACTGGTTTTTAGTATTTTGTTAATTATATATGTCCAGTGGTTGCCAAATGTTAGGCTTACCTAGTCATAGAGATTGGGTGCTATCTCGACATCCTACAAATGGAAATTGGAATCGTGACAAATGGTCACAAGACATCAAGTATGAAGCTTTTTCTACGTTACGTTTTGACATTAGTTTTGAACTAGTTTTTCACATATTCTATATTATTCATTTTAGTTCTCAATGTAATATCAAAGAGAGTATGATATTCTATTTTTTGATAATAGGTCTTATGTAAGTTCCGGCTATATACTCTTCTTTTTGTAAGATTATGTTTTTAAAAATATATAAAAAATTAACCTTAGGCACCTTATCTAGTGGATTTGCAGTAGAATAAAATAGTCATCAATAATCATAAATACATATCTCCTTCCTCCTCTACTCTGTATCCCCATGGAACCACATAAGTCCATGTGTAGTAGTTCCAAGGGATGTGAGGTACTTATCACTTTCAAAAATTTGAATGAGGATTTGACGTGTTTACTTTTTGCACAAATACCACAAACTTTATCTTCCTTGAACCTAGATCTAGGAAATCGACAACTAGGTCCTTTAATATCAGTTTGTTCAGTAGTGAAAAATTCGCATGTCCTACCTTGTGCCACAATAGTGAATTACTATCGAGAGCACTAAGACATGTTTGTTCATTTTAAAGAGAAGACATAATATCAGTTTGTAAATATTTTTGTGCCTTTTTTCTCTAAGAATCGGATTTTGAATTTAAATTAGCTACAGTACATACCCCAAAAGTGAACAGAACCTGATTTCCTCTATCACATATTTGAGATGCACTCAACAAGTTATGTTTTAAACTTTTAACATAATATATATTTTATATTACATAGGAGGAAGACTTACCAATCTTACATATACCAATAATATCTTCTTTCGTACCATTATGAATTTTGTACTCCCTTCTTGATAGACTGTCAGTTAGGAAATTTTTTCTTCTTTTCCCATCACGTATCTAAAACAAGCATTGTCCATGTATACATGTTCTTTCTTCCTCTCACTTTAACCTGCAAAATAATTCAAGGGTTAGTTTTAGGAACTTATACTAGCTTGGGTCTCGTTCGTTGAGTAAGAAGATAAATCATATTCATTTTAGCTCATCCATGAAGTCTCGCATTTTTCAATAAAGTTCCAGGTTTAATAATTTTTCTTTTCTAAACATATTGAACATTTTTCCAAATTGCCTTGAACTTAGCCGTATATGAATTTTTTTATTTTATTTTATTTTAATATTATTATTATTATTATTATTATTATTATTATTATTATTATTATTATAGTGCGTGCACAAGTAATTTTCAGGAATAAAAACATAATAACTTTTGGGGTTATATGGGGTTTTGACCTTTTTGTATTCTAGTCCTTTTCTATTATCTATGTGGTTTGCATGCAAGATAGTTAACATCTCCGAGGACCTATTCTATTTCAGAGTTCTTCCAACCAAACATAGGCCTTATTTATTTTTTTAAGATTAAGATGTCTGAATATGAATACGCATCTGAATATCAAGATGTGTATTAAGATCAAGACATCTAAATCTGAATACACATCTGAATATTAAGATGCGTATTAAGATCTGAATATTAAATGATTAAGACTTTTTTATTTATTAACATCTGAATATATAAAATTTATCTTCATTTGAAAATTAATAAATACAAAATTTAAATTAAAATACTAATATATATATATATATATATATATATATATATATATATATATATATATATATATATATATATATATATATATATATATATATTTTTTTTTTTTTTTCTAAATATGGTATTTGGTGATGGCTAACGGTGGTGCTTGTGAATGCCGACTAGAGGCGATTGTTGATAGTTTTTTTGGTTGATGCTGGTGGTTCTGGGTAATAGCTAGTAGTGATTAGTGTTGATGGAGTTTATGGTTGAGGATGGTAATAATGAGTGGTGATAATTAATAATTGTGGGTGGTAGTGATGGTTGTGATTGTGATTGAGGAATGTGATAGTGGATGGTGGTAGTTTATAATGATGGGTAGTACCGGCTATGATTGTTGATGGTAACGGGTGGTTAGTTGTGGTAGTTGAGGTGGATAAGTATGTGGTTTAGAATAATGGTGGTGGTGGTTGAGTATGGTGATTGTGGGTGGCATAGTAATAGTTGATAATGGTAAGCGGTGGGGGCAATCAATAATAAATGTGGATGATAGCATCTAAATAAAATTAAGTGTATGTTATAGATCTTAATTATACATACCTATTCAGACCCATTAAGTGATTGTGAAGTAAAAAAAAATACACTTAATGATTAAAATCCGAATAATTAAGATTTAGACTTTAAAAATAAACGCACATAGTGTCTGAGATCTGAATGATTAAGATTCAAACCTCCATTAAGTGCAAGCAAATGAGGCCTTAGTCTTATTTAAATTCTCTTTAAGCACCTTATTTTCCTCACATCCATCAGAGAGATCACTTTTTACCTTTTTCAATTTACTCTCTAAGTTTTTCTGAATCTCACAAATATGATTTTTTTTGTTAGCAGGTGTATCAAGAAGCTTTTTATTCTTTTTGTAAAACTAATTTTTTTATTAGTAAGAGTGAGAATCTGTTCTTTTAGATCTTTAACGGTGCCTTTTAGATTTTTATTACTTGCTTTGAGGTCTTTGTTATCAAACTTAAGAGAGGCATATTCATTTATAATGTTTTTCTTATTAACATAGAGACTATAATATGCATTAATTAAGCCTTAGAAAATGAAACCAATTTTGTTTTAAAATAAGTATGAATCTTTTCCTTTAATGTCATAATTTATCTTAGTTTGGTCATTTTCCACATCCGAATGAAAATTGGCCATTAACACAAGAATGTCTTCATTGTTAGAGTCAAATTCATCTTTAGCCATCAAGGACTGATCTTCGTTATAACTATTATCGTCAGAGACATCACTAAAGATATTTCTCATAGCAGTTAGAGCCATTTTTACCATCTTGTCTGCTCTCTTTTCTTCATCGTGCTTCTTGGAACCGGTCCTTCTTCTACTCTTTCACTTTATCATGATTATGTTTCTTTCACTCAGCCTTCCAAATTGGGTAATTCCTAATAAAGTAATCACAACTATTATATTTGTAGCATTCATCAGTGTTGCTCTTCTCTGGAACCTTAGCTTTGGAGGTGCTACTATGTTTTCTAGAATTCACCTTTTCTAGTCATTTTTTGAAACCTACGTGTCAGTAGTACCGTAGCATCATTGTCACCTTCCAGCTATTCAATGGCCTTGAGAACCAGGCTCTTATCCTTGCGAGTCTCTGCGATCTTACGATCTTGATACTATTTTAGCTAATACGTCTTCAAGTTTCCAATGAGATCGTCAATGATCATATTCTCAAGATCCCTAGCTTCAGTGATGCATTGACCTAGCTTTCCCAGGAGACTGGCATTAACCTTAGATCTTCCTTATGATATTATTTGTAAGGATGATTTATCCAAGAGAGAGTAACTCATTAGTAATGATTGTGAACCTAGTATGCATATCTTGGATAGTTTTTCTCTACTTCATCTTGAGAAGTTCATTCTACCTTATAAGCATGTTAATCTTAGACTGTTTGACCTGATTTATTTTTTCATAAGCAATCTACAAGGCATCCCAGATATACTTAGTATGATTTTATGAAGAAATTCGATTGTACTCATCAGGTCCAACACCATAGATTAAGATATTTTTGGCCTTGGAATTCTACTAGACCACCTTGATATCTTCATCAGAATACTGCCCCCGAGTTTTAGCCAGTTACTTCACCCTTATCATCTTTTGCTATAAGAACCTTAGGACCCTTCTGAATACTATTCCACAGTTCTAATTCTTCACTTTTTAGAAAATCTTGTAGTCTTTCTTTCCACTATACATACTATTTTCTATTGAACAGTGGCGGTCTTATGGTTGATTGACCTTTTTGAACGCCTAGAGGTGCAAGCATCTCAGATCCTTTCAAGGTATTAAACTAACTTTGAAAGAACCTACACTGATATTAATTGTTATTTTAGCTTGTACCTAGACACAAAAGAGCAGGTGAATCGTGTCTTGCCCAATTTTCTTGTATTAAAGAACCTGATTCTTAACTCAAGTATTTCAGACACAAACAGAAAGTGAAGTGCGAAAATTAAAAAACACAATAAGTTTTACGTAGAAAACCTCCTTGCTCAAGGAGCAAAAACTATGACATACTCTTTGCAGGATTTGCCTCAAAACTTTACTAACTTCAAAAAGTAGTTTTAGGTTATAACTCAATAACCAAAGGGACTACCTCTACTACTTTGAACCCTATACAATCAATTCAATTGTAGCTACCCCTTTTCAGACTATAAACTTTAGCCTAGAAAGCTAAAAAAACTCTTCAGAATTGTTTACATATGATTACACTTCTCAATAAAACAAAATAGGTTACAATCAAAGAACAATGACTCAATTCAAAACAACTAAAGAACTTGAACAACTTCGTCTTCTGGAACTGATTCTTTAATCGAGCGGCTTGAATCTCTTAAATCACCTCTTACTACGAATTGTTATTTGCCTTGAGTAACTCCTTGAATAACGTTAGAATCATTAACCTTAAATAGCAGCAGCATTATACTTTATATGAAAATAGGGTTGGTCAAAAATGTATTCAACTAGTACTCCAAAACCTAAAATATTCAGTTAAAAAAAACATTCCCTCTAAGATTCGATTTTCTTATTTGTTTCCAATTCCACACGCCTTCTCTTTTTGTCCGATCAAAAATCCCACCAAAGGTCGTGATGGCGCCTAATGTGAAGACCCGATAGATCTTTTTGATTACTAGGCTTAATTTTCATGTTCTGAGACCTCTCGTAGCTTCATTTGATATTTATTGATTTATGTGCATGGTCCGTGTTATTTTTCGCAAAGCTTTTTTGTAAATTTTTGAAGAAAAAGTAATTTTTGACTTAAAATGAGATTTGAGTTGACCATGGTTAACGTTTTTGTTAAACGAACTTGGATCGGTATTTTGACGATTCCGGTAGGTTTGTATGATATATTTGGACTTGTACGCATGTTTGGTTGGGGTCCCGAGTGACCCAAGTGCGTTTCGACGCATTATGTGAAAGATAGTGAAAAATGAGTTTTAAGTTGAAATCTTGAGTTTTGATGATCAATTCTGGTTATTTGATGTTATTTTAATAATTTGAGGTAGCAAGTGAATTTATATGATATTATTACACGTGTGCATGTTCGATTTGGAGCCCGAGGGGCTCGACTGAGTTTCAGATGCATTGCGGACTGATTTGAAATAGTTGGTGTAGTTTTGTTACTGGTGTGGAACTGCAGGTCTCGCATTTGCGAGGACCTGTTCGCAAATGTGAACTACGCTTTTGTAAATTTTAGCTCGCATTTGCGATAAAAGGCTGGGCAAGGCAATCTTCGTATTTGCTAAGAAGTGTTCGCAATTGCGGACATGCGAGTGCCACTTTTGCGAAGCATTACTCGCTTTTGCAACTGTGTACCAAAATGGGCAAATTCGCAAATGCGAATATTTGCTCACATTTGCGAAGGAAGAGATCCTCGCAAATGTGTGATTTTTGTCGCATTTGCGATTTATGTGGGCTGGGGGAACTGATTGAATTTGCGATCAGTGTTTCGCCTTTGCAATTATCGCAATCGCGAATTGTTCGCGATTGCAATACCTGCAACTGGGTAAAAGTTAGGAAAGTCGGGACTTATCTCATTTCACACCATTTTTCAACCCTAGACTCCATAGATGCGATTTTTTGAGAGCTTTTTTCTTCCCAAATTCATTGGTAAGCACCTTTAAATAGTTTTCAACCAATTTCAATTACTTTTCATGAATTTTTAACATCAAATTTATGAATTTCAAGGTAGAAATTAGGGGTTTTGGGTAGAATTTAGAAATTATATAAATATGAGATTTAGACCTCAAATTGAGCTCGGATGCCGAAACAAATCACTTAACCGGGTTCGGGGGTGAATGAGTAATAGGGAATTGGTACGAATCTTGGTTTTGACCAAGCAAGCCCGGGGTTGACTTTTGTTGACTTTTTTAATTTAGCTAAAGAATGAATCTTTTTTACAAATGGGTAGTTTATAAAGCTTATTTGGATTGTTTGAATGATATTTGGCTAGATTTGGTTGACTTGGAGGCTTGTTCTAATGGAAAAGCCGTGGTTGATTGTTGATTTAGTTTCGAAAAGAGGTAATTATCATGTTTAACTTTGGATTGAGGGAATTAGGACTTGTTTGGTCTATTTGCTTTGTGAATTTTGTGTGGGGATGGCGTATATGCAAGATGACGAGTGTATATATGTTGTCATGGGTTAAAGCATGAGGGGTGGGCTATTTACATTTAAGTCATCATTTATCATGCTTTATGGGCTATTTACTTTTAAGTCATCATTTATTCTATGTTATATCTCGTTACATGCTTGATTGCTACATGTCCTTACTTGGTATTCATGCCTTATTTGTTATCTATTATTTAATTGTTATTTGTACCTATTTATTCATTCTTAGATCAGTATATTCTTACAGGCTATATACTCTAACATGAGTTAATTGAACATCTTTACTATTCCATGTCTTTACTTGCCTTTGTTGCCTTTACCCTATTTGTTGCACTTTATTAAGTTATATCCAATTGTGTGAGCACTTGTCTACTCTTGCGTTAGTGGGTTGTCGAAGTTTGTGAATACATAGTGTTGGTTGTTCTCCGATGTACTCTTAGTTCCTTGGTGTTTTATACAATTTAGTGCCTTTGTGTTAGGATTTCACATTTGGTTGTGTTGAATTGTTAATGATAGTGAATTGATATTGGAAACGGGTTGCGTGCCTCAACAGAAAGCAAATGAATTGATAAAGGTAACGGGTTGCACTTTGTTGCAACTATTTGTAGCTTTGGTGTTCTATTTCTGTACTGTGATATAAGGATTATGAGATAATATTATTCTAGGGCCCTCTGTTAGTTGACCTTCAGGTTCCATTCTTATGAGTTTATTCGTTTTCTCCATATTTCTGGTGTGTTTTATTTAATGTCCATACATGTTTACAATGAGTGTCTTGTCATAGCCTCGTCACTACTTCGTCGAGGTTAGGCTCGACACTTACGGAGTACATGGGATCAGTTATACCCATACTACACTTCTGCACTTCTTGTGTAGATTTCGGTATTGGTCCTAGCGGCGCATAGAGAAGATTGCTCGGATCAGATCTATTCAGGATACTTGAGGTAGAGCTGCACGACGTCCGCAGCCCTTGAAGTCCCCTTCCTTATTTGTTTTACTTTTTATATTTTCTCAGACAGTTGTGTTTCATTTCAGAGCATGTTCTTAGTATTCTAGTCACTCATGTATTTGTGATTCAAAATTTTTGGGATTAGTTTAACCGGTTATTTATGGATTTATTATATGTATTATAGAGTATTTCAATAGTTAATTATTCATATTCTTCTTTTAAATTGTTAAAATTGGTTAATTCTTTAGCTAATATTAGCTTTCCTAGCAAGTGGATGTTAGGCGCCATCACGGTCCCATGGTTGGGATTTCGGGTCCTGATAAATTAGTATCAGAGCACTAGGTTGCCTAGGTATCACGAGTCATGAGAAAGCCTAGTAGAGCCTGGAGGATCGATACAGAGAAGTTTGTACTTATCTTATAGAGGCTGTAAGGCTTTAGGAAATTACACTTCTTTCTTCTCTATCGTGCGGCTTATTTCTATAGATGACGTTTGAATTATTTTACTCTTATTCTCTCACAGATGGTGAGGACACGTACAGTATCCACAAATGATCAGGAGCCAGAGCCCCATATTGCATACACTACCAGGGGTAGGGACCAGGGCTGAAGTAGAGCCAAAGGCAGAGGCAGAGCTCAGCCTAGAGCATGCGTAACAACACCTATTGTAGAGCCTCAAATCGAGCGGGAGGCGGAGATCCTTGTTCCGGCCGCCACTTGGACCAGCTCAGGCCCCGGAGGGTTTCATTGCTATCCCTCTGCTCCAGGACGCCCTAGTCCACCTGGTTGGCCTTAAGGAGAGTGTGGCCTAGGACAGAGTATTTCCTATGGCACCAGCCATCTCTTAGGCTGAGGGATGAGCCCAGACTCCCATTACTCACACTCCAGAGCAGATTGCTCATAGATATCAGACCCCAGCAGTTCTACCAGTTGGAGAAGCTTAGCCAACTATTGCTACACAGCCTAGGGAGAGACCTGCGATGTTAGCTGAGGGGCTGCATAAGTTGGACAAGTTTACCAAGCTGTTTCCCCCTTAGTATAGTGGTTCACCTTATGAGGACCCCCAGGATTTCTTAGACTGTTGCCATGAGATATTGCGCAATATGGGTACAACGGAGACCAATTGAGTTGATTTCACAGTGTTTTGGGTGATTGATTCTACCAAGAGATGGTGGCAGAAGTATGTTCAGAGTAGGCCAACAGGTTCACCTTCTCTCACTTGGGCTCAGTTCTCACAATTAATTTTAGAGAAGTTCATCTCCTTCACTTAGAGAGAAGATCTCTACAGTCAGTTTGAGCACCTCAGCAGAGCAGCATGGCTGACACTAAGTACGAGACCAGATTTGTGGATCTATTGTGCCATGGAGCTATCCTGATCCCTAATGAGAGGGTGAGGATGAGGAGATTTATAGATAACCTTACTTACGGCATCAGGCTACAGATGGCCCGAGAGACTGAGGATGTTATTTCTTTAACTCGCGTTGTAGAGATTATTAGATGGATCGTGAGGATTCGTGGTCAGGGTAGAGGCTACATATGAGAAGAGCCATCATCATTTCGGTAGTTTCAGTGGTGCTTCGTCGGGAGGCAGATGTTCATTTGGTAAAGGCCATCCTATCAGTCCTATTCAGTCAACACTTCGGGTGTCTCATGGTCCTTCAGGTGGTCACGACGCGTATGGGTCTCCTTTTGAGCAACCAGTATTCAGTGTATCACCAGTTATTATCAGTGCACCGCCGCTACAGAGTTACTACAGTGGTCATTTGGCTCATTAAGGATAGTCTCAGACTAAGCAGTTGTGCCAACCGAGGGTTGTTTTGAGTGCGGTGACGCATATTATTTCAGGAGGTACTATATTATATTAAGGAGCAGTATGCCACAATAGGGTACTCATGCCATGATTCCAGCACCGGTTGCTCCACCGCCCTCTCAGCCAGCTAAAGATGGGGGTAGAGAAGCCATAGGTAGAGGTAAGACAGTTAAAGATGGAGGCCAGTTAGTGAGAGGCTGTCCGAGAGGTGGGGGGTTAGATTGGTAGGGCTCAACCCCGTTTCTATGCATTTCCAGCTAGGCCTGAGGTAGAGTCATCTGATGCGATCATCACATGTATTATTTCGGTTTGTCATAGAGATACATCAGTTTTATTTTATCTGGGCTCTATTAGTTCGTATTTGTCATCCTATTTTGCTTCATATTTGGATATGTCTCGTGATTCTCTAAGTGCTCCTACTTATGTGTCCATGCCCATTAAGGATTCTATTTATTGTGGACCGGGTCTATCACTCTTGTTTGGTCACTATCGGGAGCTATGAGACTAGGGTTGACCTTCTGTCACTTGATATGGTGGATTTTGATGTGACTTTAGGCATGGATTGGTTTTCATTGTATCATTCTATTTTGGATTGTCATGCCATGACTAAGACATTAGCCATGCTGGGGTTGCCTAAATTGGATTGGAGAGGGACTCATGGTCATTCCACTAGCAAGGTCATTTCATATGTGAAGGCTCGATGTATGGTCGAGAATGGGTGTTTGTGTATTTGGCTTATATCCATGATTCTAGTGCAAAGGTTCCTTCTATGGATTCGGTTCCGGTTGTGTGTGAGTTTCGAGAGGTGTTTCCTATAGACTTGCCGGGCATGCCACCCGACAGAGATATTAACTTCTGCATTGACTTAGTTTTGGGTACTCAGCCTATTTCTATTCCACCATACCGTATGGCTCTAGTTGAGTTGAAAGAATTAAAAGAACAGTTGCTAGATCTGCTTAACAAGGGATTCATTAGACCTAGTGTCTTTTCTTGGGGTGCACCAGTGTTATTTATACTCCACTCATGGGTGTGATATTGTGCACACGATCCGCCCCCGGAAGAATTTAAATAATTTTGCCATGAGTGTGGTCCTCCATAATAAGTACAAGGGTCATCAAAGTATGAACACCTGCCATGCAACGACCCGACCGGTCATTTTAAGTATCGTAGCCTTGTTCCCCCATTTATTACTTATATTATGTTCGTTTGTTATTATGTGACTTACCGGGGTAGTTGGTTTTGTTCCGGGGATGTTTCAGAATGAATTGGGACAATAAGTCCCAAGGTTGGAAGCCTAAGTTAAAAAAGTTGACCGGATATTGACTTATGAGTAAATGACTTAGGAATAGAGTTTTGATGGTTCTGATAGCTCCGTATGATGATTTTGGACTTAGGAGTGTGTCCGAATATTGATTTGGAGGTCCGCAGATGATTATGGCTTGAATTGGTGAAAGATGGATAAGTTGAAGTTTGGATAGTTAAAAAGTTTGACCGAGAGTTGACGTTGTTGTTATCGGGCTCGGATTTTGGTTTCGGCAGTTGGAATAGGTCCGTTGTATCATTTATGAATTGTGTGAAAACTTTGAGGTCAATTGGAGTTAGTTTGATAGGTTTCGGCATCGATTGTAGAAGTTGGAAATCAATTAGTTTCATTAGGCTTGAATTGGGGTGCGATTCGTGTTTCGATGTTGTTTGATGTGATAAGAGGCCTTGACTAAGTTCGTATGATATTTTAAGACTTGTTGATATGTTTGGATGGTTCCCAGGGGCCTCGGGAGTGATTCAAATTGAAATCGGATCAAAAGTTGGACTTGGGCAAATTCCGGTGGCAACAGATCTAGTGTGACCGCACATGCGAGGTTTTGGCCGTAGGTGCGGAGCCGCAAAAGCGGCCAAAAAGGCGCAGATGTGGGATTTCGTGAGGAATCCTGGGAGCACAGGCACGGAATGAAGTCCGCAGAAGTGGATGCGCTTCTGTGCAAGAAGGCCCGCAGAAGCGGAAACGGACAAGGAAGAGGGGAGCCACAGAAACGGAAGGACTCCGTAGGCGCGGAAGCGCAGGAGCGGGGGATGAGCCGCAGAAGCGGTCCCGCAGGTGCGAGAAGGGGACCATATGTGTGATTGGTCAGGGACTTAAGTGAGTCCCGCAGGTGCAAAACTTTAACCGCAGAAGCAGATATTGGGTTCGCAAGTGCGAAAAGCCTGGCAGATTACATAAAGACGAGGGTTAGAGTGTTTTCTTCATTTTTGGACTTTGGGAACTCGGATTGAGGCAATGTTTGAAGGGGTTTTCACTATATTTCAAGAGGTAAGCAACTTTTGGTCATTTTTATCTATTAATATTGAATACCCATTGAATTTTCCTCATAGATTTGGTGTTTTTGGGGTGAAATTTGTGGATTTTTGACCCATGTATTGGAGAGTAAGATTTGGGGATTTGAGTGGCGATTTGAGGTCAGAACTGGGTGATTTTAGTATGGTTGGACTCATTATTAAATGGGTGTTTAGATTTTATAAATTTTGTTGGATTTCGAGACATGGGCCCGGGGTTGACTTTTTGGGTTGACCTTTTGACTATTGTTAAAGAACTTAGATTTATCGTATGTGATTGATTCCTATAGCTTGTATTAATTGTATTAAGTTGTTTGCGGCTAGCTTCGAGTCGTTTGGAGGCCGATTCGCGAGGCAAGGGCTTATTGGAATAGATATTTGCGCGGTTTGAGGTAAGTAACACTCTTAAACTTAATTCTAAGGGTATGAATCCCTGAAAAACATAATATATGGTTGGTGTTGAGGTGACGCACATGCTAGATGACGGGCGTGTGGGCATGCACCGTGGTAATTATGACTCGATCGATTCCGTGGTATTGTGTAGTTATCAAACCTTGTTGCTATTCATGTAATCCCTATGTGTTAGAATAATTGAGCTGCAATCCATGTTAGAAATCATGTTTAGGCTATATGCTTATTCTGTTGGGACCCACTAAGGTCATTTTTGTTGTTGACTTATTTGCTTAAATTGCAATTATGCACTCAGTCACATCCATCATTTGCATATCATATCTCAGTCTATGTTGCTATTTATTGTTACATCATGTATCATTATTTGGGCTGATTAGCATGAGATTTGTGAGCCCAAGAGACTAGAAAGAATGATGACTGAGTTGGGGCCTGAGAGCCGTGTTGTGAGTGAGGTTGTGGATCGGGCTGCACGCCGCAGCATGCCTTCTTGGCTATATATATATTATTGTTATGGATCGGGTTGCACGTCGCAGCAAGCCTTATAGGCTGTATCTATTATTATGGGATCGGGCTGCATACTGCAGTAGGTCATATGAGCTTTATATTAGCGCTTGGACATGATCCACCACTCCAGAGTCTAACATACCAGCAGTGAGTGCAGGTACCGTACATTATTGAGTGGTTGAGTGTGATGAGTGAGAGCTGTGATAGTCAGATTGAGTACTCTGAGAGTGTGAGTACACGAGTTATCACTATGATACATTACATGGGACATGCGCATTTGACATGTAGATATATAGATGCAACATTCCTCATATCAGCCATACTTGGCATATTTTATCAGTGTTGAGCTTAAACTGTTAAACTTGAAAGCATGTCTACGTTTCTGTACTGTGTACAAACTGATTATGAAATTTCTCTAAGTATTACTGTCATTTCCCTGTTATACTTGTACTGTTATTATCTGGATTTGGACTGTACCTTTCTGAGCTCATCACTGCTTTCAGTCCAAGGTTAGTCTTGTTACTTATTGAGTACATTGGGTCGGTTGTACTCATACTACACTCTGCACTTCGTGTGCAGATCCAGGTACATCTGGACCTGGTGGTTGCTAGACTCAGAGCAGTATCTGTTAGGAGACATTTGAGGTATCTGCTTTGACGCCCGCAAACCTCAACTCTCCTTCTTTTCAGTTTTTATTTTGTACTATTCTATCATTCAAACAATTGCATTAGAGATTTTGACTGTGTTGGCACTTAGTAGCTCATGTACTCGGTGACACCCGAATCTTTAGAGATTTTATATTTGAGTCACAGTTATTCCTTTCGGTTATTTATGAGATTTCTACTGTTAAACTCAATATATCATTCTGTTCAATTAAAATACGTAGCTATTTTGTGATTGCCGGCTTGCCTAGTACCGTGATAAACGTCATCACAACATGTTGAGATTTGGGTCGTGACATACCATCCGACCAATTTTATTTATATGATGCCATTTTTCAAAAATTAAGAAAAATAAACAAGAAAACAAACAAAGAAGAAACAATAATTACTAAAAAGAAAGATAAGAATAATGACTACACAAATATTCACAAGTTTGGACCAAAGCACGTACCCTTACTTCTCAAATAACCTATATGCGCCAAATTGTTCCCCAGCAACGACGCCAATTTTGATTACTTCCAAATCCACTCTTCAAAGAGTAAGGGGACACGATCGCATGCAATATAATATACCCAACTATGAATTAGGATCGAATCCCACAGAGAACAATATGTAGGCGATTAGGCAATTAAGAGAATTATCGCTTATTATGCTAAGTCAAACACTGATTGGTGTTTTTGAGAAAATATTTATATCTAAATACGAAAATCTAAACTAACCTAGAAAGCAAGTAAAATGATCAATGGCTAAAAGCAAAGATACACGGGGAATTACACTCAAGTAACGATGCAATGTATTTTACGATTTTACAAATATGAGCGAGTTTATAGTAATTAGCCCCGGATATTAATTCTATGTTAGCTTCTTCTGAAGATTAACAAGTCTTCCTAATTGAATTATCCCTAAAACAGTTAAGAGATTAAGCACACCCGAATATGGCTACAAGTAGTTCAATCCTATCCCTAGGTAAAATCTATAAAATGAGGATTAACGCCTCAGGTTCTTGTTAATTAATCGTTCTCAACCCCAAACTACCTTTTCCAAGATTAATTCAAAGTTAATGGTCGAGTCCTAGGGTTAGATAATCCCTTTGAAAACATTAAAGATCAAGAATAATTAAAAAAATATTTACCTCACATCAATATTAATAAAAATAATTCAATACATAAGCATAACAAGATATTTAACCCGAACTTTAATAGTGAATATTCTCATAAACAAGATTCAAGAATTGGAATAAATACTACACACTTAAATATTTAATGCAAATCAAGGAAATGAAGAAATGAGTAAAAATGTGCTAGAAATTCTCAACCAAAGTCGTTAAATCTTCAATTCCCAATTGTGTGTGCAAGAACTCTAGCTCTAAAACCTGTATTTTCTACTTAAAGACTGCCAAAGATATTGTCTAAATGAGCTAGGTTGTGTATTAAAGGGTTTGGGGCCAAAAAAATGTGAAATTACATCACGGCCCAGAACTAAAGCCTGTTATTCGCAAATGCGAAGGAAGGTTCGCATGACTCTATTGTTGACCATCGCATTTGCGATCCGGATTTCGCATTTGCGAACTAGGCCTTGTTCACTTGTTTTCGCATTTGCGATGACGGAGTTCGCATTTGCGAAGGTTGACTTCGCATTTGCGATCCAACCATCGCATTTGCAACTTCTCCTGTTGCGAGCAGGAAGTTCGCATTTGCCAACTTTGATTGCCAAGGTTGACTTCGCATTTGCGAGCTCACTGCTCGCATTTGCGATATCTTAGGACATTTTCCAGTTTTCTTCTTCTTGACTTATTTTCATTTAGTTTGTTTCCGATAACTTCTAAATCACATAAACTTATAAAATAGAAGTAAACGGCATTGAATACACTATTTTATTAATCAAACATAGGAAAAATCTAAGCTTAACGAAAAGATAAGTTGGTAAAATACTTACTTATCAGTAACTAATATGTCACAATGATTAATGGCAAGTCCTAAATCATTTTCAGCATGCCTATTGGAGTGAACTGTACCTTTCTGCTATGATTAAATTTTGGAAGTAGTTACTAAATAGGTTTAGGGGAACAAACATTTACTTGATTATTCATGCTATAATAAGTGACTGACCATGAAAATATTAGTTGAACTCGAAAATTCTGAGTTAGCTGCATTTCTGTGATTTGTCCAGTCAAAATGGCAATACATAATTGCTTCCTATTTTTTCATGTGAATAAACTTGGTGTAAGATTCAATCTGAATTTTCAGAAGGCCTAAAATGATTATATGAGTATAAATGCAGTGTTGCTTGCAGTGTTTATATGAATATTTGATAATTTATGATTGTTTGAACTAGGAATCTTGAGTTTAGTAAGCCATTTGATGTATATGTCTGCTGCATTAATGATGGCCTAGTTTGATGAAGCATGTTGTTAGTATAAGTCTCTTGAGCCCGATTCCTCTCTCAAAAAATATGGATCAGCCATCACTGATTTTGACTATAAGGTTGACCACATTTTGAAGAGAATCCCTCCTTGGCACAAGCACTGCTCGAGGTCGAAAGGGAAATCTGTTGACACCTATAAACCTTTGGCCAAAGTCAGAAGGAATTGATCCCCGTTAATCCTCTGAGAAATCACTTGATTTGGTTTATGTACACTTTCTTTAAGGTTATAATGATGCATTGTATCATCTTTATGTTACTGCCTCTACTCCATAATGCATTGGACATATACTACTTATCATTTCTTCTTCTTTTGCATGAACACCTCTCTTAGGCCTGCTAAGTTCTTTTCGAACTCGCCCAACCCAAATGATTGGGCTGCTGCTACACTGTTTTGCAATTGCCATTAGAATTGTTGTCATTTATTATCATTCTGGGTCTCCTAGTGCTAAAGAGGGCTGACCCGCGTCAGCCCAGATCAAGAGTTTAATTTCTTTACTTACATTCCTTTATCACTTTGTGTATTTCATGTTTATGATAACTGACACTATTAGCGGATGCTTATGTACTTCTTTTAGCATGATTACATAGAAGCTAGCTTTAGTGAGACAAATCTATCGATAAGATAGAAATTAACATAGATCGTTACCCCCTCTTTATAAATCTCACAATTATTTAAAGCGATGCATGTTAGCCTAGAAACTATTTTTGCTAAACTTGTCTAGTATTTTCTCCTTATTAAGAAGTTTTGCATAATTGATTTCAAACAAACAAGGCAATACTTAGGATTGATCGGCTACTCTTTAAAGAAAACAAAATTGATTTAGCCTCTTTTTTGCGAAAATAACGGGAAAACAACGCAATTTTATAATAAAAGGGAAGATCATCTTAAGCAATTAAGGTATATCTTATACGTCATTTACCCATTTTTTACAAATATGCATTGCTTTAAAATTCACATCTTTAACCACATTTACTTTTGGATTAAACTCAACCAAGGCTTGTTATTTTGAAATAATGCATTACTCTGTGATTTACAAGGTTATGAACCTTGTAGCTCGTTTCCTAGTATGAGTTGTTATTCAATAGCTATTTACCTTTCAAACTAATCTCATAATTTAATATCCCCCATGTATACTTTAAATAACTCACGACTTTAGCCTACCTTATTTTCGAAAAAATAATCAGAATATAGGCAATCCTCTTCCCCATTTTTAGACTAAGTTTAAGCAACAATTTTTGTTTTTGTAGATTTTAAGGATGCCTCACCCCTTACTCTTAGAATAACTTGAACATTTACCTAGAATTTCATTGGTTTAGTAGATTATAAGATGTTAATTTTTATTCAATTTATAGGTACCCTGGTATATCTTAAATATTAGGTGGCAACTTTTTATCTTTATGAACCTTGAAATTTCTATTTTGTTTAATCCTATCTTAACATGTGTAACATAAGGCGCGACAGCATGACAACTCTGTTGGGGAATCTTAGGTTCTAGACTTAGCGCATTTAGTCAAAATTGTATCACTTGGAGATGTTTATTTATATTCTGTCAATTATTTGTTTAACTTTCCATTATGTGTTCATACGCTTTCATAATTCGCTTATCGTTTTATCACTTACACTATCACATTTTAATCACAATTACCTGTTACTGCTTTCCATACACTCTCATCACATTTTCATATCGAGTCTTGGCCGTGCACAATCATACACAAGTCACATGAGGGTTGCCTTTTCACCCCTCCAAACATTCTTTCAAAATTCTTTGGTTTCAGAGAACGACATGTGAGGCCAACTGACATGTCGCCTGGCAGTTATTCAGTCCGACTCTCAGAAGTTTAGGAAACACTCTACTCTTAGAAATATAGTCAGGTTGGCACATACCTTAGGCGGGCCAGTCCTTGGCATTGGCCTACAAATAGGAAAACCTCCTTGATGTCAACTGGTTCTCCATCTGACGACGTGTATTTCTGTGAGAACAATAAATTAATCCAAATTTAAGACACAAAGGATTTGGAGCAATAAAATTTACTGACCTTCTTTCATTTTTCTTCCGTCTAGATGGAAATCAATCGCAACCCCCCAGAGATTAAAATGGTCATGGGAGCTCCCCTAGATTGTATCACGACCCAAAATTTACCTAGTCGTGATGGCATCTAACCCAGTGCTAGGTAAGACATATATGGAATAAGGTAACTTAAGTGAAAGATAAAAAACAACAAGAATGAAAATAACTGAAATCTATACAGCATCCCAAGGACTGGTTGTACAAGTCATAAAGACTCTATGATTTACAAAACCGATATGAAGAATAAATAAAATATTTGTTTAAAGTTTATATCAATAGAATTGAAATCTTAAACTAACATGAACAACAAGTATCTTGAATCCGGAACGCTGGTACGTCGTCAATGCAAGGCTTCGTCTTCCCAGCTACGCAGCTCTAAGATCTGCACGCAAGATGCAGAAGTGTAGTATGAGTACAATCGACCCCATTTACTCAATAAGTATCTTGACTAACCTCGGTGAAGTAGTGACGAGGTCTTAAGTTAAAAGATACCCACTTATTATTTTGCTTGTGCATATGATAAGGAGAAAGATCAAATAGAGACACAAATAGCCATGTATTAAATAAAACAAGAATATAAATGACACAATTAGGAAGGACATGTGATAGAAGTAAATCAAGTAGAAGCATAAGAGTAACAGTAACAGACAAGGTAGGAACACAGATATAGTAGAAACAGGCCAAATAGGAAACACAAAGGTAACTATATAAGGAACACAAGCGTGAACGTAACATACAAAACATCTATCACGGCCCAAATTTCCCTCTGTAGGATGTCATGAAGGCACCTAGTCTCTAAGACTAGGTAAGCCTAACACTTACTGAATTAAAGACATAATTTAACCAAAATAATTACGAAGCATGAAACTGAAATTTTCAATAGCAAAACTAATGATCCTAAGTACAATACAATACCCTAAAACGGGTAGTACAAGTCATAAGCTCTACTGAGTTTGCTAGAAAATCCCTAAATACAACTGTTCAGAATAAAATTAAACAGTACAAGTACAATATCAGAAGGTGACTCTGAGGCCTGCGAACATGACGGCAAGTTTACCTTGAGTCTTCACCGCAATGCTCGACCAGCTAGCTAATAATCAACAATAATCGAGGTACCTGGATCTGCACAAAAAATATGCAAAAGCATGGTATGAGTATACCACTGCTATACCTAGTAAGTATCAAGACTAACCTTGGTAGAGTACTGATAAGGGACAGTCAAGACACCTGCCGGACTAAACAACCTGAACAAGTGTGAAGGTGAAAAATTTTAATATAAAGCTAAGCAGAATAAGGAATACAAAACAATACTTGTAATGATACACTGGTAACATCAATATTTAACAGGAAGCAGTCATGTAATAATGCTATAGAGTAAGTTGATCACAGTCTAAGTCCGGCAAAACCAAATAAAGGAAAACCAGCAACAACTCAATAAGAACAACCGCTTTCACACCGGATCTGTTCAAGCATTTTCATGAGTTATCGAACCTCATAATCACAGCTCGCGGGTCCGAATTCACGAACCTTAATCACTTGGCATCTTGTGCCCACATTACAACTCATAACCGCACGGACGACTCACGTGCCAATAGACAATCCTCACACATAAGGCAAGTAGACAAGAGTATGTATAATGGTCAATGGCGTCAGGATTCATCTTTTAAAACCGATATGGGTGATTTAACTACGTGTATGCTTGTGCAAGTGTTCTACCACAATTCAAGTCAACAAATAAGAGCAGAGACAATGAATGGCACATAAGAAATGATCACCACACAATGTATTGTGTAATAAAGGCAGCAATGAAATTTGAAGCAACGACTAGCACAACAAGATTAGCTACATAGAACTAAGCAAATAGTGCAACACGGAGGAAGACAATTAATAGTATGCTAAGGATATAACAATCAAAGACTAGTACAAAAGAATGGGAAAATGACAACAAGAGCCCTACCGAGGTACCGCCTCGTAGTCTCAAATCATAAAATAAATCACAAACTTTCCTTATATCACCGCGGGGGCCTTTATATTTAGTTTTTAAAAATTATTTTTCCCGAAATAGCATCTCGCGTTTTAGCCCACCTTATCACAGTGCATGACTTCTAGTAGTTCCCCTACTAGCCACGCGTTTCAAGCCTACCTTATCTCACTACATGCGTTTCAACACTCAGATCTTATACCACCACATGCATATCAATAATAACAACAACACGGAAGAAACATCGTGCAACACAATAACACCATCACGGTAGAAACCTCGTGCAAACACAATAACAACGGCACGACAGAAACCTCATGCAAACAACATAACAATTATCCCAATAATAACATGTATGCCAAAACATAACAACTCAAACAAATGACTTTTACAATATGTGCCCACATGCCACAACATTTCCTCAAAATAGTTTTAATATCACAACCACGCATAGCCCTCGGTTCAACAACACTGAATACAACAGCAACAACGACAATAATACGAGAATACGATAAGTAAATCAACTAAGGAACTTCAAAATACAAAAGTAATGGAAGAATGAGCTCACAATGAAAGACACAATAGGGAATAATGGTTTCAACAAGAATATCTCAACAAGGAAGAGATAATGTGTAGCAATGATTCCACAAAAGTACAATTCAACGATAAGAGGGATAACATGAATCAATGATTCCAAATAAGGATATGTCAACAATGATAAGAGATAACAAAACTTCATTTAGGGTTGAGCAATTACGGAAGAGATACAACAAATTCAATTAAGGATAAGAAGATTATGGAAAAAGATAATAATAAATTCAATCAAGGATAAATAATTACGGAAAGAATAGCATGGCAATAAAAGAGGCAAGAACTTCAGTTAAGGCACATAAGACTTTAATCGGCAATAAGGATAAAACATGAAGCAATTAACTCCAAATAAGACACGTAAGGGTGAATTTAGTAAATGGGGAATTTAACATGACAAAAAACTTCATATTTAATGGACATAAGAACCTAAGAGCCCTAAATAGTCAAATTTCCATAAATAAGCTCGAGCATGTACTCGTCACCTCACGTACACGGCCTTCCCATGACACAATTAGCACAAATGACTCGAATCCTAAGGGGTAGTTCCCCCACACAAAGTTAGGCAAGATACTTACCTCGAAGAAGCTAGATCGTTACTCTAAAATGACCTTCTCGAGTGAAATAATCTCTGGACGGCTCAAATCTAGCCAAAATAACTTCAAATCATAAATAAAACTCATAGAAGACAATTCCGGATAATAAAGCTTCGATATTTAATTAAAACTAAAAAGTCAACCTAAAAGTTAACCCCTGGGCCCGCATCTCAGAACCCAACAAAAATTACAAAATTTGAAAACCCATTCGATAACGAGTTCAACCATACTAAAACTATTAATTTCCGACATCAATTCGTCCTTCAAATCATCACTTTATGTTTTTAAAAGATTTTACAAACAAATTCACATTTTCTTCCTTTTCTATTCACTAACTTAATGATATAAATAAGTATGAAAGCATGAAATATAATCATTTTCGGATAGAGAACACCTACCAAAATCAAACTCGTGAAGAATCCTTCTAGAATCGCTCAAAATCTGCGACCTCGCATTTGCGAGAAAAGGTTCACATCTGCGAACCCAACTAGCTAGCCCAGTGGCCACACCTACGCAAGAATGAGTAGTATATGTGACTCAATGAAAGCGCACAAACAGCCGTAGAAGCGGACATCTTCGCATTTGCGATCAATGGGCCGCATAAGCAGCCATCGCATCTGCGACAAAAACAACACAAAAGCGAAGCTTCCTCCCAGGCCTCAACATCGCAGAAATGACAAAATCTTCACAGAAGCGGCTCCGCATCTGCAATCAAACCTCCACAGAAGCAGATACACCAGAACACTGCCCAACAGCCTTAACCAAAATATTGCCAAAACGATCTGAACCTCATCCGAAACTTATACGAGCCACTCGGGACTCCATCCGAATATACCAACAAGTTCCATAACACCATGCATACCTACTCTAGGCCTCAAATCACATCAAACAACATCAAAACTAGGAATCGCACCTTGAATCGAACTTATGAACTTTCAAATCTTCCAACTTCTAAAACTTATGGCGAAAGATATCAAATCAACCTGGAATGATATCAAAATTTGTAGCAAGTTCCAAATGGCATAACGGAGCCAATCCACTCTCTGAATCGTAATCCGAGCTCGATATCAACAAAGTCAACTCCCAGTCAAACCTTTTAACCTTCCAAAACTTCAACTTTCCAATTTTCGCAAAATGCATCAAATTACCCTACAGACCTCCAAATCTAAATCTGGACGCACGCCTAAGTCCAAAATCACCATACAAAGCTATTGGAATTATCAAAATGCCATTTCAGAGTCGTCTACATAAAAGTCAAGACTCTGATCAAATCTTACCGCTAAAGCTTCTAAAACAAGAATCTCTATTCCAAATTGATCTCGAATTATCCGAAATCCAACTCGACCGCACATGCATGCCATAATACACAATACAAAGCTGCTCGAGACCTTATGCCACCGAACGTGACGCTAATTTTCAAAATGATCGGTCGAATCGTTATAACATCAAACATTAATAGAAACTTAAGTAGAGTGCATGTGATTGTTTAACGTTCGAGAAATCATAACAAAAATCCAACTCTCATTCTTTTCACATAGAAACAAGCAACCATCCAATCGTATTTCAAATCACACATCAATACTCATAGTGCCAACATCATATCAATCCGCACGCAAATACCCTTTTTGCCAAACAATTCTCTAAGACCCCAATCATCATCTCTTATTACGGACGAGGAAGCTCAAGTAGCATGGCAATAATATGTATAAATGGGTGTTAATGATGCTACGATCAAATTAAGTATGTAAACAGTCTCAAAGACAACACATTAAATTCTTTAAGATGCCATACGTTCTAACCTGATTCCTAACACTGATAATTAAGTTCATTATTCATAGAATTAAGTCAAGGAATCACCAAGTTCCACAAGGCACAAAGAGGCATACAATTCCCCCTCCCGAGCATGAAAACCCCGGCACATGCATATACGCTTGTCACCTCGTATATGCATCACTCCTGCATATAGCAAACAATATTATTTAGTAGGAAACATTCATTCAACAAAGCTAGGCAAGACACTTAGCTCAAACAAGCTAAACCAATACTCTAAAAAATCCATCTCGCACTAATCGACCTCCAAATGGATCTAATCTAGCCAAAAAGAACTCAATAACATCAAATAATTGCATAGGAATCAAACCCAAATGATAAAGGTTGAATCTTTAATCAAATACTCAAACTTAACCGAAAAGTCAACCCGAGCCCGCACCTCTGAACCCGACATAACTCATAAATTCCGATAACCCATTCAAATAAAAGTCCAACCATACAAATATCTGAATTCAAATTGATGTTCAAAACCAAATTATTCACTTTAGAAAAGTATTGCCAAAACCCCCCAAAATGCACTTTCTTATCTTCCAAGCCAAAACCATTTTTTCTTCTTTAAACTTCCTTGATTTAGAGCCAAAATTAATGATAGATTCATGTTATAATCATACATTCTAGTTAGGTTTACATAACCCAATGAAGTAGGTGAAAAATCCCTCAATAATCGCCTCTTCCCGAGCTATAAAACCTTATGAGAAAAAGTGACTAAATTTCAGAACAAGTAAAAATAAATACAGCAGTTGTCCCAACTCGAATCAGATCCTAAATGATCCCAAAACTTACATTTGCTAAGTCCAACATAATCCTTGAAATATTACACCCAAGATACCCTTTTGAATCACTCTATTTGGCTTTAAAATGAGGGAGATATGACGTTTTAAAGTTTCAAAGGAAGTCTGAAAATTTTAGGTATATAATTGGTATTTTCGTAATTATTGCACCAGAAAATCAGCAATCACAAAATCTTCTTTTTGGCACCCAAAACTCATTCACAACATCCCATACACAAACCATACATGCATTTCAATTATAAAACACGCTAGGAACCTGCTCACGCACTCAAAATACCGAAAAGAGGTGGTCTTGACCTGATATTGACCGTGGTCAACCTCCAAATCCTTAACTTAACTAGTCTCTCAACCAATGATCAAAATATACCCGAGCCCCTCGGGACCCCATCCAATCATACCAACAAGTACAAATACATTATCCAAACTTATCCAAAGACCCAAAACACATACGGAAACACCACAATAAAGAATCGAGGCTCAAACCGAATAGAATTTCTCTTAAGTTGTTAAATATTTATTCCTTCAAAAGATTACCTAAATCACACTTACTGTCATGGGCTGCTTTCCATCATCGACCCATGACCCCTTGGACGCGCCCCATGGTGTCCCAGCAAGCCTCCCAACGCCTAGCTCCATGGTCTTCCCCATGGTCTCTGCAGCGCCAAGTGACAAGCGCGCATGCGCCTCTGTCGCCCCACCGATAATCAGTGTCAGCGCCCAACGACTGGCGAATGCCGCGCGCACAAACCATCATGTTGCCAATAGCGCCGCACGCACAGACAGTGCCTAGCGCCCAGCTGCTGGTAGATCCAAATAGTGTCGCGCGTGCCAACAGCAATGCGCGCGCAGACCCTGATGCTCAAGACAAAGTTGCTGTCATCGGACTTGCTTCCATAGAAGATTAAGTCATTTTCATTGTAATTATAGAGTAGTTTTACTTCATTCATTTTCAGTGTGCTTCTACAGCTTTCTTAGGTCAACTCATGTAACTTTGTTTTTTTTTTTTAAGCATTATTAAGGGGGACCAAAGCATTCAAACAATTCTCTGTACCGGTGTCTCTCCCCCCGACACCGCATTGCATCTTGTAATAGCTTTCATCATCATCAATACAATCATCAACTTTCATCATCAATTGCTCATTTTTCGCTGCTCAATTGCTCACGACATTGATTTTCCCGTACGGCACTGACAATCTAGTCTAGCGTACGGCGAGGACCTCAGTTGGCGCATAGCAACCGCACTGACATCGGTTGCTTTGCCTTACGTCGCCCTTCCAAGGAACTTTAGGAAGGCGCCGCGTAACAGTTGGTATCAGAGCCTAGGCTCGACATCGGACAAGGGAACTCATTGCCATCATCATCACCATTTCTGACCATGGTGAATTACGGGGATCGTATCACGACCCTAGAACAGACGGTTGACGCATTACGGCCCATAGTGGATACGTTGCCTGATCTAAAAGCCAGCCTAGTACAAAGGTTGGACGACCTGGACCGCAGAATGCGGCAGGCGAAAATTGGCATAGCAAACATCAGTTGCGACTCCGAGGAAGACCGGCAAACGGCTGCCGTCGAGGCAACCGAAATTCATGGCAAATTCGAGGACCTCCAACAGGAGTGTGCCGAGGATTTAGCCTATCGGGAACGAGAGGCAGATAGACTGACCGTCATGCAGCAAACCATAGACAACTTGACAGGCCAGCTCAATGTTATCAATGTTGCCCTTCAAATCCTGCTCAAAGGAGGCGAAAACCAAATCAGGTGTGCCATGAACATTGCCCCCATGCCACAAAAGCTGAAAATTTCGGAACCCAAGCCATATAACGGAGCTCGGGATGCTAAAGAAGTGGAAAATTTCATCTTCAACATCGAACAATACTTCGATGTCGTTGGATAGTTGGAGGAATCCAAAAAGGTAGCAATTTCCGCCATGTATCTTCAAGGCGATGCAAACCTCTGGTGGCGAGTCAAATACGAAACCATCAGGGCCGGTGAAGATACTCTCAACGCATGGGTAGAACTGAAGGCTGCCATACGCCTGCAGTTCCTCCCCGAAAATGTGGAATATAATGCACGGAAAAAGTTGCGTGAACTCCGCCACACTAGGTCAGTGCGGGACTACGTGCGTGAATTATCCGCACTCATGCTAAACATACGGGATATGGGGGACAAAGACAAACTGTTCGCATTCATAGAAGGTTTGAAACCTCATGCTTGTATGGAGCTACAAAGACAACGGGTAGATACCCTGCCCAAGGCCATTCAAGCTTCAGAGTGCCTTGGGGATTATCAGTTGGAAACTCAAAAGGATAGGCCCCAGCCGCCTGTCCGAGGGGGATACAACGGGATCCAACCTAGCAACGGTGGCCCCAACAGAAACAGAGGAGATCGAGGTGCATCCAAATCTAAGAATCCTTCCTCAAGCAGCAACAGTGCTGCATCAGTCAACAACAATCAGGGGAGAAAGACCTCATCAGAATGCCGTCATTGCGGCGGGGAACATTGGAAAAATCAATGCCCTAATACCCAAATCAATGCTCAACAAACTGTTGACGATGATTAGTCAGATCAGGATGGCTCAGTCGGCACATAACAAGTAGGGGCCTTCAACGCATTTGTTGGCTCCATTCATGATACCTTGGCGGGAACCAGTGGTAGCAACCCCAAGAAGAATGCATTTCCAATCGACAAGAAAGGGAAAGGAAAGGCGAACGAGAGGCCTCCCACATCACAAAAGAGGACCTTAATGTTCGTTGACATGAAAGTAAACGGCAGACCTATTCGAGCATTGATAGACATAGGTGCTAGCCATAACTACCTGGCCTCAACTCAGGTGCAACGCCTCGGTCTAGCAGTGCAAAAATGCAAGGGTCGTGTCTAGGCTATCAACTCTCCATCTCAGCCAGTGAGTGGAATAGCCAAAGAAGTGCCAATGAAGCTTGGCCCATTCAAGGGAATATTACCTACGCATAGCTATCATCGATGACTTCTAACTGATAGTGGGATTGGAATTTCTCAGGCAAACAAACACCATCCCGGTACCATATGCCAACATGCTCATAATGATGGGAGACAACGGGGCCGAACCCTGCACCATACCGTGCATACCCATAAAGATGGCCGCTGGAAACATCTCGGCCATGCAGTCAAAGAAGGGAACCAACAAACCTGAACCTACGGTTCCGGCTGCCCTCAACATCATCAATCAAACATCAGATCATCGGCATCCAACAGCTCATGGCGCCCCTCATTGTGTGAAGACTTGTCAAGTATTCCAAAAGGACAAGTCGGATCACTCAGCACAAGCGGGACTCTTGGAGCCGCTGCCTGTCCCACAGAGACCTTGGAAAAGTATTTCCCTGAATTTCATCACAGGATTACCCAAGGTCGGAAATCATGCAACCATCATGGTGGTAGTAGACCAATTTTCCAAGTATGCTACCTTCATCGCAGTCCCACAGAACATATCGGTAGAAGATACAGCTCGACTCTTCTTCTCTCATGTTGTCAACCATTGGGGTATGCCCAGCAACATCATTAGTGACTGCGACCCATGCTTCACTAGAAAATTTTGGACCCAACTCTTCAGTTGCCTCGGATCCAAATTGAGTTACAACTCAAGCCATCATCATCAGCAAACATATGATCAAACAGACCGATTCAATGACATGCTGGAGGAATATCTCCGCCAATTTGCAACCGGGTCACAAACACATTGGGTGAAGCTTCTGGATGCTACTCAACTGTGTTTCAATTCACAAAAGTGCGCCCATACAAACAAAAGCGCTTTTGAAATTGTTACCGGACAGCAACCGCTACTCCCACAGAATGTGAATGCACCAAACATGCCAACATCTCATCGAGCTGCTAGTTTCTCGACAGAATGGGAGCAAACTTTGAAGATTGTGCAGAGCTATCTTGTCAAAGCCCAAGACAGGATAACGAGGTATGCCGAACAAAACCTTCGCTTTGCCCAACATCAAGCAGGGGACAAAGTGATGATAAGAACCTCGAGGCAGAACTTATTTGCAAAGAGGACCCAAGATCCTCGCCTATTGCAAAGCTACATCGGGCCTTTTTCCATTGAAAGGCGTATCGGGAAATCCACATACCAGCTGAACACACCAGTATGGTGGAAAATCCATCAAGTCTTCCATGTCAGCCGCCTCAGGCCATTTCAAAAATACATGGAAGATCATTCATAAAGCCACCTCACAACACCAAGGGGAACAGACCTCCCAACCATCAAGAGCCTGACCAATCATCATCATCTTGCAGGTAAGGATCCGAGGACGTCGCCAACTCAGGTGGGAGAGAATGTCATGGGCTGCTTTCCATCATCGACCCATGACCCCTTGGACGTGCCCCGTGGCGTACCGGTAAGCCTCCCAACGGCTAGTGCCACGGTCGGCCCCATGGTCTCGGCAGCGCCAAGTGACAAGCGCGCATGCGCCTCTGTCACCCCACCAATAATCAGTGCCAGCTCCCAGCGGCTGGCGAATGCCATCAGTGTCGCGTGCACCGACAATGCCATGCGCACAAACCATCATGTTGCCAATAGCGTCGCACGCACAGACAGTGCCTCGCGCACAGACCCAATGCCAAGAACCAACGCCCAGCCGCTGGCGGATCCAAATAGTGTCGTGCGCGCCAACAGCAATGCGCGCACAGACCTTGATGCTCAAGACAAAGTTGCTGCCATCGGACTTGCTTCCATATAAGACTAAGTCCTTTTCATTGTAATTATAGAGTAGTTTTACTTCATTCATTTTCAGTGTGTTTCAACAGCTTTCTTAGGTCAACTAATGTAACTTTGGTTTATTTTTTTAAGCATTATTAAGGGGGACCAAAGCATTCAAACATTCAAGTATTCAAACAATTCTTTGTACTGTGTCTCCCCCCCCCCGACACCGCATTGCATCTGGTAATAGCTTTCATCATCATCAATACAATCATCAGCTTTCATCATCAATTGCTCATTTTCCGCTGCTCAATTGCTCACGACATTGGTTTTCCCGTACGGCACTGACAATCTAGTCTAGCGTACGGCGAGGACCTCAGTTGGCGCATAACAACCGCACTGACATCGGTTGCTTAGCCTTACATCGCCCTTCCTAGGAATTTCAGGAAGGCGCCGCGTAATCAGATTACTTCCAAACTTAGCACACGAGTTAAACTCAACTATATAGACCTATCCAAAATCTCAGAACACCAATTGGATTCCAATAATATCAAAGTCAACCTTGGTCAAACTTATGAACTCTTAAGTTCTTCAAATTGCCACATTTCGACAAATAGTGTCGAATTCTTCTAAGAACCTCTAAAATCAAATCTGAACATATGTACAAGTGTAGAATCATTATACGAACCTATTGGAACCATCAAAATCTAATTTTTATAGTTCGTTTACCCAAAAGTCAAACCTTCATAAACTATTCCAACTTAAAGTTTCCAAATCGAGAGTCATTCTTCCAAATCAATCCTGAACCATTCAAAAACCAAAACCGACCACACATCAAGTCATAATACATCATATGAAGTTACTCAAAGTTTCAAACCACTGAATGGAACGCTAAAGCTCAAAATGATCGGTCGGGTCGTTACATTCTCCCCCACTTAAATATATGTTTATCCTCGAACATGCCAAGAGTCATTATAAAGCCATCAAATTACTGTATAATCTCACCATACACATACCCATGGGTGATCCCACATCACCTACACCCATATAGGCCCGTCCACACAACCTAATTGAAGATCATATCTTCAACCTTGGTCTATAAACCTTAGAATCCAAACTCCAACATCTGGAGTTTGTTATATGATTCGGTCCTTCTATGAATACATTGTATCGATCTCAACAAGCTGTATTAAGCTGTTAATATTCTGCCACTATCAAACCACACAATGTACCACATAACCCATATACTCATAATAATATCCCTAACCACAATAGCTGCTCATTACTGAACTCGGTACCGGTAATATAACTCATATCAAATAGAACCTTATTCCAAACCTCCATAACACTGGAAATGATAAAACAAAATGTGTAGAAACTTTTAATCACCCACCAAATCAACAAGTCGTGGAGATCTCTCACTTGACAAGGACCGTTGCCAAATTCTGAGTTGAGTAATGACTTTTTTCTTCCAAAACATACCTTATCCAAATTTGATTGCTCTAATTCCAAGTCCAATAACCTTATCTCACCCAGTACAAGGTGACTAGCCGACATACCACACACAATTCCACCTAAAGTCACATATAACGCAATCCACTCCCAACAAGCAACTACTCGGATATAACCAAAGATGGAATGAGAACCATTAAGAGAACTATCCAACAAGTCCAGCATGTACAACCCTAACGGTACCATGCTATGAATTCATCCCACAAGAAAGAAGCAAAACACACAAAATAACCACAAAGAATCACATCCTAACATAATCCCGTTGCGGCACGTAGCCCGGTCCCAACATACCAATCCATGCAAAATATCCTTCGAGCCATACTGCTCATAATCAACAACCACGTGGGTATAAACAGAAACAGACAAAATGCATGACCATAATGATAGAGAGATAATTAGCACAATATACCCTAGATAGGAAAACCATAACGAAGGCGCAAATAACAATTCAACACCCCAAGAGCCTTCTCGCTTGAATCTAGCCACAATGCCTAAACAGAATCACACCAAGTGTGTGAACAGTCAAGTAGTCTCACAATCCGTCATAGCATAAGAGAGTATCATACGAAACAAATCAGGGCACGAATATCCATTCCATCTGATGACATCCCCACAGTAATTGTCGCACAAGAGTAAGCAAGCCCGATCTGATGTAGAATACACATTCGTATCAGGCCTACAAATAGCCCCTAAATCAATTCCGATCATCTAAACATAGGTAAATAACCTTTTAAAACTCCATAGTAACTTATTCATAAAACATACCATCAGTTGTCTAACTCTTAACATATCTTCACAGTTCACAACCAAGGAATAGTCTGCCTCTAAGAACATCCAATCTCCAAAGCTCAAGAATACAGGAATCTCCATATCCGATCCAAACTCCATAATAAATAACTAATACATCACTCATAAATAATCATCTCACAGAAAATACTCACATAAATCTTGTACGCCATGTGGCAAAAACCTGAACATCAGTAGTCAACATCTAGGCTATTACCGTAATACTAGTCGAGCACCGGCAAGTCAAAAATACGATGCATCTCCTTAACACGCATACCCATCTCAGGCAATACCATGAGGTACTAACATCCTCTAAAAATCTGAAATCTCCCATACCATATAGAACTCATGACCTTCCTTTCAAAAACCGAACCGCAACCTTGCCCATGAAATCCAAATCCCACACGGCGTACCTATTCTATCATGCTATCATATGAATACACGAGGATCAAATTCTCAGCTCTAAATCACAAGTAGGATAGACATCCCATCAACCGAAAACTTTCTACTAACTCAATCCCGTAGAACAAAATCACAACACGTAACAAACTCTCCATGCATGTACAGTACATCAACCGCAAAAGTCATGGCCCAACCATCGCAAACTCTTCGGAATCCCATATGCACATAATCAAATCATTAGAACTAAATCCCTCTAAATAAATCAAGTCACGTAGACTGCACAAAAGCATAAGTACCTCAACGTGAAAATGCCGGCACTGAAGAACCCTTTAATGAATCTGAATCTGCTTTTTTCACCTTTCTAATACTGCAATGTAGAATCAATAATGATATAAAAATATCGCAAGTCTCTACACCATCAAATGCAAGCCCCAAGTCTTATTCATACGCAAGTCTGAAAACCCCTAAATACCACATATGAGTCCAGAGCTAATTGGAACCTTCTCAAAAGTCATTCACCTTGCCCTAATCCCTAATGTGCAACCAATACGCACCGAATAACTAGCATTCCACCAGCACATAAATATCCAAAAGAAGTAACCAAGCGATTCCTTTTTTCTTGCACACTACATCCATAACGAGTATCGAACCTGAATCATCCCAAGGCCTTTACATGCCCATAAAGCATAGTACACCATATATCCAACTGATCTCGTGCTCGAAATCTTCCTCAATGAAATCTTTCTCAAATAACAGTTAACCCACAAGAACATCCTAGTCCAAGAACTAATATAACGCATGACCATGCAATCTGATTGTCGATAGTAGACTCCTTCACTTGGTCCAAGAACTAGTATACACATTATTTGATAACCACATTACTGTTCCTTCATAACTGCCATGCTCTCCTTCTACTATCCATCTAAATTCTTCATAATCTCATGTAATAACTAGTCATAAAACACTCCAAATACTCTGTCAAGTGCATACTCATCCTCGGGATAGTCGTGTGAACCTCCTCAAATAATCTGAACTCCAATCATAGCACATACATCACACTCGATAGAAGGAAAACTCTTTACAGGACCATCATAAGGATCACACAACCCCAGACCATCCCACATGAGATAACCTACCTGCTTAGCCTCAAACTGGCATCTCTATATGACCCTATCATTGTCACCACTGCTATGCAATTACTTAATATTCCCAAGTCCGTACTCATCAACCAAATACAAGAATCCGGTATATCCCACAAATTAACAACTAAAAGATTTACCACTGCAACCACTTCCAAGACTAGACAACATAACGCAATGATAATCAAGCATCCATAGCCCTTCATAGTCCATCTACAACATCATAAGTCATCAGTGCATAGTAGCTACCGAGTGCGCAACATCACATATGAGTGAATGAAAGTAAGTCAAAGATACGGGCTTCAAGCAGAAAAAAGGCCGCACAATAAGGAGAGAAAGATGGGAAGTTTACCAGATGCCCTATAACTTATCGAAGATAGGTACGGGCATCATCATACCAATCCGTAAGACTCTACTAGACACTTTCTCATGCCTCATAGAATCTATGAACCTAGAGCTCTGATGCCAACTTGTCATGACCCAAAATTCACCTAGTTGTTATGGCACCTAATCCTAGTGCTACGTAAGCCAAACATATAATAAGGTAACTCAAGTAAAGGATCAATAACAACAAGAATGAAAATAACTGAAATCTATACAACATCCCAAAGACTTGTTGTACAAGTCACGAGTCGCTATGACTTAGATTTACAAAACCGATATGAAGAATAAATACAATATCTGTTTAACGTTTACATCGATAGAATTGAAATCCTAAACTACCATGAACAACATGTAGCTTGAATCCAGAACGCTGGTACATCATCAATGCAAAGCTTCATCTTCCCCAGCTACATAACTCCAAGATCTGCATGCAAGGTGCAGAAGTGTAGTATGAATATAAATAATTCCATGTACACAATAAGTTTCTTGACTAACCTCAGTGAAGTAGTGACGAGGTATTAAGTTACTAGATACTCACTTATTATTTTATATGTGCAGATGATAAGCAGAAAGATCAAATATAGACACGAATAACCACGTAATAAATAAAACAACAATATAAATTACAGAGGCCCCAAGAATATCATCACTTCTCTGTCTCACAACACAATATGGTAACAAAAATCAACAGCCAAGAATAACCATAAAACATCTTCTCTGTCGTGGCGCGCAACCCGATCCCCCTCCTCCCACACACACACACACACACACACACACACACACACACACACACATATATATATATATATATATATATATATATATATATATATATATATATATTAGCAATACCGTTGTGAAATCCGATCCCATATATAATATCAATACCATTACAGCGTGCAACCCGATCCCATATATAATATCAATATTGTTGCGGCGTGTAACCCGATCCCATATATAATATCAATACCGTTGTGGCGTGCAATCCTATACCATATATAATAGCAGTATCGTTGAGGCGTACAACCCAATCCCATATATAATATCAATATCGTTGCAGCATGCAATCGGTCCCATATATAATATCATATGAAACTACAACAATAACTAAGCATAGGAAAGTTCATAACGTAATACCAAGAAAATGAACACGCGGTATTCAGCTATGAAAAACAAACTCAAACGGAGTAAAGTAGGCAGCCCAGTATCCAAGAGCTAGTCTCCCATATAGGAAGACAAAGCTTCCACAAATCATAAATACATAACCAATTTAAAAGTCACTCAATTTGGCTAAGTAAAGAGGAGTAGAACACGAAACGAGTAAAGATGTTTGGTAAGTAAAAACAAGTATCAAATATAGGCATTTAATAAGTAAAATCATGTAACATGCGGAGGCATGTAGCAAGTAAAAGTATCTAATAAGTGAAGGCATGTAGTGAGTGAAGGCATGTAACAGGTCAAGGCATCTAATAAATAAATCATGTAACAAATAGAGGCATGTAACATGTAAGGACTAACAACAAGTAAAGGCATGAATTTGGCAGGACATGTAATAGAAGTAAATCAAGTAGAAGCATAGGACTAACAGTAACAGACAAGGTAGGAACATGGATATAATATAAACAAGCCAAATAGGAAACACAGATGTAACTACATAAGGAACACAAGCGTGAAAGTAACAAACAAAATAGCAAATATTAATTGAAACCGAAGTAGAGTGCATGTAAGTGTTTAACGTTTGGGTAATCATAACAAAAATCCAACTCCCATTCTCTTCACACGGAAACAACCAACCAGACAATCGTATTTCAAATCGCACGGTAATACTCATTGTGCCAACATGATATCTATCCTGTCACGCCCCAAACTCAGAGAGCGCGACCGGCGCTCAACCGAGAGAACTTGGCCGAGCAAGCCTATTAGACTTCCTTCTACCCAAACTCATCCATGAATAAAGAGGAGATGTACTCCATTAATCAATCACTGAAAAGATTTTATTAACAACTTCCTTTTTCAAACCCATTAGCAACTTCATTCATAATTTTCGAAACATTACGAGTTTATAGAATTAATTAAAAACATAATTTCCAAGTACCAACATTTCTAGTTCAATTCCCAACATCAATCATAACCCACAACCTATCTACGGAACCTCTAAGTACAATAGAAGAGCAATATGGAAATGCCAGTAACAAGGCCCCGGCTATACCTCAAAACACAGTACATGAAAAATAAAAGATACATGACCCCAAAATAAAGTGGGGCTCACCAAATCAGCCGAAAAGAGTGTATTGCCATCACTGATCAATGCCGCCTGCTGAAGAACCACCTGCATCCATTAAAGATGCAGCGCCCCTGGCAAAAGGGACGTTAGTACTGTCGAATAACACTAGTATGTATAGCTAAAAATTCTCTTTCAAAATAGAATGCCCATATAAGAAAAGGCAACACATGGAAGCAGCAAGTCACAATCAACAATATCCAAACGTCCAGTTAAAATATAATAATTTTCAAAATACGAACTTCATATATAATTTTGGTTGGGAGATCATTAGCACCGATATACCACCGTCTTTGTTAGCACGGAGTCCGATCACGCTCGATCGACTAGGCCATCTCCCCACGAACAATGTGGTTTGACATGTGATGCGAAAGAAAGTTATTACTAAGAGTAGTACCACCATATGCGCAATATGGCGTCTGATCTCCACCCGATCAGCTAGGCCGCCTTCCCACATATGCCGTACGAGTTGACTTTTCCAATCCACAAAGGTTCCGGTTTCATCCCAATTAAGGGGAATAATATCACAATTTTCCAAAGGTTCCAATTTCATCCCAAATACGGGGAATAATCACAATCCACCACTACACCAGCATGTGTAGTTTCAGGAGTGGGCCTTATGACCCACCCTTCCTCGGTTTTGCTAATGATGCTCCCAAAACTATTTTTGATTTGATTTGCAAAAAGAAGTATCATAAATACAATTGTACTCACCTCAACATCTTTCACATTGTATAAATTTTCATTAGTATTCCCAGTTATTCACAATGACAATATTTCTTTGCCTCATTAGGCCATTCACAAGATTCTTTATTCCTAGCACGATGGCCGTATTTCACATTCCACACTTTCACCTCTTTCAATTTCAAAGATCACCATCAAGTATCAACATATAGGATATTTTAGAAATTATATACTTCAAATCCATTTGAAATGAAAACTTAAAACACAAATGGTTTCTTCCCAAAGAACGAGGCATACCATCCAACAATAGAAACACACATGAAAATCATAAATAATCAATACACCATTTATTCTTACAATGCTCTTCCCTAGCAATGACAATGTACCAGTTCAACACATGAGTATATAGAACTCGAATTACATTAGATATATTTATAAAGTAAAGCATTAGTTAAAGCAGCCACTAATGGGCACGAGTTCAGTACAAAAGCTCTTAGGCAAATTCCATTTTCCAAATCACTTTTAACACAGTTGAGTCGAGGCTCATTTCATATTCTTTATCGCATCTTCTCAAATCATTTGCACTACTAGACACAATCATAACATAAATTCTTGGTACGTTGGCCACACTCTATATCCCCAATTAACTTATTTCACTTCCTACCATCTTTATAGATTATCAACAATAAGACATTTCCAAATCAAGACTTTAGGTACACATACGAGCAATTAAGAGTCTTAAGAATATTGAGATTTTCTCACACAATTTGGCATACTATCTTTCATTGAAATACGACTCAAATCTATAACCTTTTTATACGCAACCCATACTTTGAAACTTATGTAAACTTTATGGAATTCAATTCCAAGAGAGAAAGTTTAGCCAACATACCTCAATCGAGCTTCCTTAACTCTAGAATGATCCAAAATTCTTAGCAATCCCGATCTATTTTGAGACATAACAAAATTTAACAACAATTAGAAAGAAATTCATGGTCTCAGCTCTTTTGAGCATTTTATCAAACACTAGGTGTACAAATTTAATTATAAGGTTCTTCCACAAGATTTTCTTCACTCCATAACCCAATACTTACTTATTTCGGCTCAACAATCTTCCCACAATTCTTATTGATACATGCATGTATAAATAATAATCTCATACCCATGAATCATACTCCTAATCAACCATCTTCTACCCAAATTCGAAATTGAAAACTAGGGTATGGAACCTTACCTCTTAGATGAAGAACTTGTGGGTTTTCCTTGTTAATCTTCCAAGATTTGAGCAAGACTTGATGAATAATTAGCCTAGGATTTCCTCTCTCTCTAAAACACTCTCCCTTCTCTCTATATCAGAATTTTGCTAAAAAATGACCCAAAGTGTGTATTAAACAAAGTAGGGTCGGGTTTTAAAAACCCAAAAATGGAGCTCTGGAATAGGTTATGCTGTCGCATATACGACAGCATATCGGTCGCATAATTACAGACCAAAACGATCAAAAATTTGTCTGTGTATGCGGTCCGCATAACTGTTATGCGATCGCATAATGCACCGCATAACAGTTATGCGGTTGCATAGCCGACCGCATAATTGCCCCCAGATTGGACCTTCTCCTGCTCACTTCTGCGGCCATTATGCGGCCCGCAGAGTGATTATGCGGTCGCATAATGGACCGTATAAACGCGCTTTTTCGCCAAAAATATTGCTTTACTTTCCGGTGCATTGTTCAACCCAAAAAGTTTAAACCGCGGCTCGCAAGCTCGCCATGAAGATCTTATACCATCCTCAAACATGTAAGCCTACTCCGGCATCACGAAACCTTGAATTCACTTGCGAAATTTACGGGGCTTTACACTGAAATACTTCAAAAAATTTCGGGGTGTTACATTCTCCCCCACTTAGGATCATTCGTCCTCGAATGAGGGTCAAAATTCGTCATTAGTATTCAATGTGGTTCAACTGTTGGTTCACACATACCAGTAGTTTCAAATTTTGGCTAATTCCCTAAATTTTCAAAAATTCGCCAAAGTCTCCCCTGTAACTGGGCCTATCCACCTGCCAGAGTAATACCAAAACAATTCCTAACAACATATCCACAACTTGACAAAACATCACCATGTATAACAACGTCACTAATCTCATCATTACAGGCATTATACTATCAAGGGTGGTATCTGGACATGAGTTGCACATATTTAAATCATAACACACAGAAGTACCTTTCAAATCGCAATCATTTAACTATACACTCAAGTGGGAACATTTTATTTCCTTAATACTTTTGCCCCTCCATGTGGTCTCCTCTACTTACAGACTTCGCCATAACACATTAACGGAGACAATCTCAACTCTCGGACTTTTCTAACAAGGATAGCAAATAGTTGCTCCTCATAATCCCATTATTCATTATCTTCACCTTATTAGACATAGACACATGAAATATTGGGTACACGGAGAATAATAATAGGAAAATATCATACTCATAGTTTAGCCTATTTTCTTTCAAAATTCCATAAGGCCTAATGTGACCTCACATACTATACCTTTATTAACAATTCACATAGCATCCTCATGCAGAAAATATTGAGAATAACCCATTCACTTTCTTCAACTCTAAATCTCCACACCGAATACCCAAACTAAACCTTTGGCAACCTCCAACAATTTCTCTAAGATGTGCTAGCTTAACTATGACCATAAAATTTTCTATCCCATATATTTGATCACGGGATGATGCTTCTTGTTTGACATGCCTGTACCTACAATACTCGATAGATTTGCTACAAACGGGAACAACGAGGTTCGAGATTTCGCTGAAATTATTCAAGAATCCATCAACGTGCTGAGCACGGCATTTCAGAAGGTTATATCCTAAGAGACATGAAGGTAATAATAGAGCTGACATGGTGCTTCATTGTGGTGACATCATCGGTTCAACAAACGAGTCATAGAGTTGCTTAGTAGGCATTGATAACGTAGGGAAAATGTTCATGATTCTGAGATTTAAAAGAAATGAGTCATAAAAAGGACATCAACAATTATTTCATTTCATTCGCGCCTTATTTGGCAATAGTAAGCCTCAAAGAGAGCTAACACTTATGTGACACCAGTCGTCTCTTGGTATGTAGGGAAAAATCAGTTTAACTCGAAATCAGAATATTCTAGCACCCTGAATATAATATGGGTTTACTTACTTCTTTTAGCATGATTACATAGAAGCTAGCTTTAGTGAGACAAATCTATCGATAAGATAGAAATTAACATAGATCGTTACCCCCTCTTTATAAATCTCACAATTATTTAAAGCGATGCATGTTAGCCTAGAAACTATTTTTGCTAAACTTGTCTAATATTTTCTCCTTATTAAGAAGTTTTGCATAATTGATTTCAAACAAACTAGGCAATACTTAGGATTGATCGGCTACTCTTTAAAGAAAACAAAATTGATTTAGCCTCTTTTTGCGAAAATAACGGGAAAACAACGCAATTTTATAATAAAAGGGCAGATATTTGCGAGGCCCAATGTGATATGACCCAGTTAATCATCTTAAGCAATTAAGGTATATCTTATATGTCATTTACCCATTTTTTACAAGTATGAATTGCTTTAAAATTTACAGCTTTAGCCACATTTATTTTTGGATTTAACTCAACCAAGCCTTGTTATTTTAAAATAATGCATTGCTCTGTGATTTACTAAAGGTTATAAACCATGTTGATCGTTTCCTAGAATCAGTTGTTATTCCAATAACCATTTACCTTTCAAACTAATCTCATAATTTAAGATCCCCAATGTATTTTTTAAATAACTCAAGAATTTAGCCTGACTTATTTTCAAAAAATAATCAGAATATAAGCAACCCTCTTTTTCATTTTTAGTCTAAGTTTAAGGAACTACTTTTTTGTATATTTTAAGGGATGTCTCACTCTTCCCCTTAAAATAACTTGAACCCTTACCTAGAATTACACTGGTTTAGCAAGTTATTAAGATGTTGATTTTTTTCCGATTTATATGTACCCTAATATACCTTAAATATTAGATGGCAACTCCTTACCTTTATGAACCTTGGAATTTCCATTATGTTGAATCCTACCTTAACCTGTGTAAAATAGGGTGCAATACCCACAATAACCTAAAAGCGTCAAACCTCCTCAAGGTCCGTGGCAATCCTACCACAAAGTTCATATTAATGTGTTCCCACTTTCACTCTGGTATATCTAACCTTTGAAGCAAACCACTTGGTTTCTGATACTCATACTTGACCTGCTGATAATTCAAACACCGCGAAACATGTCCTACAATGACTTTCTTCATCTTCCGCCACAAATAATGTTGCTTCAATCACGATACATCTTTGTATCACTTGGATGAATAGAGTAACTATGAGCCTACTCAAGAATCAACTCCCTCAAGCCATCCACATTAGGAACACAAATTCGACCCTAAAGTTGCAATATACCATCATCACCAATGACCACTTTCTTAGCACCACCTTGCAACATTGTGTCCTTAAGGACAAGCAAATGAGGATTATGATACTGTGAGCCTTAAAGCGCTCAAATAAGGACAATTGTGCAGGACCACAAGTAAGAAATTTGATAGGCTCGGAAATATCCAATCTCGCAAATCTATTGGCCAAAGCCTAAACATACATAGCTAAAGGTCTCTCCACAACTAGAATAAATGTCATGCACCCCATATTCTCCTCTTTCATACTCAAGGCATTTGCTACCATATTCGCCTTTTTCGGATGATACAAGATAGTGGTAGCATAATCCTTCAACAACTCTAACCATCTCCGCTGCCTCAAATTCAATCCTTTTTCTTGAACATATGCTGAAGACTTTGATGATGAGTGTAAACTTCATATGACACACCATACAAGTTATGCCTCCAAATCTTGAGTGCATGCACAATAGTGGCAAACCCCAAATGGTGAACCAAATAATTCTTCTCATAGGGCTTCAACTGGTGCGACGCATGTGCGATCACCCTCATGTCCTGCATCAACATACACCCATGGCCAATGCACAAAGCATCACAATGTTGTCAAATCAGTCTTGAGCTTCTAAAAGCTCTCTTCACACTCATCTAACCATCTGAACAGAATATCCTTCTGGGTTAACTTGGTCAATGAAGCTGCAATAGATGAGAATCCTTCCACAAAGCGACATTAGTGGCCAGCCAAACCCAAGAAACTCCTGATCTCTGTAGCGGTAGAAGGTCTGGGCCAGTACACTCGCACAAGCATACACCGTAGCATTCCAATTATATTATCTTAGGAGTATGAAACTTGCCATTTATTGATCATGCCTACGTGTTCTTGTGTTATCCGTTTTCATATTGCTATTGAGCATGTGACCATGCCATGTGGATTGTGATTGTAAGACTATGACCATGCCACGCAGATTGTGATTGTGAGCCTGTGATCACGTCGGGCAGATTGTGAATGTGAGCCAGTGATCATGCCGGTCGGATTGAGATATTGGCATGTGAGTTATCCGTGCGATTGTGATTCGAAATGTGGGCACGAGGTTCTATGAGTATATGATGGTGGGTTGAGACCCATGACTTGTGACTATGAGATGAAGTATCACAGAGTGATTTCATTGTGAAACTTGTGTTAGAACTACTTGATTTATTGGTTGTCATTGTGTTCCTTATTTGGTTTCAACGGTACTTTCATGGTGTTCCTATTGCCTTACTATTTGTATCATATGTTGATTCTTGTTACCATTTACTGATTCCTGCTTTCCATTATTAGCTTTATACTTCTATACCACACATGTTATTTTGTCTAGTGAGTGTCTTGACTTATACCTCGTCACTACTCCACTGCGGTTAGTCTTAATACTTACTGGGTACCGATCATGGTGTACTAATACTATATTTTTGTGCAGAACCAGGTATTGGAGAAATTGGACTCGGGCAGAGTTAGCTTGTTAATCGCAAGGATTTAAGGTAAAGCTTCTTGGTCGTTGCAGCCCCTCGGAGTTCTTTTCCTTTCATTGTACTGTTAGCTTATTCAGTATTGTATTTCGATATTTGAGATCTTTCCATGTACCTAGCTAGAGTTCGTGACTCTGTATTACCAGTCTTGGGAGGTTGTTATGATTATTGTCGCGTAGGCTCATTTAGCTCTTATTTTGGTATTCATATTAAACTTTGTTTCAAATTATCATTGTTAAAAACATGCTTAATTGTTATAGTAATCAGATTACCTAGTCTTAGAGACTATGTGCCATCATGACATCCTACGGAGGGAGTTGGGGTCGTGACAATATCTCTATTTGGTGGCACACCTGGTTGGTCTGCAGGAAACACATCTAAAAACTCCTTCACTACTGGGACTGAATCAACAGTAGGCATATCAGCACTAACATCTCTAACAAAGTCCAGATACGCCACATACCGCTTCTCAACCATCCTTTGAGCCTTCAGAAATGAAATCACTCTACAGGAGTATGACCAATCAAACCCCTCAATTTCAGTCGGGGTTGTACCAAGCGAACCCCTCTATTCCAACCTTGGCAAACCCGTCATAGCCAACATCACGGTCTTAGCATGACAATCAAGAATAGAATGGTAAGAATATAGCGACTTAAGCTTTCCCAAAATAGAACTAAGTATTGTAATTCACTCTCAAAACTTCCCGGAATCAAATCAACTGTCCCCACAAGTCACAAAATAACAAACAAATAGGGGAACTGGGCTCTAATACAAACAACGACCGACCGGTTCGTTACACATTTTTCATACACTTTTTCTTTTATACAAGTGTAATAATATTAATGCAACCTTGTGGACCACGAATTCCTCCTACCAGCCTAATACTTGTAACCCACAAAATAAATCCTTCAAGAAATATGACTTTCCTTAGGAATCAACTTTTAGTTCTGATCAATAGACTTCGAGAGACTAGTTCTTTCATAATTGTTTGTTAATTACCAAAACCAATATAAGCTCAAGTCAACATATTACCACCTAAAAACAGTAAAAAAGATATTTTCACGTGTTTGGACCATGAAAAAGACTAAGGTCCACATGTGAGTGGGTCGTGTGTTTGACTGGGCCAACTTACCTATTCTATGAGTTAGGCCGGGAAAATGAAAATATATAGTTGAACAGTTTTGGTTCTTTAATTTTGCCAAAAAGAGCACTTTTGGACTCTATAAAATGTTTAACAATCTTTGATTCTAAGATTTAACATGAATTATAAATATTTAACAGAAGCTCACATTCTTTCTCGAAGCAACTCACATTTGGATGTGCATTTTTGTATTTTTTGCTATTTCTGGAGTTTGGTGCAGCTTTTGAGATGTAATTTTGCTATTTTTATGGTGTTGCAATTTTTATGATTTGATTGGACTTTCCCGTTGTTTTTTTATTTATTTTTTTACAATTTATGTTAAATCAAACCGTCCAAATATATTAAATATTTAATAGACCAAAAGTGTTCACTTTCGACAAATATAAAGGGACAAAAATACTCAAAAGTATAATTAAGGGATCATTTTGAACCTACTCAAACATGATGAACCAACTAGGTATTTGGTGCACCGTCTCCATTGACTAACTCTTGGAGAACAAGCACGCTCGTTCTTGTAACTGAGACCATTTTATTGTTCCATAATTCTTTTTTGGAGAATCTGCTTGTAACGACCCGGCCGGTCGTTTTGAGAGTATTAGCCTTGAACCCCTAATTACTGCTCCCTCTATTTCATTTTGTGGTTACATAACTTGCCGGGAGGATTTGTTTTTGATTTTGGAGTGAAATGGGATACATAGTCCCTAAAATAGAAGTTTAAGTCGTAGGAATTGACCGTAGTTTGAATTGTGTGAAGATGATGTCGGAATAGAGTTTTGACGGTTCATATAGCTCTTTAGGGTGATTTTTGTCTTAGGAATGTGTTCAGATGTTGAATTCGAGGTCTGTAGTTCATTGTAGTATCAATTGGCGAAAGTTGGAAAATTAGATGATTTTTGGCAAGTTTGACCGGGAGTAAACTTTTTGATATCGAGATCGGATTCCGATTCCAAAAGTTGGAATAGGTCTGTAATGTTTAATTATGACTTGTGTGCAAAATTAGAGGTCAATCGGACTTGATTTGATAGAATTCGGTATCGGATGTAGAAGTTTGGAGTTTTAAAGTTCATTAGGCTTGAATCGATGTGTAATTCATATTTATGGCATTGTTTGATGTGATCTAAAGGCTCGACTATGTCCGTATGATGTTTTAGGACTTATTGATAAGTTTGGTTGAGGTTCCGAGGGCCTCGGGTAGATACAGGATGGTTAACAGATCAAATTTTTACTTGTGAGAATGGCTGAAGGCACCAGCTCTGGTGTAATCGTACCTGCGCAAGATTGACCGCAAGTGTGAGCCCGCAGAAGTGGCATGTTGATCGAAGAAATGGGCTGGAGCATTGTGGGAAGAGGTCGCAGATGTGAGGGAAGTTCTGCATCTGCGAGATCGCAGATGTGAAGGAGGTAGCGTAGAAGTGGAAGGGACCTGGCATAGGGGGGCTCCGCAGAAGCGAGTCTACAGAAGCAAAGTTTTGCAGGCGCGGAAAATTTGACCGCATGAGTGAGGGGAACCGCATAATCGGATAAGTAGGTACTTCTGTGACGCCGCAGATGTGGTTACGTTTCCGCAGAAGTGGATAAGTTGGCGCTTCTGCGATGCCGCAGATGCAGCTATGTTTCCGCAGAAGCATAAGTGTTGGACAGAACACTTAAATACAACGGTTCGCGATTTTGCTTCATTTTAAACACTTAGAGCTCGGGTTTTGGCGATTCTTGAGAGCGGTTTCAAGGGATTTCTTGAGGTAAGTCTCTTGTACTTATTTTTGATTAATAACCTTATTTTCCCATTGATTTTTTCACCTAGATTGTGTGTGTTTAAGGTGGAATTTGGGAGTTGGAGGCTAGAAATTTGGAGAGTTAAATTTGGGGATTTGGGTGGTGACTTGGTGTTAGATTTTGGTAATTTTTTTTGGTATGGGTGAACTCGATATCGAATGGGTGTTCATATTTTGAGACTTTTACCCTATTCTGAGACATGGGGTCGGGTCAACTTTTTGGGGTGATTCGATTCTTTGCTAGAGTCGTAGATTTATGATTTAAATTATTTTCTTGTAGTTGTATTCATGATATGTAATTGCTTTTGGCTAGATTTGGGTCATTCGAAGTCGGAAAATTGAGAGAAAGGCATCCTTATCGATTGATTGAGCGATATTTGAGGTAAATGACTTGTCTAACCTTGTGTCGAGGAAATCCCCTTAGGATTTGGTACTATTGTAACAATTTGTCATATGTGAACGCCGTGTATGCGAGGTGACAAGTGCGTACACGGGCTAATTGTGGAAATTCCGGTTCTTGTTGAGTAGATTTCTTTTAAATTTCCTAATCGAGTTGCCTTATCATGTGTAGTTGTCATGTTTAGCCTAGTATCACATGTCTATGTGTATTAACCTTAATTGAAATTCGTGCAACATGCTTAGTTAAATTTTTCGTTTCCTTGATTATTGTATTTGGTCTTTAACTGTAGGATTCCTTGTCGTAAATTCGTGATTCCATAATTTATGAGTTGCATATGTACTTTAGGACTACGAGGCGGTACCTCGAGAGATCCCCCTACTTGCATATTTACTTTGGGACTATGAGAAAATACCTCGGGAGATCCCCTTGTCTTGCATATTTACTTTGAGACTACGAGGCGATACCTCGGGAGAACCCCTGTCGTGCATATTTACTTTTGGGACTACAAGGCAGTACCTCGGGATATCCCCCTTGTTGAGCATTTACATTTGGGTTATGAGATGATACCTCGGGAGAGCCCCTGTTGTTTACCACTATTTGTTGTGCTGTTATTTTCTTGAACTTCCCGTTGTTAAATTCTCAGTCATTTCAAAATATTATTATATCTTCTGCCTTGCTTATATTTTAAACCAGTAGGGCCCTGACCTGACCTTATCACTACTCTACTGAGGTTAGGCTTAGCACTTACTGGGTATCGTTGTGGTGTACTCATACTATACTTCTGCACATCGTTTTGTGCAGATCTAGGTTCTTCCTACCAGAGAAGATACCAGTGAGTTTGACCTTACGTGGAGACTTCATGGTATATCTGCTAGCGTCTGCAGGCCTCGGAGTCCCCATCTATCCGTATTATGTAGTTTCTTCTCTTTAGACTTTGATGTATAGAGACACTTAGTATTGTCTCTTAGAAGCTTGTGACTTATTTCTACCGGATTTTGGGAGTTGTAATTATTAAATTGCAGATTTTATTTATATATCATGTGTTGAGATTGGAGTTCAGTTTATTATTCAGTTATTCCGCAAATTGTTAGGCTTACCTAGTCTTAGAGACTAGGTACCATCACGATATCTTACAGAGAGAAATTGGGGTCGTGACAAGTTGGTATCAGAGCTCTAGGTTCATAGGTGTTATGAGTTACAAGCCGGTTTAGTAGAGTTTTGTAGATCGGTACGGAGACGTCTGTACTTATCTTCGGGAGGCTATGGAACTATTAGTAAAAGCCTCACTTCTTTGATTTCTTATCGTGCGAGATTTTGGTTTCAGACTCTAATTTTTTGTCCTTCTATTCTCTCAGAGATGGTGAGAACATGAACAGCTGGATCAGATGACCAGACACCCGCACCCCCTACTAGAGCCGTGAGAGGCCGGGGCTGGGGTAGAGGCCGAGCACGTCCACGTGGTGCAGCCATATCACCCGCGCGAGCTGCTACAGAGGAGACACCAGTAGCTTCAGTTGGAGGACAGGCACCTGAGACGCATGTCACTGCACCAGCCCTCTAGGAGACTCTAGCCCAGTTTCTAAGCATGTTCAGCACCTTGGCTCAGGTAGTATTGATACCACTTGCTCCTACCACATCTCAGGTAGGGGGAAGAGCACGGAATCCAATCGCCGGTACCCTTGAGCAGCGGGTTCAGGTCGACTAGGTTCCAAAGATCATACCAATGCAGCTGGTAGCTCCAGTTCAGCCCGAGGTTAGGGCAGCAGTTTCCGAGGCGGAGCAGCTTAGGCTCGAGAGGTACAAGATGTACCACCCTCCTACTTCCAGTGGCTTGGCGTCAGAGGATGCCTAGGATTTTCTTGAGGAGTGCCACTGTATCCTCTGTACTATGGGTGTTGCGGAGACTAGTGGGGTTTATTTCACTACGTTCCAGCTTAGAGGATTGCCTACGTCTAGACAGTTAAAGGTACATGAGAAGAATTATCCTGTCCACGACCTTGAGTTAGCAGCTATTGTTCATGCTAAGACTGTTTAACGGGACGTCCCGTCCCATCCCGGTCCCGTCCCGTCTCGGTCCCGTCCCGTCTTGTCCCACTTAATTTTAAACGGGATGGGCCCATGTTAAACGGGACACGGAATGGGACGGGATGGCCATTTGTCCCGTTTATCCTGTCCCATTTCATCCCGTCCCGCCCGTCCCGTCTGTCCCGTCCCGTCCCGTCCCATCCCGCGTCCCTTTTTTTTTGAATTATAGCCGTTGGGCAACTGCTATAATTGCAAAAATAGCCATTTCCAATGGCCAAAACGGCCATATTTGGCCCCCACCCCCCAAAACACCCCTACCTACCCACCCCTACCCCCCCCAAACTTTTAATATAATCCCTAAGTTTATTAAATTATACTTTGGCCCTATTTTCTACTATAAATAACTCAATCCTTCTTCATTGTTTCCCACAAAAATAAATCATTCTCTCTCAAATCTCTTACATTCTATTTATATTATTCTCTCAATTTTCTCGCAATTAAGTGATAAGTTTCAAGTATTTGGGCAAATATTTGGAGCAACTTTCAAGCTTCAAATTAATTTTTCAAGTATTTGGAGCAATATTTTGGGCAATTTCTTCAAGTTTTAATATTTAATCACGGTGCACACGTTCCATCTCCTAATTTTAATATATATTTTTTGCGCATTATTTTAGTGCTTAATTTTTGTGTTTACTTTACGTGTTCTATTTTCGTATTTCATTTGTGTTTTTAATTTTTGTGTTAACTTTTAAATTTAATTTCGTATTTAAATTATGGCACCTAAAAATATAATTGGCGTATTTAAAAAAACTAGTAAAGGTGAAAGTAGTAGTAATCCTAATCTTAGTCCTAATCCTAGCCCTTCTCCTATAATTAGAAAACATATAGATGAAATGACTTATGTTGATGAAACTTCATTTTTCCAACCCCCCGCATGTTATAATATTAATTTCGGAGAACAACTAGATCATGAAATTTTGCAAAGACAATTTGGCAATGATATTTTTATTGAGGATGAAGAAAATGAGGATGAAGAAAATGAGGAAGAAGAATTAGATGAAATACCCACTAGTCCCGTAACACAAGCTCCAACTCAGAGTCAATCTCGGTCTGGAGCTTTACCCCCTGTACCTCCTGTAAGGGGTAAGCCTAAGGGTGAACGTCCCAAAACATCACTTGTATGGAAATTTTTTAAACATGATAAAGTCAATCAACGTGCTACATGTGAAATATGTAAGCAATTTGCGCACACCAAAAGTGGTGGGACGGGGGGTTTATCTAGGCACTTAGGTAGGGACCACAAAGCTTTATGGATACAAGCTAAAATAGAAGCCGGACAAATACCGGATCCTAGCACCGGTACTAGCACTCCTAGTGGATCTGGCGGGGGTTTTAATATTTTACAACAATAGCTTGACCCTGCTTCTGGTACTATTTTATGCCCCTATAACAAAGATAGAGATCGTGAGAACTTAGCAAAAATGGTGGTTGTCTGTGGCTTACCTTTTACTTTTCCTTCTCACCCTGCTTTTATGCATTATATACAAGAAACTTATAATCCTGCTTTTTAAGGTTTTCCTAAGACTACAGTTAGAAATGATATTTTTAAATTTCAAACCGAATATCTTCAGTATATTCATTGTGTATTTTTTCACTTAGATTGTTAAGTGTCTATCACATCTGATATAGGTCGTAGTCCTAATGGTTGTGATTATTTAACTGTTACATGTCATTGGGTTGATCATCACTTGAACATGCAAAAACGTATTATTGGTTATAAATTTGTTGATTCAAAACACACTGGAGCATATATTGCAACTACTGTTCTACAAATACTTGATTTTTATGGACTCATTGATAAAGTTTTAACTATCACCTTAGATAATGCTTCTGCTAACACAACTGCAGCAACTAGCTTAAGAACTAGACTTTGTCCAATTAATCCGGCAATTTTTCATGTTAGATGTGCATGCCATATTTTTAACTTGGTTGTAAAAGATGGTATTAATTTATTTTCTGATACTTGTAGTAAAGTACAACATGCTTGTGGCTATATTTTTCGTGCTAATAAAGCGAGTAGAATTCGTGAATTTGCTCAACAATGTGCTAGTGCTAACCTTCCATATAGAAAAGTTTCAAAAGATGTTTGTACTAGGTGGAATTCTACTTATGAAATGCTTAAAGTTATTTATGATTATTGGGTGCCTATACAAAAGGTATTTAATATGCATAATGGTATCCCCGCTGATCAAATTGTTGATTCTGATTGGGATCCGATCAAAGAGCTTACTAAATTTTTAGAAAAGTTTTATTATGCTACAAAATAATTTTCTGGTATATATTATCCTATTATTACACAAATATTATGGTATATTTGTGAAATTTCTGTTGTATTTGGTAAGTATAAAACTAATCCAACTTATGCACCGTCCATTAATGAAATGATTACAAAATTTTAAAAAAAAAAATTCCCTATTCCCCAAGTTTATTTAATTTCTACTATACTTAACCCATCTTTAAAATTAAGAGTTGCAAAGGGACTTGTTTGTAAAATTTATGAGAATTTAGCAATTCAAGAAAATAAAAAACCATCTCTCAAAGAATGCCAAGCTAACATATATTCTTATGTTAGATCAATGTTTGATAAATATACATCTATGGAAACAACAGGTGGTGAAACCGCTCCTTCTACTTCTAAGTCTAGAGTAAAAGTTCTATGGGAAGATATGGATGATATAAAAGGTTTTGATTCCTCTATTGATGATGAACTTGATTCTTATCTTAATCAAGGATTGGAAAGTATTAAAGACGAAGAAGGCAACGAACAACTTTTGGCATGGTGGAGGGAGCGTGGCAAGGCTTTTCCAACACTTTCAATAATGGCCCGAGACATCCTTGCTATTCAAGCATCATCAGTAGCATCGGAGAGTGCTTTTAGTGTGGCAAGATTTCAAATCGGAGATCATAGACATTCATTAGCGGAGGACAGCCTAGAGATTTCCGTATTATTCAGACATTGGATTAATTCAGAAAGAAGAAATCTTGGTTTTGAAAAATTAACCACTAGGGAAGAAGAAGAATACAATGAGATACTTAGCACTGGGAGCGATGACGGCATGGAACTCATGGAACATCAATCAACATTGCCAATTCCAGAACAATGTTTGAGAGAAATTATAGATAAGTTACAACGAAGTTATATAGGAGCTTACAAATATTAGTATGATAATTTGTAATTGGCTATTAAGAGGCCTAGTTCAAACATAGCCCTTCCTAGAAGGTGGCTGCGTAGATTAGGTGCTCTTCAAAAGAATTATATTTGTATGTGAGATTTGAAAGTTCTATTAATAAAATAAAAGGCTCTAAGCGTTGAATTTGTTTTATGAATTGTCTTACACTCTTACTTAGTTACTTAATGGATTGAAATTATATTAAATAAATTATAACTCTATTATATATTTATAATTACTAGAATATTTTATTACAAGTCTTTTGTTTTAATATTTTATAATTCTTTACTTAGTTTCCTAATTTTCGTTTAATTTTTAAGTTTATTAAATAAGTTAAAAAACTAGATGTAGCAAACTTTAAAAACTTAGTCATTGTCAAAAGAATATCCGTTGCCAAACTCAATGCTTAAATAATTGTTTTTTAAAAACGGCACTTAAGGCCCGCGAACCCGTCCCGTCCCGTCTCGTCCCGTCCCAACCCGTTTGTTAGCGGGACGGGATGAGCCTACCGTCCGTCCCATCCCGTCCCATCCTGTTTGTTAGCGGGATGGGATGGGCCTACCATTTCGTCCCGTTTGTGTCGTCCCGTTTCGTCCCATCCTGTCCCGCCATCGTCCTAGCTAAATGTCATCCCGTCCCGTTAATTTTGTCCCGTCCCATCCCGTTGGACAGCCATAGTTCATGCCTTGAAGATCCGGCGGCACTATTTGTATGGTGTCCCTTGTGAGGTTTTCACCGATCACCGGAGTCTATAGCATCTGTTTAAATAGAAGGATCTTAACTTGTGGCAGCAAAGTTGTTTGGAGTTGCTTAAGGATTATGACATCACCATTCTCTATCATCCCAGGAAGTCCAATGTGGTGGCCGTTGCCTTGAGTCACAAGGCAGAGAATTTGGACAGTTTAGCATATCTACTAGTAGCAGAGAGGCCTTTAGCCTTAGATATTTAGTCCATGGACAACCAGTTTGTTAGATTGGATGTTTTCGGGCCTAGTCGAGTTTTGTCCTGTGTGGTTTCTCAGTCTTCTCTTTATGATCGTATCAGAGAGTGTCAGTATGATGACCCTCATGTGCTTGTCCTTAAGGACAAGGTGATGCCAAGGAAGTCACTATTGGAGATGATGGTGTATTATGGATGCAGGGCAGGCTATGTGTGCCTAATGTAGATGGTTTGCATGAGTTTATCTCTAGGAGGCTCACAGTTCGCGGTACTCCATTTATCCAGGTGCCACGAAGATGTATCAGGATTTGAGGCAACACTATTGGTGGAGGCAGATAAAGAAGGACATAATGGAATATGTAGCTCGTTGCCTAAATTTTCAGTAGGTAAAATATGAGCATCAGTGACCGAGTGGATTGCTTCAGAAGTTAGAGATTCCAGAGTGGAAATGGGAGCGGATCACTATGTATTTCGTTGTTGTGCTCTCGCGGACTCAAAGGAAGTTTGATGCAGCTTGGGTGATTACGGATAGATTGACTAAGTCAGCTCATTTCATTCCTGTAGTTACTACTTACTATTCGGAGCAGCTTGCTCAGGTTTACATTCGCGAGATTTTCAGGCTTCATAGAGTACCGGTATCTATCACCTTTGACCGGGGTACGCGGTTTAAATCATGGTTCATGAGAGTCGTACAGCATGAGTTGGGTACTCGTATGGAGTTGAGTACAGCATTTCACACTCAGACAGACGGACAGTCCGAGCGCACTATTTAGATATTGGAGGATATGTTTCGTGCGAGTATGATTGATTTTGGGGGTGCTTGGGATCCGTTCTTGCCACTTGCAGAGTTCTCCTACAACAACATTTATCAGTCGAGCATTTAGATGGCACCGATGAGGCTTTGTATGGTAGACGAGCCGGGAGAGGCTAGGCTATTGGGTACAGACTTTGTTCAGGATACCTTGGAAAAAGTTAAATTTATTCAGGATCGACTTCGTACAGCCCAGTCCAGGCAGAAGAGTTTTGCGGATTGGAAGGTTCGCGACATTTCATTCATGGTTGGGGTGCGGGTCTTGCTTCGGGTTTCACCCATGATGGGAGTTTTCAGGTTCGGAAAGAAGGGCAAGTTGAGCCCTAGGTATATCGGGCCTTTTGAGATTCTTGAGAGGGTTGGAGAGGTGGCTTACAGACTTGCACTGCCACCTAGTCTTTCTGCAGTTCATCCAGTATTCCATATTTCCATGCTCCGGAAGTATCACGGCGATCTGTCTCATGTGTTAGACTTCAGCTCAGTCCAATTGGACAAGGATCTACCCTATGTTGAGGACCCAGTGGCCATTTTGGACAAGTAGGTTCGAAAGTTGAGGTCAAAGAACATCGCTTCTGTGAAGGTTAAGTGGAGGGTCACCTGGTCGAAGGGGCGACTTGGGATACCGAGCATGATATGTGTAGTCGTTATCCTCATCTTCTAACCATTTCGGGTATGTCCCTATACTCGTTCGAGGACGAACGTTTGTTTTAAGAAAGGGAGGATGTAATGACCCGGCCGGTCGTTTTGAGAGTATTAGCCCTGAACCCTTAATTACTGCTCCCCCTATTTCGTTTTGTGGTTACGTAACTTGCCAGCAGAATTTGTTTTTGGTTTCAGAGTGAAATGGGACACATAGTCCGTAAAATGAAAGTTTAAGTCGTAGAAATCGACTGTAGTTTGAATTATGTGAAGATGACACTGGAATAGAGTTTTGACGGTTCCTATAGCTCTGTAGGGTGATTTTGGTCTTAGGAGTATGTTTGGATGTTGAATTGGAGGTTCGTAGGTCATTGTAGCATCAATTGGCGAAAGTTGGAAAATTGGATGATTTTTGACAATTTTGACCAGGAGTGGACTTTTTGATATCAGGGTCAGATTCTGATTCTGAAAGTTGGAATAGGTGTGTAATGTCAATTATGATTTGTGTGAAAAATTTGAGACCAATCGGACTTGATTTGATAGGATTCGGCATCGGATGTAGAAGTTTGAAGTTTTAAAGTTCATTAGGCTTGAATCGATGTGCAATTCGTATTTGTAGCGTTGTTTTATGTGATCTAAAGGCTAGAATAAGTATGTATGATGTATTAAGAATTTTTGGTAAGTTTGGTCGAGGTCCCGGGGGCCTCAGGTGGATTCCGGATAGTTAACAGATCAAATTTGGACTTGTGAGAATGGCTGAAGGCACCAGCTCTGGTGTAATCGCACCTGCGCAAGATTGACCGCAAGTGCGAGCTGCAAAAGCAGCATGTTGATCGCAGAAGCGGGATGGAGCAGTGTGGGCAGAGGTCATAGATGCGATGGAAGTTCCGCTTCTGCGAGATCGCAGATGTGAAAGTGGCAACGCAAAAGCGGAAGGGACCTGGCATGGGGGAGCTCCGCAGAAGCGGCCTTCGTCTCGCATAAGCTAGTCCACGGAAGCGGAAGTTCCGCAGGTACAGAAGATTTGACCGCAGAAGCGGATAAGTTGGCACTTCTGCGACACTGCAAATGCAGCTATGTTTCCGCGGAAGCAGAAGAGCTGGACAGAATACTTAAATACAAGGGTTCGCGATTTTGCTTCATTTTAAACATTTTGAGCTCGGGTTTTGGTGATTCTTGAGAGACTTTTCGAGGGATTTCTTGAGGTAAGTCTCTTGTACCTATTTTTGATCAATAACCTTATTTTCCCATTGATTTTCCCACCTTGATTGTGTGTATTTAAGGTGGAATTTGGGAGTTGGAGGCTAGGGATTTGGAGAGTTAAATTTGTGGATTTGGGTGGCGACTTGGTGTCGGATTTTGATAATTTGGGTATGGGTGAACTCGATATCGAATGGGTGTTCATATTATGAGACTTTTACCCGATTTCAAGATGTGGGGTCGGGTCGACCTTTTGGGGCGATTTTTTGATTCTTTGCTAAAGTCGTAGATTTATGATTTAAATTAGTTTCTTATAGTTGTATACATGATATGTAATTGCTTTTGGCTAGATTTGGGCCATTCGAAGTCGGAAAATCGAGGGAAAGGCATCCTTATCGATTGATTGAGCGATATTTGAGGTAAGTGACTTGTCTGACCTTGTGTGGGGGAAATCCCTTAGAATTTGGTACTGTTGTAAAAATTTGTGATATGTGGGAACCGTGTACGCGAGGTGACGAATGAGTACACGGGCTAATTGTAGAAATTCTGATTCTTGATGAGTAAATTTATTTTAAATTCCATAATCGAGTCGCCTTAGCATGTGTAGTTGTCATGTTTAGCCTAGTATCGCATGTCTACGTGTATTAACCTTACTTGAAATTCGTGCAACATGCTTAGTTAAATTTCCTGTTTCCTTAATTATTGTATTTGGTCTTTAACTATAGGATTCCTTGCCGTAAATTTGTGGTTGCATAATTTATGAGTTTCATATGTACTTTGGGACTACGAGGCGGTACCTCAGGAGAGCCCCCTACTTGCATATTTACTTTGGGACTATGAGGTAATACCTCGGGAGATCCCCTTATCTTGCATATTTACTTTGGGACTACGAGGAGGTACCTCGGGAGATCCCCCTATCGTGCATATTTACTTTTGGGACTACGAGGCGGTAACTCGGGAGATCCCCCTATTGAGTATGTTTGGGTTACGAGGCGATACCTCGGGAGAGCCCCTGTTGTTTACCTCTTTTTGTTGTGCTGTTATTTTCTGAAACTTACCGTTGTTAAATTCTCAGTCATTTCAAAATATTATATATCTTCTGCCTTGCTTATATTTTAAACCAGTAAGGCCCTGACCTGACCTCGTCACTAATCTACCGAGGTTAGGCTTGGCACTTACTGGGTACCGTTGTGGTGTATTCATACTACACTCCTGCACATCGTTTTGTGCAGATCTACGTTCTTCCTACCAGACCAGATACCAGTGAGTTGGATCGCACGTGGAGACTTCATGGTATATCTGCTAGCGTCTGCAGACCTCGGAGTCCCCATCTATCCTTATTATGTTGTTTCCCTTATTCTCTGTAGATTTTGATGTATAGAGACACTTAGTATTTTCTCTTAGAAGCTTGTGACTTATTTCTACCAGGTTTTGAGAGTTGTAATTATTAAATCGCAGATTTTATTTATATATCATGTGTTGAGATTGGAGTTCAGTTTATTATTCAGTTATTCCGCAAATTGTTAGGCTTATGGAGGGAAATTGGGGTCGTGACAAGTTGGTATCAAAGATCTAGGTTCATAGGTGTTATGAGTTACAAATGGGTTTCGTAGAGTCTCGCGATCGATACGGAGACGTCTGTACTTATCTTCGGGAGGCTATGGAACTGTTAGGAAAAACTTCACTTCTTTGATTCCTTATCGTGTGAGATTTTTGTTTCGGATTCTAAATTTATGTCTTTCTATTCTCTCAGAGATGGTGAGAACATGAATAGCTGGATCAGATGACCAGACACTCATTCCCCCTACTAGAGCCGCGAGAGGCCGGGGCTAGGGTAGAGACCGAGGATGTCCACGTATCGCAACCATAGCACCCACGCGAGCTGCTACAGAGGAGACACCAGTAGCTTCAGTTGGAGGACAGGCACCTGAGACGCATGTCACTGCACCATCCCTCCAGGAGACTCTAGACCAGTTTCTAAGCATGTTCAGCACCTTGGCTCAGGCAAGATTGATACCACTTGCTCCTGCCACATATCAGGTCGGGGGAGGAGCACAGACTCCTATCGCCGGTACCCCAGAGCAGCGGGTTTAGGTCGATCTGGTTCTAGAGATCATACTGATGCAGCTGGTTGCTCCAGTTCAGCCCGAGGTTAGGGGAGTAGTTTCCGAGGTGGAGCAGCTTAGGCTCGAGAGGTACAAGAAGTACCACCCTCCTACTTCCAGTGGCTTGGCATCAGAGGATGCCCAGGATTTTATTGAGGAGTGCCATTGTATCCTCTGTACTATAGGTGTTGCGGAGACTAGTGGGTTTAATTTCACTACGTTCCAGCTTAGAGATATGCCTACCCGTCTAGACAGTTAAAGGTGCATGAGAAGAATTATCCTATCCACAACCTTGAGTTAGCAGCTATTGTTCATGCCTTGAAGATCCGGCGACACTATTTGTATGGTTTCCCTTATGAGGTTTTCACCGATCACCGGAGTCTATAGCATTTGTTTAAAAAGAAAGATCTTAACTTGCGGCAGCGAAGATGGTTGGAGTTGATTAAGGATTATGACATCATCATTCTCTATCATCCCGGGAAGGCCAATGTGGTGGCCAATGCCTTGAGTCACAAGGCAGAGAGTTTGGGCAGTATAGCATATCTACCAGTAGCAGAGAGGCCTTTAGCCTTGGATGTTTAGTTCTTGGCCAACCGGCTTGTTAGATTGGATGTTTTCGAGCCGAGCCGAGTTTTGGCTTGTGTGGTTTCTCAGTCTTCTCTTTATGATCGTATCAGAGAGCGTCAGTATGATGACCCCCATGTGCTTGTCCTTAAGGACACGATTCAGCACGGTGATGCCAAGGAAGTCACTATTGGAGATGACGGTGTATTACGGATGTAGGGCAGGCTACGAGTGCCTAATATAGATGGTTTGCATGAGTTGATTCTCTAGGAGGCTTACAGCTTGCGGTACTCCATTCATCCAGGTGCCACGAAGATGTATCAGGATTTGAGGTAGCACTAGCGGTGGAGACGGATGAAGAAGGACATAATGGAATATGTAGCTCGTTGCGTAAATTGTCAGCAGGTGAAATATGAGCATCAGTGACCGGGTGGATTTCTTCAGAAGTTAGATATTCCTGAGTGGAAATGGGAGCGGATCACTATGGATTTCATTGTTGTGCTCCCGCGGACTCAGAAGAAGTTTGATACAGCTTGGGTAATTGTGGATAGATTGACCAAGTTAGCTCATTTAATTCCTGTGGTTACTACTTACTATTTGGAGCAGCTGGCTCATGTTTACATTCACGAGATTTTCAGGCTTCATGGAGTACCGATATCTATCATCTCTACCCCGGGTAGGCATTTTACATCACGGTTCATGAGAGTCATATAGCGTGAGTTGGGTACTCGTGTGGAGTTGATACAGCATTTCACCCTCAGACAGACGGACAGTCCGAGCGCACTATTCAAATATTGGAGGATATGTTTCGTGCGTGTGTGATTGATTTTGGGGGTGCTTGGGATCCGTTCTTGCGACTTGTGGAGTTCTCCTACAACAACAGTTATTAGCCGAGCATTCAAATGGCACTGTATGAGGCTTTGTATGGTAGACGAGGCCAGTCTCCAGTGGGTTGGTTCGAGCCGGGCGAGGCTAGGCTATTGGATACAAACTTGGTTCAGGATGCCTTGGAAAAAGTTAAATTTATTCAGGATCGACTTCGTACATCCCAGTTCAGGCAGAAGAGTTATGTAGATTGGAAGGTTCACAACATTTCATTCATGGTTGGGGAGTGAGTCTTGCTCCGGGTTTCACCCATGAAGGGTGTTATGAGGTTCGGAAAGAAGGGCAAGTTGAGGCCTAGGTATATCGGGACTTTTGAGATTCTTGAGAGGGTTGGAGAGGTGGCTTACATACTTGCACTGCCACCTACTCTTTCTGCAGTTCATCCAGTATTCCATGTTTCCATGGTCCGGAAGTATCATGGCGATCTGTCTCATGTGTTAGATTTCAGCTCGGTCGAATTGGACAAGGATCTATCCTATGTTGAGGAGTCAATGGCCATTTTGTATAGGTAGGTTCGAAAGTTGGGGTCAAAGAACATCGATTCTTTGAAGGTTAAGTAGAGGGGTCACCGGTCGAGGGGGCGACTTGGGAGACCGAGCATGATATGTGCAGCCGTTATCCTCATCTTTTCACCATTCTGGGTATGTCTCAATACTCGTTCGAGGACGAACATTTGTTTTAAGAAGGGGAGGATGTAACGACCCAGCCGGTCGTTTTGAGAGTTTAGCCCTGAACTCTTAATTACTGCTCCCCCTATTTCGTTTTGTGGTTACGTAACTTGCCAGGAGAATTTGTTTTTGGTTTCAGAGTGAAATGGGACATATAGTCCGTAAAATGAAAGTTTAAGTCGTAGGAATCGACCGTAGTTTGAATTATGTGATGATGACACTGGAATTGAGTTTTGACGGTTCTTATAGCTCTGTAGGGTGATTTCGGTCTTAGGAGCGTGTTCGGATGTTGAATTTGAGGTCTGTAGGTCATTGTAGCGTCAATTGACGAAAGTTGGAAAATTGGATAATTTTTAATAATTTTGACTCGGAGTGGACTTTTTGATATCGGGGTCAGATTCTAATTCAGGAAGTTGGAATAGGTCTGTAATGTCAATTATGACTTGTGTGCAAAATTTGAGGTCAATCGGACTTGATTTGATAGGATTCGACATCAGATGTAGAAGTTTGAAGTTATAAAATTCATTAGGCTTGAATCGATGTGCAATTCATATTTGTAGCATTGTTTGATGTGATCTAAAGGCTCGACTACGTCCGTATGATGTATTAAGAATTGTTGGTAAGTTTTGTTGAGGTCCCGGGGGCCTCGGGTGGATTCCGGATGGTTAACGGATCAAATTTGGAATTGTGAGAATGGCTGAAGGCACCAGCTCTGCTGTAATTTCACCTGCGCAAGATTGACCGCAGGTGCGAGCCCGCAGAAGCAGCATGTTGATCACAGAAGCGGTCTGGAGCAGTGTGGGCAGAGGTCGCAGATGCGATGGAATTTCCGCTTCTGCGAGATCGCAGATGCAAAGGAGGCAACGCAGAAACGGAAGGGACCTGCCATGGGGGAGCTCCGCAGAAGCGGCCTTCGTCTCGCAGAAGCTAGTCCACAGAAGCGGAAGTTCCACAGGTGCGGAAGATTTGACCGCAGGAGAAAGGGGCACTTCTGTGAAACTGCAGATGCGACTACGTTTCAGCAGAAGCGGAAGAGCTGGACAGAACACTTAAATACAAGGGTTCGCGATTTTGCTTCATTTTAAATATTTTGAGCTCGGGTTTTGGTGATTCTTGAGAGAATGTTCGAGGGATTCCTTGAGGTAAGTCTCTTGTACTTATTTTTTATCAATAACCTTGTTTTCCTATTGATTTTCCTACCTAGATTGTGTGTGTTTAAGATGGAATTTAGGAGTTGGAGGCTAGGGATTTGGAAAGTTAAATTTGGGGATTTGGGTAGCGACATGGTGTCGGATTTTTGTAATTTTTGTATGAGTGAACTCAATATCGAATGGGTGTTCGTATTTTTTGACTTTTACCCAATTTCGAGACGTGGGGCCGGGTCGACTTTTTGGGATAATTTTTCTATTCTTTGCTAAAGTCGTAGATTTATGATTTAAATTATTTTCTTGTAGTTGTATTCATGATATGTAATTTCTTTTGGCTAGATTTGGGTCATTCGGAGTCAGAAAATTGAGGGAAAGGCATCCTTATCAATTGATTGAGCGAGATTTAAGGTAAGTGACTTGTCTACCCTTCTGTGGGGGAAATCCCCTTAGGATTTGGTACTATTGTAACAATTTATGATATGTGAGTGCCGTGTACGAGAGGTGACGAGTGCGTACACGGGCTAATTGCGGGAATTATGGTTCTTGATGAGTAGATTTCTTATAAATTCTTTAACCGAGTTGCCTTAGCATGCGTAGCAGTCATGTTTAGCCTAGTATCACATGTCTACATGTCTTAACCTTACTTGAAATTCGTGTAACATGCTTAGTTGAATTACCTGTTTCCTTGATTATTGTATTCTATCTTTAACTGTAGGATTCCTTGTCGTAAATTCGTGGTTCCATAATTTATGAGTTGCATATTTACTTTGGGACTACGAGGCGCTACATCCGTAGATCCCCCTACTTGCATATTTACTTTGGGACTACGAGGCGATACCTCAGGAGATCCCCATATATTGCATATTTACTTTGGGACTACGAGGAGGTACCTCGGGAGATCCCCTATCGTGCATATTTACTTTTGGGACTACGAGGCGGTACCTCGGGAGATCCCCCTGTTGAGCATTTACATTTGGGTTACGAGGCGATACCTCGGGAGAGCCCCTGTTGTTTACCTCTATTTGTTGTGTTGTTATTTTCTAAAACGTAAAGTGCTTAAATTCTCAGTCATTTCAAAATATTATTATATCTTCTGCCTTGCTTATATTTTAAACCAGTAGGGCCCTGACCTGACCTCGTCACTACTCTACCGAGGTTAGGCTTGGCACTTACTGGGTACCGTTGTGTTGTACTCATACTACACTTCTGCACATCTTTTTGTGCAGATCTAGGTTATTCCTACTAGACCAGATACCAATGTGTTGGACCGCACGTGGAGACTTCAAGGTATATCTGCCAGCGTCTACAGACTTCGGAGTCCCCCTCTATCCTTATTATTTTATTTCCCTTATTCTCTTTAGACTTTGATGTATAGAGACACTTTGTATTTTCTCTTAGAAACTTGTGACTTATTTCTACCGGGTTTTGGAAGTTGTAATTATTAAATTCTAGTTTTTATTTATATATCATGTGTTGAGATTGGAGTTCAGTTTATTATTCAGTTATTCCGTAAATTGTTAGGCTTACCTAGTCTTAGAGACTAGGTGCCAGCACGACATCCTATAGAGGGAAATTGGGGTCGTGACAAGTTGGTATCAGAGCTCTAGGTTCATAGGTGTTATGAGTCACAAGCAGATTTAGTAGAGTCTCGCGGATCGGTACAGAGATGTCTGTACTTATCTTTTGGAGGCTATGGAACTATTAGGAAAAGCTTCACTTCTTTGATTCCTTATCATGCGAGATTATTGTTTCGGATATTAAATTTCTGTCTTTCTATTCTCTCAGAGATGGTGAGGACACGTACAGCTCGATCAGATGACCAGACACTCACGCCCCCACTAGAGACCCGAGAGGCCGGGGCCGGGGTAGAGGCCGAGAACGTCCACATGGTGCAGCCAGAGCACCCGCGTGAGCTACTATTGAGGAGCCATCAGTAGCTCCAGTTGGAGGACAGGAACCTGAGATGCATGTCACTGCACCATCCCTCCGGGAGACTCTAGCCTAGTTTCTGAGCATGTTCAGCACCTTGGCTCAGGCAGAATTGATATCACTTGCTCCTGCCATATATCAGGTCAGGGGAGTAGTACATACTCCCATCGCCGATACCCCAGAGCAGCAAGTTAAGGTCGACCAGTTTCTAGAGATTATACCGATGCAGTTGGTAGCTCTAGTTCAGCCCGAGGTTAGGACATCAGTTTCTGAGGTGGAGCAGCTCTGGCTCGAGAGGTACAAGAAGTACCACCCTCCTACTTTCAGTGTCTTGGCATCAGAGGATGCCCAGGGTTGTCTTGAGTAGTGCCATCGTATCCTCCGTACTATGGGTGTTGCGGAGACTAGTGGGTTTTCTTTCACTATGTTCCAACTTAGATTAGCGGCCTAGTAGTGATGGCGTACATACGAGTTGGATAGTCTAGCTAAGGCAGCTTCCCTCACTTGGACTCTATTCTCAAATATGTTCTTAAGGGAGTATGTTCCCCAGAGTCTCAGATATGTTTGGCATGCAGAGCTTGAGCAGTTGCGCCAGGGTTCTATGACCATGTCAAACTATGCGGTCTGATTCAGTGATTTGTCTAGGCATGCACCGGCCTTGGTTGCTACTGTTCGAGAGTGGGTTCGTTGGTTCATTAAGGGGCTCAGCCCTAGTATCATATTGAGCATGGCCCGAGAGTTGGAGATTGGATATTGCATACCAGCATGTAGTAGGGATTGTTAGGAGGTTAGAGGGTATGCTGACTCGGGATAGAGAAGAGAGAGAGGCCAAGAGGTCTCGAGATTCTAGCACTTATAGTGGTGCTCGTGCCCCAGTTGTAGCTCGTCAGGGCAGGGGTTATATGGGTCGCCCCATCCATTCAGCACTTCTAGCCGCCAACGATGCTCCGGCCACTACTAGGCCCCAGGATCTTTATTATGCACCGCCAGTGTCTAGTGTGTCTCCTGTACGGGGTGCTTTCAGTGGTTAGTCGATCAGGCCCAAGCTAGTCGCAGTAGCCATATCCTCCGCGAGCTTGTTTTGAGTGTCGTGACACTCACCATGTGGTGAGGGATTGCCCCAGATTTATGAGGGGTGCACCTCCATAGATTTCTCAGGCACCGCGTACTCCACTAGTTCCTCAAGCTATGGTTTTAGCACCATCTACACCCCACCTGCACAGCCAGCTAGAGGTAGAGGTCGGACTGGTAGAGGTCGCCCTCAAAGGGGAGGCCAGGCCAGATATTATGCCCTTCTTGCTAGGAAAGAGGCAGATGCATCAGACTCTATTATCAAATGTATTGTTTCGGTCTGTCATAGAGATGCATCAGTCTTATTTGATCCAGACTCCACTTATTCCTATGTGTCATCTTGCCCCGTATTTAGGTGTATCCCATAAATCTCTGAGTTCACCTGTTTATGTATCTACACCAGTGGGTGATTCTATTATTGTTGATCATGTGTATCTGTCGTGTTTGATTATTCTTAGTGGTTTTGAGACCAGAGCCGATTTATTATTGCTCAGTATGGTGGATTTTGATGTTATTTTGGGCATGGACTGGTTGTCGCCCTATCACGCTATCCTTGATTGTCATTCAAAGATGGTGACATTGTCTATGCCAGGTCTACCACGGCTAGAGTGGAGAGGTACCTTAGATCGTGTTCCTAGCAGGGTTGTCTCATTTCTTAAGGCTCAACGAATGGTTGAGAAGGGGTATGATGTGTATCTAGCCTATGTGGGGAATGTTAGTGTTGATACTCTTACCGTCGAGTTTGTTCCGATAGTGAGGGACTATTCAAATGTATTCCCGGTGGATCTTCCGGGCATGCCTCCCGACAGGAATATTACCTTTCGCATTGATTTGTTACCGGGCACTTAGCCCATTTCTATTCCACCTTATCGGATGGCCTCAGCAGAGTTGAAAGAATTAAAAGAACAGTTGCAAGAGTTTCTCGATAAGGGCTTTATTTGGCCTACTGTGTCGCCTTGGGGTGCTCTTGTCTTGTTTGTGAAGAAGAAGGATGGTTCTATGCGAATGTGTATCGATTATCGCCAGTTGAACAAGGTTACAGTAAAGAGCAGGTATCCATTGCCACGTATTGATAACCTATTTGATCAGTTTCAGGGTGCCTGAGAGTTCTCTAAGATTGACTTGCGTTCAGGCTATCATCAATTGAAGATTCGGGAACCAGATATCCCGAAGACTGCTTTCAGGACTCGGTATGGTAATTACGAGTTCCTTCTGATGTCTTTTGGGCTGACCAACGCCCCAGCAGCATTCATGCACTTAATGAACAGTGTATTTCAGCCCTATCTTGACTCTTTCTTTATTGTGTTTATTGACGACATTCTGGTGTACTCCCGGAGTCGGGAGGATCATGAGTAGCACCTGAGGACTGTGCTTCAAACCTTGAGAGAGAAGTTATATGAAAAATTTTTGAAGTTTGAATTCTGGCTAGATTCAGTGGCATTTTTGGGTTATGTAGTATCGAGTGATGGGATCAAAGTAGACCCAAAGAAGATTTAAGCAGTGCAGAGTTGGCCTAGACCATCCTCAGCTACGAATATCCGGAGTTTTCTAGGCTTGGCAGGGTATTACCGTCGTTTTGTAGAGGGTTTCTCGTCTATTGCAGCACCTATGACTAGATTGACCCAAAAGGGTTCTCTATTCAGGTTAGGGGTGGGCAAAAAATCCGAAAAACTAAATTCCGAATCAAACCGAATTAATTTGGTATTTCGGTTTCGGTTTTTTCGGTATTTCGGTACAAAAATTTTGGTATACGGTATTGGATTTTTAATATTTCAGTATTTCGGTATACCGAAATAATTTAGTCCAAGCCCAACTTTATTTTTAATTTTTAGCCCAATAACCTTAAGCCCACACCCCAAATTCCAAAGAGGAATCGACATGGGTGAGCACTTTTTAAAAATTATTTAAAAAAATAATAATATTCTTTATTTATTACATAAATGAAAGATTATTTTTACACTAATGGCATATTATAAAGATTAAGCAAATAATTAATGACCAGACAAGATGCATAAATCATGGGACATTCTCCACCATCTTAAAGAACTTTTGACATACTTCCTTGATCCCGCAATATCCAACATTGAAATGCATCCTATGGTGTTTCATGCGTTCCATTATTCTATAGGATTTTGATGGTTTATGTTAGATATATTATACATATATATCTATCACTATATGGAACATACCTCTTTGTATATGTACATTATGTCATTTATATATGTTGTATATAATAGTACTCTATTATACAAAGTGAAATTCATACAACTATATAACATTGTTCAAACATATAGTAATATTTATACGATAAATATACCACAAACTGAATTATAACATATAATACACTCCAGAATTTTTATATCAATATTTTGGCAAAATTCTGAATATATAATATTTATACCGATATTATTCTGTAAATATTTATTTCTAAGTATGTATGTATCTTATACCATTTATATAATTAAATATGCAATATACTATCATTATTCCATAAATATAAAATGAAATTATTTCATTATTATACCTTTTATAATATTAAATGTTGCTAATTAAATATGTAATATACCAAATGGTGGAAGTCATTCATGCGAGAAATTAGGAATAGATTGTGGAAAATTGGTTGATCCATGGAAGAAGAAATAAACAAGATATTTCAGTTGTTTGCTTCCTATTAGTTAATGGAGTGAGGGAGATAGTGAAAATTTGGTTTAAACCGAACCGTACCGAACCAAAATAAGAAATACCGAACCGTACCGAAATATTTTGGTACGGTATTTGGTATACACAATTGATAAATCGAATACCGAACCGAAATTCTTAAATACCGAACCGAAATACCGAATGTCCATCCTTAATTTAGGTGGACTGAGGATTGTGAGGAGAGCTTTCAAAAGCTCAAGACTGCTTTGACTACAGCCCCAGTGTTAGTATTGCCTACTGGATCGGGGTCCTATTCAATGTATTGTGATGCGTCGTGCATTGGTCTTGGCGCGGTGTTGATGCAGGACGGTAGGGTGATTGCCTACGTGTCTAAACAGCTGAACGTGCATGAGAAGAATTATCATGTCCACGGCCTTGAGTTAGCAGCTATTGTTCATGCCTTGAATATCTGGCGACACTATTTGTATGGTGTCCCTTGTGAGGTTTTCACCGATCACCGGAGTCTACAGCATCTGTTTAAACAGAAGGATCTTAACATGCGGCAGCGAAGATGGTTGGAGTTGCTTAAGGATTATGACATCACCGTTCTCTATCATCCTGGGAAAGCCAATGTGGTGGTTGATGCCTAGAGTCGCAAGGCGGGGAGTTTGGGAAGTTTAACATATCTACCAGTAGCAGAAAGGCCTTTAGCCTTGGATGTTCAGGCCTTGGCCAACCAGTTTGTTAGATTGGATGTTTCTGAGCCGAGCCGAGTTTTGGCTTGTGTGGTTTCTCAATCTTCTATTTTTGATAGTATTAGAGAGTGTCAGTATGATGACCCTCGTGTACTTGTCCTTAAGGACACGGTTCAGCACGGTGATGCCAAGGAAGTCACTATTGGAGATGACGGTGTATTACGGATGCAGGGCAGGCTATGAGTGCCTAATGTAGATGGTTTGCGTGAGTTGATTTTCCAGGAGGCTCACAGTTTGCGGTACTCCATTCATCCAGGTGCCGCGAAGATGTATTAGGATTTCAGGTAGCACTATTAGTGGAGGCGGATGAAGAAGGACATAGTGGAAGATGTAGCTTGTTTCCTAAATTGTCAGCATGTGAAATATGAGCATCAACGACCAGGTGGATTGCTTCAGAAGTTAGAGATTCTTGAGTGGAAATGGGAGCGGATCAGTATGGATTTCGTTGTTGGGCTCATGCGTACTCAGAGGAAGTTCGATGCAACATAGTTGATTGTGGATAGATTTTACTTACTCTTCGGAGAAGCTGGCTCAGATTTATATTCGCGAGATTGTCAGGCTTCATGGCATACCAGTATCTATCATCTCTGATTGAGGAACGCAGTTTACATCATGGTTCTGGAGAGCCGTGCAGCTTGAGTTGGGTACTTGTATGGAGTTGAGTATAGCATTTCACCCTCGGATAGACGGATAGTCCGAGCACACTATTCAGATATTGGAGGATATGCTTAGTGCTTGTGTGATTGATTTTGGGGGAGCTTGGGATCAGTTATTGCCACTTGCGGAGTTCGCCTACAACAACAGTTATCAGTCGAGCATTCAGATGGCACCATATGAAGATTTATATGGTAGACGGTGTAGGTCTCAAGTGGGTTGGTTCGAGCCAGGCGAGGCTAGGCTATTGGGTACAGACATGGTTCATGATGCCTTAGAAAAAGTTAAATTGATTCAGGATCGACTTCGTATTAGCCCAGTCCATGCAGATGAGTTATGTGAATCGGAAGGTTCGCGACATTGCATTCATGGTTGGGGAGTGGGTCTTGCTCTGAGTTTCTCCCGTGAAGGGTGTTATGAGGTTCGGAAAGAAGGGCAAAATGAGCCCTAGGTATATCGGGCCTTTTGAGATTCTTGAGAGGGTTGGAGAGGTGGATTACAGACTTGCACTACCACCTAGTCTTTTTGTAGTTCATCCAGTATTCCTTGTTGCAATGCTTTGGAAGTATCACCGTGATCCATCTCATGTGTTAGACTTTAGCTCAGTCTAGTTGGACAAGGATCTATCCTATGTTGAAGAGCCGGTGGCCATTTTGGACAGGCAGGTTCAAACGTTGAGGTCAAAGAACATCGCTTTTGTGATGGTTCAGTGGAGGGGTCACCTGGTCGAGGGGGAGACTTGGAAGACCGAGCATGATATGCGTAGCCGTTATCCTTATCTTTTCACCACTCCAAGTATGTCTCTATACTCGTTTGAGGATGAATGTTTGTTTTAAGTGGGGGAGGATGTAACGACCCGGTCGGTCAGTTTCATACTATTAGCCCCAAACCCCTAATTACTTCTCCCCCTATTTTGTTTTGTGGTTATGTAACTTGCTGGGAGGATTTGGTTTTGGTTTCAGAGTAAAATGAGACACATAGTCCTTAAAATGAAAGTTTAAGCCGTAGGAATCGACCATAGTTTGAATTGTGCGAAGACAACACCAGAATAGAGTTTTGACGATTCCTATAGCTCCATAGGGTGATTTTGCTCTAAGGAGCATGTTCGGATGTTGAATTGGAGGTCCGTAGGGCATTGTAGCGTCAATTGGCGAAAGTTGGAAAATTGGATGATTTTTGGCAAGTTTGACCGTGTGTGGACATTTTGATATTGGGGACGGATTCTGATTCCGGAAGTTGGAATAGGTTCGTAATGTCAATTATGACTTGTGTGCAAAATTTGAGGTCAATCGGACTTGATTTGATAGGATTCAGCGTCAGATGTAGAAGTTTGAAGTTTTAAAGTTTATTAGGCTTGAATCGATGTACAATTCATATTTTTAGCGTTGTTTGATGTGATCTAAAGGCTCGACTAAGTCTTTACGATGATTTAGGACATGTTGGTAAGTTTGATTGAGGTCCCGGGCACCTTGGGTGGATTCCGGATGGTTAACGGATCAAATTTGGACTTGTGAGAATGGCTGAAGGCACCAGCTCTAGTGTAATCACACCTGCACAAGATTAACCGCAGGTGCGAGCCCGCAGAAGCAGCATGTTGATCGCAAAAGCGGGCTGGAGCAGTATGAGCAGAGGTCGCAGATGCGAGGAAAGTTCCGCATCTGCGAGATCGCAGATGCGAAGGAGGCAACGCAGAAGCGGAAGGGGCCTGGCATTGGGGGAGGGGGGCTCCGCAGAAGCGGCCTTTGTCTCACAGAAGCGAGTCCGCAGAAGTTGATTTAGGACCGCAGAAGCGGAAGTTCCGCAGGTGCGGAAGATTTGACCGCAGGAGCGAGGGGAACCGCAGAAGCAGATAAGTTGGCGCTTCTGCGATGCCGCAGATGCGGCTACATTTTCGCAGAAGCGGAAGTGCTAGACAGAACACTTAAATACAAGGGTTCGCGATTTTGCTTCATTTTAAACATTTTGAGCTCGGGTTTTGGCGATTCTTGAGAGCATTTTCGAGGGATTTCTTGAGGTAAGTCTCTTTTACTTATTTTTTATCAATAACCTTGTTTCCCCATTGATTTTCCCACCTAGATTGTGTGTGTTTAAGGTGGAATTTGGGAGTTAGAGGCTAGGGATTTGGAGAGTTAAATTTTGGGATTTGGGTGGCGACTTGGTGTCGAATTTTGGTAATTTTGGTATCGGTGAACTCGATATCGAATGGGTGTTCATATTTTGTGACATTTACCTAATTCCGAGATGTGGGTCCGGGTCGACATTTTGGGGCGATTTTTCATTTCTTTTCTAAAGTCATAGATTTATGATTTAAATTAGTTTCTTGTAGTTGTATTCATGATATGTAATTGCTTTTGGCTAGATTTGGGCAATTCAGAGCTGGAAAATCAAGGGAATGTCATCCTTATCGATTGATTAAGTGAGATTTGAGGTAAGTAACTTGTCTAACATTGTGTGGGGAAAATCCCCTTAAGATTTGGTACTGTTGTAACAATTTGTTATATGTGAGCGCCGTGTACGCGAGGTGACGAATTCGTACACAAGCTAATTGTGGAAATTCTGGTTCTTGATGAGTAGATTTCTTTTAAATTCCTCAACCGACTTGCCTTAGCATGTATAGCTGTCATATTTAGCCTAGTATCACATGTCTACGTGTCTTAACCTTACTTGACATTCGTGAAACATGCTTAGTTGAATTACCCGTTCCTTGATTATTGTATTTGGTTTTTAACTGTAGGATTCCTTGTCGTAAATTCGTGGTTCCATAATTTATGAGTTGCATATTTACTTTGGGACTACCAGGTGGTACCTCGGGAGATCCCCCTACTTGCATATTTACTTTGGGACTACCAGGCGGTACCTCAGGAGATCCCCTTGTCGTGCATATTTACTTTTGGGACTACGAGGCGGTACCTCGGCAGATCCCCCTATTGAGCATTTACATTTGGGTTACGAGGAGATACCTCGGGAGCGCCCCTATTATTTACCTCTATTTGTTGTGCTGTTATTTTTTGAAACATCCCGTTGTTAAATTCTCAGTCATTTCAAAATATCATTATATGTTCTGCCTTGCTTATATTTTAAACCAGTAGGGCCCTGACCTGACCTCGTCACTACTCTACCGAGGTTAGGCTTGGCACTTACTGAGTACCATTTTGGTGTACTCATACTACACTTCTATACATCTTTTTGTGCAGATCCATGTTCTTCCTACCATACCAGATACCAGTGAGTTGGACCGCATGTGGAGACTTCAAGGTATATCTGTTAGTGTCCGCAGACCTCGGAGTCCCCCTCTATCCTTATTATGTTTTTTTTCTTATTCTTTATTAGACTTTGATATATAGAGACACTTAGTATTTTCTCTTAGAATCTTGTGACTTATTTCTACCGGGTTTTGGAAATTGTAATTATTATATCACAGTTTTTCTTTATATATCATGTGTTGAGATCGGAGTTCAGTTTATTATTCAGTTATTCCGCAAATTATTAGGCTTACCTAGTCTTAGAGACTAGGTGTCATCACGACATCCTACGGAGGGAAATTGGGTTCGTGACACTGCTCCATAATGAAATTTGAAAAAATTCAAATTTGAACGGATCTTTATTGCTCTGGCTTCTTTCCTCGTGAGCAAGGAGCTCACCAGCAACATGACGTGTTAGTTTGTTTTGCGTTTGGACCTTTAAATTGTTCTTGTAATTGTTAGGTATTTTACCTAATTTTCTTACTATGTTTGATTTTCCTTTCTTGAAGGAATGGAAATATATTTATCATAATTAATTTTACCTTTTACGGAAAGAAATATAATTCATCTATATTTGGCTAGCCCTTTTTCATGGAGGAAAAGATTTTGGACTTCTATAAATTGAGGATCCTTCATTCTCATTTGGTAACATTCACGATGTAACCATAAGGGGTTTGACAGTTTTGTTTAGGGGGAAATTTTGGGACAAGTATTATCCTGCCACTTGTGTGTGCCTCTTTGTGAGGTTTCTCTGTCAATATTTGTATCTTTTATATTGTGGACTGCTCATCTCCGCATGTGGATGTAGGTCAATTGACCGAACCACGTTAAATATTTGTGTCTCTTTTGGTATGTTTCTCTTTTGTTGTCTGATTTATCATCGTTGAAAGTATGTGTTGTTAGCTTTCGCATGACACCTAATTATCTCGACATATCAGTGGTATCAAAGCAAGGTTCAAAATAGGTTCATCAAGGTGGGTTTAGTTCTAACCATAACATGTTTGACAATAATTATGATTTTTGTCTGAGCAATTTGGCTAGATTGCTACTTACGTTGAGACAAAATTTATGATGGAGATTTGGAGATACAACATGTTGAATGTTATATGAAGAATGCGGATCAAGTTTATTTTGGCAGAAAATTCATACCAAGGGGAGAAGTTTTAGGTATTTGTCATAATTTCTTTACCATATTTGATTTTTCTATCTCTTGAAGGAAGGGCAATATATTTACCATAATTAATTTTGTCTTTTACGAAAAGAAAAATATAATTCTTCCATATTTGGCTAGTTCTTTTTCATGGAGGAAAAGATTTTGGACTTCTATAAATTGAGGATCATTCCTTCTCATTTAGTAGCATCTACAATGTAGCCACAAGGGGTTTGAGAGTCTTATTTAGGGGTTGAATTTTGAGACAAGTACTATCCTGCCACTTGTGTGTGTCTCTTTATTTCTCTCAATATTTGTACCTTTTACATAGTGGATTACCTATCTCCGCATGTGGATGTAGGTCAATTGACCGAACCACGTTAAATATTTGTGTCTCTTTTGGTATGTTTCTCTTTTGTTGTCTGATTTATCGTCATTGAAAATATGCGTTGTTAGCTTTCACATGACACCTGATTATTTCGATCCTAACAGTAATTCCGTCTATTGAGTCAGTTAGCTATTTTTTCACAGTTTTAAGAATTGAATATATGTCACGACCCTAATTTCCCTTCGTAGGATGTCGTGATGGTACCTAGTCTTTAAGACTAGGTAAGCCTAACACTTGCTGAATTAATGGCAAAATTCAACCAATAATTATTAAATATGAAACATAAATTTCTATACAAAGCCAACAATCCTAAAACCGATAGTATAAGTCATAAGCTCTACTGAGTTCACTAAAAAATCTCTAAGTACAATTGTTCCGGAATAGAAATAAATTGTATACAAATAACTTCCGAAGGTGACTCTGAGGACTGCGAACGTGACGGCAGGTATACCTTGAAGTCTCCACAACAATATATGATCCGCTATCTAACAATCAACAGACTCCAAATTACCTGGATCTGCACAAAAATGTGCAGAGGTGTAGTATGAGTACACCACGGTCGGTACCCAGTAAGTATCAAGACTAACCTCGGTGGAGTAGTGACGAGGTACAAGTCAAAACACTCACTAGACAAGATAACTTGTGCAGTATAGAGGTATAAAGCTAATAACGAAAAGCATAAATCAGTAAAGGGCAACAAAATCAACATGTGATATAAACAGTAAAGCAACAAGAACATTGTGAAGTATCATTGAACCCAAATAAGGAACACAATTAATAATCAATTAATCAAGTCGTTCTAATACATGTTTCACAATGAAATCACCTCGCGATACCTCATCTCATAGTCACGGGTCTCAACCCATCATCATGTACTCATGGCACCTCGTGCCCACATCTCGAATCACAACCACATGGACAACTCGCGTGCCAATATCTCAATCCACCGATATGATCACAGGCTCACAATCAAAATCTGTCCGGTATGATCACAAGCTCACAATCACAATCCGCCCAGCATGGTCACAGGCTCACAATCACAATCCGTCCGCCATGGTCACAGGCTCACAACCACAATCCGTCTGGCATGGTCACAGGCACAATATCAACATGGAAACAGATAATACAAGAACACATGGGCATGATCAATAAATGTCAAGTTTCATACTCCTACGCTAGTATAAGTGGCATGCTACGGTGTATGCTTGTGCGAGTGTACTACTGCAGCCTAAGTCAACAAGTAATATGAAAGACATCAAGTAGATCATTGAAACAACAAAGCAAGTCATGTAAGGTGTATGACAAACACAAGGAAAATCACATCATCACACGAAAATCCCCAATGCAATATCCCCGAGCCATCGCACATCATCCCTGACATTGCCACCATTATCTCTACGGTAGCCACCCGTCACTTCGCCCTGACAATATCATTAGCTACCCATATCTCTATAATAGCCACCTGTATCACTCCTTATAATGTCACCCTTATCACTCTGCCCGGACAATAACACAATAGCTACCATTATCACTCCCTACATTCAACAACGGTGAAATGTCACCCTTATGCTCCGCATAACAACAACGGTGAAATACCACCCTTATACTCCACAAAACAACAACAACAATAGTGAAATGCCACCCTTATACTCCACATAACAACAACGGTTAAATGTCACCCTTATACTCCGCATAACAACAACCAAAACTACACAACAATTCACAAATGCTAACATCACAACAACACGACATATCAACTCGTAACACAAGTGCTCATAGGCCACAACCTTTCCAAGGATCCAACAATATCAATATTTCCATAAGAAATAGCCCACGGCTCAAACACAATGTGTATAAAATTTCAATAACAACAAAAGAAATGGGAAAGTAACTCAACAAGGAACGACACCCCATTTTTAACACAACTTCAATTAAAATAGATTTAATAACTTTCGATAACCTCAATTCTGATTAATTGTTTAAGGATAAACTCAATTGTGAAAGTATTTCCATAAAATGGCAAACTTCGGCTCCGAATGCATGAATTAGGCTAACAATGAAAGCGATGGCACGAACTAGTACTACGTCTAATGCATGAGAATAACCCGGCAAAAAAGGATATCATGTACAATAATTTCAACTAAGAATAACTCCACAATAAAAGAAATCACATAATGATAAAAGTGATAACAAGTTCATATAAAGCATATAGAGCAAACTCGACAAGTAAAAAATATGACATGTAACGACAACTTCAAATAAAGCATGTGATAATAGACATGACGAATATAATATACAACATGTGCTAAAAATTCCAAATGAATACATGAAAGAAGACTAAGAGTCTAAACCGGTCAATTTTCACATATAAGCCCGAGTATGTACTCGTCACCTCGCGTTCATAGCTTTCACAAGACACAAATAGCACAAACGACTCAAATCCTAAGGGGTAGTTCCCCCACATAAAGTTAAACAAGATACTTATCTCAAAGAAGCTAGACTGATACTCTAAAATGACCTCCTCATATGAAACAATCTCTGGGCGGCTCAAATCTAACCAAAATAACTTAATATCATAAATAAAAAATATAGAAAATAATTTCGAATAATAAAGCTTCGATCTTTAATAAAAACTAAAAACGTCAACCCCAGGTTCGCACCTCGGAACCCGATAAAATTTACAAAATCCGAACATACATTACAATACGAGTCCAACCATATCAAAATTATCCAATTCCGACATCAAATGGTCCTTCAAATCATCTTTTTACATTTTTTAAAGTTTTCACAAAAATTTCCATTTTTTCTCATTCAACTCACTAATTTAATGATAAAAATAATTATGGAATCATGAAATATAATCAAATCCGGGTAAAGAACACTTACCTCAAACTAACACGTGAAAATCCCCTCCAAAATTGCCCAAATCCGAGCTCTCTAACTCAAAAAGTGATAAAATAACAAAAGCCCTCAAAATAGAGTTTTTATAATCTGCCCAGTGATTCCTCTATGAATAGATAATCTATGAAGTCTAAGTAAAAATGAGAAGTCATTTGAAGCACATTAAGGGAACTTAGTCATGCGGACTATTAGGATTCAGAAATGAGGATTATTAAAGTCGTATAATAGGCTAGCCAATATCAATTTAACGATATTCAGAAACATGACAAAGGATCACAGATCAGCAGCACCTTATCATGAACATGGAGATAACATTTTATATTAATGATAACATCACAAACGACTACAGTTAACAGAAGACAACAAGCATATTCATAACATTCTAATAAGATGATCAAATAGAAGAGTTTGATGTGTACTGACCTTCTCGAGGGCAGCAAACCAAACAAGAATTTCTCTTAATTTCTTAAGACCCAAAGCTTCAAGCTCAAAGCAGTGAAAGCACTCATAAACAAAAAAAAGAGAAATCAGTAAGAAACCCTAGGTTTTGGAAATCTTAGAATTACTCTTAGATGGTTGTTAGTAGTTTTTCTCTGTTAGGTTGTTTGTTGTTAGGTGATGGTAGATGAGAACATTAAAGGCCCTATTTATAGTACCATTAAGATTCAAGGGTTTCAATAAATTCAAAATAATAGTGGAAAGTTTAGGTTGTTTGTTGTTAGGTGATGGTAGATGAGAACATTAAAGGCCCTATTTATAGTACCATTAAGATTCTAGGGTTTCAACAAATTCAAAATAATAGTGGAAAGTGACGAAAGATTGATAATGACAGCAAGATTGGGAAAATCAGAGAGACAGAGGGAAAATCGTTTAGGGATTTACCTAAGAAAAGAGAAGCTAATGGATGAGGTGTGAGGGACCGATGGTCAGAACCCAATACCCAGAGGTCATTGTAGGGGTGTTCAAAACCGAACCAAAACTGAAAACCGAACTGAAACCGAAGCTTAATGGCTTATTGGTATCGGGTTAACGGTTTAACGGACGGGGAACGGATTAAAAATTTTTTATTAACGGCTTATCGGTTTGGGGGCGTATTATTCAATTTTCTTAATGGATAATCCGTTAACCCGTTAAGAATATATATAATTTTTATTTTTATCCATATATATATATATATATATATAAAATATATATATATATATTAAATAATCAAAAACCCTTCTTCCACTTTCAGTACTCTATCTCTATTCTCTATTACTAATTTACTATTAGACATTTAGAAACCCTAATGCCTAAATTTCAACCAGTAGCCACCAACACTCTATCTCGTCGACTTCCACTACTCTATCTAACGCCAAAAATATATATAATAGTTTAGCCACACAAATTTGTTTTAATTAAAATTTGAATCCAAAGTGACTAATTTTGCAATTATTTCAAGCCCATCCCTTTAGAAGCCCAATTTCCATGACCCACCTGGCCCAACCGGATCTCCCCTCTCTTTAAAACACTCATTTTCCCAAATCCTAAGAAAAAGACAGACGGATCCCCCTTTGAAAACCCTAGCCGCCTGGTCTCCTTCCTCACTCACCCATTCCCTTTCACGCAAAAGGAAGCCGAGAATTCGCCATCATGCATACACATCTCACCTATGAAAAAAGTTAAAACAAAATCCCTGAATTCCCATTTTTCTACATCCGGATCTGAAGAAGAAAAACGAAAAAAAAAGATTAAAAAGGTTTTCTAATTTCTGTTGTGTTACTTGGAGAATTTATGGGTTTCTCATTTGTTTTTGGATTGAAGTTGAGGTCGACATTGTTGTTCTTCTGCTGTTTGCTATCAAAATCGTAGTTGAACTTCCTTCATCTCCATTTATGCCCTTTATCAGCTGTTTCAAGCTCTATTTGTCAAGTATTCTAGGTACACATTCCTCAATCTGTACTATTTCTCCATAAAAATGGCTGAAACCATGAATGAATTTGTTTCTGATGTTCCATCTCCATTTATGTGACTGTTTTTCTTAATAAATTGCTCATTAGACTTATATATGATTTTGTTAACGAACCAAAGGGATGGCTGCCCATTTTAATTAAGTTTAGACCGTTGGAGTCTTGTTAAATATTAGTTAATTGAGATTAGTTTTTTTTAATTTTCCGGAGTTATTAATGAGCTTTAAGTAAGTGCATACTAGTTAACAGTAGTATTTATCACAGTCTCTACTTCGTTGCCTAATGCTGAAATTTGGTGTATGCATATTTTTTACAGGGATCTACTCACTTATGGATTAAACTGTTGTTTGAACTTTGAAGCTGCAGAAATTCAAGCACTGTTAGGCGTTAGCTGCATGACAAATATTTTTGTGTAGTCTACTCACTTATGGATTAATCATTTTGAAGTATGTATTCTGGACTCACTTTGAATATAGACTGGAATTTTATCATTTCAGAATTAATCAGGGAGCATTGACTTTTCCTTTGCAGTTGTGGGCGGAGGAAAGACATATGTATTCTGGACTCATCTGTAATGTAGTTTGCTTTGGGGTGTAATGGACTCATCTATTGTATCCTATAGACTGGAATGTAGTCTGCTGAGCATAGAAATTTTAGTTTGAGTCACAATGGTCAGCAAACAATTAATGCACGCAATATAGATTGAATTAGGCCGATAACCGCCTGATAAGAGCTAAACCGATACTAATTCGCCCGATATCTTATCGGGTGGCTAGCGGATTAATACATTTAAAAGCCGATAACCGATAATCCAAACCGTTAAAAGTAAATAACCGCTCAATCCGCCCGATAAATAGCCCTAGATCATTGCATTTGTCCTCTGGGTGTTGAATATCAACATTGAGGCCAGCTAGCGTCCCAGACTCGCCTTGATTTGAAAAGACGGAGGAGGAGATCTGGCAAGTTGAAGTTTCACCATTTGGTATGACTTCTTCAAATAGGGCTATTGAAATTGAATGGCGAAAAAGGAAAGAAATGATGAGCTTCGTATTACAAAAATAGAATGAATGGCTATGCATGCCATGGATTTGAAAAGCCACAGTCGATTTGAAGTTTCATCTCTAGGTTAGGGTTTTCGGATTTGGGGCTTTAAGTTTCAAAGGCGAAATGAGTAAGGATTCAACGAGAATCATGGGTAATGAAGGCAGAAGGAACGTTTTCTGGTCATGATTCATGACTTTGCACTAACTAGTGCAAGGTTTTGGGTGATTGACAAGTCTGAGAGTTTGAGAGAGATGAGAGAAGAAGGGGAAAGGTAGTGGCCAGGTCTTTGGAGTGAATGATTAGGGTTTGGGGGAATAGGGGTTCGTCTCTGAGTTTAAGTTGGGAGATGGAATGGGGGTTGTTGGATATGTTGATCAACGGCTCCGATCATTTTGATAATTGAAAATTTAGAAATGATTTAAATAGAAATAATTGGTGGCCGTTGGATTACTTTGATCAGACGGTTGAAAATAAATCTCTGGATGCTTAAGAATTAAAGAGGAAATAGAGATAAAACGTGGGCCGTTGATTTAAGAAATGCACGGCCCAGATGGTTTGTGTTTGTTTTGTGTGTGCTGGAGACGGGTGACGCGGCACGTGATGATTGGTGTAAAGGTGATGGCAGGGATTATCAAAGTGGAATGAGATGGGGTGTTTGGACTGGGTCAAATCCGTTTAGGCTTGGCATTTCAGCTGAAAATAATTTAAGATATGGCCAATTTGCTTTTAATTAAGAATTGCAATTGTAGCCTTTTGTCTTTTAATCCCTTTTTGAACTTAATTTAAATAAACTTAACAATTTTCAAATAGAATATGGTAAAATTTATAACTACTAATTATTTTAATTAATTATTTATAAAAGTACTTTATTTTCTAAATTATAACACTAATTTTAAATTATTAACATAGTAGTCTAATTAACTATAAATTAAAGAGTAATTCATTAAATTAACTATATAGGTTTATGTGATGCATTTAAAAGTTATTTCAGTAATCTTAAAATAGTAAGCATATTTGTAATTATATAATATTAATACTACGTGATTAATTTTAAAAATAATACTTAATTAATTTGTAAAAATAAGTATTTATTAGTAGAAAATACTTTTAAAATATTTATTGTAAATTATTAAGTATAAATAAATTAATTTTAAAAAGGAGGGTCAAAATTGGCCGCCAACACCCGGGACCACGTCAAAACATACCAACAAGTTTCATAACATAGCGCAGACCTACTCCAAGCCTCAAATCACATCAAACAACGTCAAAACTATGAATCGCACTTCAAATCGAATTTAATGAACTTATGAACTTTTAACTTCTACAACTCGCGCCGAATCATATCAAATCAATCCGGAATGACGTCAAATTTTGCATGCAAGTTCCAAATGACACAACGGCAAGAATACTTTCAACTAAGAATAACTCCACAATAAAAAAATCACATAATGATAAAAGTGATAATAACTTCATATAAAGCATATAAGAACAAACTCGACAAGTAAAGAATGTGACATGTAACAACAACTTCAAATAAAGCATGTGATAATACACATGACAAATAAAAGATATAACACGTGCTAACAATTCCAAATGAATACATGAAAGAAGTCTAAGTGGCTAAACCGGTCAATTTTCACATATAAGCCCGAGTACATACTCGTCACCTCGCGTACACGGCTTTCACATGACACAAATAGCACAAACGACTCAAATCCTAAGAGTAGTTCCCCCACACAAAGTTAGGCAAGATACTTACCTCAAAGAAGCTAGACCGATACTTAAAAATGACCTTCTCATGTGAAATAATCTCCGGACGACTCAAATCTAACCAAAATAACATAATATCATAAATACAAACTATAGAAAATAATTACGGATAATAACGCTTCGATCTTTGATGAGAACTAAAAAGTCAACCTCGGGCCCGCATCTCGGAACCCAACAAAATTTATAAAATCCGAACACCCATTATGATACGATTCCAACCATACCAAAATTATCTCATTCCGACATCAAATTGTCTTATAAATCATCATTTTACATTTTGAAAGTTTTCATAAAAATTCTCATTCTCTCATTCAATTCACTAATTTAATGATAAAAATAATTATGGAATCATGAAATATAATCAAATCCGGGTAAAGAGCACTTACCCCATACCAACACGTGAAAATCTCCTCCTAAATCGCCCAAATCCGAACTCTCTAACTCAAAAAGTGATAAAATATCAAAAGCCCTCGAAGTAGAGTTCTTATAATCTGCCTATTGATTCCTCTTACGCGATCGCGGAACAATCCTCGCGATCGCGAAGAAGAAAATGCTGCCCAGAAAAAATAAAGCTTTGCGTTCGCGGCACACACCTCGCGACGCGATGAACAATGACAACAGACTACGCGAACGCACATAGAAACACGCGAACGTGATGAGTAAAAGACTACCAGCTCCACTATGGTAACGCGGAGAGAGAGCTGCAAATGCGGATAACTGACTGCATAAGCTTCGCGAACGCGTGCCCACGGTCGCGCTAACTATGAACAAAATCCCAGAGCTCCAAGAAACCTTTCGCGATCGTGTCTTCATCTTCTCGATCGCGAAGAACAACAGGCACATCAGCAAATCAACTGTCCAAAAACATGGAGAAATGGCTCGTAGCCCATTCGAAACACACCCGAGGCCCTCGGGACCCCATCAAAATATACTAACAAGTTTCATAACATAGTGCGGACCTACTCGAGGCCTCAAATCAGATCAAACAGCGTCAAAACTACGAATCGCACCTCAAATCGAACTTAATAAACTTATGAACTTTCAACTTCTACAACTCGCGCTAAATCATATCAAATTAATCCAGAATAAAGTCAAATTTTGCATGCAAGTTTCAAATGACACAACGGAGCTATACCAACTCGCGGAATCGAAATCCGAACTCGATATCAATAAAGTCGACTCCCGGTCAAATCTCTCAACCTTCTAAACCTTCAACTTTCCAACTTTCGCCAAAATGCATCAAATTAACCTATGGACCTCCAAATCGAAATCCGGACACACGTCTAAGTCCAAAATCATCATACGAAGCTATTGAAATCATCAAAATACCATTCTGGAGTCGTCTACACCAAAGTCAAACCCCGGACAACTCTTACCGCTTAAACTTCTAAAACAAGAATCATCCGAAAACCGAACTCGACTATACACGCAAGTCATAATACACAATACGAAGTTGCTCGCGACCTTAAGCCACCAAACGGGATGCTAATTCTCAAAACGACCGGTCGGGTCGTTACAATATACAACATCACCAATACAGCACCTAATTTGTGCTTGGACTACACAACTTAAAAGTAGCTTGGAACATCATGGTGCCTGCGACCATCTTATTTTTCTTGAGTTATATAGTGTCTCACTTCGAGTATAAAAAGACATCCTAGAATATTTATAAGGTCGCGAATCGCTTAATTCTTACCTTGAGGTTTTTGAGTTGAATGCTTAAATTCCTGAGGCGGAAAGGGTGTATTTTCTCTCTGCCAGAACTGTGGCTCGCCTCACCAAGAAATTATGGTTAATTTCAACTTCGTAGCGTCTCTATGGTACATGTATAGTAATCTAAGTGGGCGTTTGGACATAAGAATTGTAAAATTCCAAAATAGGGGAAAAGATTTTTTAAGTGAAAATGGTATTTGAAATTTAGAGTTGTGTTTGGACATGAATATAATTTTGGGTTGTTTTTGAAATTTTGTGAGTGATTTGAGTGAAAATTTTGAAAACCAGCCTTTTGGAGCTTTTCAAATTTTCGAAAATTTCCAAAATGTATCTTCAAGTAAAAATTGAAAATTTTATGAACAAATGTCGATTTCGAATAAAAGTGAATTCTTTTTGAAAAAAAGAGAAATATTTCTTATGTCCAAACGGTCATCTTCATCTCAGATATAAGTCAATATATTACTAGTACTGGGATACAGAAGATACATGAAATATCGTCAGTTCGTCACCACACCTAATAACTAATATGTCATCCCGTTATCATGTATATAATTTTAGAAGAAACGATTGTGGTCACTCTAATTGGATCCATTTAATATTACCAGCCGTTCGGGTTACACTTCATGCATGTGATATTACGTTATTCACATTATTGGTAAAAGTACAAATAAACGGATCTTTCATAGAATTACGAAAACACCCACAAACATTAGAACACTTTCAATATTTTTGTATAAAAGAAAATAAATATTCCTTCCGTTACAATGTACACCATAAATAAATAAATAAATTGTATACGGTAAAAATCGGTTAGTCCTTCGCACGAACTGGTTTAAATGGTAATATATTGGATCGAAGAAGCATCTTCATAGTATCAGGTTGAGGTCCGAAGTCAGGTCACCAAGTTTCGAGCCCGAGGGACCGATCAATATCGAGTTCGATGTCATTATTTAGCTCGAATCCAAGTCAAACTACGATGCAAAGCAAAGTTATCAAGCTTATGAGGCAGAGACCGACCAACACTGACCCCGAATCAATACAAGGAGCTCGAGTCAAGACCGAAAGCTCGAGTCAATATCGAACTCATAGACAAGAGCCGTTGCAATCCCACTAGAGGAGAGAATCTTGACAGGAATTCTGGAAAAGCTGATTTATCATGAGTCTTCCACTATGTATTTTTAATTATATCTAAAGTAAGATCTCTCTATTATAAAGGGGATGATTATTATTTTTGCAAGGGCAGGCTTTAGCTTACATTGTAATCAAGAAATACCGGGCATTCCTATATTGAAGGATTGTTCTTTTTGGCTTCATTGATTGATTCATCTAGTTTAGTCCTTAAATCATCTTCTTTCCAACCATGTGTATTTCTCATTCTTTACAATCCGTATTTGATACTTTCTATTTATCCTTACGATTTGTGTTAATTTATACCACATATCCTTAGAACTACGTATAAATTCAACTCTACCCATTTTTCGGGTAAACAGTTTGGCGCCCACTATGGGGTTGAGGATAGCAGTGGTTGTTTGATACAAGTCTGCAACACACACCGTTTTACGCTTGTCTTTTGAAAGTATCTTTTACTCGAGCTCCTTGTGAAGAGGGTGCTTCGAATGTGAAGGGGTCCGGGCTTGGCATCGTGTTGAAACACCTTCCCTCCCCCCCCCCCCCACGGGTGGCATTATTAGGCAATCTATCAAAACTTCTAGGTTGACTAACAATGAGGCCAAGTACGAGGCTATGATTGCAGGTCTCGAGCTATCTAAAAGCTTGGGAGCGAAAGTCATTGAAGCCAAATGTGACTCTTTAATAGTGGTGAACCAAGTAAACAAAACCTTCGAAATTCGAGAAGATATAATGCAAAGGTATTTGGACAAATTACAGGTAACTTTGCACCGTTTCAAGGAATGGACTTTACAACATGTGCCTCGAGAACAAAACAGTGAGGCCGATGCACTCGCAAACTTGGGGTCATCGGTTGAGGAAGATGAAATCGACTCGGGGACTGTCGTTCAACTCTCAGGATCTGTAATCGAGGAGGGGCATGTCGAGATAAATTCCACAAGCTTAACCTGGGATTGGAGAAATAAGTATATTGAATATTTGAAGAACGGAAAACTCCCATCAAACGCTAAAGAATCAAGGGCCCTACGAACCAAAGCTGCTCGATTCACGTTGGCTAAAGATGGAACACTATACAGAAGGACGTTCGATGGACCATTGGTAGTATGCTTGGGACCAGGAGACACCGATTATGTTTTATGAGAATTCCATGAAGGCACTTGTAGGAACTACTCCGGCGTCGAACCACTGATTCACAAAATCATCAGAGCAGGATATTACTGGGATAGCATGGAAAAGGACACTAAGGAGTTTGTTCGAAAATGTGATAAATGTGTCACAGGTTCGCACCGATGATCCATCAACCCGGAGAACAACTTCACTCAGTCATATCCCCATGGCCATTCATGAAATGGGGAATGGATATCGTCGGCCCTCTGTCATCGGCCCCAGGTAAAGCTAAGCTCATTTTATTTATGACTGACTATTTCTCTAAATGGGTTGAAGCACAGGCGTTCGAGAAAGTAAGAGAGAAAGAGGTTATAGACTTCATCTGGGATCATATCGTATGTCGATTTGGGATACCCGCCGAAATAGTGTGTGACAACGGAAAATAATTTATCGGCAGCAAAATAACAAAATTCCTCGAAAACCACAAAATAAAAAGGATATTATCAACATTGTACCACCCTGGTGGGAACGAACACGCCGAATCAACGAACAAGACTATCATACAAAACCTAAAGAAAAGGTTGAATGGCACTAAGGGAAAATGGAGAGGAATTCTACCAGAAGTTCTTTGGGCATATCGAACTACATCAAAATCCAGTACGGGGGAAACCACGTTCTCCTTAGTATATGGTTCTGAAGCCTTGATTCTAGTCGAAGTCGGGGAACCCAGTGCCAGGTTTCGATATACAACAGAAGAGTCAAATCACAAGGCTGTGAATACTAACCTCGAATTGTCAGATGAAAAACGAGAAGCTTCTCTCATCCAATTGGCCGCCCAAAAGTACCGAATTGAAAGATACTATAATCGAAGAACCAAGCTTCGCCATTTTAAACTCAGGGACTTAGTGCTAAGGAAAGTCACCCTCAGTACCTGAAATCCAAACGAAGGAAAACTAGGTCCAAACTAGGTATCACGACCCAATTTCTATTTTAGGTCGCGATGGCGCCCAACACCGATGTTAGGCAAGCCAACACTAATCATCTAGTGAGTCCCATTTATTTTACCAAAACCTTCCCAACATTTAACGTAACTTAAATTGATAAGCATTCGATAATAACAAGTGATTAAGGCAAGTTAGATTGTAATGACCAAAAGAAGTCAAATTTAAATAATTACATCCCAAAAAAAATAGTCTACCAATGTATATGCCAGGAACTAGTGTCACAAGTATGTGGGCATCTAGTAGAATGTACAAAGAATATATCTACCCTACTGCCTGAAATAGAATAGACAGTCAAAGCAAAAGAAAGACTCCAACACGCTGCTGAACGGCATCAGAAAGGAGCAGCTCACCGTGGAATCTCTGGCCAAATATCAAGAACGTGCTCCGGACGGGTAGCTAGATGCACTTGCCTCAGACTCTGTACAATTAAGTATAGAAGAGTAGTATGAGTACATAAACAATATGTACCCAGTAAGTATCCCGCCTAACCTCGAAGAAGTAGTGACGAGGGGTCGACTTGACACTTACTAGGGCCAAACATTATATTTAAGTATGAGGCTAAGAATGAATATCAAGATTTAATAGCATATAATGACAAGAAATGACAAGTCTTTCCGTAAATATATGCATTTCAATTGCTATCATTTCAGTTGACAATTTATATTCAAGGCATTTAAAACAGTTTAAAACCACGGAAAAGTGCCAAGCAAATAGCATGCGCATATAATGCCGAGGACATACGGCCCGATCCAACAAAATAATAAAATATGCACTGCCGAAGGGTCGAACGGTGCGTACCATAGATGCATCTATTAACCTGCCGAGGCAAACGGCCCGCTCCCATGAGAGTAGTGGAAAGAATCACCCCGCTCGCAGAATATAATTGCAAAGCGGTTACATATAAACATAACATATTTTTCCTCAATCCTTTTGAAATAATAAATTAATTGAGACCTTCAAATTCTTAGGATCTTGAAATGAATTTCCATTCAATACAAATAGTGCTCATAATCAATTAACAGTGTTCACGAAGCATGGTGCAAGCCTAAACTACCCAAACATAACAAGAATAGTCACTACGTATGGACTCTCGTCACCTCGTGCGTACATAGTCCCCCACAAATATTCACATATCATATAAATTCACCTATGGGGAAATTTCCCTCTTACAAGGTTAGAAAGGAGACTTACCTCGTATCGAGCCTACTTCCCGATTCAAGAATGTGCTCAAACCTCTAAATTTGTCGCCCAACAACTCGAAACTAGCCAAACATTACATAAACTAATCAATCTATGCTCGAAAGTTCATAATTCCACCATTTAAGTGATTACCCAAACTAATTTGTACGATTTACTAAAATTCACCCCCGGGGCCACATGCTCGGATTTCAGAAATTCTTAAGGAAAGTTGTTACCCATAACCTTAGGATCAATAATATATGATTTTTACTAGATTCCATAACTAATTTCGTGGTTAAATCTATGTTTTATCAAAACCCTAGGTTTTACTCTAAACCCATAATTTTCACTAATTTACATGTTGTAATCTACCCATAAACTATGTATTAAACTCACATTATGTAGGAATTACTTACCTCACAAAGCTAGGCGGAAATCTCCCCTTTTGAAGCTCCCAAATCGCCCAAGTGTTGAGTGAAGTGTGTCAAAAATGACAAAGTCCCGTATTAAATGAAGGCCACTACCTTCAGCGATTTTCGCATCTGCGGCACGTGGACCGCATCTACGGTCTCGCTTCTGCGGACCATCGTCCGCATCGGCGGAGAGGAGAGGACTGGCTAGGGTCGCACCTGCGGACAGGTGAGCGCACATGCGGTTCCGGTTCTGCGGAAAAGGGACCGCATCTGCGGAACTTGGGCTCCGCTTCTTGGGCCGCATCTGCGCAGTTTCGCCCGCACCTGCGAGCTTGCACCTATGGCTGCCCAACCGTAGGTGCGGTCACGCCAGAACTGGTGCACCAGCAGCTCATTTTTAAGCTTGCACTCGACTGGCGCGATATCCGAATGGCATCCGGGGGCCCCGAGGCCCCGCCCAAACATACCAACAAATTCTAAATCATAAAACAGACTCTCTCGAACCTTCGGAACACTCGAAACAACATTAAAACCAAGAATCACACCCTAAAACCAATTGAATCAAACTTATGAACTTCAAGTTCTTAAATCTACTCCCAACATGCCGAAACGTACTTACACTACTCAGAATGATACCAAATTTTGTGTGAAAGTCTTAAATGGCATTACGGAACTATTCCCGATATCGAAATTCTGTTTGGACCTCGATATCACCAAAACACGTCACAAACCACATTTATAGAACTTCTTAAACTTCAAGAATCATATTTTTACTATTTGGCGTCGAAATGCTCTCGGGTCATCCGAAACCCATTCCGAACATACTCCCAAGTCCAAAATTATCATACGAACCTATTGGAACCGTCAAATCCCGATTCCGAGGTCATTTACTCAAAATGTTGACCGAAATCAAACTTGGCCTTTTAAGCCATCCATAAGGAACCAAGTGTTCCGATTCCAACCCAAACTCTTCCAAATCCCGAACCAACTATCCCCGCAAGTCATAAATCAATTAAAGCAAGTATGGGAAGTCTTATTTAGGGGCATGGGATTCTAGAAAGCAAATTGACCGGTCGGGTCGTTACATTCTGCACCTCTTAAACAAACGTTCGTCCTCGAACGGGTCTAGAATCATACCTGGAGTGCTGAACAAGTGTGGATATTTGCTCTGCATGTCCTCCTTGGGCTCCCAAGTCGCCTCCTCGACTGGTTGGCCCCTCCACTAGACTTCATGGCGGAAACCCTCTTAGACCTCAACTGGTGATCCTGCCTATCAATAATAGCAACTGGTTCCTCTTCGTAGCCCAACCTCTCATCTAGCTGAATGGTACTGAAGTCTAACACATGAGACAAGTCGGCATGATACCTCCGGAGCATAGATACGTGAAAAACTGGATGAACACCTGATAAGCTGGGAGGAAGAGCAAGCTCATAAGCAACCTCCCCAACTCGCCTCAACACCTCAAATGGACCTATAAACCTTGGGCTCAACTTGCCCTTCTTCCCGAACCTCATAATGCCCTTCATCGCTGAGACTTTCAAGAGAACCTTCTCGCCGACCATAAATGATACATCACGCGCCTTCTGATGCGCGTAATGCTTCTGTCTGGACTGAGCTGTGCGAAGCCTCTCCTGAATCAACTTTACCTTTTCCAAGGCATCCTTTACCAAATCAGTACCATATAGCTTAGCCTCGCCAGACTCAAACCACCCGATGGGAGATCGACATCTTCGACCATATAAAGCCTCAAATGGAAGCATCTCAATGCTGGACTGACAGTTGTTTTTGTAAGCAAACTCGGCCAAGGGCAAGAACTGATCCCAATGCCCTCCAAAGTCAATCACGCATGCCCTGAGCATGTCCTCCAATATCTGAACTGTCCGCTCCGACTGCCCATCGGTCTGTGGGTGGAATGTTGTGCTGAGCTCTACACGGGTGCCCAACTCACTCTGTACGGCTCTCCAGAAATGCGAAGTAAACTGAGGACCTCTATCTAATATGATGGACACAGGCACACCGTGCAACTGAACTATCTCCCGAATGTAGATCTAGGCCAACCTCTCTGAAGTGTAAGTAGTGGCTACTGGAATGAAGTGTGCCGACTTGGTCAACCTGTCAACAATAACCTATACTGCATCGAATTTTCGCAAAGTCCGTGGCAACCACCCAACTACGAAGTCCATAATGATGTGCTCCCATTTCCACTCATGTATAGTCATCTGCTGGAGTAGGCCTCCTGGCCTCTGGTGCTCATACTTAACCTGCTGGCAATTTAGGCATCTAGCTACATACTCCACTATGTCTTTCTTCATTCGCTGCCACCAGTAAATGCTGCCTCAGGTCACGATACATCTTCGTAGCACCTGGATGAATAGGATACCGTGAACTGTGTGCCTCCTATAGAATCCTCTCCCTCAGGCCATCAACATTAGGAACACATAGGCGACCCTGAAGTCACAGAACACCATCCTCGCCAATAGAAACCTCTTTGGCACCACCGTGTAGTACCATCTCCCTAAGAACCGTTAAATGCGGATCATCTAACTATCAAGCCTTGATCTGTCCCAATAATGAAGACTGGGTGATAATGCATGCAAGGACTCGGTTGGGCTCTGAAATGTCCAGCCTCACAAGTCTGTTAGCCAAGGACTGAATGTCCAAAGCTAGTGACGTCTCCTCCGCTGAAATGAATGCCAAGCTACCCATGCTCTCTTCCTTCCTACTTAAGGCGTCTGCAACCACATTCGCCTTGCCCGGATGATAAAGAATAGTGATGTCATAGTCCTTCAGTAACTCAAGCCATCTACGCTGCCTCAAATTAAGGTCCCTCTGCTTGAACAAGTGCTCAAACTGCGGTGGTCTGTATAAACCTCACAAGACACTCCATACAGGTAATGCCTCCAAATCTTAAGGTCATGAACAATCGCTGCCAACTCCAAATCATGTACGGGGTAGTTCTTCTTATGAACCTTCAGCTGATGTGAAGCATATGCAATAACTCGTCTCTCCTGCATCACTACACATCCCAAGCCAACGCGTGAAGCGTCGCAAAAAATTGTATACATCCCTGAACCGGAAGGCCACACTATAACTGGTGTTGTGGTCAAAGCTGTCTTGAGCTTTTGGAAGCTCACCTCGCACTCGTTGGTCCATCGGAACGGGGCACCCTTCTGGGTCAATCTAGTCAGAGGGGCTGTAATGGATGGAAAGCCCTCCATAAACCGACGATAATAACCTGCCAATCCCAAGAAACTCCTGATCTCGGTCGCTGAAATAGGACGAGGTCAACTCTGAACCGCCTCAATCTTCTGGGGATCCACCTTGATACCCTCTCCGGATACCACATGCCCCAAGAATGCCACAGAATCTAACCAAAACTCACACTTGGAGAACTTAGCGTACAGCTTCTGTTCCCGCAAAGTCTGGAGCACTACTCTCAAATGTTGCTCGTGCTCCCCCAGGCTTCGTGAATAGATCAAGATGTCATCAATAAAGATAATGATAAAGGAGTCAATATAAGGCCTGAACACCCTATTCATCAAATCCATAAACACCGTTGGGGTATTAGGCAAGCCAAAGGACATCACGAGGAACTCATAATGGCCATATCTAGTCCGGAAGGCAGTTTTCAGAACATCTGAGTCCTGAATCTTCAGCTGATGGTACCCCGATCTCAAATCAATCTTGGAAAACACCCTAGCACCATGCAACTGGTCAAACAAATCATCGATGCACGGTAACTGATACTTGTTCTTTATGGTAACTTTGTTCAACTGGCGGTAGTCAATACATATCTGCATAGCCCCATCCTTCTTCTTCACAAATAACACTGGAGCACCCTAAGGTGATACACTCGGTCTGATAAACCCCTTAGCTAGTAATGCCTCAAGTTGTTCTTTCAATTTTTTCAATTCCTTCGGAGCCATACGGTACGGTGGAATAGATATAGGGTGGATGCTTGGAGCTAAATCAATGCAAAAATCAATATCACAATCTGGTGGCCTGCCTGGAAGGTCAGAAGGAAACACATCGGCGAACTCCCGGACTACTGGTACTGAATCAATCATTGGAGACTCTGCGGTGGTGTCCCGTACACAAGATAGATAAACCAAACAACCCTTCTCGACTATACGTCGAGCCTTTAGAAAAGAAATAACCTGACTAGCTGCTCTAACTGAGGAACCTCTCCACTCCAATCTCAGCAACTCAGGCATGGCTAAAGTAATAGTCTTGGCATGGCAATCTAGGATGGCGTGATAAGGAGATAACCAGCCCATGCCCAGGATGACCTCAAAGTCAGTCATATCAAGTAACAAGAGGTCCGCTCTGGTCTCGAACCCACGGAATGTGACCACACATGACCGATAGATACGATCCACAACCACAGAATCACCCACGGGAGTGGACACATAAAAAGGAGTACCCAAGGACTCACGAGGAATATCCAGGAAATGAGCAAACAGAGATGATACATATGAATAGGTAGACCATGGATCAAATAATACGGAAGCATCCCTACTGCAGACGGAAATAATACTTGTGATAATGGCATATGAGGCCAATGTATCTGGTCTGGCCAGAAAAGCATAGAATCTGGCTGGAGCGCAGGTTGGCTGGCCTCCACCTGACTGAACAGTAGCTGGCTGAACTCCCCCTGCCTAGACTCCACCTCTAGGGCGACCCCTACCAACCTGTCCTCCACCTCTGGGTGGCCAGACAACCGATGCTAAAACCATAGGTTGATGACTCTGCTACACTGTCTTGCCCCGAAGCCTGGGGAAAAACCTCTTCATGTGACCCGGATCTCCACACTCATAACAACCTCTCGGTGCCATAGACTGATGCCCTGAAGACTGGCCCTGATGGTCGGAATACCCATTGGAGGAACCCTGAATGGCTGGAGGACGATATGAACTCTCTGGCATGGCACTGAAATAAGCACTAGAAGAACCCTGATGACCAGAATACCCGCCGGAGGAACCCTGAATGGCTGGTAAGCGATAAGAACTCTCCGGCATCGCACTGAAATAAGGCCTCACTGGAGCACCTCGAGGAGGTGGTGGTGGTGCTGAATATGGGGGCCTGCTGGGCTGGCACCTCCCAAAGTAACCTCTGCCCCTAGCCGGGGCACCTCTAAACTCCCCAAAACACCAGGCCCTCTTGTCCTGCTGCCCCTGCTCTCTACTCCTCAGACGGTAGCCCTCAATCTTACGAGCAATCTCCACTACCAGCTGATAAAGAGTCCCCATCTTAACCTCTCGGGCCATGTTGGCCCTAATATCAGAGTGCAATCTTGCAACAAACCTCTACACTCTCTCTGCGTCAGTAGGAAGTATCATGAGCGCATGACGAGACAACTCAGAAAACCTCACCTCGTAGTCGGTCACTGACAGATGACCCAAGCTGCTCAAACTGGTACCGCAGCTCTTCCCTCTCGGTGGGTGGGATATACCTGTCCAAGAATAGCTGAGTGAACTGCTCCCAAGTAATGGGAGGACAATCCACTGGTCTGCCAAGAATATAAGACTGCCACCATCTACGGGCCCTGCCCTCTAGCTGGAAAGTAGTGAAGTCGACCCCACGAGACTCCACTATCCTCATGTTGTGCAGTCTGTCCCTGCACCTATCAATGAAATCCTGAGCATCCTCATGACGCTCACCCCCGAAGACAGGAGGGTGTAGT